>NC_134836.1:38264395-38896768 GCF_004210375.1 Tachypleus tridentatus
GACCGACACGTTATAATGCTCAAGTGACTGAAAGAGTGAACATGTTTGGTGTGATGCGGATTCGAACCTGCAACCCTTAGAGTGCCAATAAAGTGCCCTAATCACCTGCCCATGCCAAGCCAGTATGGAATAAGTTAATATAGTTTTTAACTTACTTGAATTTTTTAACATACCTTTTCCACCCATTTGAAATCTCCTGATAGAAACTTACATCTGAAAAAAGTTGATGAAATCCATTAATAACCTATAAAGTAATTTCCAATTTCCCATCTGAATCTTATTTTAAGTAAATTTTGGAGTTTCTTGTTTTGGAATAATTAAGAAAATAAAAGAGTCAAATATATAAAAGAGGATTAAACTTACCAATTACAACAAGATTAGCATAGGACAGAGAGGGACACTTTCCTTGCACGTAAGTGACGTCACACTTATAGTTCCCTTCGTCCTCCATCCGTAAGGGATAAATTCTCAAATGAGCAGTGGATTTTTCAACGACAAAGTCGGCGCGATCTGGGTTGGCTAGTTCCTGCAGAGGTTTCTCAACGTCGTCGCTATATAGATATAATCTTTTCCATTCACTACTTGTGTTTTTTGTCCACGTTATGAAGTACACCTCGCCACACGAACCTACGTCGACGTTACACGGCAGTTCAGCAGCTTCTCCAACAAGTCCCGTTACTGTCGAACTGTCATCTGTAAAAGCGGAATAATGACATTTCCAGACACCTGATCTAAGCAATAAAATAAGAGTTTTATGATCGCGACCAAAACTTAAGGTAAAAAATCTAAACCTCGCAATGGACCGTTTTTTTTACAGCTCAGGCCTAGGGCTTTAGACTCAATAGCCCCTTTCTTTTTGCGCCCGTGGTTTCTACTCTAATCGCTAGTGTATTTCTAACTAACATTACTAGTACTGATAATAAACTAAGACACTGAAGCTACGTTGCAAAGCATAAAGAAAACAACCAAATACTGTAAGAATATATCAGATTTCTTGTAAAATAGTTTTTTTTATTCATGTTTTGTAACATTGCTGTCGTGCTTTAGGTTTATAGACTTGAACATGAAGAGCTGGTAGTATTTCATTTAGTTTCATACATTAACAAGAAACTTCCAGATTTTATATTCATCGTCGTGTTTTGTGCTTGGAACATAAACGTTATTAATCATTTGTAATCATTACCGTTAGAGAGCATCATTGGTTAGTAGTAGAAACTTTGTTTCTCAATACATCTTGGAATTAATTTATGCTACAAAGTAGTGTTTTTGTAAGCATTAATGGTCTTTACTAAATTACAAATAAAATATGAATATTCGGTTCTTCAATTTAAAATAAACATGTAACTTTATTACAAGAATCAATATATGTGTGTGTGTAACGTAACTCCTAAATCGCTGGCCACACAGACTTATAAGTGACAATAAACGAATCGTCTTGGTCCAGAGGTTTGCCCAAAGTCAATATTTTCTATCCCACCCCACGAGTATCCAAGGGATTTCTCGAAAAAAAACTTCTAAATTGCTGAGCTCACCGATTTCTAAATGGTGCCAAATGAATCGCCTCGACCCCAAGGTTTTGTATATATGTAAAACTTTTTACTCAACTTTGTAAGGAACCCGGCTATTTCGCAAAAACATTCTTAAGGGGATTACTCAAAAGCAGACTCAAAATCTGGTATTGATTTAGATCCAAACTCGTCGACATAGAAGTTCAATCGCTGAATTTGCATTATAGCGATCCTATAAATGCGGACCGTAGGGTCACGGTTTCGCCAAATGGAATAAAACGAATTGTTTCGGCCCCGAGTTTTGCACAAAGGTAAAAACTTTTCACCCAATCCCCAGGGAACACGGGTATTTCACGAAAAGACTTTTACGGAATTTGCTCGAAAGTAAACCCCAAATTAAGCATTGTTTTGCTTTAGACCATGTAAATAAGTAGCCCCTACTAATTACCGTGTGTAACTTGGTTAAACAAATTAAATTTCCATTATAGAGGCAACGATTATTAAACTGCTAAAGTACAAACTTGTAGCTAATGTGTGTTATATCAGTTCTGTAAATGTGGGCCTTGAGCCCTTTGGTTCTGTGCTCTGCGTATCACGGAAAGCTTTGACAGTTTCAGTTTAGAAAGTTGTATTTCACTAAAAATGGACAAAGATGTTCGTAATATTCATAATATTCCAGTTATTCTGTTTTGTTACTGCTTGTTTTTGTAAAATATATAAAGGGCTTATCATGGTTTTTCAATCATTATCCTACTTCAAAACACAATAATAATACTAAAGTAAAATCATCGAATAACTTATCATCTTAAAGTATTTTAAGTATATTCTTGAAATATTATATATAATTATGGGTCATTCCATGCCAACTCACCATAGGCTTCCCAGTTCAAGTCATAGATTTTCTTGAAAAATTTAAGCAAAATCTTCATTTTGATTTATTCAGCTATCTATGACACCAACTGGGAAAAGTTTGATTTTTTTCTGGGTGGGTTGGCATGGAATGACCCTTATTTAAGTTAAGCACAAAGCTACACAGTGGGCTATCTGTTTCTAGCGTTGTAAGTCTGCAGAAATACCGTTGTGCCACTGGGGGGGGCATATGCTTAAGCTGCAATAATAAACCAACATTAGTGGAATTTTAACGTTTATCACTACAATGTTAGATGTATGAATGGAGGTAATTTGTTCAAACTCAACTATATTTTTGAGAAGAATATACTAATAGTTTTTAAATATAACTGTTCCATAGTGGCACAGCGGTATATCTACGGACCCACATCGCTAAACAACGGGATTCAATACCTGTGGTGGTCAAAACACAGATAGCCCATTGTGTAGCTTTGCGTTTATTCTAAACAAACAAATAAAATAACTATAACTCAATAGACTCATGAGTTACATTTCCGATTATGATAAACTTCTGTATTAAAAACTAGAACACTTCTTGTTTGTTATTATTAAACACGTTTCAATCAAAAACCAATTACTCAAGTAACAAGATTTGTTAAAATTGAAATTTAAATAATACTGACAAAATTACTCTTCATTCAAAAGTACTATATCTTTAATTAGTACTATGTCACTTTCTGAATAATATTTTGAAATATGGCAGCATAGAAACAACAGACACTAAATCGTCATCTGTGTGAAATCAATATCATAAAGAAACACGAATAAGTTTCCGAACTGTCCGTGTATAATAGATCGAAATAATATTATTTTCAAATAACAAAAATCCCAAACGTGACCTGGTCACGCATATATTTTTTCCCACAGCTACATATATCATGCATTATTTTTTTCTCTCCAAACTGAGAAGGAATGTTTGGAGATGATGAGTCATGGTATGTAAATACGTGGTCCTACTTGTGTTGTATGACCACTATTTCCATAAAACCTGAAGACCTGAAGACGCAACAAGATTTTCATCACAGTGTAGCTCAATAAAAAATATTTTATAACCGAACCATCCTTATCTCAATCGCAACAGTGTTTGGGCAATCGTAAACTGTCTTACTATAATAAACACTATTTTGTCTCTATCTCTTTTTACAGATTTGGTCCGAGTATCACCAAAATTGGCCAGAACAATAAACTGACCCATGAAGTGTCCTAAAGAGCATTGATTTTCTGAATTATCTCTTGTGGTAGTAAAACACATTCTTCATCCCGAACTTAACGTTAACAAGGACACTCGTTATAGGCCAAGAGAAAATGGCAAAATACTCGACTTAAATTTATTGTAATGCAGATTTGGAGTGAAATGTTATGGATCAAAGTAAATATTCAAAAAATTATCTTTTATTTTGTGCCTCATTTCCGTTACATCTACTTTACATGACTCGCTTATACTACTGAATTACTGTTAGTAGAACGGCTGTGTCCGCTAGTATACATAATAGACACTCATTTATTCTTAAACCTTTGATACTAATTATTTTGATCCTACTGTTATTCAGCCTGATATTTTTACTGCTCTTTGATAGATCTGTAAAGTATTTTCAGACCTCAAAAACAAAATCCCTAAACAGTAGAGACAGTTATCATTTACCGAACTTTCCTGGTACAGAACAGTGTGGTTTTAATAATTGGCAAATCTCGTAAATAAAAAGAAACCCTCTATTTAGTTTTTAATTTAAAATTGCTTTAAAATGAGCTAGATAAGCAAAAAAACGTTTTAATTTTGTTTGTTTGTTTTGGAATTTCGCACAAAGCTACTCGAGGGCTATCTGTGCTAGCCGTCCCTAATTTAGCAGTTTAAGACTAGAGGGAAGGCAGATAGTCATCACCACCCACCGTCAACTCTTGGGCTACTATTTTACCAACGAAAAGTGGGATTGACCGTCATATTATAACGCCCCCAGGGCTGGGAGGGTGAGCATGTTTAGCATACTCGGATGCGAACCCGCGACCCTCAGATTACGAGCGCATGCCTTAACGCGTTTGGCCATGCCAGGCCCCAAACGTTTTAATAAGTATTTTAGTAATAATAAGTAATGTTCTTCAATGTCTACAAATTAAGCTTATATTTATAGCTTTTTGATTTACAAGTAATGTGAGTTATTACAATACACGTAAAGATCCTAATGTAAAAAGAATACTATAAACATTAGATTGTAGAAATATTATCTTCGGTTTATTTTTTCGCGTGACAAATTAATCCTGGGCTTGTAGATAAAGGCGCTCAACTCGATATCTTAGGGTTGCCAATTCGAATCCACATTACCTAACATACTCTTCTTCTCAGTATTTGGAGCGTTATAAGGTAACAGTCACTTTCACTATTCTTTAGTAAATAAAACAGCCGAAGACTAGGTAGTGTTAACTAGCTACTTTCCCTCTACTCTATTAATGTTTAACTTGTAATGGTTAGCCTTCATGTAGCTTAGCGCGAAATTCAAAAGCAAGCCATAATACATTTTAAATTGGAGGGTAACTGTTTTGTTTTCAGAGGTTATTTGAAGGCTTATGGTTTAATTAACTTACCTGATAACTATTCTTATATCTATTAAGTATAATACTGTCTATGAGAGTAAAAAGTCAAAACATGATTGAAACAGAAGATTTTGTGCATTGTTGTAAAAATCTCAGTAAGAGCAAACAAAAACCTTCTGACAAGAATTCTGACAACCACTGATGTAGATATGGATTGCTAACCAGACTTTTGTGACATCTTGATTCTTGAAATAGACTGCAGGAAAAACCTCCCAGGCTGGAGTGATATCAATTACAAATGCCAGGGATAACTGTCGCTAAAGTTGATTTTTAAAAGTGTTTGACACATGAGAGTATCCGAAACAGATCAAATATCATGTGCACGTTGCAAATGGGATCAAACTTATTGTATATGTCACAAGTTCGATAGTCTGTCTTAGTTTGGTTACTGCGTATCTTTTCCTTTACTGATTTTTCTGAGGGTTAACCAGTTAGCTTTAACCAAGACACGAAAACTCAAAATTTTCTTGTTCTGTTTTGTTGACTCAGGTGGAAATCATTTTCATATTTTAATTTCTTGATTATTATACACTTTTGAAGGGGGATATTGTAGATATTTCATAACAACGATCAATTAACAAAAGAGCCGAGAATTTGAAACTAAAACCTGTTGATGTTACGTCTTTATCATTCGATGTGTCACATTTGTACCCCAATCTCACATCACAGTAAAGTATTCAAATTAAGGCTTAGACAAGAATATTTACTTTCGGAAAAAAAGAACATTTAAGCTAACATTATTAATTTTTTGTTGTAAGTGTGTGTATTTTTTCATAGCAAAGCTACATTGGGCTATCTGCTAAGTCGACCGAGGGGAATCGCACCTCTGATTTTAGCGTTTAAAATCCGTAAACTTACCGCTGTGCTAGTGGGGAACCTTATTGTAAGACATGTCAATGTATTATTCTCAGATAAGAGCTGTTTTTAATCTTGACAAAGTCGATACATCGGAGTTTTCCCTATTCACTTATTTAATTGAATACAGGTATTTTCGTACAGCTGATAATAACTAGTAGAAATTATAGAACACCAGTACACGTGAAATATATATAAAAGTATAACATAAAATAATTAATCTAATTAAAAATATGGTCCTTTGAAATAGTAAAAGATTGTTTAAAAAATCATATTTTTCGCAAAACAAACAAAGATGCATAACTGACTTATTTATACAAATTTGAAGAAGTTAGGTTCGTTACACGAAATAGGAAAAAAAATACAGAAATTGAGTTAATTGGATTGATATGTTATACGTGTATGCAATTTTATATAAATCTTAGTGTTGATTTTACTTCATTAAAACTATGTAATAAATATGTATATTGATTAATGATGTCAGTTTTCTTTGACAGTAAAAAAAGATTTTAAGTATAATAGATTTATAATAAACCATAGAAAGATGTGGCACTTAATATAATAATTATATATATATTTCTAGAATTACTTAAACCAAATGTTCGATTTTATTATTTTCTTCATGAATACTTTTCAATACTTAAAATATCGGTCAGTTGTATTTATTATTATGTATGATTTAAGCACTTTTCAACATATCTACAATGCTTTAAGCATATCTGTAATGCAGTTATAAGAAGAAGGTGACAGTTTGAACAAAGAACTAATACATAATCCTATCTTTGAAAAACGGATTACGAGGAAAACAGAAAAGATTACCAATGTAATTGTTTTCTTTAGGAGACAAAATATATCGTATTGGAATTCCAAGAAGGGATGCCAAAATATGATGCTAAAAAATACAAAGGAAACTTCGATTACAAAAAGTTTTATTTGCACTGTTGGGTTCGTTTTTTCAAAGTATGAATATCATAATCTTAAGCCTTTATAGTAATAATAATATTTTGATCACGACTTGGAGCGACCTGATATATTCACCTTAAACCTTCAAAAAATTAAACTTATGGAAATAATAACGCCTTCACTACAACTCGGAGCTACCTGATACAATCATCTTAAACTTCAACAAATTATATTTATGAGAATAATAACGTCTTGACTTCGACTAGAAGCGATCTAATATAATAACCTTAAAACTGCAATAGATTAAATATATAGGAACAATAATTTATTGACTAAAACTAACAGCGACCTGAAATAATCACATTTATTTTTCAATAAGTTAAATTTATAGGAATAACAACATTTTGAACTTCACTAGGAACAACTTAAAATGCTTTTCAGGCATTTGAATATAGTTTCCTTTCTTTTATTAAAATATTAAGTGATTTGTAAATATTGCAAAGTACAGGTATTTTTAGAAAATCGGAGAAATGCAAAATTCTCTTCAGAGTTTTTGCCCAAAAATAATGTTAGTTTTAAAAAATCCTACGTGCACAGAATGAGGCCTAACTGTTTATTGTTTTATGGTTCAGAAGTAATATGAAATTGTGTTTTTGTTGAAAACTTACAGTGCATACAATTTTAATGGCTCTCGGTTTTATACATTATTGTCCGTACTATATTGTTCGTGTATTGTCCATTCTTGTGTATGCATGTCCTAAGAACTATTTCTCAGATTGAATGTCTTTAACACCATTTTAACAATGCTTGAAAAATTGTTTGGTAATAAGAGTTTCAAATAATTGAGATGATTGAGAAATAAGTCAACACTTGAAGATTTGTTTGACAATACGTGAAGAACTGTTGAGATTCTGACGGATAAAAGTTATCAAAAACATGGTAAATAATTAGAATCGTTTCGTCTAATCTTCAAGCTGTCGTTCTTTTATTTTGTAACAATTGTGTTACAAACGTCGTAAAAACAAGTTAACTTCAAGATAAAACTGCTATTAGGTGTTTAAAAGAGTTCCAAATAACATTTAATGTCGACTTTACTTATCTCAGGTCGTTGCCTAACCTGTTTAGAATATTTTTAGAATAGAAAAGACTTTAAGTTTAGCAAAATTAGGGTGAAACTTATTTTAAAATTGTCTTGATGTGGGATAATTTTTGTGAGTTCATGCGCGTCAGAAAAACGAACAGAAAGAGGTTCATTCGTTTCAGAAAGAGGTCGCTCCTATTATTCGTCAAGAGCTAATCACGGTATATGATTCCTAGACATAAAAGCTTGTTTAACAATTATCTTAATTGATAATGAAAATTTTGGTGGTCCTGAGCATTTACTAGAGTACTGTTTGTAAAAATATGAAAGAATATTTCAAAACTATTGAGTTATTTAAAAGCACATAGGAGCGTGTGTGTGTTTTTCTTATAGCAAAACCATATCGGGCTATCTGCTGAGCCCACCGAGGGGAATCAAACCCCTGATTTTAGTGTTGTAAATCCGGAGACTTATCGCTGTACTAGCGGGTGGCAAGCAGATAGTATCCAAAGCAAAATGAACAAAAATCCCTAAACAGCTGTATCTTGATTTAACAAAAGTAACATTGTGTAATTGAAAGAGTAAGTTGGCAACAACGTTTTCTTTTCATAAAAAAAGTGCTTCAGGTAAGAATCGAAAATCACCTGTATCATCATCAATAACCCTATTTATTTATTTTTTTATGTAGTAACAAATTGTTTCGGAAGATTGAAACATATCAGTCATTAGAGACTGGAACAGGAAATGATGAAAGTAACTTTTGTGTGTGTGTATACTACTGTAACTGTAGGTAATTAATTCGCAACCCTTAGGGAAAAGTTCGTTAAAGTTTTAATATCATTCAAGATATACCTATATACCTGATGTAAAGACTTTAGGCTACAATTTTTCGTTTAATGACGAAATTAAAATGTCTATATCGTAGAATTAACCAAGTAATTTTGAAAAAGAAATAATCGGAAAATTCCATTTTAGGCCTTTCTCTTCTAATAGTGTACATAGTAAGATCATTAACAGAAAAAAAAATTAAATAGTACTTCTGTACATTGGAAATTAAGCCAATACATACAAGCAACATATATCCATAATAAGAAACATCGATATTTCAACTGAATATAATTGCATTATGCAAATTAAACAACTGAAGTGGAAAACGTCTCTTCGCAAATGGTCTTGATAAGGTTTGATTTGGATGAAAATGAATGGTTAAACTACAAATGGTGTATTGCATTTTATACGAGATAATGCAGTTAGTTCGTCATAATGCAAACAAGTATCAATCGTATTCTGTAAATGAAACGTTCTCCATTTTGAAACTTAATTTCATATTGTAACTAGTTGTTTTCTTTTACTGCAATAATAAAGAAATTAATTTTCCCCTTTTATTAACTTGTTTTATTATTCCAAAATTTTCGCATATTCAGATTTCAGCATTTTGTAAACCCTAATACGAGAGAACCACTAGAAAATTCAGACGACAAATTTAGTTGTTTGGTTTTAGCGCAAATATAAAGATATAAATGAAATATTTGTGGAATTTGGAAGGTAAAAACAATAAGCACTCTATTGTTGAAGATAATTAGCAACTGGTTAAAAACATAAATACTATGAATTTACTACTACATGTATTTTTCAACTATTATTTCGTTACTGTATGTTTCTCGTAATTTGTGAGTGCAAGTACAACTATACCTCTAGTACAACAATTTGTTTTCGAATTATGTGTTGTACATTTTGTAATTCAATAACATTAATTAAAAAAAGTTACAAAATAAGATTTCAGTGAAAATATCTTACACTTTTTATGAAAAGCATAATTACTTTTAACTTTTGACGTGTTTCAAGACGAGATATCAAGCACAGATTTTGTCTCAGATCGAAACGTGTTTTTCAAATAAACTCCAAACAAAAGAGAATTATTTTCTATGTAATCATCTTTTTCTTAACGCTGGTGAATGACGTAACATCAAATAAATTTGCATCTATAAGAACCAGTTGGAAATTGCAACTCTAATGTTCATAAATCTCCTCGAAATAGTAGCCCGAACAGTAAGTTTGAAAACTTTTGATTAGCGTCCACACTTTGCCTAGTAGACTAATTTTTCTTGCCTCATTTCCGCAGTTTCCTCATGAGAAAACTTCTTTCTTACAATTTTCCGTGATGAAGAGGCAGCCAAAACTCATCGACGCGGGAAACTGCTGTACACTAACCATTTTAGGGAAGTATCTCAATACAATTCTTCCCTTATAAAGGTTTCTCTTACAGTTCATAGCGCTCAGCTAAACGAGAGGTACTTTTCTTAACGAACCATCGCCCAACAATAAATTATACCTGCTCAGATGAGCTGAAAGCTTTCGCTTCACCAAGTAATAAAACTGTCTAAAAATTTATAAGAAAAATCCTCTCACCGCAAGTATCTTCGTTTTTTCGTTTCCTGAACCAATTTGCTTTGTATCACTTGAATATGGTTTGAAGGACGTTAACAAACCATCAGGTAAATCTCTAATGTTACTAAGTACAAGTAAATTCAATCTTACAGATTAGATTGCGAAATGCTTGTTTTGTTTGTTTGTTTGTTTTGGAATTTCGCACAAAGCTACTCGAGGGCTATCTGTGCTAGCCGTCCCTAATTTAGCAGTGTAAGACTAGAGGGAAGGCAGCTAGTCATCACCACCCACCGCCAACTCTTGGGCTACTCTTTTACCAACTAAAAGTGGGATTGACCGTCACATTATAACGCCCCCACGGCTGGGAGGGCGAGCATGTCTAGAGCGACTCGGGCGCGAACCCGAGACCCTCAGATTACGAAGCGCACGCCTTAACGCGCTAGGCCATGCCAGGCTTGTGAAATGCAAAACCGTAACAGCGATTGTTTCAGACAGATTTTTAATTGTTTACAAGTTGTATTAAACAATTTATTAATATTGGTATATTTCTTTTAAAACAAACTGTAAGTAATAGAGAAAAATTATATTTACTGTGCAAAAATTATACGAAATTGCCTTTTACAATACTGACCACTGTAAACACGTTTACTTGTTTTACTTCTGTAAGATTTTGTTCCATATTTTTCTCAAAAGTAAAAGGATCGACGAAACTATTTTCAATAATTTCACATATCTGTTTCTGTCTCTATAAAATATTCAGCTAATTACACAAGAAATAAAGAAATAACTGTTTTGTTTATAATCACGATGTTGTGTTCTATGGATCACACGAGGTTAACAAAAAACACATTCCACCAAGTATTGTATTTAACTTCATTTTTTTTTCAATTCTGGTACGCATACTTGAAATAATGTATACATACATTATGATGCCTAAAAAATATTTTCATAAAAATATAGTTTTTAAATAACTTTTGCAGCAAAAATTTAATGTAACTGAAGCTTGCATAACACTCGAAAACTAAGGGTGATTTTAGTACAAATAACACAATTGTATAAATCTGCAACTAATTAATTATTTCTTACTAAATAGATAAACACAGATTTAATCACGTGATCATTCATTGAAGCTTTAATAACAATTTCTCAGTTTTTTAATTGTATTATGTGCTATTATTTTTAAAGAGACGCGTAGATTTCAACCAAGAAAAAAATGGTCTATTTTTCGGCAGAGGTAAAAAGATCTGGTATTTTAATTCTCAGTATAAACGATGTCTTATGTATAAATGGACTAAATATACAGATCAGAGATTCAAGTATTATCGTCCTAATTTGGAACTCTGACAAGGAAAAAAACTCAGTCATAAAAATGGCTGAGGATGTTGTGCTTGGTAAATTTTATATTTATCACATTTCTTATGAGAACATGATTTTAATGTTTGCAAGGACCCTAGTAACATAAAAGATTTTTTTTTTGTTTGTTTTGAATTTCTCTCAAAGCTACTCGAGGGGTATGTGCGCTAGCCGTCCCTTATTTAACAGTGTAAGACTTGAGGGAAGGCAGCTAGTCATCACCACTCAACGCCAACTCTTGGGCTACTCTTTTACCAACTAATGGTGGGATTGAGCGTCACATTATAACGCCCCCACGGCTGAAAGGGTAACCATGTTTGGTGCGACAGGGATTCGAGCCCACGACCCTCAGATTAAGAGTCGAACGCCTGGCCATGCCGGACCAACATAGGAGTTACACGTAGATTCAAAAATAAAAATACCATTAATACTGCATTTGTTTCCACCACCTGCTATTGGAGTTACGTATGTATCTTACGCAGAAAACTGATGATTTCATTCAAATATTTTGACCAATTTTATTTTTTTTACATTCAGTATTGAAACAGGCAAAATCACAAAATTACCCACCGCAATAACTGAACCATAGCAATAATGAAACACTTAAAACAAAGAGGGTTAAGGAAAGTATCAGTACTTCGATACGTATCAATATATACATATGTGTGTGTGTAAAAAATGATAAATTTATCTCATCGGATTGTGAAAACATACAATCAAGCTATTTACGTCGTTCCGACTTTCTATTAATTAACAGACATGTAGAGTGCAGGAAAGAGTAGAGGTCACTTCAAGAGTATCGCAACGCTGTCCAGTTTAAATCCTTTGACAGCACTCTTTCTGTTCAGAAGTTACAATTAGATACGTATAAATCTGTTTTATGAAAGCTTATAAAAAAAACATCCCAATGTCATTGTTTAAGAAAAGTCACAGAAAAATCTTAAGATTTATATCAAAGATTTGAAGAAAAGATTATCACGTTACCTAAGCTTCTGTAGAAATTATAAAGATTCTCAGAAGATACATTATACCACATAATTGCTCTTTTAAGAAAACTTAAGGCGACTTTTCGCTGCATAACACGTTGTTCCAGCGCTCTGGTTGCAGAAACCAAACTTACAGTTTAAACCATTTTAGTCTTTCAGTTATCTAATAATGACGTAGTTGTTCGTGTGACATTTGATGATACTCTATAAGTACGATTGTTTTTTGTGTAATTTTTTTATTTGATTATTATTATTAAGGCCTGTTTAGAGTTAAAACTTGTACGTTTAGACGATCTATGATTTAATTCCACTTGTCACAAAACCTTCTTCATTTGTTTTTGTAATTAAAGAAATTAATTATTTCAGACAGAAGTATTTCAAACTTTTATACACTTCTACATTTTTATGATAGAATTACACCGAACCCCATCGCTATTTTAAGCATATATTTCTAGATTGTTTATGCATCAAATTGATTTTGAGTCTATAATTTCGTCTGTTAAAGGGTTTATAATGACTCACAAGTCACACACAAAAATAAGCAACAACTTTATAAATGTTGCAAAATTTTTTGTCTATTCAGTTCTCTGTACTAAGTGTTATAACAGAGAGTCAAAAACATAAACTTAATTAATGGACGGCATAAAAAGAAATAGGTTTTATTTGTTTGTTTTGAAATTTCACGCAAAGCTACACGAGGGCTATCTGCGCTAGCCGTCCCTAATTTGGTAGTGTAAGACTAGAGTGAAGGCAGGTAGTCATCACCACCCACCACCAAATCGTGGACTACTCTTTTACCAACGAATAACGGAATTGACCATCACGTTATAACGTACCCACGGCTGAAAGGGCGAGTTAATTTGGTGCGACGGGGATTCAAACCCGCAACCTTCATATTACGAGTCTAGCGCCCTAACTACCTAGCCATGAGATAAGGTAATTCTGTGGTTAGTAATTAATATACGAAGAATTCGTGCGTTATACTCTGAAAAACAAATTTCAGATAGCTGGATAATAGAAGTTTACAAAAGATGTCAATTTCAGTCTGATCGTGGTAGCAAGAATATGGGAGCTTATCACAGAGAAGTGACTTTATTACGTATAAGAATAAAAATATGCTGAGGTACAGCATAGCTAAGAGTCCATTTTCAATCCAGTAACTCCAAACTAAATTCATTTTCATCAAATCCATTTTCCTAGTAGCGAATAGAAAATCGCGTTAAGTGTATATTTGCATCTGTATATACGCTGACGGCAAAGTATTTGGCTTCAGTCTTGCCGAGATCGAATGAAATAGACTCGCATCGCTTAGTTGTGTGTACCATGTAAGTTTTCCCGCGTGATCTTACGTTTTCGAGTGGTATTTATGAAACTTAATGTTTTTGTTGTTGTTATTATTAATGATACTCAAGACTTTACTTAGTCCTTTTGTAGTATGTAAAAGTATGTGTTAAAATTATTAACGTTACTCACAAGTTTCTGTTTTTTTAACTTTAATAGCCCCCTTTCCATTTGTTTTTACAGAATTAGTTTGTGTTGTTGAGTTTGAAAATGGTTATAAACCTTTAATAAAGCTCCATGTGTCCTCTGAGCATTCCATGTCAGGTCTTTATCAAATACACGCAATTCCAGAATTTCATTTTTAATGATTCTCTACCCTGTAATATTATACGCGAGGTACAATTAGGTCTAAATGTATGGTTCACTGTTATTAATCACACGAAAAAAAACAAAACTGAAACAAAATGGACACAACAGAAAAAAAAACGGGAAATATGATAATTACTTCCAAGATTTTCCGAGTTAAGCGAGACCTCCGAGAAAAACAACAAAGTTTTTTTGTTTTTACTTTGGCTGTACAATTATAAATATATATATATATATAGTGTAAACGCTTCTCTAATAGAAAAAAGCATATTTCATTTGATTGAATATTCGAGTTGTCTGCCACATTTCTTGCAACATAATCTAGTACATTTGCCACTTCAACTGTTTAGACGAGGAACCAGAACAGAAAACTCTAAGATTCAGTTACAGTCACCAATAATTTTAACTGTTTACCATAAGAAAAACAACTATGCTGCACAACCCGGTCAAAATCTCCTATGATTCAAACATGGTTATCTCTAATTTCTATTTACCAGAAGGAAAGCAAACAGCTGCAGAGTCAGGTCGGAAACCTCTAGTATTCAGTTATGATCATTTCTAAGTTTTAACTATATACCAGAAGGAAAACAACTTGCTACATAACCAGATCAAAATCCTCTAGGATTCAATTGTGGTCACCTCTAATTTCAAACTGTCTACCAAAAGAGAGGAAACCAGCTGCACAACCAGGTCAAAATCCCACACATTCAGCTACAGTTGCCTCTAATTTCTAACTATTTACCAGAAGAATTTTGTTCTGCTCTTTGAAAGGAATAAAATGACTGATTTTCACTTTTATAATATGTCCACGGCTGAAGAAGGCAAGAATTTTCCATGAAATTGCATCTCTAGTTTGAAACCCTTTTTATCAGCAGACTGACATGCTAACGACTAGACACCGTTATTAATGAATAAGTGTACAAACATGTAATTTTAATCCATACGAAAAAATGTTATGCCAACGCTCTTCAGTCAACTTTTAGAGTTGATATATGTATAACTATAAGCTACAACGAAAAACAGGAAACAAAATGAATAAAACTGTTTAGGAAATTAAAAAGGAATTTTGACGTTGTTCATAAAAAGTTATGAAACACAAGCACCAACTGCTGCGTAAGGATCAGAGTTTGTTGTTAAACACAAAGTTGTACAATGGATATTCTATTGTGCGCATTGCATTGATAATGTCTCGAGATTTAAGATTATGAGCCCTTAATGTGTTCAGTGACCTACACAAGATAACTCGTCCAAACCGATCGGTAACACAGTGCCACGGACGAGTTAATTCATTCTCAATAATACCTAACTTCAACGCTAGATGTCAGCACCATACATGCATTTGACCTTCTTACAAATTGTTTCACTTTCGATCCAAAATGGCGTCACGAAAAAAGTTACAAAATGAAGAAGCATTAGAGTTGTATTGTAGCAGATGAAATACTTGGCAGTCAACAGTTTAATCTTACCGTTAAAACACGTGCAGCAAACAACGAAACAGCGATAAAATCCTTTAATATGGGATATAATGAAAAATATGTCAAGTGTCACTTCTAATTTGTATATAAAAACAAATGCTAGCATAATAAAAAGATTATGCAACTCTGTGTACGCCAGTTTATGTATGGTTTGTCGATTTTAGAAACAGGTGTACTTGATAAGAATAAAAGGAACAACCAGAAGTAGTCAGATTGAAATTAAAACATTATGTATGTGAGGTTTCGTATCGATATTTTATAAATGTTCGTTTTATTGGCTTCAATTATAGCATTATAAATATTATGTGTTGTTATTGTTTTTTGTTTACTTGCTTATTATTTGTTTCTTTGTTTCCCCTTCCCACAGTGTCACAGCTGCATGTCTCCAGAGTTAAAACGTCAGAAACCAGATTTTGATAGGCGTGGTGAGCAGAACACAGATAGCCCATTGTGTAGTTCGGTGCTTAACTTTAAACAAATTCTTTGTACTTTTGCTTGTTTCAGAATTTTTACTCAGAACTATAGATCTGCGAATATCACTCAGTAATTGTAAACTGACAGAACAGAGAGAGGTCATCAACAGCATCCAGTGCCAACTCTTTTGCTAATATTTTTTGATCGGATAGAGATACTGTGACTCTTAGAGCACATTCACGGCCTTGAAGTGCAAAAAGCGATTTCACGTCAAATGGGACTTTCTTTCAAGAGAACTGAAGAATAATAAAACTGTTATCTGAAAACAGAGAACTGTCTTTAGTAGAAACTAACGGCGAATGTCATGTTTGAAGAGTTTAATACAAGAGTACAAGCTTATATGCAGTAGTGCCATTACATAAACTCTCATGAGTGTTCACATTTCGTGTATTGGATCATGACAGGAAAGTACGAACATTTCTGATGTGTTTTGAAAATGTTTACCTTAAATCACCAGTGGTTATTTTCAAATTTTATATACAAATTTAAAATTCCTTTGATGCTGGACTGAGAGTGGCCAAGTGGTTAGCGTACCCAACTGTAGATATATTTTGCTTCCTTTACAACAAAATCGAAATCCTCACCTTGTGACGAGTGAGTGCGTTAAAAGGACGGTAGCAGAATTCAGCTACTTAATTAGAATATCCAAAGAAATAGCTGTAAATACTGTTAACTAACTTTCCTCAAATCTATTATATCAAAACTGAAGACTGTTAGCGCAGATATCCCTTACAAAGATTTGTTTGTTTTGTATTTCGCGCAAAGCTACACAAGGGTTAGCTGCGCTAGCCGTTCCTAATTTAGCAGTGTAACATTAGAGGGAAGGCAGCTAGTCATCACCACCCACCGCCAACTATTTGGCAACTCTTTTTCCAACGAATAGTGGGATTAAATTGGCCGCATATATAACGCCCCCACGGCTGAAACGGCGAGCATGTTTGGTGCTACGAAGATTCGAACCCAAGATTACAAGTAGAGCGCCTTAACCACCTGGTATTTGCATAAATATCCGAAATAATCAACTAAAACTTTTTATACTGATAATATTAACCCTTGTTCAATCTCATCTTCATAAACCCTGTGGATTTGCTTTACGATACATAAATCTTCAAACAGATCTAATAATACACGGAATTCTGTGTTTTTGTTTCATGAGAAAAAAAGTTTTAGCTATAAGTTTCAAACTACTTTTAATTTGTACACACACACATATATATATATATATATACTGACTCGATCAATAATACTCATATAACTTTACTGATAACAATATGCCAAATTTTATTGTTTCATGTGTAATTAGTGCACTTGTCGTGATGTGTGTAATGAAAACCTTCAGTGTTTCTGTATAAATAACGATTCACCTTCAACAAAATTATCGGCTCCAAAATAACAATCTATCAGCGTCACCTCAGGAATCTCAGCCTTTTACCAACTGTACAAAACGTTTTCATGTGAAAACTTTATTATTGTTCTTGGGATTAAATTGTGAGAACATTTTCTGTTTTATCGCTATTCATTTATTTTTCAGTGATGATAAAGCTTACAAGACTTGAAAGAATACAGTTTCAAATGGTGTAGTTTTCCTAAATATTGAGGTTTACAGAAAGATACAGTTTAGTACGTATTTGAGACACAAAAGACATTGATCCGAAAACCAGGCAGGCTGAATAATGCTAGATAACCAGAAACCTTCCAAACATGGCACTGTAATCCGCATATGTATGTACATATACACATACATATATATGCCCAGGTTACATTCATATTCTGCCTACATACATCTTGTAACACTATATTAATTTTATGGTTCCACCAACCCGAGCTTCAGCCGCCTAATCTCTAGAAAATCCTTTAATATCATTCAAATAACACTCGGCTAATTCCGTAGCTGTAGTCTTGCATCAACAGCACACGAACGATGAAAACGACATCTGGAACTAGAAGATAACCGCAGTGTAATATGTGATATAATATTAGTTTTAACTTATGTTTTGCAGACCTTACTCTGGCATAAATAATGTGCCATGTTTGTATAAAAACAAATGTTAGTTTAACCAAGTTCGTGTAATTCTAACTGGCATTCTATGGTGCTAAAAAATTCAAGCATACGTGAAGCACAGCTCACGTAGGGCCAGAAAGAAATAGGAGAACAAATAAAACAACTGCTATGTGTAAGTAATTAGCATAATGCAATCCGTAGTTTTAACTGTCAACACAGAAACCAGGAAGCGTGACAAACCAGAGGACACTAATAGAAAATGTTCGAATGTAGTCAAGAGGTCTGTTCCAGTAATGATACTTACTTAGCAGAACCGTCACACCATAAAGGAGTTGACTTCTGGAAGGTCGACCCTTTACACCCGCCCCAGTTTTCCTCATTTCTTTCTTATAATAGACAACAAAGACTTAATGCAAACTTCTATCCAAGTCACCTGTGTTGTTTCTTTTAACGCTTTAATGAAACAGGAAACAACCTGGTACTTGTACTAAAAACCCATAACAAAGAAAACGCGAGCCACCAACACCCACCATTATGGGTGTGACACGCTCGTGTAACGACGTGTGCTGGCCTTGCCCCTACCCAACATCTTTCTGTCCTTCCAAGCTCGACGGACTTTAACCTTTCGTGATATCCAGGCGTCACACTCGAGCAACCACAACAACCTGCTTACTAAAATGCAAAATATAATACATAGATAGAGTAGATTATAATTTCATTGCTTTTGTGGTTTTGCGCTTAGAAATTAATTTTTATCATTAATAAACCGTAGAGTTACTACCCCATATTATGAAAATTGAACGTAAAAGCAACTACATATGTAAGCCTAATGTTCGTTCAGGTTGTTAAATAACATAAACAGTAGTATGTGCATTATGTTATATTAAGACCATAAGCGAAAACATTTTGAGAAATAATTGCACTCATTCCATAGACCTATATTATTGTTACCCTCAATTAAAGCTTTTTAATCTTTGGAAAAATTATGCTAAAATTTTCATAGTAATAATAATGATAATATAATTTATTACAGAAACAGGATGTAAAGTTAAATAGCAATAAGAAGGATAAAGGAAATTCCAGTAATAGCGGTGGATTTTTTTCCAGTATCGGTCTGTCCCCAAATGAAATGATGTCAATAGTGCTTAGGAAAAGATATCTTGTTTTCTATACCTTATTTGTATTTACCGTAAGGGAAAAAAATAACAAAGGCGAAACGTTTCCCAAACAATCATAGAAATAAAGGCATTGCTTTTTATGCGTCAAGCTTTCAAACAATAATCACATCTGGAGTTCTGGAACATTTTCCACTAATAGGTGATACACGTATGCAGATGTTGTAAGCTGTTGTTTATTTAAACAGAAATGTAATTTGATGAGGTTTATGAAAAGTTGAATAATTTGATAATGCATATCAATTTTACACAAGTCGGAAACACCTCGACTGTTTATAAATAAACACAAAGCTACACAATGGGCTATCTGTGCTCTGTCCACTACGGGAATCGAAACCCGATTTCTAGCGTTATAAGTCTGCAATTATAGCGCGGAGCTGCTGGGGGTCAAACACTTCGAAATATTAACAGCCACCATTATTTTACGTTCATTCTTAACTGAAAGAAGAAGAAATACTTCTCAAGAAGAAAAATAGCTATAATGGTCAACTAATCTGTTGTTTTAAGTGATGATGAAGAGAGGATGGTATAATACATTTCCACGAGCCTTTTAGCGAATCTTTCATCGATAACTTATAATGTGACACGTCGATTTACTGTTGCGGAAATGAAAAAGGAAACAAAACTAAGTAAGAAAAATACTTTGGTGATATGTGGATGGATCGTAAAAATATAAGGAATCTCAGGTTATTTCTGAAACGCTTCATAACTGCTAAGAAGTTCTTACAATGTGCTGCCAGTCAAAAGCTTAGAGTAAAAACATTTTCCCTAAAAGCAAGATAGCGCAAGGCTAAAGGTGAACTAACTCACGTTGACGGACGATAGATGAGTTAGTGTAAATACATCGTTCAATGTCTCAGAACTCTCTTTTCCTGATTAATGTTGAGGCAAACTCAATGTCTTTCCACTTCGCTCTTGTGGCCTCTCGTCTTCAGGCAATACGAGTCAACGAGTAAAGTTATACGGACTGAATGTTACTGCAAAGAAATATTGTGGAGTGTAAAAATATTGTGATGTATGTCATTACCACTGGCAACATGTATATTGCCATTTAGTAGTTGGCTATACTAGTCCCTGATAAATTACTTCATCATTTTACCGTTTCCTGGGATGCGATCTCCATTTGAAAGTACTAAATAAGCACATTCGATAAAAAATACAAAGTTTTTATGAACTACTTGTTTTCGTAATAGGTATTTTTGTAACTTTAAACAGTATTCATTCTCTTTCTTTTTGTACTATAAAACTTTAGATAAATGTAACCGAATTTCAGCTGAGACAAATCTCTGAACGATTTGGAAAGGTTTTATATCTTATGTCAAGCTTCTTTCAATTTGATTTTTTTTACTTATATTGCAGGTTCGTACTCTGACGAAGATACTTTCGTGACGATAGGTACCACACAGCTAAAGCGGTTACAAGATGAATGATTTTTTAATGTTTTTTTTTTGAATTAGAAAGTAATTTTGAAAGTAGCTCGAATGAAGTTTTTCTTTTTATCTAGTTTTTAAGGTAGAAGAAAGCAACTGTGCTAACAGTAGTTTCTTTATTGTTTGTTTGTTTTGTTTTTTATTGGATTCTAGGAAACTTGTATAATTAGTGTCTTTTGTTGAGGCCTAGAACTTTAAGCAAATAGGTGAACTTGAATATTTTTCCACACTGAAATATCCAGAAGGTGTACTTTTTCATACTACTATCTTTATAATTTTCAAATAGAACATAGTTAGGTGTTTCTAATTTTCGAATAAAAAACAGTAAAGTTTTTGTTATTTTCAAATAGAACATAAGTCTTTGTCATTTTCAAGCAGAACATAGTAAGGTGTGTGTCATTTTCAAGTGAAGCATAGTAAGGTGTTTGTAATTTTCAAATATAATATAGTAAGGTGTTTACGCTTATTTCTTTTAATAAAAAAAATGTTACCGATTGTCATAATTTGTTGTTCTAATTCCAAAGTGTATAATAATGGTACTGCAAGTTTGTTGAAAAAATCTGTTTGTTAGGTTTAAAAGCTGTCAATGACAGAGCAAACTCCCTATCATATCCTCCCACTACTGATTTATTTTATTTACAGTTTAATTACGAATCCTTTCAAGTTTTATGTTTTAATCCTTAAAATATCTCTAAACAGTAATTTGCTTTATCTCTGTCCACATGTATTTATATGTCAATATATCTATCTCTACATATATACTACTACACTAGAACACAAGTGAAGCTGTTTGTCTATGTCAGACTTAGAAAAGTAATGTAAATACGAGCATGGGCCGTATCCCTTTCACTATTTTGAGCCGTGACACACGAACCGTTCGCCCTAAGTGACCCGTGCTACGTACTGATATTAATCTCTCCTGTTTGGTATTGGCTTCACGAAATAAAAGTTAAATTTCTTAATTTTTTTCTTTCTAAGCATTTAATGTAGTGTGTGTGTGTGTGATGGATCTTACTTACTACTTGGTTCAGTCCCAATGAATTGATTTTTTATCTTTCTAAATATGTATACATGTACATAGATAGTAAAACAAACCTCACTTGTTACTATGTTTTTAAATAAAATATATTATCCGAACATTGTGCAATTTGAGTTGAACTGCGGAATGATATACTTTAACACTAACCTTTGTTTCATTTACATAGCAAAACGATGTCATTCTGGTGGAATTTGTACTTTATTTTTACGTATTTTAGCTATTGTTATTAATGAATCTCATAAACAATTATCTTTTCATATATATTAATTTAAAACTTTCATTACTCCATAAAATAGGTTATCTGTATATTTCAATCTTATGTTATTTCAGCTGTGTTTTAATTCACAGGTTTCTTTCTGGTTTAATTATCATTACATTTCCATGATGTGGACCTAGATTCTACCACAACAAAATACTGTAAGTTTATGTGGTCCACCATGTTTGATTAAACACTCTTGTTTTCCCGGAGATATGTTCCTTCGAGAAATCTTATCTTCAAACGAAATACAACTGTCAACTATAGGTAACCGTCATCTCCCACTCTCCAAAAACATCAAAAACGTAGAACAACGTTCCGATTTCTCTGTGATAATTACTTCATTTTGTAATAACAACAACAACCCAATCCGCCTTCCAAGTCAATCAACCTCCTTACCTGATGTTTCAGACTATTAGGCGACTGCCCTTGTACAAGTGGTCGCACAAAATGAGTCAATTACTAGCTCGGTAAATCTTTTTCCTAGATTTCTTTGTAAACCCCTTTAAAAAGAAAAGCAGAAAAAGATTCATACGATAATTAAGACTTTTATTTTTCCAACAAAAGAACCTTACTAAACTTACTCGCTTGTACGTCCTTTCCTTTTGTGCTGTGTAAAACCGTTCATGCTCAAAAACACCAGGAGTTTATGCAGTTCTTAGAAAGAAAGGCGTGATATACTTTCTTTGATGTTGAAACGAGTACATCTTACTGAGCGACAGAAGCAGGATTAAAACTGAATAAGTGTGGTGATAAAGATTCGTATCTTAAAACGATCGCTGAACATGTACAGTTCTATTATCACCAACTGAACGACAAGGACTGTATGTACTAAAACTATATACGTTTTGATAATTATCGAGATCAAATAAGAGGGGTTTCAAAAGAAATTATCATATGTTTATCCACATAAACTATACAATACAGGGTCAATCTATCTGACAGGCCCGGCATGGCCAGGTGGGTTAAGGCGTTCGACTCGTAATCCGAGGGTCGCAGGTTCGAATCCCCGTCGCACCAAACATGCTCCTCCTTTCAGCCGTGAAGGCGTTATTATGTGGCGGTCAATTCCACTATTAATTAATAAAAGTGTAGCCCAAGAGTTGGCGGTAGGTGGTGATGACTAGCTGGCTACCCTCTAGTCTTGCACTGCAAAATTAGGGACGGCTAGCGCAGAAAGCCCTAGAGTAGCTTTTCGCGAAGTTCAAAACAAACCAAACGTATCCGACAAGTGATTAAAAAGAAAAGACATTAGCTGATTATTTTTTTCTGAGATCCGCTGTTTGCCGTAAAATAAACTTTGATGAACAGAAGTTACGTTTAATGGGGTTTATACAGAAATACGGTATAAGTTGTATGATAGTACATACAGGGTTTATACAGAAATACGGTATAAGTTGTATGAGAGTACATACAGGGTTTATACAGAAATACGGTATAAGTTGTATGAGAGTACATACAGGGTTTATACAGAAATACGGTATAAGTTGTATAAGAGTACATACCTCTTAAACAAAATCTTTTAATATTAATTGTATGAAAGACCTTTCAAAGTTTGGAATTATCTAACAAGAAAACAATAGATACGTTTTATTACGTGAAATGAAAAGTGAAAGTTGAAGAATTCCAGTTAATAAAGGAAGTATTGACTTGTTATGTTTTACTTTATCCTGACTCTGAAAGCATAAAAATAATAAACATTAGAGAAATTCCATAGTATTTATTTTTCGTTCTTTCACATGTCTTCTTTTATATTCGTCAGTAAGATAAACATTCTCCATCTTCAAATCAAGTGCGACATAAGTAATTAAATATATTGATCTTGTTTATTAAAATGAACATATTATTTGCAGAAAATAAATAATTGTAATAGATGGCGTTTACCTAGAAATATGTTGGACATTAATTTAAAATATATTCTTATATTTCAAAACATCACTAAAATAATAATTTAGTTGTGCATTTTTACTGGATTTATAGAAAGTGTTTATTGCAAAGAGATTAGAAATTCTAAAATGTTCCATTATAATAAGACCTAGCATAATACAAACTTTCAGAACTTTATATAAAAATTCAGTTCTTAATAAACCAATATTCAACGGAGTCGATTATTTATAACGATCAGATTTGTAAACGAAAGAGAAAAGATGAAATTTGGAGTTTGGAAATGAAATACAAATAACCAAAAAAATTCGATATTCACACAATTCTATCCTAATGTTGAAGGTAGAAACGACAGATACATTTTCCTAACGCTACTATATTTCTCCAGTTTAAAATACTCATTTAATTTAAAACCTAAGACTAAGCGATGTGTTCAACCGACTGCTTTTCAATATTTTGTTGTTTATGGAAAAACCTTATACTCTCCACGATTTCTCTGGAGTCCAACCTCATTATTAAAAATCTAGACGGTAAAAGAAGAGAAAATCATTGAATTTAAACCAGTGACTGCATAACTCCCAAAAATGCATCGATTAACCATGATATTTTAAAAATAAATACAAAAACATTTTATTGAACTGAAAAGAAACCGACAGAATCTAATTCCACTGAAGGAATTTTCAAAAATTACATCTAAGTTACTCTAACTGCACAAAAAGAAGAAATATTGCTGTGCAACCAAGCATCTAGCTTTTGGTGTAATAAGACGGAAATTGCAAACACCTTAGGTTTAAATTTCACGAACCAAAAGAGCTATTTTATATTAGAAACATTGTATTTGGGATTCGTTTTCTTACTCAGTATCACTATCTCTTTTGTGCTTATCGCTTGTTTTTCCACAGGTAGAGAATTTTTTTTGTTAAATATTTGTTGTTTGAACCAAAAATTTAAAAAAGTGAAATGAATTTCAAATTAAACGCATTTCAATTTTAAAATTGCTTATCCACAAAATCCGTAAAGAACCTAATATGTAACAGATTTTTTTTTATTTCAGAAACGGAGATGAAATCACAAAGTAAAAATAAAATTGAATATTTTCAAAATAAAACTATTTGTGGTTATATATATTTCCTGGTGTGGTTAAAAAGCACACACTTTGACTAAAGTAACCATACTGCTGAGCGGCAAATATGAAGTTCACTGGGGTTATGTGCTGATATAATCGGGTTTAAGATAGAATTCTCTGTTGTATTAAATTTACGCTGATGTATGTCATTTTGAGGCAGATCTTAGTAAGGTGTTTTTATCTGTATTAAAGTCAGATAAAATTGATTGGAGAAACGTGATGCTTTTATTGGATATAAATTTGAATTATAACTAAAAATATACGAGTAATTTAACAAGCTTACAAACGTTTTTCAAACATCCACATGAACCCGAGACAATTAAAGTCAAGGTTCACAAACCTTTAACCCATAACCGCACAAACATACCGCTGTGTCAGTGGGACGGGAGAAGCATTTTATACTTGAAAACAATATCAAAGTTATCGGACTGTATTGTTATTTACATGATATATTTTTCTACCTTGCCTTTATTTTTATTTATAATCCTCTGTTTCAGTTGCAGTCGTGTTTACAGAAAACGTAATTTACACAGTTTCAAGAATTTCGCCTTCTGTACTTCCTATTACCGCTCCTCTATAAAAACGCTAAAACAATAGCACGTGAGAGGAAAGTCTGGAGAACCAGAGCACAGGCGGAGTTGCACGTTTACAAGAAACTACTATTTTAAAACAAGAAAAGGTACAAAAAAATAATGGAATTAAATTACCGAAAGACGAATAATTATCTAATGGTCACATTTTCGAACCCACTCGAATTACAATGTAATTTCGTAGGCTATTCTTATTACAAAAACACGGGAAATGTTATATTATTATTCTAATGAGCTTTATTGCAATGACTGGTGAGAAACAACTAAGTAAGCAATTATTTCGTATCTTCTTTTAATCAATAAATAGTATTTTCTTAGAAAACATCAACACAAAATAATTTGTATAATATCTTCTTATAATAGAGTAAATAGTTATTAAGTAATATACTCACGTATTTCATTTTCAATATTGTTTCACGTAAAGTGTCAAATTTATTTAAATTTCCACTGAATCCAAACAAATATTGACACAAATAAA
Source organism: Tachypleus tridentatus (assembly GCF_004210375.1). Classification (NCBI taxonomy): domain Eukaryota; kingdom Metazoa; phylum Arthropoda; class Merostomata; order Xiphosura; family Limulidae; genus Tachypleus; species Tachypleus tridentatus. The sequence continues at coordinate 38,290,541 of NC_134836.1, forward strand.
AATGACGAAATTAGCGAAATACACTTTTTGCCTGTTTAGAATACACGGGTATCTGTAATAATGTTGATATATGTTTTTGTAGAACCCCGAGAGTACACCACCTATAGTACTCACTGTGACCTGTTTTATTAAACAATTAGCGTATACCCGTCAAATATTATGTAGCAAATACTACCAGCCCCATCCATTAGTATACCTTAAATCCATATTTCATAGCTAAGTGAAATAACTATATATTGTGAAATCAAACTTCACCAACAAAGAGACAGAAAAATACAATCAAGGTAATGAAACGTTGGTAAGTTCCTTTGTGAGCCAAGCAAATTTAAGTTCATTCATTAAATTAACGCGTAGAGTATTCATAGAGAATAATTATTTATAAAAATCAACTAGATTAACAACTTCTAATTTATACAGAAAAACCAGTGTGTTTTGGTAACACTACGTTTCAACAATAGCTTTCATGTCATATTGTTTGACAACAAAAGTATAACTTAATATAGTTTTTTGTCCATGGACTGTATAGAAATGAAAATTGGAAAAAAAAAATATTTGTTGATTTATTAATTTAGAGTCTCCGTTCATTAAAGAGTTTTGTTTTTTATTTAAAATGTTGGTAATATGAAATAAACTAGCTTAACGCAGAAACGATTTCAGTTTAAAATTTAATGCATATTTTCACTTTCATTATAACTTTTATGCATTTGTCTCTAAGCTAGGTGATCCCACACTATGTCTTTACTTTAGAGTTATTATACCAACACTCACTACACTTATAAAGTTTAATAGCACCCTCATCACTGTTCCTTTGTACCCCTGTTACTGAAATCGTAATGAGAAGACAGTAATCAAATTATTCTATCCTATAAAAATACATTTTGGCTTTTATGACTCCTACTATATCGAGAAATTAAGCATTACGAAACACACACTGGCTTTAAATAGGTTAGATGAAGTAGAAAAACTTGGTAAAACGGTGATTAAAATATATACTTTGTAAATTAGTTTGAGACAGTTTATGTGAGGCAAGTAAATATAAAAGAGATAATACAGATTGAAGCATTACAGATTGTTTCTATAAATGTTTCAATGCATATCTCAAATAAATATTAATTTTGTTTTTAACAAGTTGTTTAAATTCTTACAAAAGCTAACTGATACAGTTTTTATAATCTTAAAAGAGCGGTTATGAATGGTTTTTCTTATAACAAAGCCACAGTGGGCTATATGTTAAACCTACCGAGAGGAATCGAACCACTGACTTTAGGGTTGTAAATCCGGAAACGTACCACTGTACTAGCGGGGACCTAGTTACAAAACGTACCACTGTACTAGCGGAGACCTAGTTACAAAACGTACCACTGTACTAGCGGGGACCTAGTTACAAATGCAACAATCTCAACATATCTGAATTCATGTGAGGTCAGGCACCAGAAATATTTTTAGAGCGTAAACTTGACTTTTCATTTTTAAAGAGATAAGTCACTGAATTTTACCAACACTCACACGTTAAAATATCAAAAGTTACGTAAGAATCGGTCTGCTCATATTTTTGAAGATACCTCTACTTTGACCCAGTGATTAAATCTCTGGAATGGCGCTAAATGCTCGCGGGCTCACGGAAGGAGGGAACAGGAACAACTGCTCACTACCTCCGTAAAGACGGTTTCTGAGGTTTGAACAAAGTTTGGAAAGATGATATAAAAGGAGAATACGTTTATATTTCTTTATTATTTTGGGTACTGTTATGTTACTTTCCATTCCCTTCACAAGCGGAATGCATAAAACCTAATAGTTAATAAATAAATTGTGACTTTATGTTTTTTGTTTGTTTTTGAATTTCGCGCAAAGCTACACGAGGGCTATCTGCGCTAGCCGTCCCTAAGTTAGTAGTGTAAGACTAGAGGGAAGACAACTAGTCATCACAATCCACCGCCAACCCTTGGGCTACTCTTTTGCCAACGAATAGTTGGATTGGCCATCACATTATAACGTCCTCACGGTTGAAAAGGCGAACATGTTTGATGTGATGGGGATTCGATGGGCCTTAACTGCCTGGCCATGCCGGGTCTAATTTTATGTTAATGAAATGGCAAGATTCAGACAGTTAGAGAAATAGCTGTGGTATGTACAAAAATCATCTTTTTTTTAATAGAACACAATTTTAACTAAAAGTAATCTCTCCTCACAAAACGAACACGATTTTCACAAGGGCTCTACCTGAGAATTTGATTACACCGTAATTGAAGCAATTTCTAAATGTAGTACCGAGAAATTGGAGTTCTTAGAAAAACTTATTTTTCTCAATAAGAAATGCCACATTTGATATATAAAAAGCAGTATACTGAATCGTTTTGATAGTTGTTATAATAATGCACAAATGGTTTGTGCCATTGCTTTTGTGTAGCTCTGTTGTAACGCTTGTCTGTTTGTTACAGAACAAAATAGTGACGTCAGTATACTGAATGAAATGTCAGTGATACTGCTGAAAATATTATTGGTATATTATTTATATCACATATATCTAAGCTTATTACGTTATAATGAACTACTTTAGTAGCACGTTTTCATATACCTTGACAATGAAGAACGTGAGTTTCATATATATTCTAAGCCTTCGAACTTTATTCTGATTCACATTAAAATTATTATCTTTGATCTGAAATCATGCGGCTTTAATTACATCACATAGCTCTGTTTCAACAAACATTCTGTTACAAGCAAAGTACTTTTATAAGAACGGAATTATTAAACCTTTTACGAAACATGTTGTCATCTTGCTGCAGCCTTTTCAAATTCTTAAAGGATTTTCATTTGTGCGAATTTTTTTCACGTATTAGGTTCTCATAATCCTGTGACGGTCCAAAATTGAAATGAATGTACTATAAATTTAAGACCAGCGCTGAAAAAAATCCATCTAACTTTCATTTCTAAATCGCTATACGCTGGTAATGATATTTTGGAAAAATAGCTTTAAATTATTGCAGTTTGACTGACGTCTTATGCATTTAACTGCAGCTCACGGTTAGAAGTCAACCTCCCAAATGGTTCAGCTGTAACTATGTCGACCTACGTCATTAAAAATGAGGTTTCGATACCCGTAGTGGGCTGAGCATAAATAGCCCATTGTGTAGAGTTGTGATTAATAACAACCAATCCAAACTAAGTGTTCATTTCACAAGATCGTCTAATATATCCATATATCATTATTTCTTAGCTACAGACATCTCTTCTGCTTGGAACAAATTCACGATTTTAATGAACACCTGTTGAAGAAGTTATTTTGTAAATTAGATATTTTTATTTCAAATGGTATTAAACACATAGTATCCACGTAAACTTTAAACTATTATCAGTGCAAATTTAGTTTACTCAACGTTAAGTATGCATTATTTAGTACGCATTAAATTAAAAAAAAAAAGCATGTTATTTCAGTTACAAAACAAAGAAATATGATAGTGCCAGTCTTACTAAAAGTCCTTAAAACAAAATGTAACTTCTTCTCTATATGTAGTGAACACTTTGTTTGGTATAATTAAAATGTATTACTTCTAATCGAATTACTTGTCTATTGTCAACTGATAGATTGTATTAATAAACAAGCCTTATTATATTACGAAGTTCCGTTGATTTAAAATTTTAATATGAACGACTAAGCTAAAATGATAATAAATGAGCGTACTCTATTTCTGTGTATAGTACGCAGGTAATTGAAATTATCAAAACTTAACTAATATACACATAAATTACCATTCATAATAATACAAAGTTTTAATTAATATTTAAGAAGACCTTTTTTAACATTACATGGAAGACTGAAATTGTTTAATATTGTTTGTTTTAAATTTGTGTTTGTTTTTGCTTTAGAAAATGATAAACTAACTAAAAATCATCGTTTCAAAAGACAGGATACATCAGTATACGTATATAATCAGTGATGTCGAGAATACATATATATTTAACAATAAAACGAAAGAAGAAATAATATATCATTTACCAATATAAGTTTAAAAAAGAAATTAAAAACAGAACACCATACGTTTTATTTCTTTCCACATTAACAAAGTTCATGTTAAAATTTATCCTGTTCAAGATCAATTAGCTGATTAACATATTAAAATCAGAAAACAAAACGACTAATATGTGATAATTTTTGTTTCTTTAAAGTGCGTCGTACAAAATTTGTGCACCTTCTTAAATTATTTTTTCTGGCAGGAATAGGAAAATTTCCTTTATACTCATGTATTGCTGGAAAGTTTTCCTCCCACCTGAATCATCCAGAAATACTTATCACCGGCGACACTCGTCTTGTTTGACACACATGGGGGAGAGCCGAGCGCCGCCAACTGGCTACTGCCCAATTTTTGTTCTCCTATCAGTTTTATAAAGGTTTGCACTTTGTTCTGCTTCCAAAATACAAGGAGTCTTGGTGATTTGATTGACTTAGTGTCGACTAAGAACCTAGCTAAAATGCATGTCCGGCCAAAAGGATTTTATGTATGGTCAGGTTCACCATATTTCCGTCCGGAACACTTCAAATTGGGCTCCGAACGAACAATATTGAATGGAAATAAACGTTTCATTTCCGGAGAAAATAAATCATGTGTGTAAAAATGCAATGTAAGCAAAGTGTTCCCACGATGACACTACCTGAAGACAAATATAAAAATTCTTGAATTTTAAAGTTGTAGACTGAAAGGGTTAAAACTATTACCAGTTTCCTACTGCATACAATTTCCTCAGATTATGCGTATTGATCTATACCAGAGAAACAGAGACGATTCACTGACCTTTGAAACTTTTCGGTTTGCTTTGAAGTTCGCGCAAAGCTACACGAGGGCTATCTGCGTTAGCCGTCTCTAATTGTGCAGTGTAAGACTAGAGAGAAGGCAGCTAGTCATCACCACCCACCGCCAACTCTTGTACTACTGTTTTATCAACGAATAATGGGACTGACCGTCACATTATAACGCCCCCACGATTGGAAGGGCGAGCATGTTTGGTGCGACAGGGATTCGAACCCGCGACCCTGGGATTACGAGTCGAACATCTTAACACACTTGGCCATGCCGGGCCTTCTTATTACATTCGATGAAGACTGACTTAGAGTATAAAATAATAATAGTTCTCGTTATTAAACATAAAGCTATACAAAAGATTATCTGTGTTCTATTCACCCCAAATATCAAAACCCATTTTCTAGCAGTGTAAGTTGATAGACATGCCCTGTGCCACTATGGGAAAATCACGAAAGACCACATGTATTTGATACTTATAGTGAGCTTTTGAATATAGCGAATTCAAGCATAATCACTTGCAAAGTTGTATTTGCATGATAGTTTGTATAACTTTTAGGTTCTGTTGTGGATGAACGGTTAACGAGCTAGACTGTACATAAGGAAGTCCCAGGTTTGAGTTTCAATATGCTACTGAACACATTTCGCACGTTTAGTTAAGGGGACTTATGTCCATAAGGGTCAATATCTATATTCATTTAGAAGTAGTTGAGCAAGTGCTACTAAATAGATGTTCTCCCACTCATGATTAGCAGTTGTAAATTGGTAATGGCTACGTCTGAACCTTAAGCGTTTCTAACATTGTAGTTTAATCCATGCATTACCTGACGTAGTTTTCAGATAAAAAATACAAAATATGTAATGAATTATCTTTCACCAAAAATTATTTCATTGTTGGTGATTTTTACAACGAAATTATACTAAGTAGTAATTTTACAAGTCTTCTAGTAGTTTGTATTGCATTTATGATTCATAACAAAATTCTAATGAGTTACTTCCTTGAAATTTGTCAAAGACGAGTAGAAAGTCAGACCAAGATATAACAAATGTTTATTGTTCAGTAATGACTACAAAATATCACAATTGTTCCGTAAGTTTTCTAGGTGACAAATTACGTGTACAAAATTACTCAAAGTTTGCGTCTATAAAGACAAGGTAATTATCTTTATGGACAGACTAATCTGCCTGTTTCCTCGCTGGCCTTGTTTCCATGATGATCGAGTAATTGTGAGAAAATATTTTCTTGTCTTTAATTCTCACAGCTTTGAGTCACTATCACATCAAACCCGCCACGAAGGTCGTGCCTTTAACTCGCGTATTCCGTGAACTTTCATGTAGCACGTGAATATATCAAACGTCATGTGGTCTCTGTGTTTCCTGTTGCCAGACATAGTGCACTAATAGAAGAAGGGAAGGAACAGTTGAGGATTACGTATTTCAGAAGCAAAGAACTTATTAAACATATTTTACAGAACGGATATCTATATGGAGTTCTTATGGAAAGATGTACTATCAAAACAAATATAGCGACAAAACTATATATTTATACGAGTTAACCTGAATTATATATATGTGTACGTATAGTCTGAAAAACAGTATGCCTTGTCACATTACAAAAAAAATGAAAATGACTAGATGAAAAGTGATGTAATACAAGAAATAGTCAACACAAATTAAAGAGGTTGTAATATCACTGTATAGGTCTTTAGTTAGGCCACATTTGTAATATTATATTCAGTTTTACCTTACAGTGGGCCAGGAATGGCCAGATGGTTAAGGCACTCGACTCGTAATCCGTGGATCGCGGGCTCGAATCCCTGTAACGCCAAACGCGTTCTCCTATTCAGCCGTGAGAGCACAAAAGGTGACGGTCAATCCCACTATTCGTTGGTAAAAAAGTAGCCCGAAAGTCTACGGTGGCTGGTGATGACTAGCTGCCTTCCCTCTAGTCTTACACTGTAAAATTAGAGAAGGCTAGCGCAGATAGTACCTCGTGTAGCTTTGCGCGAAATTCAGAAACAAACAAACAAAACCTTAGAGTGTGTGTGTGTTTTATAAAAAACAACAACAACGTCGGTCTATCTGCTGTGTCCACCAAGGGGAATCATATCCTGATTTTAGTGTTATAAATTCGTAGATTTATCGCTATCTCCATAGAGTGGACATTAAATTGTTGAAAATAGTTCGGAGAAGAGTTTCTAATATGATAACCGGGGTAGAAAGGTTTTCGTGCGAGGATAGTTTAAGATTTTAACAGTTTTCTGTTGAAGAAACGTTAGTGGAAGATTTGATTGAGTTGTTTAAGGTTACTAATGGAATTTATAGTGTTGATGGTAGTCAGAACTGTGAGACGAGGGAACACAAATATAACTTTTGGTAGGGGCAAAAGTCATCTTCATTTGAGACAGTTTTATTCTCGAACATAATAATTGTGAAATAAGTTCATTTCAGATCTAGTACTTAATTTAAAGAAGCACAAAGGGAAGATTTATACATATTTGATTCATAATGGCTGACTTTGAGTGTTTTACTTGTATTGTAGAGTTTAGTTCTGTGAATGTGACAACTTAGAAAGACTAACTAGTCCCTTATTGTCCTTAAACTGTACGTACAAATAGATACTAAAGTGTAAACTAGTCCTGATGTTAATTTTCTTTGTTTGAGCACAAAGCTACACAATATGTTACCTGTGCTCTATCCACCACTGGAATCGAACCGTGGATTTTAGAATTCTGAAATTGTTAACTTACTGCTGAGCCCTTGGGAACCTTGACTGGGGACTTAGGCCAAGATTATCACGAAATCCAGAAGGAAAAGTGTGGAATATTAGTTTCATAACCATATTCGTGGACTTAACGATGGGAAACAACTATACAACGTAATCTTTGCTTGTTTAAAGTCATGCCCAATGCCATAATTACATTCGCTCCGCAATACGAACGAAAATAAATTTGTACTATGTTTCTACATCATAAGTTAACTCGTAAGCCTGAATTGTGGGCATGTCTCATCCATGATATACGTAACGAACAATAAACTTTTTGTCGAACACGGTGATAAAGTATATCAAACGTCCCTCTATTTGAATCATCAAGGCGCTCAGCAACCTTTTCGATTATCGGTCTATTAGAAAACATTCCAGAACGTGATAAAGATTTTTTTCTTCTTTTTTCCTTTGATTCTTTGATTTCGTCTTCAGAAGGAAGTAAAAAAGTCAGCCAATATGTATAACGACCAGCTGTTACCTCGTGCTTACGCAAGCAGAAATAGTACCACCGCCCTTACCTGTCTTACACACATTATACATACACTGATGTTGAGGAAATCAAATAACATGGTTTGTACTCTATACGATAACTTAAGTATAAATACCAGTTAGTAATTTATTTATAACTAGATAACAGTTATTAGCTAGCAATAATCCTCCTTTTCAGCTACGAATTTGATTCCTCCTTAGGGAAGTTCTGAGAACGACTATTGTTTCGTTGGTAGCGGCTGGGATTCGATCTTCTTAATAGAAAGGCTGGTTGCACTATCCAATCGACTAAAATTTATTCCGTTACAATTTATCCCAAGAAACTATTTGTATGTTTTCAAGAGAATAACAGAGGTTTTGCTGACTTATATGCCAGGTTGACTGAATATGGCATCAATTAATTGGGTTTAAAATCTTCCTTATTCTTATGTGTGTTTCACATCCTACAGTTTTATTATTATCCCACTCTGTCACATATGGTATTTTTCTCTGGGATGACGTTTTGTTGCTGATAGATCGAGTTTTGTATGCCTATAACGCCACCGTTTATTAGTCATTTTATTTTTTCAGTGTATTGGAATCCGCATTCACAAAGGATGTTATTGGTACTTTTACTCTCCATTGGATATTCAGATGATTTGTTGTGTACTAAACGTGATTGTATTGTCTTACGTAAGGCCACTGACGTAGAAAGATACAGCAGTGAGTCTGTAATTTTCTTCTTGGTGTTTGTCCTCTGTATTTTCGTCTTTATCCATTGTTCTGGGTATTCATCGAGAAGGCAATGATGATGTATTTTTCTTCCCTCCTCTTAGCTTCTACGCTACGACAAAACTTATTCATTGTGGAAAGTAAGCTGCTGCCTGTTTTTATACTTTGGAGACGATTTGGTTTATAGTCGAGGTAATTACCCGTGTTTGTGTGTTTCCAGTAAACTTCCGTGTCTTGGTATCCGCCACGTCTAAACCTGGGTACTTGTTGTTGTTTTTTTCCTATTTCCATTGTGAAGTTTATCGCAGGAAGATGTTTTTCAGGTGTTCCATGAATTCTTATCTATAGTATGTGATCGTATTATGGATGTTTCGACAACATATCCAAAACGTGCGACACAAAGCAAATAGTGTTAACTTCGAAATGTTCCACGTAGAGATAGATTACTGAGAACTGGTGATAAAGGTTAGCGATCCTTCTTGATGTTGGTGGTATTATTCTTCAAGTTGAAAATATGTTGTGTTCATGCAGAAGACATTGAGTTCTGTTATCGTAGAGACTGTCAGTTTGGTGCGTTCAATAAGGTTTCTGTCATTTTCATGCTGTTTATGAAGTAGTTGTAGGGCGTCAAGAGTTGGTACTTTAGTGAAGAAGAAACAAGAATGCATCACTTCAGTCCTCTCAGAGGATATTGAGAACCCTCAATAAATAATAAGATGAAGATAAAGATAAAAAATAAAGTAAACTACAGGTATAAAACCAAAAACCATAGCTTCCAATGTCAGAGTTCTCTCCGAAAACTTACCGAGCATATACCAGTAAATAAAATGACGTCTAATAGCGTTCAGAAGACAAAACACAATACTATCACAATTAATTCATATTAAACAATTTAAACATCAGATGGAGAGAGCAAACACAATCTACAACATCTATTGTTAATCTAACTTCTGGTACAATGGAGTGAAAAGAAAAAAAGGACAACAACCATTAGATTTTAGGAACATAATAGACATGTAATATATGTCTGCAAGATCACATCATACCACAGAAGAATACAATACGATGGCAATACTGAAACAATTGATTTCACTGTACTATGGCAGAACAATAGGTAGCGTTTAAATCTTTGTGCTGTTTTATAAGTATCACACATTATTAGGGCGAACATATTCTGTAATGTCAGTCACTCTAAACAAAATGAAAGGAAAACAAACATTAATTTGTTATTGTGTATTCTCCCTTTCATTTAGGCCCAGCATGACCGGGTTGTTAGGGAGCTCGACACGCAATCCGAGGGTCGTGGGTTCGAATCCCCGTCACACCAAACATGCTTGCCCTTTCAATCGTATGGGTGTTATGATGTGATGGTTAATCTCATTATTCGTTGATAAAAGAGTAGCCCAAGAGTTGGCGTGGATAGTGATGACTAGCTGTCTTCCCTCTATTCTTACATTGCTAAATTATGGACGGCTAATGCATATAGCTCTGGTGTAGCTTGTAGCAAAATTCAAAAACAAACTCTTTCATATAAGCACCAAATTCAATTAAGAAAACCTGTAACTTCACAAACCCATATCAATTGTATTTTAGGGATTATTAATGTTTCCCTGGTTTTTTTTGCAATATTTTTATGTATATTTATATAAATGACATGTGATTCAGCGGAATATTTATCTTTCATATCCTTTAACTTTTATGAATGGTCTCTAACTTTCATCACATTGGCCGAAGGCAGTAACTGCAAAATTATAAAATTCTAGCGTCCAAAACTCAATTTATATCCATTTGCCATAATTCATAGAAATCACCGCGACATGACTAAAAGATGAAGGCCCAAGATTTGGATGCATCTGGTAGATTTCAAACACAAATCATGGTTTCGCTATCACTATACATTCATAGTAAGTCTTCGAGGCTAAGCTACCTAATAGGAATATTTTTTTTACTCTTCCTCCAGACACAGACGACATACAGTGAATCAGTTATCATTCATCCTTAGTAATCCGAAACAAAGTATGAATGGTCTCCCAAGTGTGATAAGGTCGCTTCAGATGCAGTATTTGATATATCATAGCAACCGCCGTGGTAGTTTGATTTTTTTTTTTTTGAAGTGAGACAGTTACGAATTATCAAATTTTCGCTTTTCGCACGCTTTGTTTGTTTCTGAATTTCGCGCAAAGCCACTCCAGCGCTATCTGCGCTTTGCGCTAACTGTCCCTAATTTAGCAGAGTAAGACTAGATGGAACGCAGCTAGTCATCACCACCCACCGCCAACTTTGAGAGTACTCTTTTATCAACAAATAGTTGGATTAACCATCACAACATAACACCCCTACTGTTGAAAGGGCGAGCATGTTTGGTGTGACGGGGATTCGAACCCACGACCCTCAGATTACGAGTCGAGTGCCTTAACCATCTAGCCACGCCGGGCCCTTTCGCATGCAGTGGTGCCTTTGAATATTTAAAGCAGGTTTTGGTTATAAAAAGGATACAGGAAATATTAGAAAATACTGTGTTAACTGAGTTCATTATATTTTAATGTATATCAAAAGTGCACGAGAACGAAATAAAATGTGAATTTTACGGGTCTTTCTGTTTAATAACTAGTTTTTATTTTTATTCGTATTTTTTGCTTTTTTCTCACAGATTTTGTACCACTTTTAATCATAATATACATATATATATATGAATTTCACTGTTCTCCTTTTCAGCATACATTTTCCAAATAATTTAACTTGCTGTTGTTGTTTTGAATTAAGCACAAAGCTACACAATGGGCTATCTGTGTTCTACCCACCACAAGTATCGAAACCCAGTTTTAAGCGTTGTAAGTCCGCAGACGTACCGCTGAGCCACTGGTAGCATTTCACTTACATCTTTATTTCAAAAAGATTTTTGTTATAAAAAATTGTGTTTTTATTTAATTTTAACTTTCATGAATTCATTTCACTTAAATAACAACATATATGTATTTACCAATTTTTGGAATAAACAGAAATTTATTATTTTTTTAAGCTCTCAGAATAATTAACTTTAATCCATACTCTATAAGGACAAGTTTGAAAATGCACTACACACAAATAAAATTATAATCCTAATGGAGTAATACGTTCTGGACTCCAAAGTATTATCATATTACCAATCTCTATGTTAAGATGCCAACCATATACTTTCGTTTCGATTGCCTTCCGTTATCTTAAGATCTGAAGAGGCCCGGCATGGCCAAGCGTGTTAAGGCGTGCGACTCCTAATCTGAGGGTCGCGGGTTCACATCCCCGTCACGCCAAACATGCTCGCCCTTTCAGCCGTGGGGGCGTTCTAATGTGACAGTCAATCCCACTATTCGTTAGTAAAATAGTAGCCCAAGATGTGGCGGTGGGTGGTGGTGACTGGCTGTTTTCCCTCTAGTCTTACACTGCTAAGTTAGGGACGGCTAACACAGATAGCTCTCGAGTAGCTTTGTGCGAAATTCAAAACAAACAAACAAACAAAGATCTGAAGCAACACAGCAATAGCTGCAAGTATGTTCAAAAACATTTGGGAATCAATACATTTCATTATCAATAACGTGAAAAAATACATACATTGAAGTTGACATACGAAAGAAGCACAAATGTAACTTCCATTGTAAAAATTGAAGCATTTTAAAAGTTCCTTTATTGATTAACGCAAAGCTACACTATTTGCTAATAGTGCCCAAAGTGTTTCGAAACCAGATTTTTAACGAGTTGTATTATCAGACATACAGCTAAGCCACCGGGAAGTCTGTATCGGGTACACCACAAATATAAAAGTACTGAAATATAACATCGTGTTTTTAAGTTTAGTAACCATCAGCATTTAGAAATCAGCGCTACACTATTCAAGTTAGCATTTGTTGTTGAATTAAGCACAAAACTATCTGTGCTCTGCTCACAACGAGCATCTAAACCCGGTTTTTAGCGATGAGAGTCCGCAGACATTCCGCTGTGCCACTGGAAGGCATCAATATTTGTTTCGATTAATATGAAAACAGTTATTCCATTGATGTTATTTACAGTAAAGTATCTTGCTTGCAAAGTATAAGTTATTTTTTCCCTCAGTCAGTCAATTCAGTCTTTCATATTAAACTCTAACTGGCCACGCGGAACAAATATCACCTGAAACTCTTAAGTAATCTCCGCCTCTTTTTCTTGTGTCGCTGAATCAGAAAAGAATGTTACAACCATGTCGGCTACCTTGTTAACCTTGATACAATAGATTCTGTTGTTCTCTCTTGAGGCTTAGTTATTTTAGGAGGTTTGAAGAAGAAACTAGAACGTAACGTTGAAATAATTACGTTGGAATTAAATAAACAGTCTTCTGCGTATCAAGAGAAATCATGAGACAGAAAAAAAAAATGTGTATACTGGTCTATACGTCCGAACTTTGCTGGTGAGCTTCATAATCAATTTTGATTATGTCTAAGGGAAATTAATGGTTCTATGTGTCTTTATACATACAATGATCAATATAGAGGATTTAATCTTAAACGTTTTGTTTACTGCAAGTTTTCCCAACAGAATCAGACAGTAAAACGTTGAAAAGCATCCTGGTGTTTATTTCATACGATGTGAAATTTCGTCAAAGAATAAAATTCAAATGGTCGTAATGTAGCATGGATAAACCCTTCTTAATGTATCACACAAAATATTTATTGTCTTTTTCTTGTCTTTGGCTATTTCTTTACATCTCGATCAACTCACAAACGTTTATCGTTTGTGTTTTTTTATCAAGCTGACCGATACTTTACGGCACTGATTCTTGAAGAGGCCTATGGTTGTATTTCGGTACTATTTTTTTCTGGCGTAAACCGTTAACAATACTTTAAACCAACATTAAATTTTTTGCACCCGATTATAATTTATAGTGACAATAACCTTTTCTCCAGACATCTTATATGTTCGAATTACTTTAATTAATTAATTTATAATGAAATAATAAAAAACAAAGATTTTATTACACATTGAAACATTTTTTTGTAAAAATAATACCAACAGTAGAAATCGGCAGACACAGGACACCTAGCATTTAACTTAATACGTCAAGGCAAGGGAATTAATTTAAACTGTTTCTCAGAGTCACTATAATTTATTTGTTTATAGTAAACCTCAAAGCTCCACAACGGGTTATCAGTTATGTGCCTTCAGGTTTACTGTAGAACCAATGAGGAGGAAGGGGACAACTATTTTAATCCTGGCTGACTTATGATGTCTATCAAATAGAAAAAAAACATATATTTGTTTGTTTTGAATTTCGAATAAAGCTACACGAGAGCTATCTGCGCTAGCCGTCCCTAATTTAGCAGTGTAAGACTAGAGGAAAGGCAGCTAGTCATCACCACTCACCGTCAACTCTTGGGCCACCTACTCTTTTACCAAATTGACCGTCACATTATAACGCTTCCCACGGCTGAAAGGGCAAGCATGTTTGATGTTACGGGGATTCGAACCCGAACAAGGTAAGAAATGCGATAATAAAAATTAAATTCACTACCTTTTAAAGTAAGTTTTGTACTAAATTATGCTTTTCGTAGGAAGAGAGACAAATAATTATACTTCTAATTTAAAATTATTACCTAAAAATGGTATCAAAAATATTCTTTTTTGTTGTCAAGAAAACGCGTTTTACTTTGTCTCTGAAGCAAGGCGTGTAAAACGTAATTAGCTTATTTCAAGGCAATTCAAAATACTTTTCAATAAATATAACTCAGTCGTGTGACAGAACAAATCTGTTAAAATATTTCTTATGTACTTAACATTTATTTATACTTGTTGAGGTAGAGTACCTTTCCTTTTTAAATACATGCAACTTTAAATCTCTAACTACAAGTTTTCTTACGGTAATCTCAACTTTAGTAACAAATTTTTAGTTTCAAAGAATTATATATATATAGTTGTCTTTGTTGTTCTTTTTGCTGTTATTAAGTATAACGTTACACAATGTGCTCTTCCTACAGCGGGTATCGAACCCTGATTTCTACATCGTACGCTCTCGCTAACATCTGCTGTTGATCCACGGCGGGAAGCAGTTGTCCTTGAATCATAAAAATATATTGCAACTAAATATCATTCTTTATTTAAAATCTTATAATAAAGTGAATCAAACAAAAATTCGAAAGCTTATTTCGTACATTTATAAAACGTATAACTCGTATAACTCTTAGGAATTTCAATCAACTTCCAGTGATATATAATACAAATACTCAAATATCAAATTCTAAATTCGACAAAGCTGAGTCCGTTGTAGTAAAACGACTTGAATGTGTAAATCAACAAGTATCGTGACAGTGTCGACCAATATAAAGTTATGCTGGAATTCAATGTTTGAAAGTTACATTTTGATATTGTTTGGCGTTACATAGATGGTGAAAATTGATCGCTTTTGTGAAGGGGAGGTAAAGTCCCTTTACAACGCAAAGTCGTCATATATTCAGATCGTAATTATGTGTTGCAATTGAAATTTAGAAGTTTCATTAGTGGAATATTTTCCACACTTAATATCATTGGAAAACAAAGGAACGTGTACCATCATGGTAGTTCACATTTTTCAGAGAAAGATATTATCTGTAACAAGTCTTATCCAAGCCACAGTAAGTAAAATCCGGTATCTCAGGCCAGGTGACAATTCTTAACAACAAAGGTCAGTTGCACACGCTTTTCATGAACCCCAGGCAACAGTATACAACACAATCAAGAAGGATCTTTGTTTGGAAAAATAACATCAGTCACATATGCACAAAGCTGTTTCCACGACTTACCCACTCATCCATCACTTACCTCAAGTAAACAAAGAACGAAATAAATATTCTTCGTATTCTGTAAGAAGGCACACTAATTAATTAATTTATTTATGTGTTCCTGACTATCGAAACGGACGCTGAGAAACGGTCTTCATCGTACATTATGTTGATTATAAAAAAAACCTGCAGTAAGAAGTGGTTTGCTTAAGACATAACACCTAAATGGCAGAATATTTTGAAATAAATAATGTACTCAGCGCTTTCGACAAGATATATGGGCGTCAGATTTCGCATCACCAGACGTGGTGACATGGACTTTTTGCAGTCGGTGATTCTCCAAAACCATTTTCATATAACTTAGTCAACCCTTCTATTTGAAACATTCAGATATCTGGCTTTGAATTTTATAAATATTTCAAATCAAACTTGACTAGGAAACCTATTATGATTAGATAATCTACTTAGTGAAGAAACACCTACCAAAGCCCCCTATCCACAAGTAATTTTTAGGTAGGACCTTTATTAAAGAACTAAAGTAGTAATAAGTTCAAGAATCAATAAAATCTGCTTCCTAGAGAAGTTTCAACACATGTAATTATCTCATTCTTTTTTATTTATATTTTGTAGCCAGTGTTAATGTCTTGCAATGATAAATTAAAGTTATTGTTTAGGATGCGTTACCTGTTTATGTCTTTAAACAAACATTAGAAGGCTATTTCACAACTAGAACAACATAATTCTATGAGTATGAAATAGAACCAGTCATTTAGTAGTAAAGTGATTTTCTTGCTTAATTGCAACTATCTGTTAAATCACTGCATCCGAAAATAGGGAATCTTTGTTTTTCTACCTTACTGGTTATTAAATAACTTTAGTGATGCACTATCTAAAATTATAGTGTTTTATTACATATACATCAGATTTTTCGCTTTTACAAGCGATATTTGATCTGACTTTCACATTTTAAAGTTGTTAAAATGCATTGTTCACACTTATTGTCAAGTTAAAGATTTATTAAACTTTAAAATTGTTAATTAAGGAACTGATAACAGCGATGAGCCATTTAATATTTCTTAATACCACGACAATAGTCGTGGGTTCGAATCCCCGTCGCACCAAACATGCTCGCCCTCTCAGCCGTAGGGGCGTTATAATGTAACGGTCAATCCCACTATTCGTTGGTAAAAGAATAGCTCAAGAGTTGGCGGTGGATGGTAATGACTAGCTGCCTTCCCTTTAGTCTTACACTGCTAAGTTAGGGGCGGCTAGCGCAGATAGCTTCGTGTAGCTTTGCGCGAAATTCACAAACGAAGAAACGAATGACGACAATAATTAGAACATTATTGCACAAACTGGTTCAGTTATTATTTAAGCTACAGGGCAGTTATTTAGGAATCCAATGTAATTGATTTAATGGTTAATGCAAAAGCTTTTAAAGGTTATAGAGTGATTTAATGGTTCATGCAAAAGCTTTTAAAGGTTATGGAATGTCAATGTGAATGTTTTGAAGAGAGTTTAAAAACCTTAACAATAATAAAAGAGCATTTTTGTCGAAACGGTGGCATGTTCATATACCGTTATTTACCCATAAATGAGTTTAACAACATAATATATATTTGTATTTTTTGATTATGGAATTGGTGATCCATACAAATGTGATTGATCTAGATTGCTGAACATATGTATATTTAAATAACGCTATACGAACAAGTCACCGGACAATGTCTCACCCTAATGTTTTTTATATAATCTACACTTTTATTTATTTTACTACATTTTGGAAGACATCTTGAAAGTTTGTTTATTTGCAAGTTTCGGTTTGTTTGTTTCAGAGCGAGAATCTAATTGGCCCAGTATGGCCAAGTGGGTTAAGGCGTGTGACTCGTAATTTGAGGGTCGCAACAAACATGTTCGCTCTTTCAGCCGTAGGGGCGTTATAATATGATGGTCAATCCCACATTTCATTGATAAAAGAGTAGCTAAAGAGTTGGAGGTGGGTGGTGATGACTAGCTGCCTTCCCTCTTGTCTTACACTCCAAAATTAGGGACAGTTAGCGCAGATAGCCCTCGTTTAGCTTTGCGCGAAATTCACAAACAAACGGAAACTAATTAGATAGGTAACTTGGTAATTATAGCTTGTATTTTTCAAGATGAGAAATTACACATTGTTGCAAGAAATTCGGCATTTTGTCGCATAAAATTGGTGTTTCAATAGAAACAAATTGTCCTATTTAAATAAAAAATTCTCATACAAAACAAAAAATATGAAGATTCCATTTGTGTAAAGAGAAAGTTAAAGCAAATGCCCACAGTTGAAACATCGTTCAAAAAATTCTTGAGTATTTATAAAAATTAGAGAAATTTTGGTGGTCGACTTCATGACCGCATTAACATCTTACAGTTATAATTGTTAGCAAACTATGTATATTCTGCTTCATTAAAGTAACGCCAAATGTTTGCAACAAAGTACCAATTGTTTTGCAAAACTCTGTATTTATGAACAGGAATGTAACAGCCACAGATAATTTGTTTTAAAGCAAGAATCAGTAATCATGACAGTGAGACATTGTCCTGGATCCGTAAATAACATTAATCAATGTTACACTATTTTGTAATTACGGAGCTTATTGTTTTATTAATGAGAAATACTTACTCAGTTAGTAATGCATAGTTGGAACAATTTATGAACACATGCGGAAGCCAGTTAGTTTTAGTTCTTAGAAAGTATTAGGCTAATTATGGGGTTATCCCATATGTAATGTCTGAAAATTTAATATAGAAAGTGCATCATCATTTCTGTCTTTGTAGAAGGCTTTAATGACTAAAATGTGTAATAGGACGTGTATAAACATGTTCAGAATAATAAAAGAAACTAACCCAACCCTATTTTTTCAGATCATTAATCAAATAAACCATTACGAAGATGGATGTATCTGAGGATCATATCAGGCAAATAATGCTTTGCGGGTTTAAAAAAGGCAATAGTGCAACAGAAACTACAGAAAACATTCAAAGTGTTTATGGTGTGGAGTCTCTCAATAAAAGAAAATGTCGAAGATAGTCTCAGAAGTTCAGTCAGGTGACTACAGCTTAAGTAATGCACTACGTTCAGGTCGTCCTGCTGAGTTTAATGATGACTTGCCACTGGCTGCACTTGATGAAGATTGTGCTGTAACAGTTGACGAACTAGCACAGAATCTTAATTCAACCCATTCAACGGTTCACCGTCATTTGCAACAGCTTGGAAATGTGTCAAAACTTCGAAAACGGGTCCCCCATGATTTGACTGAAGCCAACCTTAGAGCAATAGTGGACATTTGCACTTCTCTGCACTCTCGTGAATGTAACACATTTTCATGGACAAGTTAGTGACTGGAGATGAAAAATGGAGAAATTATAAAAACGTTAAGCGCCGCAAACAACGGCTCAGTAGAAGTAAACTGGCCAAAGCACAGCCCAAAATGGCTCTCCACCCTAGGAAAGTCTTATTAAGCGTTTGGTGGGATATTGTTAGTGTGATCATCCACTTTGAGTTGCTGTCACTCAATGTAACGATTACAGCAGACTTCTATTGTCATCAGTTATGGCGCTTGACTGTTGCACTGAAAGAAAAGAGGCCTGCTTTGATCAATCGTATAGGTGTTGTGTTACACCAGGATAATGCACGGCCTCATACAGCAAGGATCACATCTTCAAAGATTGAAGACCAAGACTGGAAAAACCTTCCGCATCCTCCTTATTCTCCTAACCTTGCCCCATCTGATTATCATCTATTCCGAGGTTTGCAGAACTATCCAACTATCCAGATGGAAAAGAACTTGGAACACATGAAGATGTCACAACTATCCTCTCTACATTCTTTTCCTCCAAATCCCAAGAATTTTATATAAGTGGCATTTAGAAGCTTATGAATCGTTGGCAGGAAGTAATTAATAATAATAGAACATACATTATTGATTAAATAACATTAAAAGCGTTTGAAATCCTTTCTCTTTATCTGAACCTAAAATTGAGCATTACTTGACGGATGCATCACACAACAGGTGCATCACACATTTTATTAGAAAATGTAACTAAAATCGTAAAAAGTTCAGATATTTACGACAGCCAGTGTTTAATTTAGGATTTGAAATCATGTTTGAACAGATGACGGCGAGTGCATCCTAAAAAACATATAGTTTTACATATGTTTCTGTTATCTAATAAAAGATATAACAAAAACATTTTCAAGGGAACCACTTTTTTCCTGTTCTTGTTGCCCACTAAAACATATAGTTTTACATATGTTTCTGTTATCTAATAAAAGATATAACAAAAACATTTTCAAGGGGGACCACTTTTTTCCTATTATTGTTTCCCCTCCCAACGACAAGGATATTATTGTTTCTCCTGCATATGATTTTAATCATATTTCGTACAAAGTCTGAATATTTCCCGCAGCTTAACTGCTTAAACGTTGTTGAATGCAGCTTATCTGTGAAGGTCATACTGTGTGTTTTTTTTTCGTACAGCAAAGCCACAAAGGGCTATCTGCTCAGCCCACCAGGGGAATCGAAACCCTGATTTTAGCGTTGTAAATCCGGAGACATACCGCTGTACTAGCGAGGGGCCGAAGGTCATACTAAAGGTAAAAACTCCCGTTAAAACAAACTGGAGTAGAAAGATGTTCTTGTCACATACATTTCGAAAGCTTTCGTGCGCCTTCTTTCTAGATATTTTGTAACCAGTTAGGGACTATCATTGCGTTCATTTTCTAGGGGTGTCGGGCGTGACCTATTAGTTGCTATTCCAGGAGCTGTAAATCCAAGAGTTCTTTATCGAAAAAACGTTCTGCACTTTATAGTCATGAGTGTGCTGTAAAAATAGCGATCAATCCCAATAATCAGTCAAACTAGTTTTACCAAACACTTAGCGATAAACTAGTTGACTAGCATTCTTCTCTGTGCTCTGTTTGTCTGTTTTTTTTTTAATTTCGCGCAAAGCTTCACAAGGGCTATCTGCGCTAGCCGTCCCTAATTTAGCAGTGTAAGACTAGAGGGAAGGCAGCTCGTCATCACCACCCACCGCCAACTCTTGGGCTACTCTTTTACCAAAGAATAGTAGGATTGACCGACACTTATAACGACATTATGGCTGAAATGGCAAGCATGCTTGGTGCGACCGGGATTCGAACCCGCGACCCTCGGATTACGAGTCAAATGCCTTAACACATTTGGCCATGTGAAAATAATGAGGAGAGTTTGTTACTAAAGTCTTTTATACGTTAAAAGATGTGAGAATTGTTTGTTTTTTGAATTTCGCGCAAAGTTATACGAGGGCTATCTGGGCTAGCCGTTCCTAATCTAGCACTATAGGACTAAATGGAAGGCACCTAGTCATCATTAGCCACCGCCACCTCTTGGGCTACTCTTTTTACCAACGAATAGTAGGATTGATTGCACTTTATAATGCTCCCATGGCTGAAAGGGCGAGCATATTTGGTGCGACGGGGATTGTCAGAACCATCTGCATAAAGAACACGAAGTTTGTCATTAAATCGTTATAATATGGACATTTCAATTAGAGTTAAATTAACATTGACAATTGTGATAGCATTGCACAAAACTGTATGAAATACTTTCATAAATCATGTTACACCGATAGAAGCTCTACAAACTATTGCCTGTTTGTGTAGAATTTTCACCTAAAGCTACATAAGGACCAAATGCACACAACTAATTCTAATTTTAAACTAACAGATTAGAAGGATCCCGGCATGGCCAAGTGTGTTAAGGCGTTCGACTCGTTATCTGTGGGTCGCGGGTTCGTATCCCCGTCGCGCCAAACATGCTCGCCCTTTCAGCCGTGGGGGTTATAATGTGACGGTCAATCCCACTATTAGCTGGTAAAAGAATAGCCGAATAGTTGGCGGTGGATGGTGATGACTAGCTGCCTTCCCTCTAGTCTTACACTGCTAAATTAGGGACGGCTAGCGCAAATAGTCCTTGAGTAGCTTTGCGCGAAATTCAAAACAAACAAACAAATATTTTGTTCCAAACAAGTTTATCATCTCTTAATTTTAACGTTTCATGGCAATTTACGACTCCTTAAGCCGACATTTTGCTGTTATTTGCAGTATTTTTAAGAGATAATCTATTATAATAATACTCAGTTTTTTGTCTCTCCTGAAACTACGGGAGCACTTTATAATGTAGAAGAGCTCGCGCCTCCACTTCACTCGAAATTTTGTACAATAACATATTAAAACCTTATCAAAATTTAACAAAAAAGAAATGACGGTATTTACTGATAGTATTCAATACAGTTAACCCTAACTAAACTAAAGTAATAAACGTTAGTTTATCTATTTATCGAATATTGGTTGTATTTATTAAAGGCTTCACTAATGTCAGGCCTAAGATAAATGAGCTTATAATATTTCGGATGTGCTATTAGAATTAGTTTATGTTACTCTAGAAATTCTATATTGAAAGAAGTACTGTTGCACGAAAGACGCTAATTTGACCATGGGAAAATTGTGAATCTCTTTCTGGAAGTTTAAACAGGAGTAACTAAGTAATTGACCTTTGTGTGACATAACATTTTATTGGTTTATTATGTTAAATGGCATAATTATTTTTTCTTTTTACGCTCTACATTTGGTTTTACGGCACCAGTCGTATTCAAGGATACCGATATGGTCGAAAAAAATAAACTTATGACTTACTTAATGGTTCTCCAATTATTCTAAATAACTATATATGAACAGTTGGCGTTAAGAATAAATAATTAATACTGTATTTTTAATCCTCACTATAATTCTGAATTGTAAATGACTTGAGTAAAAATTTATAATAATAACTCTTCGCTTATTTATTCATGTCAGTGATGGATTTTGGGAGGAGATGAATAGCCACCTCCCCTAAACCCACAACTGCATTTAGTTGATGATGTAAATAGCGTCTAGACCAAGACTGTCTTTGGTATGTCCCAGCTGGCCTTCCGAGCCCTAATAATGGATGAAAATTCTTTTCAGCACGATATATATATTCGGTGTAGTGAAGTTAACATATTACACAAATATATACGGGTTTTTTCTTCTTCTTTTAATCATAAGTTCATTGAATTAACTTTACAGCTTATCATAAGACTATAAGCCGGCAATAAGAATAAGAAATTATCAGCTGCATGCTATAAACTAATCTTCAAAAGTGTTCCTGGTTGTTTCTCAAGACATTTTTCAAAGTGCAGTTTTAAATTCCATTTGAGGCGTGTCTGCTGCACATGAAGCACGTGAGACGTAAAACAGGTGTTTCGAAACCCTCATAAACATTGTGATCATACTCTTTATTGGAAAATATATATACTTTTATTGAAAATGTTGCTTATACCCTGGATAACACATAAAATATAGAAACGTCATGGTGTGAGATGAAATTGTTCTCCATGTTTGTTATTCTTTAAATACTTCAACATGAAACTTCTTTCTCAGACCTTTTTCTCAGATGAATTCAGTGCACTTTATAAATAATCTATGTATTCTAACAGAGCTTTCCCTATTGCTTGTATTACTTTTGACAGCACGTACATCACTTTATAAAACTTCGTATCAACAAACGTTATAAATTATTCACCTGGAGACGAAAAATTAGTTGTTTGACTCGCCCGTTAACGTTTCCTACTTGGCCTTACTGGTTAAATTTTATATATTTGACTTTTGTGTAACGACAGTCGACATGGAAACATTCACGTGCAATTCTCAATAGAGTAATCAGGTTTTCCACTCGGGAGAGAAATTTTCATGAGCAATAAATGAAACAAACTGAAATTTATCTAACTTTTAATAAAATGGTCATTAAAACAAATAAAACCAAATGAAATAATGTTCATATAAGTTTTATTTTATTAGAGGATACGAAACGAGTTTATTATACGAAGATTTGTTTGTTTTGAATTTCGCGCAAAGCTACTCGAGGGTTATCTGCACTAGCCATCCCTAATTTAGCAGCGTAAGACCAGAGGGAAGACAGCTAGTCATCATCACCCACCGTCAACTCTTGGGTTACTCTTATTACCAACGAATAGTGGGATAGATTATCACTTTAAAACGCCCTCACGGTTGAAAGGTATGATGGGGACTCAAACTCTCGACTCTCAAATTACGAGTCGAGTGCCTTAACTACCTGGCCATGCCGCACCGTTAAATAAAAAAGCTGAAAATAATATGTGATCAATATGCTTAAATGTCTTCAGGGGATAGGACCACTTACCCCCACCCTCTGATAGTTACTTCTTAGTGGTAGACTACGATACCAAAACATTTGTCTTTGGAAGTTGTTTTTGAATGAAACAATGTTCACTTACACTTGTGTCTTCGTTCAGCAACTACACATAAGACGTGAGATCTAAAACCTGTGACTGTTATCTTATTTTATTTTTATATTACAGATGTAAATTTTATGAACCCTCTCTAAAACCTTTGATATATACGTCAAAAATCTACGCAATTTCACAATTCATCTGTGATGAACAAAATTTGTGTTGCCTAAATCCCTACCTTAGAGTTTATTGAACCTTGGAACTACTTTATATATTAAATCAAATTCTAAGCAGCTACAAGTTATCATTGGAATGAATCAATTGAGATTCAAGTTTCGCTGTTTCAACTATACCAATATGTTAACCTTAACACATTGCACTAATCATTAAAGTTCTCTACTATTGCAACTGAAGAAGTAACTTTGTTTATAAAGCTGACACAAAAAAAAGAAAGTTCGTTTCTTTAGAATTTCGCGTAAAACTACACGAGGGCTGTTTGTGCTTGTCGTCCCTCATCTAGCAGACACCATCACTCACCGCCAACTCTCGGGTTACTCTTTTACCCACGAATGGTGGAATTGATAGTCACATTATAACGCCCCCACGGCTGAAAGGGAGAACATGTTTGATTTTGTTGGTTTGTTTTGAATTTTCGTGCAAATTACACGAGGGCTATCTGCGCTAGCCATCCCTAATTTAGCGTGTAAAACTAGAGGGAAGGCAGTTTGTCATCACCATCCACCGTCAACACATGGACCACTCTTTTACAAACATTATAACGCCCTCATTGTTGAAAGGGCGAGCATGTTTGGAGTGACTGGGATTCCAATCCGAGACCCTTAGATTACGAACGCCTTAACCTCCTAGCCATGTCGGGCCTCAAAGTGTAAGTCAGCTGTATTTTTAAATTATTGTTGTTCTTAAAATTGAAAATATTGTCAGAAAGAATAACATTCAGTAAATGAAACGACGATATTTAGTTATAACTTTAAAAGAATGCCAAAATTATTACCTCAGTACTGGTTTGCAAAACGTTATCAGCACTTAAGCGAAAATATCTGGCGTGACTCTTAAAAGTTACACATATTTGTTTTGTTCTAGGGTTTTGTTTAATCATACACACGTAGGTATAATTTGTATCTTTTTGTTAATAAAACAAACGTTATCACAAATTTATTTTTGGACGTGCCCCTCACTAGTACAGCGGTAAGTCTAAGAATTTACAACGCTACAATCAGAGGTTTCGATTGCCCTCGATGGGCTCAACAGACAGCCCGATGTGGCTTTGCTCTAAGAAAAACACATACAAACATTTGGATGTCAGTAATTAAACTATAAAAAATTAGAATGTTTTATGATATTTTGTTACGTGTCATTGTTTTTTACTAAATAACTTGACGATTTTTGTTTTGTCAATTATCGCTTAATCTCACAACGTGGTGAAACATATTTCTTCTCGCCGACTTTCTAAGCTCATTTAATCAACATCATACAAGTTTCTGTGTTGTTCAATATTTTACTCACTGATAATTCTCAGTGGGAACAAGTTTTATTTTTCATAATGAAAACTGACTAGGTTAGGATTGTTTCCATAGTAACACTGATGAGATTAAGCCGCTTCTTCAATTATTCAACCAATTTTAATGTTGAACCAGACTGGGTTAAATCCAAGGTCAACATTTGTTTGAAAATAAAGCCACGAACCACTGTTTTATTTTCAACACCATGTGTTTCTTTTTTTTTGTAATTAATTTTACCATTCTAAATTACAAAACCAAGTCAAACTTAAGCAGCTTTATTTTTTACTGAACAAACTCATTTCACTTCAAAGAAAACCACATGGGGTACTGATACAAGTTGTTACCAAATATTATTATCACAGCTGTTAAGACACGCTTAACCCCGAAAATACACTGTTGTGTGATAATGCCTGATTGGAACAACTGGAGCAGTGGACTGAGGGAGTGGAGTGATCTGCTAAGGAATAATAATAATAATGTGTTTAATATTTTCAAAATTATCTATTGTAATGTGGCTAACTCAGTTTAAAAAGAACCCGGCATGGCCAAGCGTGTTAAGGCGTTCGACTCACAATCCGAGGGTCGCGGGTTCAAATCGCGATCGCACCAAACATGCTCGTCCTTTCAGCCGTGAGAGCGTCATAATGTGACGGTCAATCCCACTATTAGTTGGTAAAAGAGTAGCCCAAGAGTTGGCGGTGGGTGGTGATGACTAGCTGCCTTCCCTCTAATCTTACATTGCTAAATTAGGGACGGCTAGCGCAGATAGCCCTCGAGTAGCTTTGAGAGAAATTTGAAAAACAAACAGTTTAAAAAACGGGTGGTGACTTTGAAATTATCTTTGCACTTAACATTTAATTTGCATGTCTATATCAGGAGCTGGTATCGTTTTAAAAATTCGTATATCTATCTTAAGTCCTGGTTTATTTTATTCACATAAGAGTAAAACATTTGAAAGATACATTTAAGCTGAATTTAGCGAGAAAAGAATGTGCTGATTCCATTCTTATATATTGTAAGACGTTTGATGCAAAGTATGAGTGTATTAAAACACATGTATTAATTATATGTTATGTGAAGTTCATTAACAAAGTTGTAATACCCAAATACATTGTTTACGCTTGGGAATTTCTTCTGTTCATTTATTTTTTTTATTTGTTTTGAATTTCGCGCAAAGCTACACGAGAGCTATCTACGCTTCGTTTGTTTTTCTTTTCAGATATTGATGTGCGTATTTTATTAATGTGTTATTTTAGATCCAGGGAATGTTGTTGTTATAGATCTCGGTTGCGTTAAAAATAAAATATGCTTTTTACCTATTTTTTTTTCAGCGACAAAAGATTTAAAATGTGAAGGATATTGCTAGTAATTTTTCGCAATAATATCATATTCTCATTTTAGGAGGAAAAAAATGGCTGGTCGAGCTGTGTGATTGATTAGAATTGTCATAGAAGAACAGGAATAAATCTCAATATATTTAATCGATTTGAAAAACCAATGTCATACATCATTTCGTTTCTGTTGCACACAAAAAATCAAATAAAACAGTGTAAATGCAAATCAGCACGTTATTCAAAACAGGAGAGGGTGCTTTTTATCCAAAAATAATTACCACAGGCTACGTATTTCACTTCAGGTATTATTTAGGTAAATTTCATTAGTTTAATAATAATGTAAAAAACTCATTTGAAATCATAGGTTATACATCAAATGGCGTATCTTGTGTGTGTGTGTTTGTGTGTTTTTCGTATAGCAAAGCCGCAAAGGGCTATCTGCTCAGCCCACCGAGGGGAATCGAACCCCTGATTTTAGCGTTGTAAATCCGGAGACATACCGCTGTACTAGCGGGGGGGCGGCGTATCTTGAAAGTCGTATTTGTATTAATGACAATGCTAACAAAGGCTATTGGCCATGCACCCTCATTTTAAAGTACCGGCGAAAGGGAAGACAACTGGGTCAGAAGCACTTTACCACCCACATTCTATGATGAGAGTTTGACTCTCACTCGTATAATGCACCCACAGCGTAGAGTATGGGAAATATTTTGTGATATAGAGCAAATTCGAATTCGGTTCTCCAGCTCCGAATTTCAGAGATCTACCACAGAGTCACTTCACGCCCCACCACATTAATATATAGTTCAAAAATAAAAGACAGGTTTTAGAAAACTTTGACAATTTAGAAAATATTAATCGCATAAGGATATTTATTATCAAGTAAGACTATGAAAATAAACTATTTTCTTGTCATAACTGAGTTTTCAGAGACAGAAAAACTTTGTACTCTAAAACACAGAGTAATTAAAATGTTTCTATTATGTAATGTTCCAGAATACAAAAGACTTTTGCTCTGAGGATAAATTAATTATAATAAATAGTTTTTGTTGCTACGAGTCCTTACAGAAAAAGCAAAAGTGAATCGAACTATGATGAAACAATTATTCGAATTAGTTTACCTCATAAAACATTTCGCAAGAACACAATTGTTTCTTCAGTTTGATCATGTAATTATTTCAATATGTACTGAGTTTTATGTTCTTTGTGCTAGGTGAATGCAGTCATTATAGATTAGATTTATAAATATTCATGAAGAAAAAGTTGTAAAGTGACTTACAGAAACAGACATAAGGTCGAGAAATGATTGCTGTTTGAAATAAATAGACAAAATAAAAATTCAGTAAAAATATCAACCTATCTTCTTTTATTTCGTTAACTGCAAACGACTTTTATTTTAGTGAAAAAATATTCAGGTAATTAAATGTCATGACATTAGTGTGCGGAAAATTCGGGGTTCGGTTCCATTCTATTGAAATGACATTTAGTAAATTTAAAAAAAAGTGTTATCAGTGTAGAGAGTAACAAAGCTGTATAATAATTATATGTTATCAGTGTAGAGATTAACAAAGCTGTATAATAATTATATGTTATCAGTGTATAGAGTAACAAAGCTGTATAATAATTATATGTTATCAGTGTAGAGAGTAACAAAGCTGTATAATAATTATATGTTATCAGTGTAGAGAGTAACAAAGCTGTATAATAATTATATGTTATCAGTGTAGAGAGTAACAAAGCTGTATAATAATTATATGTTATCAGTGTAGAGATTAACAAAGCTGTATAATAATTATATGTTATCAGTGTAGAGAGTAACAAAGCTGTATAATAATTATATGTTATCAGTGTAGAGAGTAACAAAGCTGTATAATAATTATATATATATATGTGTGTGTGTGTGTTTAGGACCAGAGTTGTCTAAAGCATAATTTTCAGAATTTCTAGTTTTGATAATCTCGATAAGCATACAATATTTTTCTGCTTCTGATTTCTGTACTTCGGGGTAAAAACCAACACTAAAATAACTATATATGCAACTACCTTTACGTTATTTTTATTCTTGTTATATCGAGCAAGCACATTTGCTTCCTTCTCTTTTGATTGGTTTGATAATTGAAATATAAAGAGTAAGAACTGAAGAGATGATCCCTTCCTATTCAAGGAACTGAGCGTTATCGCATATTTTCATCCGAGTTCTTAGTCTATTCGTTTTCTCCTGGCATAACTTCAAAACCTAGACTAAGATAATAATTGAAACAATAATGAAGATTAAAGTATCATCATAATGATGACTTGGTTCCTCTTACCTAGTACACTATACAGTGATGTCTCCTCTATCATTTTACTGGTGTGCATTCCTTCAAAATCTACATATAAATGAGAACTTAGCTAAAAACTATTATGGTGAACTAGAACCAACTGATGGCAAATGAAACATAGGTTACCATCAAAAATCAAGAAATTGGTGGTTAGTAACAATAAATAACTACCTACATCAGAAAACTGTTGGATTAGGTGTAAAAAATATATCTCCACGCGTTAAACAGTGAAGTTTGTAGATTCAGCAAAAAAAATGTTTGAAAGAATGCTTTGAAAAACGGTGTTTATATATTAAAAATAAAAAAAGATTTAGCAATAAGTAAACTTACCCACGTGGAATTATTCACGTGTTTAGACTTATAAATACACTATGTCTACAACTAACACTGTATATGTAAATTTATTCATAAATGTATTAAGTATAGGTATTATTACAATTGTATACGTTTTAATTTATCTGTATTTCATGTGATGTTTCTTAATTATTACAATAATTATTTTTTGATGAAAATATTCGTGTGTTGATTGTGCTGAAGTTGTAACTTTAGATTTTCATGGTAATAAATAAACACTTTTCTCACAATAAAATATTATTACTTCAACATTAAAAGTTGCTCTTAGATATTGTACTATATTATTGGGAGAAACTCATTCTCCCAACATGTGATCTGAATATTGGATTTAATTAAAGGGATAGAATCTCATTAAGCTAACACAAACCAACATTGGTTTTCTCAGTTGTTCTTGGAACTATTCGAAAAATAATTTCTGACGTCTTACACCAGTTGTCGGTCCGTGTTACAAAAGTAACTACTGCAGTTGGTGAGAAGCGATTCGTTATTAATGAAGTTTCCATTTTTTGCCATTGCACAATGTGCATTCTATAGCCTAACAAAAATTCATAAAATATACGTGTGAAGTAACCAACTTAAAGACATTGTATTATGTTTTTGTTTTAACAATAATATAACTTCTGATGGGCTGAATTATGTATAGATTATTGGATAAATCTTTGTTAACCCTAAAGTTAATTGTATTGTTCCGCATCGGATTCTCAAACAATTTTTTTTTAATGTTTATACAATAAATTGCTTGTAAGTCCATGTATTTGTTGTTTACATCCACTCGCAAAAGAAAACATACAGACAACAAAAGCGTCAATATTACCCATCATTAATTTATTTAGAATTTCGCACAAAACTACACGAAAACGCCATAGTCGTTCTCCCTAACTTAGCAGTGTAAGACTAGAGAGAAAGCAGCTAATTATCACCACCCACTTGGGCTACTATTTTACCAATGAATAGTTGAAATGACTGTAACACTCTTAACAACTCCACGGTTAAAAAGGCGACCATGTTTAGTGGAACGGATATTCAAACCGACAATCTTCAAATTGCAAGTCGATTGCCCTAATCATCTGGCCATCATCAGCAATAACTGACTATGATATTTTACGTATTTTACACAGAACACGTTATTATAAGATCTTTACGCTAAGTATCGCGACAGGTAGAAACATAATTATTAAATATGATGCAAATGGAGGATCCAATATTCAGTGAATAGTATATAAACCAACTGCTTTCCAGTTTAAATAAATTGATATTTTTCAGCAGTTTGAGCTATGGTGCAGTACAACACTATAAGGTAACTAAATATACTACCATTGTCTCCTTTTCCATTGTTTAGAAAGTAAAACATTAAAAATGTAATTTAAACAACATCTGCTGAAATAAAACTTTCACGACAGACAGATTTGAAATCGTTTCTTGTATTTCCCTTTACGAAAATCTTGAAAAACTTAACAAAATCAGCTGAAACTGATGAGATCTGACATATCCACCAAAACTACTACCCTAAGTTGAAAGCGAACAAGACGCTTCTTCATTCTATTATTTTGTTTTTATTTATCTGGGATTCCATTCTTAATATATCACTTAGATAGAACGTTTTTATTTTATTCACTTTCACAGAGTGCTTTTTACTTGCAAGAATAGCATTTTTTAATAAAAAATCATCTAGAGAAACTCCAGACAATGTACAGAACAAGGTCATTATTTTCAATACTTGAAGGTAAAAGAAACTTACAAAAGAAACGTTCAGAAAGTTTGCCAATAGGATAAAACTAGCAAAAATTCTGTCTGACTTACGGCCTTCAAGCCTAACTCGTCTCTCAGTTTATTCTCAAAATAAACTTGTTATAGAAAGTTAACAACATATAATTAAAAGTTTAAAGTAACAAAATGAAAAGAAAATTATTAAAACATATTCAAACTCTGAGATTTCGTTGCACGTTGCTGTTTTTAATTTTTTAAATGCATAAATAAATTTACTTTTACCTACACTTACGACATTTTAGAGAAAAAATCATATTAAAGTTAAATTGTACTTTTTAGTTTCACTTCTCTTTTGAGATAATTTAAAAAAAAATGTTTTTCTTTACTTTTACTAGTGAATCAGGTTATACATAATTTATCTATGCATTTTTCTTTTTAAATCGATTATATTTTTGCGTAAAAAATGTGTGTAAAATATGCATTCAGATATATAAGCATATTATTAAAGATAATATGCTGGTTATTACAACTGAAATTTCGTTATTTATAATCACTTGCATTATTATACAATTAAGCTATAATGAAGCTAACTTGAAACTAGACAAAAAATAATATATACGTTTTGTTGCCCGGCAACTTTGCAGGACTGGAACAGTGTACAAAAAATATTGTTTACTGGGTGTGAGGGTACAAAGTTTTCCGTTTATAAATGGAAGAAAAAGTAAATCGTACATAATGCTTTATATTACAACCATACTTGTTGCTTCCCGCCTTTGTTTTTTATACATCTGCATAAGTTGTTACCTCAAAAAGAAACAAAAAATACTTCCCTAAAAAGAGCGAGTAAGAAAACTTTCGTACGCGTTCC
This sequence comes from Tachypleus tridentatus, assembly GCF_004210375.1. Taxonomy (NCBI): domain Eukaryota; kingdom Metazoa; phylum Arthropoda; class Merostomata; order Xiphosura; family Limulidae; genus Tachypleus; species Tachypleus tridentatus. The sequence goes on from NC_134836.1 coordinate 38,322,470, forward strand.
GGGTAAAGTTTTTTTTTTTTTCTGTAAGCTTTCAGATGTTTTACGAATCATTAGGTAACCCTTCCTGTTTTACTTCAAAAACCAGAAACATAAATAAGATATTTACAAATACATGATAGAAGATCCAAAGAATATTTTTGTTCTTAAATTGATAACCTGTTTTGAATGATTGCAGACATACATAGATATATTGAATATTAGAACCAAAACTTACATTTATCATGTCTGTCACATTACTTTAACGTGATTAGGTTTGAAACTCATGGGTAGTTCGATGACATTAATAAAACAGACTTGAGATGTTAAAATATAGAATTCTTCTCAATAACCATATCTGATTGTTTGTTAAAAAACATATACCAAAAACATGTAGCAATTAACCATTCTCTATTACTATATAATATTACGACTTTGACAACATGCAGTAGTGTAGTTATACATTCTTTATAACTGCATTAACTCTTAACACTGTTATTTCGCAGTTGTCACGTGTTATTGAATCATGAGCATCCAAATATGCAACGCTTACCCATTCTTCACAATCATATTTGAGCATAAAGACATGTGATCAAATTTACACTTTTTTACATGTTTATGGGATCGTGGTAATTAGTGTAAGAAAAAAAAAAGTCACAGGAAAAAGTCACAATTTGAAAATTAAAATTTATATATTTTTTTGACGTTCATAGAAGTCAAATTATTATTAGCGTTTGTGTTTCTCAGCAGGAGCTTGGCAAGACAGTGGCAGAGTTTCCTCGCGCCGTCAGTTAGAACATTCGTCTTAACTACGAACATCGAAAACAATATCACTACATCTAATGCCGTGATGTTATTGTGTTATTAACGTGTTTGTGTGTCGTGTACTTTCCATATAATGTTACATATCATGCATCGTGCTATTATTACAATAAATAAATAACTTAAAAGTGTTTTTGTTGCATTACTTTACGTTGAGTTTAAGAATTTGAACAAAAAATTAACAGTCTTCTTGTAACTGTATTTCTGTGTACCGTGATAAATTTTATCTTTGTTAAAACAAAACTTTCTATATTGTAAACAGTTGTATGGATAATTCGGCACAATATACTCATATCTTGTGTATTGTAATACGGTTTTATTGATCCTAAATGAGTGTGCACGAGCATATAAACATAGAAGAATGCTCCCACTATTACTAAAAATCTAAAAAGTAAGATAAAAATTAAGCCTTTTAAAAATACATGGCCTGAATCCAATGGCAGGTGAGTTGTTCTCGCCAGGCCTGTGGTAATTCCCTCAGTACCTCATCTAAAATAATCCATCATCACTCTAGGTTTAAATCGCGTGTTTTCGTGTATCCAAAAATCCTCGGATTTCCTACCAGAAACGATCAATCAATCATTCGACATCAGTACACTCCATGCTAGAGCATTTATTTAGGCTGTAGAGCCGAAGGTGTTAAAACTAACAAGCTTAACTATCCTGGCACAGGCATAAATCGCTGAAGACATTTAGGACAAACGTCGAGCAGTAGAACAATAAATAAGCTTGGCAGTGTTGAGTTTTTCATGCATACTAAAGTAGTTGTGGGATAATCGTTAGTCTATTTTGAAAATACTGACGCCCCCAATTTAGGCTTGATGCAACATAGAATAAACTCAGGAATTTAATACCATATCCAAAAACAACAACAACAATAAAAAAGAATGGATTTTTCATGACCATCTTTATATCATTATTTATCTTATTATTGAGGGACTATCAAAAAAGTTCGCAATGCTTTTTTTTATTGTTCATCAAGTTTAATATTGTTATCACAAGCAACATTCAACGACTTTATGTTGTTAGAATCAGACAGTGTAGTTTGATTAAACACGGACTCATATGCGCATATACATATATATATATATATATCAAATATTAGAACTGGAATTTAACTTTATTATTATGTGTATGTGGCATTAACGTAAGTAGATTTTAAGAGACAAATTAACATTGTTATCACGTTCATTTATCATTAAATTCTAATCAATCAAGCTACCTACATAGATCAGAACCAAAGTACAGAGCGTATTAATGCGGCAATCGGACGAGAACCACGAAACGCTATAAGAGAACCACGCCTGGTTTCGGCAGAGGGAAGACTCACAAGAAAACCTTGCCACAAGTAGTGGTATTCAATAGTTTCAAAGCAACAAAATTAATTAGTGTTATCGCGATTAAATCAACTAGATAATTCATTTCAACGTAGTCTGTCAGATTCTGGACTTTTCTTTATGCATACCTTCTACAAGCTTAGAAAAGCCCTCACAAGCAATAGAAGCTTTTACACGTTGAGAACAGCCCAAGTAAACAATCATTGAGAATAACCCTCACAAGCAATTGTAACGTCTACACGTTAAGAACAGCCCTAGTAAACAATAATAATTTCTACACGTTAAGAACAGTCCTTGCAAGAAATTGTAACTTCTACACGTTGAGAGCAGCTCTCTTAAGAAATCGTAATTTCTACACGTTGAGAACAGCCCTCATAAGCCACTGGGTGTTGTTGTTTTTTTATTGATCAGAATAATTTCAATTGTACTACGTGAAAGGTGGAAGAAAGAAAGTGTCAAATCGAGACATACTGACTTCAGTTCAAGAAACTGAATATTCATATTCAAGACAAAGTGAGGTTCTTGGAGCTGAAGTCATTTAAAAGCAAAACATTAACTAACACAATCCTTTAATGCAGTTAGATTTTCTGAAAGAATGAAATATAATAATGCAACTAAATAAAGGATGTGACACTAAATGTAAGATCACATTTCGTAAGTGATATACATTATCGTTTCATTACCGAAGAATGATTTCTGAAGACATGAACGGGTGTTGCTGAGCCTGATATTGACGTATCTTTTTTTAACAGAAATTCCTTCGCTCATTCTAGTTACTACGTACGTTGCTGGTAATAATACACATTTAGCCTTTCAATCACTGATTGCAGATTTTAATGCCAATAACCCCTTGAAAGTTTTTAAAGTTCGGTTTTAGGTCAAGTTAGAACTGTAAAGGATATACACTTACATATATATTTGTGTATATGTGTAATTTTCGAGATTTTTACATATTTTATTGTATCGATCAACGTTTTATTAAATCATATTCTTAAAAAATTAACACTCATTTTTTGTCGTATAAAACTGAAAATATATTGTTACACACGAAAGTTTCTTTGTTTTTTAAAACCCCCGGATGTACAACACTAAAATCAGGGGTTCGATTCCCCGCGGTGGGCTCAGCAGATAGCCCGATGTGGCTTTGCTATAAGGAAAACACACAAGCACACACACATTATTTTTCAATTTCGCGCAAAGTTACATGAGGGCTATCTGCGCTGGCCGTCCCTAATTTAGCAGTGTAAGACTAGAGGGAAAGCAGCTAGCCATCACCACCCACCGCCACCTCTTGGGCTACTACTCTTTTATTAACAAATAGTGGGATTGACTGTAACAGTATAACGACCCCAAGGCTGAAAGAGCGAGCAAGTTTGATGCGACGGAGATTCGAAACTGAAATCATCAGGTTGTGACTTGAGTGCCCTACCCACCAGGCCAAGGCAAGCCACCACTCTCGAGAAAACACTTGACATGGTTGGTATTAATAACAAACGTTCATTCAATACTTTAATCATCAGATAAGGCCTTAATTAGGTTTGGTTGGCTTGTTTTGGATTTCGCGCAAAGCTACACGAGGGCTATTGCGTTATCCGCCCCTAATGAAGCAGTGTAAGACTAGAGGGAAGAGAGCTAGTCATCACCACCAACCGCTAACTCTTGGGCTACTCTTTTGTCAACGAATAGTGGGATTGACCGTCACATTATAACGCCCTCACGGCTGAATGGGTGAGCATGTTTGATGTGACGGGGATTCAAACTCGCCACCCTCGGATTACGAGTCGAGTGCCTTAAACACCTGGCCATGCCGAACCCGATAATTAAGTATTGGCTATTATGTTCGACGATTTTTATTGCTTTTTTGAGTTCCTGTTTGCTAAAATAGTCTTTAATTGTGAAATTACTGCTTTTATACAGCGTACTCTGTACATGATATTTTCATGCATAGTATCAGTTTCCACACATACTTCTCTAACATCTTACATACTTCTTAGTTTGATTAATTATCCACTTTTGTAAAATATTAAAGGACTTACAGCAAACAACTATTTTGTTAGTTGTTGTTCACACAAAACTGAACAATGAGTCTTCTGCGCTTTGTCTCCACTATGTTGAATCAACGCCGGTTTGTAAATCTGTAAACTTACCTCTAATCTATCGGGGAACAACTATCTATTTACGAACCATATTTTTTTCAGAAGACGCCACATCAACTAATTTATCAGCTTTAACTAAATATATTTGAAAAAGGTGATGAAATGATGATAAGGAATAGAAAAAACAACAAAAAACTTAATTGTGACATTTTTACCTGAGTAGGAATACTGTATTGTTCACAAACATACCTCCTATAAATGAAAACAAAAATATTATCGATTATTTTTTCGATTTAAATCAAAAAATGTAATTAGCTATATCTTCTTCTCAGCGACATACTTTAAACATTCTAAACTTAACATAAAACGAAATTTTATTAAATAATAAAGTAGAAGATGCTTAAAAGATATCAATGCACATTAATGGAGACTGTATGTAAAAAACAAAACAAAAACTGATTCTCTATTAAAGAACTAATAATGTCCTTTCATACGCTATGAGAGCACATCTAATGCATCAACTCTATATACGTTACCTATTTATCATCTGGAAGCTTCAGTTCTAAGATAGTAATAAAAAGTACCAGTGTTTTTTTTATTTTCTATTGTTTGCGTGTTTTAATCAAGTCAGCAAACTCAAACTTGTGATATTTACAAAAATCTCCCGCAGAATGAAAAACGAGATATTTTGTGAGCACACTAAAGTTTACGGAAGTGATAGAACAAGGAAGTGGTCACTGGGATGTTCCCAGTGATTCTAATATAATGCTATTCATCTTTCAACCCAAACACGTAACTTGAAACTTAAAGACTTGAGATTCAACAAAATATCTTTGTGAGTTTTAGTTGAAGCTTTTATTATTATTATTACTGTTATTGTATAACATCTTAAAGCATATCCACCAGATTCGATTATTAGATCCAAGGAAAGTTTAAGGTTTTATTATATATATATATATACTAGTTGAAGTAAATATAATCTTAGTTGTTTCAATCAAAAATATTTGTTAAGCCTAACTATCCTTTACCGTACTTTTCTTTTCTTGGTAAATACTATAATTTTCTGATACACCTGTAATGCTTTCATATTATTGGCTTTGTGTCCCTCCTTTTGTGCAATTGTTGTGGTACGTTTGATTTATCGTCTCCTCCAAAACCATGTCCTCGGTTCCACGTGCTTTTCATAGCATGATGGATGGGCCTATTTTCCTTTCTTACAACCTTTGATTTACATCTATCTACAAGAGCGTCTTTTGACATTGATTCTGATTCCCGTAAATTCGAATAGTTTAAACAAAACTATATGACAGTATTGTATTTCTATATTTGTCTTTTAATCTTTTCACTATTGATTTTTCTCTAGCTGTCTGAGGGTCTCGATAAATAAAAATCTAGCTTATTTCCGTAGGAAACTGTTGCAGTTTTCACACTGAACGTTCATCTCCAATGAGCTACGCCATTCATATTTTCATTTCCTTTTCCTTCATGTCTCGGTCTTCACTGAATTACTTAAGGTGTGGTGCGAAAATAAACCATTACAGAAAAGGCTAGAACAGTAGATGTTATATACAGCTTACTTACGTAATAATAAACAAACGGAATCCATATTAAGCAAATTCGTTGAATGTGTTAGTTAGGATAAAACCAACATTCACGCCTAAGCTTTAAGTGTTTAACTTAACAATAATGCAGCATTTAAGTTCGTTATAGTAATTGAGTTGAGTTTTCTTATAGCAAAGCCACAGCGGGCTATCTGCTGAGCCCACCGAGGGGAATCGAACCCCTAATTTTAGCATTGTAAATTCGTAGACATACCGCTGTACTAGCGGGAGGCCGTTATAGTAATAAACTTTTCTGTGGGTTCAATGGATCTTAATGCTTTCCAAGCAAAATAAAATTGCTTAAGTTTTCGATAAATAATAGATGTTTTGTTTTTGGAATTTCGCACAAAGCTACTCGAGGGCTATCTGTGCTAGCCGTCCCTAATTTAGCAGTGTAAGACTAGAGAGAAGGCAGCTAGTCATCACCACCCACCGCCAACTCTTGGGCTACTCTTTTACCAACGAATAGTGGGATTGACCGCAACTTTATAACGGCCCCACGGCTGGGAGGGCGAGCATGTTTGGCGCGACGCGGGCACGAACCCGCAACCTTTGGATTTCGAGTCGCACGCCTTACGCGCTTAGCCATGCCAGGCATAATAAATAATAGAATTATTGGTCTAATTAGGTGGAATATTACCGTGAAGTAGTTATGTGAGGAAAAATTATACGGACCTTAAAACATTTACCTTTGTAGTCTTCTACTTGGAAATCGCCTTGCCAAACAAACCACATAAATATCGCAAGTCGTTAAGTTGAAATACATTATTGTTTTGTTCTGTTTTATTGTTCTTCAAGTTTAGGCTATTATTAAATGTTCAGAAACTTAGTTTCTATAAACATAGTCCCGATATTTTACGTAAGTTTTAAAATTTACTTATATTATTGAAATATACATCTGTATGTTAATTGACTATAAAGTTCATTAATGCTTAATAATTCAAGCGATACATATTTGTAAATTTGAGTTTTTTGTGTTAAAGAATCTTGTGGTTTAAAATAATAAGTAAATAAGATACAAAAGGAAAAAATGAAAAGACTGAATTATGATAAATTCGTAACAGTGTCATGAAAAGACTGAATTATGATAAATTCCTAACAGTGTCATGAAAAGACTGAATTATGATAAATCCGTAATAGTATCATGAAAAGACTGAATTATGATATATCCATAATAGTATCATGAAACGACTGAATTATGATAAATCCGTAATAGTATTATGAAAAGACTGAATTGTGATAAATCCGTAATAGTATCATGAAAAGACTGAATTATGATAAATCCGTAATAGTATCATGAAAAGACTTCATAAGAATAAAACTACTCATGTAATTCAATTCCTAATATCTTACCATGTTGTCAGTGTCTAATCCTACTTGAAACTTCTTATCTGAACATCTTTAAAATAGAAAACAGTTTCAATAATAAAGCAGTTTTATAAGAATTCTACCGCTATAACCATGTGATACATAATGATACTTTTGTAAAGATTTGGGAAAGAAATAATAATATTGTAATAAAACCTATTAAAAACACATCTAGGTAACTATTAACTGTAGAATAGATAGATCTTAAAATAAATATATTCTAGAATTTTGTCAAAGATTGTGTTCATGCTCTAGGCTTGTAATACTCGATGTTATTTGTTTTAGATACTTTAAATGCTTGTTATTCTAATGGGGGTGATAGTTTGCTGACAAAATATGTGTTATGGACGATAAATATTTGTCCATACTTTGGACACTATAACATGATTACAGGATGTATCTCCTGTTGTGTAATCCACCATATCTATACACTTCTCGGTGATTCTCAGACCAGCGCTTTATATGATGGCTGAACACTCATTTCAATTCCGGCTGCGTTCCATTCATCTGCTACGGATTACGACAGTTTCCGATCGTGACTGGAAAGACATGATGATAAAAAGATAACAGAGCAAAAGATCTTATTTTCCCCTGTCTCTTTTATATGTAGAAGAGAAGAGAATCTTTCATTGTAACATTGTCCAAGCTTTGTCTATCTCATACTTACAGTTATCAGCCTTAAAGAAAACTCGTAACACGTTCTATACCATCTTCTCTTCTAGTTAAAAATCAGATCAATTTGAGATTAATCACGTCAGTTCCAGTTATAAAATAATATTTTACACTACAAGAGAAAGCTAATCGTGGTCGGAAACAGTTTTACAGGATGTGTGAAAGAGATAAGCTGAAGGACATAATGCTGTACTGAATAGCGAGTACACATTTATATGTTACACATCTGGAGTTCGTATTCCTTCGTATGCTACAAAATTAATGCATCTTTTTAAAAATAATAAAGGCTATTTAGAAGCAAGTGATAAAAGAATGTTTTCAGTATGGAAAGTTGAACAATGATATAAAACAAGAAAAAAATTCTTGCAAGTAGGAAAGCTCCTTAGCGCTGGGTACTCGGAATGTTTCTAAATAAGCTCAAAAACCTCATTCATTCTCTTACCATTCATCCAAATGTACTAGAGCAATATATTTAATGATCATCTTCTGTCTGTTTTATTATGAGTTTGTTCAGTATTCTGCTAAATTGTTTTTGAAGAAAATTATCTCAAAATCTTCAGCAATTTGCAGTAAAAACGTGTTTCTCACTTCAAAAATTAACCGCTCTAAAGATTGTGCTCATATCTCATCAAAATATTATTTTATTTTTTTTGAAACGCTGGAAATTATGTTATAATTTATTATTTTTGTGAGAGAGAGCATCGTGGTAGTCTGCTGACGACCAGTGAAAAGATATATGATTCACCGTAAAATTATATATATCAGCGAAAGACCATGCATTCCATTTCTACTAACAATAGTAATAGTTGCCTTTATTATATGCGTGCATAATTCAATTTCAGATTTGGTAAGATAAGCGGATGTGGATTGAAATGTGGTCACGTTACAATTTCTCCATTTTAATTTAAAGTTATCTTCCAACCATGCGTTTCATACAATTAAAAACTATTGTTATAACGATATTCATATAATCGTTTGTTATTTTTTATTTTTACAAGAGCTTATTTGAAATTGTAAAGGTTACATCGTAACTACTTTATCATTTTTTTACTTATTTAGAAATATGATTTATGATAAACACGCAGTAAAATATATTTATCTAGGAGATATATGTATTCCAAATGTGAATGTTTCTTTGTTTTTATATAATTTGCGGGAAAAGTACACAAAGTACACAAGCTGTCCCTAAAGTAACTGACGTATTACATGGAATATAGCATTTCTGCAGTACTCACCGCCAAATCTTGGGCTTTTCTTGTCTGATCGAATAGTAGGTGCTTTTATAGAGTACCAAAGGGCCAAACATACGGAGCGCGCTTTTTACAGCAACATTAGTTCACTTTAACCTTATGTATTTACAGTTCTATGTATTTCATAGTGATTCGAGAAGAGACACGTGTAATGTTAAAACTCTTCTTGCTTGAGACAAAATCACCGTAGGTATAATAACTGCTTACAACTAGTTATTAAAACTATTTTGATTATCTTTAAATCTTTATCTTGTAGAGCACCTCCAGTATTTTGAATAAAACAGTCTGAACGTTAACACGTAAATTTCCTTCATTAGGACCCCAGTTAAAGGATTCTCATTATTTTGAATGTTTTGCCCCCACATTACAAATATGTTTTCATACAGAAAGGCCCATTATGTCCAGCAATTTTTTATGCTTTTACTTCCTTTACAAAACTCACTGTAAAGATGTTGGTAAACAAATCCCCATCAGTGATTAGTGAGCATAATTGATGTTTATAGTATTTGTTCTGCAATGTGTGTGAGAGACTTATATCACTAATAATCCTGCAACCAACAAAATCATAAGTATACCAACAATATAATAAACTCTTTTTAAAAAGAGATTTAAAAAACCAACAGATCTAAAACTGTATCATTAATTCTTTAATTAAACACTATCCTAATGGTAATTGATTTATTTGAGCTCGTCACCTGGAATACCGTCACTGACTTCGTGACAACCTGACCTGACTATTGTTAACCTATCTGCCGTGTGGCTTCTGGGATATATTGTGCAAGTGCCTCATCACTACATAAAGCCTAAGTGCCCACGTACTATTCTTAGACTTCCAATATGAAAGCTCCACCGTTTTTACTTCCTACAACATTGAATTCCAACGTGATCACATTCCATTCAGAAGTTTGAGAAGTACGCTAATAACCATTTGTTCAATGCATTCTCGCTCCTTACGCCTGAAGTATATTACATTGGAAGTGGAAAATCGAATGCAGAATGGGGAAACAAACCACAAATTAAAGCAGCTGTGGAACTTCATTAAAGCTGAGAAGACATTCGTGGGTCTTTGAAGACTAAGCCTGAAGCTAGTGGACTATATATATTTAAAGAAAGCTAAGGTCAGAAAAACGGTGTTATACAGAAGAAAAGAAAACTCCTGCCACATTATTCCCTGCACAATTAGAAATCATTTCAGGTCAGCCCCTTTATCTTCAAAACAAGTTTAGCAACTCTGCCTACAGGTACTAAACTTTTATACTTGGAAAGTACTTTAACCCTAATTAATTGTCCTGATCGTTAACATCAGTAATTCTTATGGAAAAGAAAAGCAATACTAAAACTATAGATTTTCTCATAAACTCCTTGAAACTCCAATCAGTACACATGTACATAATATGTATTTCCATATGCACCATTTTCTATATACGTAAAGATAAAATATATCTTTATCCTAATATCCTTCTTCTGTAGCTTTGATATATTTATAGAAACATTGAAAATTATATCATCAAAATGTGTACCTTATAGTGCATGATAGTTAACCTAGAATAGTTTATTACAAAAAGTTTTTTTTTTTTACCGGTAGAATATCGATAGACATATCACATGCACACACTAAGTTTCGAGTTGCCTGTTGTTGTTGTTTGAAAACAACAACAATAACACAAAGTTAATAAAACCCTCTGACTGAAAAGATACCTTCAGAGATGACGAAAACAGTTTTTATTAACAACGAGTAAGCAATGATTCTCATTTAAACATTTAATGACGTGTGTTACTAAGTTCGCCAATAGCAACCAATCCAAGAATAATTCAACTCTTTTATGCAAAGGAAACCCCGAAAACAGGTATCGAGTTCAGAAACAAAATCGTGAGCTTATCAGTTTAAATTGATAGTTTCAGCGAAAAATGTATTGATTTCGTTTTTTTATTTTACTTTTTGCGAGTGTCGAGAAGTATTTCTAGTTATTAGGTGACTAAATATAGTAAAACTCTCTTCTCTAATGTATAAATTTACCATCATCAGTAGGATAAAGCGCCACAGTATTTTGTTGTACTGAAGGTTTCCTTAACAGCGAAAAGGTTCCATCAAATAGCCTGCAATTCCAAATATCTTTTCCCAATTAACTTTATTTCGCGGTGTTGTGAATTCAAGCAGTAAACTCGATCATTGGATAAGTTTATAAAGACTCGCCTAGTTTCACAGTGTGTTTTGAGCAACTTTCACCAGTTAACAAACTAACACAAGCACTTTTAAAACCAGTTAAACATCCACGTTGTCATAGTTATCATTTTGGTTAAAACAAAACTGAAGTTATGACATTTTCCAATTTGTAGCTCTCTCACTCATACCAATATTGACTGACTAATTCAAATTGTAAATCATTTTGATAGCAAAGAACAAATTGTCGGGAAAAGTAAGATCACTAATATATATTAGATTACTTTATTAATAAGATTTTGTTTGTTTTGATTATTTTTGAATTTCGCACAAAGCTACTCAAGGGCTATCTGTGCTAGCCGTCTCAAATTTAGTAGTGTAAGACTAGAGGGAAGGCAGCTAGTCATCACCTTCCACCGCCAACTCTTGGGCTACTCTTTTACCAACGAATAGTGGGATTGACCGTAACATTATAACGTACTTACGGCTGAAAGGACGAGCATGTTTGGTGCGACCGGGATTCGAACCTGCGACCCTTGGATTGCGAGTCGAATGCCTTAACCCACCTGGCCACGCCGGGTCGTTATTAATAAGAGCATCATATAAATATATTTCTACAGTTACAGGCACTGTCGAATTTTCACAAATTAGTGTTTTTTCATAAGCCTGGATTTGTTTCTAACAATAAACTCGCTCCTGTCCTGGACGTTTGAAACTATATTCGATTATATTGAATAATTCAGAAGAATTTCACTTTATTAGAAGGAAATGCAGGCTTTTCAATGCTTTACCTTATATACACTTCTAAAGGTATCGAAAATATGTAATCAGTATTTCATCATTAGTGATGAATCATGCGTAATTGGTGTAGCAGTCATATCAGATATGGCCGCTACTTTGAAACTCATGACGAATTAAATTTCTAATAATGAAATAGTATGTATTGCTGCACTGCAATGTCCACCAATCAGCAATTGGAGCTTTCGATGACCTCACTCAATGAAATCTACTAAAGCAATGAAAATATCAACTCAAACTACTACTCAGGCTTGAACATTTTAGTAAAGCATCCTTACAAACTGAAAATCGCAAAATGTATTAATGTTCTATCAGCGGATTGTAATCAGTATTTCCGACATACGGCTCAACAAGGAAGTTTGTACATACCAACCACTTCTGACTCACACGTGAATAAGAAATAATTATACAATTTCACTGTTATTATTATACTTAGCCAACATCCGACTGATAGCTGTCACAACCACGTGGGATACGCTCACATCATTACGTGGCTAAGACTTATGCTCAATGGTTCAAAGACGTTCAAAGAGGTTCAAAAGCATTCATGATTTTAAAAGTAATCGAAAAAACAAATTATATTTTATCTTGGATTGAGAAGATAAACGTTTGTTACACACTTGTAATTTCAAAATACGAGGGCCATGAACATAATTTAGATAGTAGAAACTCCAATTAAATTCAAAAATATATTTGAAATGCTTTCTTAAATGGAATCGAAATCAATGGTACAATTGAGTGTTGACTCTCTATTTTAGCAAGACGTGATACGTGTTTGTCTTGTAAAAAGTATCGTATTCAAGTACATTGTGTAAAATTAGTTGTTGTTTTATCACTATTTTTTTTGTTTTCGATTGCGAAACTTTCGTTTAGTTTATTTAAGTTGAAAATGGAAAACGAGATCAACCGATTTATTTGTTTTTCTTAATTTTTGAGCAGAGCTACACAACCATGTACGTACAGCGTTCCTTTATTTTCAGCTGATAGACTAAAGGGAAAATAGCTTTACAAAAGCGCCCACCGCCTACTCTTCCGTAACCTAATAATGAATATGACCTCAATCTTGCAGTTCACCCACGATACCGAAGAGCAAATCAAGTTTCTGTAGCATTGGAACGTCAACCGTGAATTCTTGGAGACACGGCTCGTATTTTCTATCCACTGGACCAAAACCGGCCAGAATCAGTTTAAAAAATAGATATTCTTGTATAACAATGTATGTGTGATACGGAAAAGAATATACAGTAACTGAAAGATTGACAATTAAACACCTCACTAAATAAAATAAAACGTAAACATTGACATTTATGGTTGCATCTTGGAGTTTAAGGATTGTCTTGAAATCCTGGTTTCAAAAAGGATCAAATATACTTTTCTATAACTATTTGTTTTAAAATTCTAAATTTTTGTTTCTCTGTTAGAAGTTATTGGAATAGAGATTTATACGGCACTATATTGGTTTGTTTTATAATATCATAATTCTTTATATTACACATGTTGAACACTATAAGGCTGTATTATTGTTAATATGACGTGTAATATACAGTTTATTGAGAGCAGGATCATTGTGACATGACATTATAACACATATACCTAACTTTATAGACACTGCTAAGCAATAATCGCGCGGTACTTTCTGACATGATCATCAACAATAAGTTAACTATATGAAATATAATTTAAACAATTTAAAACGACTATTATAAATTATTAAGGATAATCATGTGTGTAAAACTGATTATAAACACTTTATTTCTTACAATAACAATGAATCACATAACATAATCCTAATATGATTAAACTAGATTAAATCTACACTTGTATAACCTCATTGTTAACATTCTTATCTTGTCTGTGTGCATCGTTTAAAAAATTAGGCTCACGTATAAACACATGGCAAAACGACAAGGACAACGTTTCGGCAGCATGTTGCGAAGCTTGTTGGAAGTACTAAAAACCTTTAATAACATATTACTATAGTTTGTAAGCGAGATTTATCAAAAGTTTAATTTTCTTTATGTTAAAAGATTTCAAAATTAACAAATATAATAAACTGAAAACAAACAAACCAAAATTTATTTGAAAAAAAAACACCACTTCTCATTTATTGAAAATGTATTAACAGACTGTTTTGAGTAGCCTCATCGCAATCTTAAGAGTAAAACAAATTATGTTTCAATGTAATTGTTCAGAACCAAAAACATATTACAGTAAAAGATATTTTACGAGTCTTCCAAAACGATTTACGTCTGCATCGTGGAAAACACGAAATAAACTTTAACCTTATAAATGTTTTTATTCACTTACAAATATTTATTGCTTCCCCCTCTATTTAGTTTTCACATTTAGTCCATTGATAAACGAAACGAGTTAGTTTGTGGCTTCATAGATTTATGTTCGTTTTTTAGAGCTCTTAACAAACAACAAAACATAAACACGACGTTCTCATGACTACACAAACAATCTCAGATACATCCGTTTAAAACATACATTACTACAAATCAATTTGTGAATGAGATTAAGTGAAGCCAAGAAACATTAACGTGAGCAACAAGGCATGTAATAGAATTTCTGGATGAGGTGATGTCTTATGTACTGTAGTGATTTTAGCCGTAGACATCAATAACACTTTAGTACTTGCCAAGTTAAAATACGATACTTGGAATCCATACATAATCGCAACAAATTATTTCACGAATTGCTGTAGAATGTATTACTGTACGTCAATATACAATCTCTTGAATATTGTCCGCTTTACGAACAACTACTTCTCACCCCCCCCCCCCCCCCTTTTCATCCAAAAAACAACAACAATCGTTATATTTAACAAGAACGTGTATGACTAATCTACATAAAGATGCTTCTACTAATTTATATATATGTGTATGAAGTTCATCATAGAGTAAGTTCAAATTCGTTTTGAAATGAAAATAATTGAGTGATTAGTTGCTTGAAAATAGCCTGCTGATTCGGTAAAATTTGAGCCGAGAAAATGAAAACAATCTCTACATTTAACTCAGGTGGCTAAGAGTAACGTATGAAAAACAACTTGGGACAGTAAACAGAAAAAGGATTCTATATTTTCTCAATTCTCATCAAACTTAATAAAATAATAAAACAAATTAAAATATTGACGTCTTAATGACTGAGTTAAATTGAATATTTCTTTTCACTGTACATCATTTCTTGAAAGTTTCCTTAAAACCTACATTTATTACTCGAAATTTAAAAATCGTGTTTCTTCAAGAACATGTTACGAGTTTGAAATAACAGTTTCAGCTTTTCCACATAAAACATAGAAGTGTACAATTCTTATAGAAGAAAGTAATTAGTATTACTTACCTTTAGTATATACAGCGATGGCTTGAACCCGACAACACAAGATGACCAATAGAAGGTTTTGACTGTACATGACGCTTTCTTATTTCATGTAAGTTAATCAGTTAGATAATCCTCTGCTTATATATATATATATATATATATATAAATCTATATTTATGCAATTATTTTAGTTAACAGCGATTAGAATACTGTCCTTCCTTTTCTAATATCTAGGTTTGTCTTCATTAATGATGTATTACTTGGCTTTTGCAAATTAACAGTTTTCTCCCACCACTTAACAGCTTGATCTCAGCGGACCGTCCGCCGTGCGTCAAGCAGGTTGTGTTACGTGTCTGTCAGTGCTACGACTCGACGAGACTGCTAACCGTGGCCTGTTAAACTGTCTGATGGAATCGGTTATTTGTTGAAGCTCTCAAGACACTTGTGATTCCGCGCCGTTGTGAGGCGCTGTGTTACAATGCACATGAGAAGAAGACTAAATTCGCTTGATGTAATCTTCAAACTCGCCCGCCACACAAGGACATCTGGCGTCTAAATCAGGAATTATACAGCAAATTACTTAGTGTCTTATATAGGTGTCGCTGTAGTATGGAAAGAAACGCTAACTTGTAGAGAACTTAAATTTGTCTCTAGAAGAAGAATATATTGTTAAATAAAATAAAAATTATAGAAAACTGTATAAATAAATTGAAATATTTCCATCGGTTAATCTCAATCATTTATTACAAACGTAGCTGATTTTTTTGTTCACAAACCACTGTTGTTTCAGGTTTCATATGACAGATGTACAACATGCCCTGAATCAAAGCTTCAAAACTTTGATTGTCAATAACCACGTTCTAACATCTATTAAGGGTCAATATCGCAGTGCTTCGTGGGAAGAAATGAACCTGCGCAAGCGCATGTTCTGCTTCCTGCTTTTTCCTAATGACATGTAGTGTGTCTGAGAAACTGGGCCTACTGTTTGTTAGTTGGTAGCGATCATCGTGGGCAGACTCAGCGTGTTCTTGATCTGAGGAGTGAGTGTGTGGACACAAACGATTTAGAGCTACCACATGTGTGATGGGATGTCAGCCTTCCGTGGGCTCCTTGTTATTCTTTTGTCACGTTCGGTGGCTTTCCAAGGTACGTCCAAAATTCTTTACAAACAAACCTAGTATAATTATAAATGAATATGTTATATGATTATTATTTTGATTCATATTAGAAAAAATAAAGTTTATATATTTGGTAATATTAAATAATTTGAATCACACCACTTAAACTTACTCATAGATGATAAACATGTAATTACACTTTTAAACTTACCAAAACAATTTTTTACTCATTCTTATGTGATGTTCTGTTTATTCCCATCTATTAACGTAATTATCTATAATAACTATATTATTATTAATCTGTTTTATATAATTAAAATAATACATACTAACTTTTACTTAGATAAAACAAACAAACATTAATAATAGTTGAGTTACAATTTTTAAATTTTTTCACAACAAGTTGTTTGTTTCTCTTACAGTATATTAATCTTCAAAAAAATGTTATACTTAAACTTAGTACTAATGTGATATTTATTTATAAAGTCTTATACGTCATTTTCTTAAATTCTCTACGTTTCGTTTAAGTCAGAAGTTTTAGGTTTTCTTGGAGAGGACAAAATAAAGTTCTGCACTTTATTTAGTTTGATAAAGCACTGTTGGATCTTTTATATAATCAACCTAAATGGGCTGAATGGAACAATACAGCTGAAACCTGTATTTATCAAGCTAACTATTGTATGAGCTTTATCACTGAATTTGAATTATGTAAGGTTAATAAACCAAGAGTAATAGAACTAGGTGGAAAGCTACACGAATTCAGACTTTCTCTCTTTTTTTTCACAATAAGAGAATACAAAGGTGAATGTACAAGCCAGGCCTTAGCAACAAAACCGTTTACTTTCAGTCTCTAATGTCATGTGATGACATGTAACATTCCTTAAGAATAATCAGGCTATTGATGTGAGTTTTGTTAATGCATACGTACTACAATGATTCAGTTCTGTTGGCTTTAGTCAATTATCAACTGAACTGATTTGATTTAGTTTCATTATGTATTATCAGGAGGCTCTCAATTGTATAAAGACTGCGTTTATCTTTTATCATAAACTGTAAATAAGGAAAACCTAGAGATACTCGAGCGTACATGTACGTCACACTAACCTAAAATATTTCCACCTTTAAATTTGTATATTTACCAATCAATGTGAGTCTGGAACTAGTGTGAAGAAATATGTTTAAACTGTTTTCCATTACAGTCGAACCATCCAAGAGGTTTACAAATATATGTATACATAAATAATATTTAATAGTACCATGTATGCATGATACTCTTAAATGCCGTAAAGAAAACGTTGCAAATACTATTCACTACGCAACGTCCGGCCCTGTTTAAAAGCTAGCATTTCGGCCTGCGAATCAAACGTCAAATGTTCCCACCGGTATAACCTTGAAAACGCTTTGCATTTTCAGGTGTGGGTATGTCATAAAAGTGAAACTTAATTCCTGTATTTGGTTCAAAGAAAAATAAAGTCCTCTTATGATGGTTTCTGCTAATTAACCACTTTCTCTCTGTTAAATAATTTAAAATAATCTACAGTTACATCATAACCCTGAGACACTTTGACCCAGCTGTTAAGCTAATGATAAACTAGATGATACTAGATTAGACCTATCCTAACTCATATTTCATAGCTTAAGTATCTTCTGTGAGTTACATGGCAACAAATGTCGCGTTTCAGTCCCTATATTATAACAAGTGGTGTTAATTTAATAGTCTATTTTACTAAATTAGAGCTCCATATTTGACTGAAATAAGTCGCTTGTATAAACTTGTCAATCTCTTTAAATAGTTTATTTCATTAACCAATTGTAATAAAGAAATCACATTAATAATTTGGAATTACCCCTACTGGGTCAATAATAAATGGCTCCCACGACAGTGAGCATCACCTTTGACAAGTGCCATTGTTCTTCTATTCTTGTTAACCTCCGGAAGTGATATTTGGCTTTATTTCCGTCTGATAATTAAACTCGATCATATTGTTTACTACTAAAGCAGGTAGAATATTAGAGCTTCAGAATGGACATCGTAAGTAGGACTTGCCCTTTTTTCAGGTTATAGTGTGCTGTACTTCATAACCACCATATAATGACACACAGTTACCTATTGTTCATGAAGTAAAGGATCTGAAAACAAATAATTTTGTTTTTGCAAGCTTTTAAATACAGCAATTATAACGTCTTTTGATTTTTTTTCGGTGGTTTTCTATTCTCTAAGCCACTCAGCTATTCTCCATTCTCCCACACGTCATCTGGCCCGGCATGGCTAGGTATTTAGGTTGCTGGTCTCACAATCTGAAGAGTCCGTGTTCCAATCCTCGTCCCACCAGACTTGCTCACCCTATCAGCTGTGAGAACGTTACAATGTTACGGTCAGTCCCACTATTCGTTGGTAAAAGAGTAGCCCAAGAGTTGGCGGTGGGTAGTGATGACTAATTGCCTTCCTTCTACTATTACACTGCTAAATTAAGGACGGATAGCACAGAGAGCCTTCGTGTAGCTTTGGATGAAATTCAAACCAAACCTCCACAATAATGTAGCTTATTCTAAGCTACATAACTCAAAAAACATAAAAACTTATTCAAACATTTTCGTAATACAATATAATTTTGAAATCAGTTGATCAGAGATAAGGACCCAGGTAAGAATCCAATGTTGTTGTTGTTTTCTTTATCTCGCTTTCATGAGGCTTGCAGAGCACAAAAGAAAATAGTTAAAGTTAACATGTGAATATTATCGCTTGTATAATCTAAGAATGTAAAAGATAAAGAATAAATACTGAAGTTTTCAAACAGCAAGTTGCGTACTTCAAACCAGCTAGTTTTTACAGTTTTTTTTTCCTTAAAGTCAGAAAGACTGGACGCGTGTTTCTGGATTTAGTGGAGAACCGCATATGACATTTTTGTTTTTTTTTTTTTTTAATTTCGCGCAACGTTACGCGAGGCTATCTGCGCTAACCGTCTCTAATTTAGTGGTGTTTGACCACAGGAAAATCAATATCACCACCAATTGCTAACTTTTCAGCTGCTCTTTTAACAACCAATAGTGCGATTTACGGTCACAATATAACCCCAAGGCTGAAAGAACGATCATATTTAATGTGACAGGGATTCGAACTTGCGACCCTCAGATTTCGAGTCGAACGCCATAACCCTCATTTACTCTAATTATGAAGTTATTACACAGGATCACATACAAAAGTTGTAATGGTTTTCAAGCGAGATCCAAATCTCCAGGGTTTTCAAATACTTCACTATTCTTCTTCGGGAGAATAAAGGCAATAAACATTTATTTTTCTGAAGAAGAATATTGAAATATTCGAAAACTATTGAATTTTTTAATGTCATTTGAAAACTACGACATTATTTACAACATAGTTATGCTTGTTTGTTTTGTTTATTATCTGATATAATTTCACAGTGTAATTGTCACGAACTACGTTGCTACTATATTGTAATAAGCTATATCTTTAAGAGGTTCTATTTGGTTTGTTTTGAATTTCGCGCAAAACTACACAAGGGCTACCTGAGTTAGCTGTACTTAATTTAGCAGTGTAAGATTAGAAAGAAGGCAGCTAGTCATTACCACCACCCACCGTCAACTCTCGGGCTACTCTTTTATCAACGAATAGTGCTGTTGATCGTCACATTGAAAGGCTTTCACAGCTGAAAGGACGAGTATGTTTGGTGTGACGGGGATTCGAACCCGTAACTTTCAGATTAGAAGTCCAGTGCCTTACTCACCAGGCCGTCTGTAAGTGAACATCTTGTCATATTCTGTATTGAAAAGTTAAGAAAGTGCAGTTATTGATCACTAATAAATTTAGTCGAACTTTAAAGAGTCGTAGATCCATTTCTTACACTTCTTGGTTAACCGATATTAATTAATCTCTTATAGTTCTGTTTTGAAACTCCATGCTGTGCAGAGTAGTTGATTTATTCTATACCTAAAACTATTTTTCTTTTTGAACTGGGACTTTTTATTGTTGTTGTAATATGGAGTCTTTTCCCCAATTCAGACAATATAAATTTACTTAGCAAGCAGTTTAATCCTTACTTAAGTTTTTAACACTGGTAACCAAATTTCTAAGTATTCATTTCGTACGAAATACTATTTTGTGATGTATTTTCGAAAAGCGTTTTGAATTCATTCACACATTGCCCTGACATGATCAGCAGAAAGAATTCTGCGGCTAGATATTGAACTTCACAAGATTCCGTTTTTCCAATGCAATCAATTAAAACCATATATCTTCGGGTACCAACTGTGTTCTTAAGGTGTTTCTCGCAGCTGTGCATATATATGTGCAGATTTATGTGGATCTACTTTAACAGCTTGTTAATGAAGTGTAAAGTACTTTATTTTCTTGATAGATTTTAAAGAATTGGTATTGGTATGTTTAACCTAAACGACACTTTATACGTCACAGGAGCTAAACGCCTAAGGTAAGGACCCTAAGAGGTGACATAATAATCTCTAATCTACCCGCACTCAGTAAAGAATGGACGTGGTCGGTATTATTGTCGCCTACAGAATATATCCCTTCGAAATCATTTTGACCAGTATGTTAGGGCCCTAACTTTGGACTTTTCGATTCGTAGCCCAGTACGCTAACCACTAAACCATATCCACCTCATAGAAAATACTCTGAAAACTATGGTTAGTGGAGTTAGTGGAAACCCATGCTAGAACCCAAAATTCAAATATTGCACCATCTCTCCTTTACATGTGCACATCATTCGTCCATTGGTAGCTTTCAAAGACAACTGTTCGTAACACGTATCTGATTATATTAATTCTGTCTGTACAATACGTTAATAAATCCTACAGTGCTATCTAACGCAAACGCAAAACTCCCAATTATTTAGTTAGCAAAAACGTAGACTCCCAATGTCTGTTTGGTGCAAAGGAGATTTCCTTTCTTTTCGCCCCCAGTGGCTCAGCGGTATGTCTGCGAACTTACAACGCTAAAAACCGGGTTTCGATACCCGTGGTGGGCAGAGCACAGATAGCCCATTGTGTAGCTTTGTGCTTAACCTAAAACACTCAACAATCTTTTCTTTTCATCTGTTCAGAAGGATAGTAAACTATCCCTAGTTCTGTTTATCCAAGGCATAAGTAAAATCCGCATTACCTATCTGACGCAGTAGTTAAACGTAAGTTGTTTATCTATTGCGGTAAAGCCAACGTTATCTACTTGGCACGGTAAAGACCTGAAATTTTGTCCAACGCAACTTAAAGTCTCCATTATATATTAAATAGATCAGTAAAGCTAGCTGCTTATTTAGTGCAGTAATAAAATTCCCCAAATTTTAAGGCCAAATTTTGCAACTGTAAAGGCCCGGCATGTCCAGGTTAGTTAAGGGGTGCGACTCGTAATCTGAGGGTTGCAGGTTCGCATCCCCGTCGCACTAAACTTGTCAGCCGTAAGGACGTTATAATGTGACGGTCAATCCCACTATTCGTTGTTAAAAGAGTAGCCCAAGAGTTGGCGGTGGGTGGTGATGACTAGCTGTCTTCCCTCTAGTCTTACACTCTTAAATTAGGGACGGCTATTGCAGATAGCCCGCGAGTAGCTTTGCGCGAAATTAAAAACCAAAAACAGTGGGATTGACCGTCACATTATAACGCCCCCACGACTGAAAGGACGAGCAATTTTAGCGCGACGGGGATGCGAACCCGCGACCCTCAGATTAGGAGTCGCATGCCTTAACACGCTTGGCCATGCCGGACCCGCATGCGTGTTAAGACTGACACTTTAAAGCAAGTTACCTGAATCTTACAGAAATGTTTCCTTGCGGCTATTTACATCAAACTCTAAGTTGACACCTAGTGTCACAGTAACATTTGTAAAACATGCCATTTTTAATAATTCAAAGATCATTAAATAAATGTGTGTTTCATCTACTTATAAATGCAAAGTATTTCATTAACAACCAATGATTTCTTTATTATGTACCTATTAGAAATTTTAAGTTATTTTACCGAGTTTATTTTGTGTGTGTATGTGATCTTATGATATACTGACTGTCTGCACAGTGTTCTTTATAACGTACAACGCCGAACTCTAGATTATGTATCAACTGTGCTTTGATTTTCTGTATTTTTTATAAGGTTCGGGGAGCTGGCTCCTTTCTAATAACTTATTCAACCAGACAGTTTTTTTGTTATTCTACACGAGCAATGAATTTCAAAGTAGTTGAATTTCAAGGATAGTTGACTTAATAAATCCCAAGTTCTTACACACCCTTTATATATATATATCCATTCAAATATGTTGCCGATAGCTCCCTTTCGGATTTAAACGGTGGTGGAGAACGTGCTGTTTGAAATAGCTGAAAGTATTAACCATTTTATGTTACTAATTACTTTTCTTTTACTTGGAATAATTTTGCTCTAATGTTGCAGTTTTTACAAATGATTTAAAATCTCAAAGAATCCTTTAGAAAACGTTATTAACTTACTTTTACTACACAGAAACTACGTAACAAACCTCAGCAATAATCTCTCTTAATAATTAACGTCTTTATAATTATATATTGATTGAAATTGTGTTAAGTTTTTTTTCTAGGTATTGTACTCTGTTAACGCCGAAATGAATCTTTGATGATTAATCCACAAGACACAAGCAAATCCGTTTGCCTCTTATTTACAATACTAGCAATGTTAGCTTCATTAACAACAACAACAAAATTAAATAACATCGGATACAAAGAAAATATTTTTCCGATAAAAAAGTAGTGCCTATATTACTTGTATAGAATACGACTTGTCTTTGTGAGGAAGAGTCTCTCGTGAAAGCTTCGAACACGTAACTTAACTAGAAAACTATGCTGATTTATTCTTGTTTGAAACAAGCTATTATTTAGTTATTTATTTATTTCTAGGGCCCGGTATGGCCAGGTGGGTTAAAGTGTGCGACTTGTAATCCGAGGGTTGCGGGTTCGAATCCCGGTGGCACCAAACATGCTGTCCCTTTCAGCCGTGGGGGCATTATAATGTGACGATCAATCCCACTATTCGTTAGTAAAAGAGTAACTCAAGAGTTGACGGTGAGTGGTGATGACTAGCTGCCTTCCCTCTAGTATTACATTGCTAAATTAGGGACGGCTAGCGCAGATAGCGCTCGTGTTGCTTTGCGCGAAATTCAAACTAACAACACACCTTATATTTCGTACATAGAGAGAGATATACGTATATACAAAACACTTAACATTTCAAACTAAAACGAAATTGTCTTTAATGTTAAAATATAAAAAAGGTAAAAGGTGTGGAATCTAATGCCGAGTTTTTCAAAGCAACTTATCAGCAGTTGTTTAGTATAAGTTGCATACTTTCAATAAGCTGGAGTTGTAAAAAAAATGTTTAACTGCCTCAAAATTTTTCATTAGTGCTTCTTGAGTACCTGTTAGCGCTGGAGTAGATCCATGGATTAAGGAGTGTGCATAAGGGTGTGTGTTTTCTTATAGAAAAGCCACATCAGGCTATCTGCTGAGTCTACCGAGAAGAAACGAACCCCCTGATGTTAACGTTGTAAATCTGTTAAGTTACCGCTGAACCAGTGGGGTACTGGTGCGTAAGACACGAATTATTCTGATAGCATAAAATATTTATTGTAGTGTAAACTGTGGTTGCTTTATAAAATGGCAGTCAACCTCTTAACATGGAGGGAGGGTATTGCTTGCTCTATGTCTTCCCTGTGGTTGGTAGTTGGAACTTATGATCTTTTAACATAAATCCAAACTCACAGATGACTTTTTTATATATTTTGTGATTTGAAAAATTACAAAGCTTCATTCGCAGAGAATTAATTTTAAGTAATAAAAAACTTTTATTAATTAGTAAAGATATATAATTGACCAAAAGCAGTCCCGTTATTTTTTAGTCTTTCCCATTGTTTGGTGCGTTCTCAATGAGACGGCATAAACAGATTATTGTGTCTTAAATTTCATTAATTTCCAAATATTAAAAATGAGCATTAAGCCACATCTACTATTCGATTCACCACATTTTAATGAGATATACCAGTTTCTATTACTTTTATCCTTCACTAGTAACACTATATAAAAGAAATTGACAGATTTTTCCTCCATTTCTATTTTATTCCAACCCGTTCAGCTGGTAGGGCTTGAACTGACAAAGCATAGTGGTTATGGATAATGGATGAATAGGCGTAAATTTTGTTTCAGGAGAAAGAATTCCAAAATATAAACTGAAGGGTATTCGATAATGCTTTTCAAGTGTTCAAAACGTTATCAAGTCGACTGTAAAGGGAGGTAAGAAAGTATACTTAGGTAGGCTTTTCATAAAGAAAACATCATAACTTGGATCAAAATCAACAGAATGAAAGTAGTCCTCTTACAGAAGTGGAGTGGTATTATATATGGTGTGTCCTCTTACAGAGATGGAGTGGTATTATATATGGTGTGTCCTCTTACAGAGATGGAGTGGTATTATATATGGTGTGTCCTCTTACAGAGATGGAGTGGTATTATATATGGTGTGTCCTCTTACAGAGATGGAGTGATATTATATATGGTGTGTCTTCTTACAGAGATGAAGTGATATTATATATGGTGTGTCCTCTTACAGAGATGGAGTGGTATTATATATGGTGTGTCCTCTTACAGAGATGGAGTGGTATTATATATGGTGTGTCCTCTTACAGAGATGGAGTGGTATTATATATGGTGTGTCCTCTTACAGAGATGGAGTGGTATTATATATGGTGTGTCCTCTTACAGAGATGGAGTGGTATTATATATGGTGTGTCCTCTTACAGAGATGGAGTGATATTATACATGGTGTTTTGAGCTGTTTTAAACTCGACAACTTGAACCTATACTTATACAGAATTTAAAAAAAAATGAAACATTGATGCCTATAATTTATTCTTCTGGATTATTTATAATACAATCTATTAAAGAAATAGATTATTTCTATGGTCTTTACTACTGGTATGGTTCACATGATATGTTATATTAAGTACTTAATGTTTTCATGCTTATTATTAAGAACTGGCCACAAAAGATTGGTGAAATTATTATCTTGCATGTAAAATAATATAAAAAATATAAAATAATAAAAATAATATAAAAACAAGCAGTAATTTGTGGGATCGATTGAAATTTAGACAGTACTTTTGTTTAAATGTTTAACGTGAATCATACGTAGGGCCTGTTCACACTGGGGCTTTTCTTCAGCTCAGTACAGTTAAGTTCCTTTGGGTCTCCGTAGTGGGACAATGGAAATATCTTCTAATTTAAAACGCTGAAGTCAAAGATTCGATTCCCCTTAGTTTGCAAATCCGATAGTCAGATGTGAATTTATTATAGGAAAACGTATACACAAACGATTCGTTTGGAGAACAGTGTAAGCAAACAAGTTCAATTAACAAAAGAACCGAACTGAGCTGAACTGAGTTTCCTTGAAGAGGCAGTCTCCGTTCGTTTGATAAAAGAGCTGATCTCGGTTCGCTTGATAAATTTGAATATTTGCAAACAGGAAACGAACCAAACATTTCACCTACCCTATAGTTAGATTTGCTTGAGTGATTTAGACAGTACATGAGTGCGATAAGTCACACATTATACATATGGAAAAACGGACAACAGATGGAAAAAGGCGCTTTTAGACTTTTCGCTTTCCAGCGTTCCTGTCCTCACGTATGTCTTCAGTTATTGCCAGTCCCGACTTCTAACTGCCATCTTCACAGTTATTACGGACTATAGTGTTATTCCAGAATGAATCTTAACGTTTCTCCTGTAGTCCTCATCATTTGTTTCTCCATAAATCAAAACGTGAAACAACAGCGCTGAATACACACAAAAAATAAAATAATATTGCTGAACACACACACACAAAGTGAAACAATAGGGCTGAACACACGCAAAAACAGTTCCAGAATCTTCCCCTTTCTTAAAATAGATAAAATGCAATGCCAGATAATCCAAACATGTGGTCATGAAATTTTCAATCAATGAAAATATTATGGTTATTTGTTCCAGAGAGCAGTGAAAGAAGTTGGTTAGGGTTATGCAGTCAATAATTTTGATTTTGCTACTTCCAAAAAAGACATATTTATTTCTTTGTGATTCTTAGCTTAGGTGTGCTTCACACAATGTATTTTTATTTGTCTGTACTTGGTAAGCTTTTGTAAGGTACAGGCTTTGAAGACGTAGCGATTGAGTCAGGGATCTGTGTTAACAAGCCAATTTAGAAAGTATTGCCTGTAAAATCATTACAACAGGACGACATAAATCTACAAGATCTTCTTAATCATTACAACAGAACGACATAAATCTACAAGATCTTCTTAATCATTACAACAGGACGACATGAATCTAGAAGATCTTTTTAATCATTACAATAGGACGACATGAATTTACAAAATCTTCTTAATCATTACAATAGGACGACATGAATCTACAAGATCTTCTTAGAGGCATTGGAAAAACTTCTGTTCCAACCATTTGAAGATGAGGCAAATGTGAATGGTTAATAGATCAAGCACATATCGATGTAAAGGAACCGATAGAAAATATCGACAATGCAGCTTTGGCAAAAACAGCCAAAAAACAATTGTTGTTGAATCTATGACAGCAAATACAGTGAATTTAAAGAAAATGTGAGAAATGAGACACCAGAGAAGACGGCTCAATTTGGTCTGCAATATAAAAGGTGGGATACAGTTGTTACTGAAGTTTCTTTGGGCTACAAAGCTGAATGATTTTGATTTGCATGTGACATGTCTTCAAAACGCTTGTACATTGCTTTTCGGTATGGATCACCACAACCATACTCTATATCTCATTGAATACCTCATTCTCCTCCTATAGATGATATCCTGTTGAATAACACGGATTGAATATGTCTATACCTTCTGTATCTGCTGTTGATCTGATCATAGAGCAAAGAATAAATCGACATGCGAAGTCAAGTGGTGGCATTGTTGGTTTCAGCAGATATTATCCAGCATACTAAAAATACTGTGTAACAAGACACATGAGAGCAAGTCAATGGAACTAGCAGATATGAGTGAATCCATAGAATTTGCTCACTGAGATGTAAAGCAGTCACAAATGAAATTACAAAAACTTATACAATCATTTTCCAGTTTTAACAATCTATTTGAGGTACGAGATAAAAAATCTTAGTCGGTCTTTCATCAGGTTGCATTACTACAGATCTTCTCACTGCAGAAGTTAATGGAAGGCATGATTTTGAAGAATTTGCAAAGACTTCTAAAGGAATCCGTTCTTCTCCATACATCTATGAAAAAAAAAATTCCAGACAGTCATTTATCTTCAACAGTCTATCACACTAAAATATTCTCAAATTAAAGGTAATATAGTTGACAACACAAAGAAATGTCTTCGTACAATTGGTGATACTTTTAATACATGAAGACAATTCTGTCCTACCCACTTCGATCACTACTCTGATTATTAGCGACTGCTGGTGGTATGCCTTTCAAAATTGACAAAACTACTCTTCTTTACAAACTAGAAGATTCATCAACCATTCAGGATGTACATTTGCCAGACAAAGATACTCTGATAAGAGATTAAATGTACATAATAGATGGCAATGACCTTATACACTCACTCACAAGCTTAGCTGGTACATTTGGGAAACTGCTAAAAAAAATATTCTATGTTTTGCCATATTGAAATCGCTTGACTTTGTTGCATATTGCTATAAAAAAACTCTATAAAGTCTACTGAACAATTTAGAAGATTTTTTCAGGCATGCTCACTTAAGGATATTTTAACAAAATTGCCCAGAAATCTGAAATCATTCCTTTCAAACATTAAAACAAGAAATACCTCATTACCTTCCTCTCATATAGCAGCAGAAAGATGATTGTGCTTCTACGACCATAAATACCGTTTGTGTGCGAGGAATATATGTGTTTGTGTCAGTCTCCAGCCATAATAGATTTACAACAGTAAGCCGCCCATTCCTAAAACTCTCATCATCACAGGAAGAGGCTTCAACACTACCAATATTACACTGTTTACATGCTGCCGAATCACCTACAGTGCATGACGTCATAGTTAGATCATCAAATACAGATGTGTTTCTTCTTCTATTGTACTATGGCAATAATATCCAGTATAACCTGTACTTTCATACTGGATGTAGCAGCAAACAAAGATACCCTTATTCAGAGATAAAGTGAACAGCTCAGTGGTGTCCTTTTTACAATACATGCCTTTCAGGCTATGATACCACAATTTTATTTGTCAGGTAAAGTAAATTAAAACCCTATAATATAACCAAGAACAGTGTTGAGAAGTTTATTCCAGTGTTTGAAGAGTTGAGTAACTCTGCTAAAGTGTCAGCAACCATGCAAAGTCAACTCGAGCAGTTTGCGTGTTGTTTGTATAGAAAACCATCATATCTCTACATCAATAAACTAAGATATGACATGGCAAAAGTTAAATTCAAAACAAGCAGTTGATATTTACTGTTTACTATCAAACTAAGATAACATTCATCTATGTCCGATCCTTCATATAAAGCAACTCTTTGAATGTGTGTATTGAGGACAAATTACCAAATGCTTATATAGGAAAGTGCCCATATATCATGTACTGATATTTCTGGTCCAGAAACAGATAGTTCGAAAGTGGATCCTACATAAAACCTGAGCTATAACTTGTGTGATACTGATATCATTCTTCAAGACCTCGTTGATATTCTATCAAACTAGGAAACTGTAGATGAAGCTGTAGGTGATGATGACGGTGATAATGATATTTTTCATTTTCATGATGAAGGTAATAGCGATGAATAACACCACAAAAATAATTCATTAAGATAATTATATTGTGAGAAACAAAATTCTTGGGATTTTAGCTTTTGCAGATTTAGTAACTAAATAGTAGTAGATGTTCATGAACTTTTCCAAACAAATGCCCAAGAGGTAGACGCACGTGAGTGAGCACTTTTATTCGTTTCTGTAACAAAACTGGACTATATAAAGCACAGTTCATAGGGCTAATTACTGGAGTTTTTACAGTTTCACTTACTTTTTGCTTAACATTTTTGTTTATACGCTTCCAGGTACAAAAATCACTGTATTCAAGAAGACAGGTTCAATTTTAGACTTTGCAAAATTGGTAATTATTGTACTTTTCTTTGTTTTTATTACCCAAATATGTGTCACCGTAATTAACAACACA
This sequence comes from Tachypleus tridentatus, assembly GCF_004210375.1. Taxonomy (NCBI): domain Eukaryota; kingdom Metazoa; phylum Arthropoda; class Merostomata; order Xiphosura; family Limulidae; genus Tachypleus; species Tachypleus tridentatus. The sequence continues at coordinate 38,352,183 of NC_134836.1, forward strand.
ACAGTCGGGCATGGTCAGGTGGTTAAGACACTCGACTCGTATTGCGAGGGTCGCGGGTTCGAATCCCCATCACACCAAACATGCTCGCCCTTTGAGCCGAGAGGGCGTTATAATGTGACAGTCGATCCCAATATTCGGTGGTAAAAGTGTAGCCTAAGTTTTGGCGGTGAATGGTGATGACTAGTTGCCTTCCCTCTAGTATTACAGTGCTAAATTAAGGACGGCTAGTGCAGATAGCCCTCGTGTTGCTTTGCGCGAAATCCAAACCAACAGCACACCCTGTATTTCGTGAAAATATGTATTCTTTTAAAGTGATACTTTTACAGTAAAAATGATTAACTTTGTTATTCCTTTATTTCAGTTTCCTTATTTTTACAGTACGAAAGTTTGTTGATTTATTTTACTTTACAAACATGTGATATTTTAATTGGTTTCAATAACAAATGTAGCTACGTTAGCAACAATTACTTGTTCACAAACTTTCCATTTTTCACTTGTATTTACTTAATAATTTTCTTGTATGTGAAGCAAATATGCTCACATGATGCAGAAGTGAAACTTGTAATAAAAACGTACGTTGATTTTCACCGCTAGTTCCATTTTTTCTCTCAGTACTGAATGATAGGACTCCTATATTTTTCTATAATCACCAAAAGCTACAGCTTAAAACTGGTAAACAAGTTAATTTCTGTCTCTCACACAATAAGACATAAAAATCATAGTGTTGAAAATTCTCCAGAGGGGTTGAACAGTACCTTACCTGGCCCATGGACTAAGGATCTGTATCTTTACGGATTTAAGCTGTGATTAACAAACATTCTGGTTTAACACACTATTAGAACAAAGCTGCTAACGGTTTTGCCAGTCAACGTATTTTTCCTGGTAGAAAAGTTATTTTTGCATTCAAACGATGAAATACACTTAATTTAATGGTTCTTTGTAGCTAAGCAATATGAAAATATAGTCACGAAGTTTGTGCGTTACTTTAACTTGTTCAGTGCCATAGACGAGATAACACTTCCAAGCAGATCGGTAACACAGTGCCACGGACGAGTTAATTCGTTCTCAATAATACTTAACTTCAAAGCTAGATGTCAGCACCATACATATGTTTGACCTACTTACAAATTGTTTCACTTTTGATCCAAAATGGCGTCACGAAAAAGTTACAAAATGAAGAAACATTAGAGTTGTTTTGTAGCAGCTGAAATACTTGGCAGTCAACAGGTTAAAAGCACCTTGAAAATAGGTATCAAAGTATTGATATTATACTAAGTGAGAAGTTACAACTGACTGTCATTACATTGAGATAGGATCCAGAATAACAAGTCTAAAACAATGGTTTGGTTTATAAGACTTCAACGTTTTAAAGTTATTCCTTGATTGTACAATTACTCATGAGTTACAAAGTTAAATATAATGCAGAAATATAACACAGAAATGATCGGCGCAGTCACTTGCATTTGACAACATATCATATTTGAAAATGCTTCAGAGGCAGAAAAATACCATTCATAATTAGAGATCGCAAGTACAACTGATAGTTTCAATTAAATTAATCGTCTTGCTTGTCATTAAATAATTACGATTCCTTGCAATCAAGTAGTGATCATTTGCTGCCTTTTGACAAGTTATAATTAGTTTTACAATTCTCAGCTTCATTGCAATTAGAAAATAGTATTACTATGATCACATTCTAACTTTGCAGCTCTTAATGAACGATTCATGACGCTTACCCAATTACCCTTCTGTTGGCCCTTAGTTAAACTTACAGCTGTTTCCCTATGATAAAGACGTGCACTAATCAGGGAGATTTGAAGGAACAATATAGACAAATTTCTGGATATTTTGCATCTTTGCATTTTGTGAATTTATTGAAGTACAATGTCAGAATGTTCTGTTTCATATATATGTATATATTATATATTAACACTTTATCGAGTTGCAAACTACTTTATTATTTTAAGCCCACATAAATAATTTAACAGTTAGAACATTGTCAAAATTCGTATTTCTTGTGGTTTTATAGGATCAGTTTGAAACTTATTAAAATCTCATAGCGTTGACGTGCATGCATTGTTTTAAATTATCCAGTTACAATTCCACACTTTAGATAAACAGAATAACAAACCGAAGTTAATAAACAGAGTAACAAACCCAAGTTAAGTGAACACTTCGACTAGATTCTATAATTTTCATCCCAGTTTGCTAAATATAAATCACATCTAACTCAGTTAGAGGAACAGATTGAAAGGGGAGTTCAATCAGCTTTACATAATGGTACTAACTTCCTCAAGATCTACATGACGTCTTCATTAAGAAGTACAACACTTAACCACCTACTCTTACCAAATGCAAAAGTGGCCATACTTATGTAGGCATAGATTTTAAAGAAATAATTCAATTTGAAGGCATCTTCAGATAGGTCGGGGCCCGGCATGGTCAGATGGTTAAGGCACTCGACTCGTAATCCAGGGTTCGAATCCCCGTCACATGAAACATATTCACCCTTTCAGCCGTGGGGGCGTTATAGTGTTACGGTTAATCTCACTATTCGTTGGTAAAAAGAGTAGCCCATGAATTGGCGGTGGGTGGTGATGACTACCTGCCTTTCGTCTCGTCTTACTTTGCTAAATTAGGGACAGCTAGCGCAGATATTCCTCGTGCAGCTTTGCGCGAAATTCAAAACAAACCAGGTTTATTGCTTGCCAAAAATAAATAAAGACAATTTTATTCATACGATTTATATTGTTGACTCATGTTCTCTTGTAAACTACATTAAAGTCTCGTTACACTCTATTTTAATCTCATTAATAGGTCTAAATAGTTTGGCAACAATAAAACTTAATTTTTGATCTTATGTCTTTCTTTACAACAGTACATACATATTTTGTCTTGTGCTTTACAAAAGTCAGTAATAGAAAAACCTAAAGAAATGTGTTGTATTCCTAAGTTTGCCGTGTGATAAGGATGGTCAATTACATAATTTTTATATTGGACTATAATCCATATACATAGAGAAAGCGAATAGCAGGCAATAGCCAATTCTTCAACTGACAGTAGTAACATGAAATGAAGCATACCGACGAAAGACGTGCATACCACAGCTTATCGCACGAAACGTTTTCCACTGTAGACTTCGTTTGTCAACCAGAAAACACATGATAAACTTAGTTGGAGAGCTCGTTTCATGGTGAAGGGAAGAAATCAACACTGATTTCTGTCAAACATCTAAACTGACTGGAAGAGTAAAGAATTGTTAATCTTAACTCCATCTCATGACTTCTTTTTTTGCACGATCTCAATTCAATTTCCACATAATAATATGAAAACCAAAGTATTTCCTTAGACTACAAATTACCCCTCGATCAACGAACACTTCTAGCAAAAACATATCGTTCATGCTATCACTTTCGGTATATAAAAGGCGTTCTATCAGTAGAAAAAAAAAAAGATATTTCTTTCCTCTGTTCAGTATTTTCTATCGATACCCGGCTACTCAAACTGCTTACAACTTATAATGACCTTTTTCCTGAGTTGCCTCAATCAAAGCACTCTTCCTTCTCAGTGCAGGGCAGCTTATTCTTAAGAGCTGACTTAAAAAATAAGAGTTTTTATTTGAAGTTCCATTCATTCCAAAACTAATAACATTTCATCTTATTTTAAAGTTTATTCGTAGAAGAAAAGGTATAATAACACCAAATAATATGTCTCTGTAGTACTTATTTAAAATATTTAATCAAACCTAGCTTCAAACGAGGTGTCGTTTTATATATTTACTAGCTATACGTAAGTGTTTATTATTAATCGAGCTACGCGACAGACTCCTTTAATACAGTTAATTGTCCATTTTATTTCTGGACCTGAGAAGTAATATTTTAACAATAATATCAAACATCACAGGGTGGTAACATATATAATAGTGTTAAAGATTAATTTTATGAGACTCGATTATCAGATATAATACGTAAACACACCAGTGTATGGTATGACAAATGCGTAATTTCTATAGTTTATACAAACTAAATTTCAACAGATGTGTGTTTTATATAAGTAGCACTAATACAAAATTACGCTTTCCAGTAATAAATTAATATGCATCGCATGGGTATAAAAATGAAGGTCCTAGAAAGTTGTGTAAAACAAGTATGCTAGAAAGGTCTGTAAACTGACATGGAAAGAGTCCTTCATAAGTTATCAGTCGCTAATTTTCCTAACTTCTGGATATACAATATTTAAGTAAAGATTTTCAATAAATATGACAATTGATTTTCATAAATTCAAATTTAAGCAGCACAATAAAGTAATATAGATGAATTTTATACAACTCTGAAACAAAATTTTGTTAATGAATTTTAACATTTGATGTAATGTTGATATCTACATACATTTCACCACTGATTCAACGTTGTCATATTCTTTGACTAATAACAACATACGTTTTATGATGTATTTTATTCATTCTTTTCTCTCAATTACAAATGTACCGAAAAACCTTCTTCCCTATTTCCTTACAATGTTTGAAAGTGGTTTAGAGCTTATTATGATAGCACTTGAAACGGATTAGTTGCTTTTGAGTTAATTGTAATTTTAAATAAATTGATAACCAAGTAATATTTAATAACAATTATATTGTATAATTTTACCTCCTTGAGAGTATATAAAAAACAACAAAGTATATCTTGAAATCGGATTTCTCACTTTGCCCTAACTTGCCTTCTTTTTCCTATGTATCATGATTTGTTTCCTTTTCGAAAATATTCCCCGCTGAGACATCGGTAAGTCTACGGATTTACAACGCTAAAACCAGGAATTCAATTCCCCTTGGTGGACACAGCAGATAGCCTTATGCGGCTTTGCTATGAGAAAACACATATACCTTTTTCCAAAAATGCTAAGTCGTTTGTTATTTTTTTGAGATAGACAATATTCTAAGGTTATTAAATACCATATAGGTCAAACTTTATATTCGGTACTTAAGAAATAAAAAAATAGGATATACATCCAGACCATAATATTAAAGTGTTATGTACATTCTGTCATGAATGCAGACAAATGTAAATAGTTAAGTTACAAAGAAAGTTAAAGAGCTAGGAATAAGCTTTCCCACGATCTTTCCTCCATCCATCTAAAACTGACAGCATCTGCCATATATCTTACTCGTTGTTCTGGTTCTTCGTTCAACATAAGTGTGGAGTTTTGATAATGATTGCTTCTGTTGTCGTACTATTGAGCTAATTTGCGCCTAATATGTATCTTTTGAGTAACCATATTTCCTGCATGTTGATATGAAGATAACTACAGCCAATCAAAATGTCTGTGAAAATATTTTTTTATTCTTTGTTCTACACAATATTATTGTTTTTCATCATTTTATTAACTGAACAATAAAATGTTAAAATAATAATCACTTATTATCCCTTAATTTTGGAGAACTTTACAGATCTAAATGTTTCCTCTCATGTTCTTATAATATTTATAATTTAGAACATTTTATTAGAATGTATTTTTTTCAATGAACTACACCACAACAGTTGGCAGGTCTGGCACGGTTAGGGGTTAAGGCGTTCGATTCGTAACCTGAGGGTCGCGGGTTGGAGCCTCCGTTGCACCAAACATGCTCGCCCTTTCAGGCGTGAGGGTGTTATAATGTGACGGTCAATCCCACTATTCGTTGTTAAAAGAGTAGCCCAAGAGTTGGCGGTGGATGGTGATGAGTAGCACTGCTAAAACTTGCATCAACAAAGCTTTAAACAACATATATAAAAATATATTCACTTATTTTATTTAACAAAAAATATTCTCTAAGTCAGTGAAATGTACAAAACATTAAACCACATCCAACTGTTAGAGGGAAGGGTTGTTAGAAGATGTTTTTCAATGTTTAATTATATTCGAATATTCAAAATATGTAAGCTTTATTCCCCATATGGATATACTTAGTAGTCTCTTTGCAAATATGGATGTATATGGTAATTTATCTATATGTTATTTATATTCACTACATCAGAAATGTCGGTCCTTTCATTAACAACATATGCTAATATGCAATGTATGTATTTTACATTTACAAAGACAGCTTTTTTCCTTACTACATTTTCCAAGATAGTGAGCATACATCATTTTAATGCATTGCTAAGATCTATACCACTATTCTAGCAGTCTAACTCTTAAATATTTAAGAGTGAAGCCCCATTGCTTAGGAGAAAAATTTTATATTATGAAATATAACACTGAATAACACGAAAATTATTATTATAAGAACAATTAATGATGTGTGAAATGAACAGTACTAATATGGAAGGCCCAGTATGGTCAGGTGGTTAAGGCACTCGACTCATAATCCGAGGATCGTGTACTCGAATCCCTGTCAGACCAAACATAATCGCCCTTTTAGAAGTGTGGGCGTTATAATGTTACGGTCAATCCCACTATTCGTTGACAAAAGAGTTGGTGGTGGGTAGTGATGACTAGCTGTCTTCCCTCTAATCTAGCGTAAGCTGTAAAATTACGAACAGCTAGCGCAGATAGCCCTCGTGTAGCATTGCGTGAAATTCAAAAAACAAACCAAACCAACTAATATGGAAATAAATAATGGTGTGTGAAGTGCACAGTGCCAATGAGTTTACAAAGTTGCATCTAATTACATGACTAGCAATTTTATTTAAAATTAAGCAATTATTTAAATTTCCTCAATGATTTAGATTATAATCTGTTGACTCATCATCGGATGTTGATAGATTTTGTCAAATAAGATGTCATTAACTCAAACACGTTTCTTCGTTAAAGCAGCCGAATCGTAGTTTCGGTGATATTCAATCTCATTTACACAAAGTGTCTGAAAAGAAAGTGATAAGGAAATCTTAGATGTTATAGAAACCATGCTCGGTTATCTGTAAATGCTTCGTATTGTCTCTTTAAGGAAAGCTTAGTTGTTAAAGAAACTATACTCTGTTATCTATATATGTTTTATATTGTCTCCTCACATACTGAAACACAACTGTAAACGAAGAGCAGATAACAGTATATGTGTTGAATCTGGCAACAGGCAACAGTGATATGTGCCTTAGGTGTGATACATACTGAATTTTCATTCGGCACACAAAAAATCTGACATATCCAGTCTTCACTTCCTCGCGGCCCTGCATGGCCAGGTGATCTGGGCATTCGACTCACAATCCGAGGGTCGAGAGTTCGAATCCCCGTCACACCAAACATGCTCGCCCTTTCAGCCGTGGGAGCGTTATAATGTAACGGTCAATCCCCCTATTCGTTGGTAAAAGAGTATCCCAAGAGTTGGCGGTGGATGGTATAACTAACTGCCTTCCGTCTAGTCTTACACTGCTAAATTAGAGACGGATAGCACAAATAGCACTAATGTAGCTTTGCGCGAAATTCAAAAAACAAACAAACACTTCCTAGTATCAAAATGGTGTCAGTCCACCCCTAGAAATAATTCCCCCTGTTACCAAAGATTTTCTCTTAAAAATCGACTTTTGGAACACTTTACTGGTTATTATTCTGCCAAGTACATTTAATTCATATCATGCTTGAAACCTGTTCATCATTTTTTCTCACGTTTGTTTCTTCCATAAACACCTTCACTACCAATTTCGACTGTTTCAGTTTTTTATTACAAGTTTGTCAGTTTGCTGAATTTTACAGACTGTCTACTGTAGCCATCTCTACTTGTAAAGTGACAACATAGGACATTATAGCTTGTCAGCATCGCCCACAGCCAATTCTTAGGCTACTCTTGGTCGACAAATATTAGTATTGTCCGTCATTTTATAAATTCCCCGTGGCTGAAAAGTGAAACATCAGGCTACGACAGACCCGCTTAATGAAGATGTTCATAATTTACTTTCTGCATTCACACCTTAGTTCTGATTTGTGTTTGAAAGGTCAAAAACAGTCCTGACCATCAATTACTTTTCTCACACCAAAGGCTGTTTATCATACTAACAAAATTCACAGCACTGATTCATTCTTCAATTGATTTAGTTTTTTTTTGTTTTGTTAAACTGAAAAACACTTTCCGGAAATTATTTCATACCTAAATAAAATATGGATTATATTTTACGATAACGATAATTAAAAACAATTTCTAATTTCTCCTTTATTTACTTTTTTTAACATTACACGTAATCTATTTCACTTAAGTGATTTCTAAGGTAGAAAAAAAATTCGTGTTTAAAGTCCTAAAATTACTGACTTAAATTTTATGAAAATCCCAGCTTGATGATTATCTAAAGAATTGGAAACAACGATAATCAAAATTTATCTATTTCATCACTGCCACACGTCCTAAAACGTAACGTTATCTCTTGCGTCTTGTGTTCTTCCTTTTTTCCACAGTTTCTTCGCTTGGCAGAAGAGAGGGCGTAGCCTTCTTAGAGCCCGTCAGTCCCCCTTCGGGCTGGAATGACATCAAATGATGATGATGAACGCAACGTTCTTTTACAAAAAAATCCTGTTTAAAATTAAACAGTGAGTTTATTGTTTTACGAAGTATTATATTTCGTTCAACTTGTGGTTCTAACAGCTGTGAGAAAAAAAAAATAGTTCGATTTCTTCGAAAATGTTTAGAAACATCATTTATGTTTTACTCTGCGTTAACCGATATCCGCGTACGTCTCGTTTTCAAGTTAAACTACCAAGCTGAAAAGAACATTGATTTTGTAGTTACGGGTGAACACGAATTTCACAGCTTTAAAAAGTCTGTTGTTTTTTTTTACAACTCAGAATTGTAGAAAGTGTGGATTTTAGAAGTGATTATACTTGTTATTTTATGTTTACTAACAATTAAGTAGTATGTTGTGATTAAGATTCTCTTTAATATCTTAGCCTATTTCTTAAGATGTTTTTACTTAAAAGTTTTTTTAATGAATGCCAAAAAATACTTGTTAATGGACCTCCTTTACTGTCTGATCAGTTATAAAAAAAACTAATCAAGGCTTCTAATGCTTACACTCACTTGACGTTTTGATGAACCTCGTTTTTTAAACTGATGGTGGTTTTCAATACGACATTAGCTCTCGAACTAAAATTTTTTACTTATATGTCTATTTCACTGTACGATCACAAGTAATACATTTATTTTACTTTACGTCGCGACTATAGTTTGTTCATTTTATTAACGATCACAACTATAGTTTATTTTATTGACGTCATACCTATGGTAAGTTTATTTTACTGGATATTGCTACTTATAGTTCATTTCTTTTACTGGATATTGCGACTTATAGTTCATCTATTTTACTGGCTGACGCGATTATAGTTTATTTTACTGACGGCCGTGTCTGTAGTTCGAATTTTGCTTTTGTCGAAATTATAGTGTCTTTACGTTTTTGTATGGTCGACAGAAGTGGTGCATGTTTGTTGGAATACAAGATTGTTTAGTGTACGAGACAATAGTTAGTTTATTTAGTAATCTGATATTCAATGAATACTTAGTTTTCATTACAAGAGTATTAAAAGTAAGTATTTTAAGAAGGCGATAGTTATGACAAAGTTCTAACTAATCTTGCTCAGAGTTATACGTTGTATGTGTGTAGTTCAGTTGTTATAAATTGACGCCACATTACTCAGACCTGTATTCCCCTAGCTACCTCAAGTGAGTATTGTTACGTAATAGTGTCTCGTATTTTGTAGAAACTTTAAGGCCTCAGTTGGCCAAAATATACACAAAGGCAACCATGTGAGAGCAAATTAACTGAGAAAGCGTTAAATTAATAAAAGTGAAGCTAAATTGCTTGTTTATTAATATTATTGGCCTGGCATGGCCAAGTGCGTAAGGCGTGCGACTCGTTATCCGAGGGTCGCGGGTTCGCGCCCGCGTCGCGCTAAACATGCTCGCCCTCCCAGCCGTGGGGGCGTATAATGTGACGGTCAATCCCACTATTCGTTGGAAAAAGAGTAGCCCAAGAGTTGGCGGTGGGTGGTGATGACTAGCTGCCTTCCCTCTAGTCTTACACTGCTAAATTAGGGACGGCTAGCACAGATAGCCATCGAGTAGCTTTGTGCGAAATTCCAAAAACAAACAAACAAACAATTAATATTATCCATAAGTGGCGATATTTTAAAGTGGTTTGGTTCGAATTTGGCGCAAAGATACACGAGAACTATTTGTGTTAGCTATTCCTTATTTAGCAGCGAGAGACTAGAAGTAAGGAAGCTAGTCATCACCACCTACCACCAACTCATGGTTTATATTTTTACCAGTGAATATTAAGATTAAAGTGCGAGCATGTTTAATGGAACGGGATTCGAACCCGCGACTCTAAGATAGCGAATCGAGCGCCCTAACCAGCTAGCCATGTCGGGCCGATTGTAAAGTGATAGTCACAGTTTAACAGAGATAAGGAAATAATTTGTCCTGTGGAAGGGTAAATTAACCTGCCTTTGTAGACTTTGATGAAAGAGAGACAATTATTTAAAGTTCTGGATGCAATAGTAGTAACCCACGAGATAACGTAAGTGAATCTGTTACAAGTTGTGCAGTAAGATACAGAGAAAGAAAAATAATTAATCTTGTCACTTGGGTTATAGAATAACTGAACTACCTATATAGACAGTTAATGTACAAGAAAATTATTTAAACCTGTGTACACAATTGGGGTAACTCACATGGTAAGATAAGTGAATGTATCACTAATTACCTTGTTATAACAGAAGTGAAAAAGACAGAATTATTCAGAGTTTTAACTACAACTGTAACAACCTATACTGTAAAAAAGTTTTGTACAGACATTGGACTTGTTTTAAATATATTATTTTGAAACAAGTGGATTGTGTGTTTTTCTTTTATTGTTCGAATTTATCACCAACAATTCACAAACACATACTGTAAATAATCCGGTCCTTATATACATAAAACTATGGCACTCTTCATTTAATATTCTTAATAATATTTATTCGAGAACAATTCTTAGTATCCCACTAATATTATAAAGTCTCAGTGCAGGCACTCCCATGAAATTAAAACTTGTTTTCCATTCTGTGTGTTAAACAACATGCAAACGATTTTATGGCTTTAATTAAGCTTTATCAACCTTTTTACAACGGCAAGGAAACTTTTTACAACATCCAGTTGTCGTGATTTTCCTCGAAATCTAATTCAAGTTGAATGAAAAGTGAATCCGGCTCTCTACAACTCAACCTTCAAAAGCACGTTAACGTTATGCCATTAACTGTGAGGAGCCTTCTTTTTCAGTAAAGAAGGTGCAGGAAGGTGATTTGTGATACGATAAATTATTTATGACACAAAAACCATTTTCTACAATACGCCAATCAAAGCAAAAAATTCATTGTCTTCACTTGTTTTATCTTAATAATTTCTAAAATTCCCAAAGATGTAATAGTGGACAGTAACTTTTTGTTTGACTATTTGCTTGGCTAGTGCCATTTTAACAGATTTGGCCATTGCTGTTCTTCTGACCAGTGTGAAACCACAGTTGGGTTTTTATTTCCAAGAAGTGTGGGAAAATTCTGAAGTGTTTTAGTGTCGTAGATAAAGACGAACGAATCAGGCTGTGTTTTTACGAATAAAAACACATTTAATGTGTTTTCTGTCGCAGGTTAGTAATATATATATTTCCTCCATTAAAACAAACCAATCTCCTGTAACAGCAGTTTATTACGTACACAAAGAACATAAAATTCATAAGATAACCAGTAAACTAGCCAATAGGGCACGCACAACTTTTTCCTATGTTGTATGTTTGTGTTGTTGCATTGACTATGTGATTCTCAATCAGGGATAATATAGTTATTAGTTATCAAAATGGTCTTATATAACTAAATATGTGAGTACTCAAACTCATTTATATAGATAAATACATAAATAAAATAAATAAATTCGTTACTGAGCATAATATGATTTAACTTGTAGAGGGCTCGGCATGGTGTTCAGGTGTTAAGGCGTGCGACTCGTAATCTGAGGATCGCGGGTTCGCATCTCCGTCGCGCCAAACATACTCGCCCTTTCAGCCGTGGAGGCGTTATAATATAACGGTCAATCCCACTATTCGTTGGTAAAAGAGTAGCCTAAGAGTTGGCGGTGGGTGTTGATGATTAGCTGCCTTTTCTCTAGTCTTACACTGCTAGATTAGGGACGGCTAGCACAGATAGCCCTCGAGTATCTTTGTGCGAAGTTCAAAAACAAACAAACAATTAACTTGTAGAGCTTTCCATATCTTTCTGGGAATAATAGCAATTTCTTTGTTTGTAATAAAGCAATGCCACATTTTGGCTGTGCCCACCGCGGAGAACCGAGCCCCCGATTTTAGCGTTGTAACCATATAAACGTACTGCTGTCCAACCGGGGGACAATAATAATATTAAGTAATAGTAATTTTTAATATTTATCAATCTCCAATCATACGGTAACGTTTGAGAGACATTTATCCTGAATGACCAATCAGAGAGTTTATTTGTTCGAACCTTGTAATCTATTGTTTCCAAAACATTTGTGAACAAAGTTATTTCACCTTCTTCAGAGTTACCAAGTCGTCTGACTGCTTTGCTTTCTTGTTGATATCATCACAACAAAATAAGTTTCTCTTCCGTTTAACTGATTGTCTTAAAAACCGAATCAAAAAATTTTATGAAATATTCATTCTAGAACCTAGCTCTGTTTCTTTATTTAAGCGCAAAGATGAGAAATAGGATATCTGCAACCGTAAGTTTCGAGACCCGAATTTTAGTGTTATAAACCTCCGATTTTACCGCTAAACTACCAGCAAACAAAATTCCAAAGGAGATATGTATGCCCTATTACCTGAATTTACTTAGTTGTCAGATCAATTATTTTCATATTTGGAAAATGACAAAACGAAAAGGAGAAATAGAACACTTATAATCTTTGCTCTAAGTTACCTTAAAGGGAATTTTTTTTTTTACATTAGCTTACCTGGCTTAAGTGCTGCCAGAGAAATTGACAGTAACCATTTTTCAATATATAAATTACCTTCATTACTGTTCGTCATAAACAGTGGATTAGGGCAAGTATTTTTGTGTTCCCTGGAGGTGTTTTAGACACAGTTGTCTGAGGATAAATAAGTGCTTATCGGCCTAACTCATAGCCCTCTTGTTCGCTGATTCAGATATATAGTGTAACACCAGTCACCGATTACCAGCTGTTGTGGTGGCTCGCTAGGACTTTTGCTGAGCCTCAATAACGAATTGTTTTGTGTCCTGTATAAAGATTGAAAGATGGTAATTATTCTAAGAAGCTTGTAAGTTGAACAACCCTGGTCATGACCTTTGGTCCCTTCGACGTGAGACGCATATCAACTTTCTAATACACAAAGAAACATCAGAGGTTGGTAATTCATGAGTAATTGCGTCTACCTTACTCTTCATGTTCATGTGCGTGCACCGTGCCGAGTCTGCCTTTGTGGAGTTACTTGTGCGTGCACCTAGTATACTGAGTATTTTTTTTGTTATGTGTACGTTTAGAAAGACTATGAGAAAACTTCCTTTTTATACTCCCAGAACTACTCCATGAAACAGCAATAATAACAACAATAAAAATACACGCAAGAAACGAAACTCTGCGTTTCTGTATTCGAACATGAACTGATTAAGTGTGAAACCATTCAACATTAAAAATGTTTTATTTTATTATTATTCTAATAATTGAGATACCAAAATCTACCAATACGTAACAAGACTAAAAACAATATCATAAAGTATTAATTTCCAAGATTATGGAATATATTATAAACATTCGGTTGTTTTGAATAACCATTTTTGTTGTATAAGATATATTTATTTATACTGAATCAGTTATCTTAATTTTTAGGTTATAAACGTAGTGAAATGTCAGAACAAATCGACTAACAACTGGTACCCCAGCTTTTTAACTTACACATTGTGAACCTCTAATAAAACGAGTGCATCAATAACTATTTGTAAGAAGTGTATATTATGGTAATCTGCTTTAGCTGCTGAAGTTATTTTAGAACAAGGAAATAAATGTTACTGGTAGTCCTGACATGGTGTTTCCTGAAACTTTGACTAATAGTGACTGATAAAAGTCGACGCTCGCTACTTAAAGTGCGTGTCTGCGTGTTTTCTTATAGCAAAGCCACATCAGGCTGCCTGCTGAGTCCATCAAGGAGAATCAAACATCTGATTGTAGCGTTGTAAATCCGTAGACTTACCGCTGTACCAGGAGGGAACGTGCTTCTTAAAGACACCATAAGTATAACTTAATCAAACTCAAAATGCCACAAATCCTCCCCCTTAAAAACCAAATCAAAATATTAAGCAATTACACAATGAGATACCTGTGATCTTCTCACCACTGGTATCGAAACCCGGTTTCTAGCATCATAAGTCCACAAACATATCACTGGGAAAGGGCAAGAAATCGGTTAAAGCTTCTTCCTAAATTACATCTTTTATTAAAATATTAACTACAAAAGAAAGGTGTTATGTAGCTGATATAACAATCACATACCATAATAATCATGCACACGGACACAGCTTTCGGAGGATCTATAATGAAGATCAGCTCGAACGCTGAGTTTATATTAAGCAAATGAGTGACGTACAAAATTTTGTTTTCAATGTATTCAATTATACAATAATTTAAAACATCGTCATGGTATTGTAAGACTAATTAAATGTCTTAAAACCATCGAGATTATTAATATTATGTAAGGCATGTTAAGCACTGTGGGATCAAAGGTTTAAACCAACTCTTGGGCCACTATTGTCTAACTGAATAGAGGGACTGGCTGTCATCCTTTTAACGCACCCACGATCTCAAAGCATAGAGCATGATTAGTGATGTCGAAAAACCCACTTGTTGAGAAATTTATATGCAAAAACGGCTCGTTTGGGTTGAGAAAATATTTTACATAGAAGAGCGAACAACGTTTCGACCTTCTTCGGTCATCGTCAGGTTCACAAAGAAAGAGGTAACTGACCGGAAGCTGACCACATGTTTGAAAGGGGTTGTGTAACTGTGTGTCGAAATGTAGAGGGCGGTATTAGATGTTTGAATATATAATTTTATTTATTTTATTATATTAATATAGGTATAAAGGCGTTCCTTTATATTGGTTTATTTTGGGTTTAAGTTGTTGTATAAGTAAGGTTTCTTTAATTTTGCGTTTGTTTATGTTTGTTTCTTTATTTAGTATTTGGGTGTTTTCTGTGGTTATGTTGTGTTTATTTGATTTGCAGTGTGCAACAATATATAATACAATGCCTCTTACTAAGTATACCTCAACAATATATAATACAATGTTTCTTACTAATTACACTTCAACAATATATACAATAGTACCTCTTACTAAGTATATGTGAACAATATATATAACAATGCCTCTTACTAATTATACTTCAACAATATATATTACAATGACTCTTATTAATTGTACCTGAACATTACATATTACAATGTTTCTTACTAATTATACTTCAACAATATATACCACAATGCCTCTTATTAATTATACTTCAACAATATATATTACAATGATTCTTATTAATTGTACCTGAACAATATATATTACAATGTTTCTTACTAATTACACATCAACAATTTATACCACAATGCCTCTTACTAATTGTTGAGGTATACTTAGTAAGAGGCATTGTGGTATACATTTTGAAGTGTAATTACAAAGAAACATTATAATAAGTATTGTTCAGGTACAATTAATAAGAGTCATTGTAATATATATTGTTGAAGTGTAATTAGTAAGAGGCATTGTGGTATAAATTGTTGATGTGTAATTAGTAAGAAACATTGTAATATATATTGTTCAGGTACAATTAATAAGAGTCATTGTAGTATATATTGTTGAAGTATAATTAGTAAGAGGCATTGTGGTATATATTGTTGAAGTGTAATTAGTAAGAAACATTGTAATATATATTGTTGAAGTATAATTAGTAAGAGACATTGTGGTATATATTGTTGAAGTATAATTAGTAAGAGGCATTGTGGTATATATTGTTGAAGTATAATTAGTAAGAAACATTGTAATATATATTGTTCAGGTACAATTAATAAGAGTCATTGTAATATATATTGTTGAAGTATAATTAGTAAGAAACATTGTAATATATATTGTTCAGGTACAATTAATAAGAGTCATTGTAATATATATTGTTGAAGTATAATTAGTAAGAGGCATTGTAATATATATTGTTAAGATATACTTAGTAAGAGGTACTATTGTATGTATTGTTGAAGTGTAATTAGTAAGAAACATTGTATTATATATTGTTGAGGTATACTTAGTAAGAGGCATTGTATTATATATTGTTGCACACTGCAAATCAAATAAACACAACATAACCACAGAAAACACCCAAATACTAAATAAAGAAACAAACATAAACAAACGCAAAATTAAAGAAGCCTTACTTATACAACAACTTAAACCCAAAATAAACCAATATAAAGGAACGCCTTTATACCTATATTAATATAATAAAATAAATAAAATTATATATTCAAACATCTAATACCGCCCTCTACATTTCGACACACAGTTACACAACCCCTTTCAAACATGTGGTCAGCTTCCGGTCAGTTACCTCTTTCTTTGTGAACCTGACGATGACGGAAGAAGGTCGAAACGTTGTTCGCTCTTCTATGTAAAATATTTTCTCAACCCAAACGAGCCGTTTTTGCATATAAATAGAGCATGATTGTTTGGTTGTTTTATTTGCTAACATGATGCAAATCATCGACTTTCATATCCATAGTTCAGCACGCTAATCACTGGACTATGTGCTCGACTCTTGAAGGTCAAGAAAAGCCCCCGTGGCCTGAATGCTGCTGACTAACTACCTTCCGTCTACTTCGTAGCTTAAAACTAGTGATCCATACGGGTCTCTGTATATGTGCAGAAACGGCTCGTTTGGGTTGACAATATTTTACATAGAAGAGCGAACAACGTTTCGACCTTCTTCGGTCATCGTCAGGTTCACAAAGAAAGAGGTAACTGACCGGAAGCTGACCACATGTTTGAAAGGGGTTGTGTAACTGTGTGTCGAAATGTAGAGGGCGGTATTAGATGTTTGAATATATAATTTTATTTATTTTATTATATTAATATAGGTATAAAGGCGTTCCTTTATATTGGTTTATTTTGGGTTTAAGTTGTTGTATAAGTAAGGCTTCTTTAATTTTACGTTTGTTTATGTTTGTTTCTTTATTTAGTATTTGAGTGCTTTCTATGGTTGTGTTGTGTTTATTTGACTTGCAGTGTTCGAAAACGTGTGAAGGTGACTTTTTATGTTCTTTGAATCTGGTTTCTATTTTTCTACTTGTTTCTCTAATATAGAAGTCGTGGCAGTTATCACATTGTATTTTATAAATAATGTTGGTGTGGTGTTTGTCAGTGTAGTTTTTACATAGTATAGACCTCAGTTTTGTGCCTGGTTTATGAATAAATTTGGTATTAACTGGAATGTCATATTTTGTTACTAGTTTTTGCCAAATGTTGGTTATTTGTCTGCTGATGTCAGGAATATATGGTATGCAGCAGAAAATGGTTTTGTGATTTTTTGATTCGTGAGATATATTTACTTTTGTTGGTTGATTTTGCTTTCTCTCTAGGTGTGTGCGTATAATGTTTTCTACGGTTTGTGGAGGAAACTTATTGATGTTGATGAAGTATTGTTTTATTTTGTCTAATTCATCGTTATTTTTATCTGGTGAGCATAGTTTTATGGCTGTGTCTATTTGGTTTCTTAGTATGTTGAGTTTTTGTTTTGTTTCATGTGCTGAGTCCCAAGGAATGTATAGTCCAGTATGGGTGATTTTTCGGTGGATTTCTGTTTTGAATTGTGTGTCGGTTCTTGTAATTTTGAGGTTAAGAAATGATATTTGATTGCTTTCTTCCTGTTCACATGTGAAGTTAATGTTGGGATGTATAGAATTAATGTGATTGAAAAAATTAAGTATGTGTTCTCTAGATCTGAGTCCCGCAACCGTGTCATCTACATATCTGTACCATTATAGTGGTGGATGTAATGCTGCGTTAATTGCTTGTGTCATAAAAATATTGGCTAGAACTGGTAATACTGGGTTGCCCATGCTTAAGCCATTTGTTTGTATATAGTTGTGGTTGTTGAACATGAAGTTTGTCTTTATCGTGGTGAATTCTATGAGGGTTGCTAATTGGTTGCTGGGAATGTCTATAGTTGGGTTAGGGTCTCGGATATAGTGTTCTAAGGCTATCTTGCAGGCTTCAGTGGTTGGAACTTCTGCAAAGAAAGATATAACATTAAAACTGGCCATTAAGGCTTTATGATTAAGTTGATTTAGATTAGACTTGAAATTAAAAGAGTCTTTAATGAATGAGCTGGCTGATGTTACATATTTGGAGAATGCCCATGCTATGTATTTACCAAGATTGTAATTAAACGATTCATATGTGGACATTATTGGTCGTAATGGACAATCTGGTTTATGAGGTTTGGGGATGCCGTATATTTGTGGTGTGCGTGAGTCGGTTTTACGTAGGTAGGAATAAAGTGTTTGAGAAATTTTGTTGGCTTTTTTCATTTTTAGTAGTAATTTCTTCAGTTGCGTCTCGTGTGTCTTTGTTGGATTTGTGTGTATTGGTTTAAATTTGTTCGTGTCTGATAGGATGTTATTCATTTTTTGGATGTATTCATTCGTGTTCATTATGACTATAGCGTTACCTTTATCTGCTTTTAGAATTTTTATGTTTTTGTCTTGTTTTAGGTTTTTAATGGAATTAATGTCTTTTTTTGTAAGATTGTTTTTTAGTTTTCTGTTTTGTGAAATTATGTTGATGGTTTTGTGTGAAAATTCTTTGAAAAAATCGTTTAAGATGTTGTTTTTAGGTGTTTCTGGAAAATATAAATTTTTAATTTTACCTGGGAAGTTTGGCTGTTGGATGTCAATAAAATTATCTAAGTTGTCTTCTTTCTGTTGGTTGTTTTTTGTTGTTTCCTTGTTTTTCTTATCTGTAGAAAGTATCACAAGTCTCCTGGTTAGATCTTCTAAACATGTTTTGATTTCTATGGTTGGAATGTACCTAGGTGCTATTGCGAAGTTTAGTCCTTTGTTATGTAGATGTATCTCGTCTGTATTTAATTGTCGGTCGGATTTGTTAATTATGAGGTTAGTCAAAGGTTTGTCGAGTTGGTGTTTTTTCTGTTGTTTGTATCTTAGTTTTTCATACGGGTCTCTGACAGTTTAGTCCGTGTACTGCAACATAAGACGTTGTAAAATTAGAAAATATCAAGTATTGCATGAATTCATCTAGAAATGAAACGCCGTAAAGCATGAAGTGTGGAAGCAAAGGTTCCGAAACCTTTTCGTAAAGGACGGTATCGAGTTTCTCACCACAGGAAGGGTGAACGGTCGCGTCAACAATACCATGATGTTCTTGAAGGAGAAATGAAACTTATGATTCGTTACGGGTTCTGCTGGAGTCGCATGACCGTTTTGGAATGTGTAGTCTCACTTTATTTCGTTAGTTAAAAGTATCCAAAGTTTAGGTACCATTTCTCTCACACTTTTCTTCATACAGCGTTTAATTTGGGGAGAATGGCTCTAGCGTTACTTTTAAAGTTACCACATACACAGTTTAAAAAATATAAATTTTTACTGACGTAAAAATATTGCGTTTTCTGATTTTACTTCTGTTGTTGAATACCTGGATTAAATGACTCTTCGTACCAACAGAGATAAAAAAACAAATATTTTAAACAGGGCATTGTAGACATGGAAGAGCATTTACTTTCAACTCCTATTGTAGACAATGAAATTCTCTTTGCAGTATTACATAACTCAAAGTTGTTGTTTCCTGGCAACCACAGTTCTAAATGATCTTCCTTGGCCGACATTTCATTTGTCATTGTTGATGTAACCTGGGCATTTCCAGAACATTGCGTCATGTGACGTTCCTGATGTTTGCAGTTAGGCTGAAAAAAAATATCACAGCACCTACAGCGCGTAGAGACTTTTATCGAGAATATTGTTTTGTTTAATTTTTTTAATTTCGCGCAAAGCTACACTAGGGTTATCTGCGTAGCCGTCCCTAATTTAGCAGTGTAAGACTAGAGGAAATGAAACGACTCATCACCACCCACCGCCAGGTCTTGGGATACTCTGTTACCAACAAATAGTTGGTGTTTTATTATAACCGTTATATTATAACGCCCCCACGGATGAAAGGGCGAGGGTGTTTGGTGTAACGGAGATTCGAACCTGCGACCCTCAGATTACGAATCGAACGCCCTAACCACTTGGTCATGCTGGGCCTTAGCGAGGGTAACCAAAATGGTTTAGAATCTATAACTCATGCTTGATACAAAATTATCCTCGGTGGACTCAGCAGACAGTCCGATGTGACTTTGCTATAAAAAAAACACACAGAAAATTATCCGATGTCAAAAAATGTTTCTAACCTCGAATATGAGAGTACTGAAGGGTGGTCGTGGTAACAGCGGGATGTCATCGAGTGTGCAATCTCATATTATCTTTTTTCTCGCTACTCTTTCCCTTGCACGTTTCGTAGTTAAAGGAAGTTTGTTTAATCCTTCAATTTCGAAAAAAAATTGTATAGGATCGCAACAAGATGTTCATATCAGGCGGTGTGTGTGTTAAGAATAACGACAAATTTAATAACATAAATGCATTATTAAAGGCAACGTTTTTTCAATTTTATTTATATATCTATTTATTTCAACTATATAGCAACGCCCATCTACGCGACTATACCTTAATACAACATATAACTTCATTAACGGTCGATTTTTCTTACTGGAAAAGTAAAATTTTCACATATTTCATAGTTATCATGTATTTTTATAAAAATCTGATCCTAGGCTGAAATATTACGGATTTTGAAACTTATAAAATGATCCGAAATTATTTAATTCAAGTTTACACTGCAGCTATTTTAAACAAACCTTCCATTGGAAGTCGCCATAATTGTAGATAGATTTTATCTATTTGCTATTATGTTACTGAATGTCATCTATTTCTTGTTATATTATTAAATGTTCCCCATTATGATGAGTATAGCCAGTGACGTAACTACAAAAGATTCTCTTCTGCCTCATAATAAATAATTGGGCCCCTAAATTTATTTTCTTATAACTGTAGTAACATTCAGGCTCCCTACAATTGCAGGGGCTGTATGGACATATTCACACCACTGAACTTAGCTAATTAAATATAGTGTTCTTAAAGTCTTACTTATAAAGTTTAGAATGTATGCTTTAATTGTTTGGTATATCCAGATCACAGCAGTTCGAAGGAACAGATGACCTGATGTATTTTTCACACATTATTGATAAAGGGAACGGATATTTCAGTGTGAAGTTGACCAGACTTCGCCATAAGTTTAGCGTTTTGTTGTTTTGTAACTCGCTGTTTGTGGCAGTCTTAATGTAATCTCCATCCAGTTTGACGTAGACTACCATCAACCAGCCGTCGATAAAACGAGGTTTTCCATAATTACCAATGGTCATGTATTACAGATTGGGTAAAACATTACCAGATGCACCGTATCTACCAACTTGGGCCTAATCAAACATTTCGAAGTAGTAAAAACAGCAACAGCTTCCCAGATCACTCTTATTTATCAAATTACTAGATTCTGAAAGTCTAAATGTCTGAAAGCGTTTGACATGCGTTGCTATTATGATAGATGAAACCCCGTTTTGGGTTCCTTTTAGTCATGTGTATCATCACTGATGCATTAAAACCAACATATTACTTCTTAATATGTTGGTTGGCAGCGTAATGTGAAATATTTTCTTTGTGTTATCTATCAAAAGAAAAATAAAGTATCAAATGGAAGTTTAGGAAACCTCATAAAATTTTGTTCTCAAAGTCTGAAAAGTGACTTGAAACTGAAATACTTAAATCTTGAAAATATAAACCGAATAACGTTTCACTGAATTTTAACTTGTATCGTTAAAAATCTCATTATAGTAGCACTTACAACCAATTAAACACGTTTTATCAAATGTATATACGTGAATAAAGAAAAGCCTTAAGATGAAAATAATATAAAACAAAGTTTTAATACTCTATCGAAGTACCGTAGAAAATAAAACGCAACATAGAATAAAAACTGCCTGCTGCAACTGTTTCCCATAAAGAACTCAAAAAATGAATCTACCATAAGCTGTTGTTTAGCATTGTCGACCTGACTAATGGTATATAACAGAAGATTATTCTACAGGCTATTTGTAAACAAATAACGAAGTTGAGCGTCATAGTTATAAAGCTCCTTCCTCACTCCCTATAGAAGCGACATATTTCGCTTCTATCCTTGGACTTTTTGATTCGCACTCAGCAACAATGAAGTTGAATTCGGCCCATCCCATCTCAGTCCCACCAAACATGTTCGCTATTTTAACCATGAGGACATTATAATGTATCTATCAATCCCACTTATCGTTGGTAAAAGAGTAGCTTAAGAGCTAATGGTGATGACTCTATTTCTACTCTAACGACTTTAGCTGAGAATTCCTTGTAAAAATAATTCCTGTTTTGTGATAATTACTACCTATCATGGAATTAATTAACATTTATTGTTCCTCTATAAATTTAATGCGGCTGCATAGCTCAGATATTTTGTCTCTTTTTGTTTTTCTTTAGAGCTTGAAGCATTGAGGATTACTAGATTGTCCGTACCTCGCTGGATAGAGAATGGAACTTTAGAGTCTGTCACTTTGGACTGTGAATACAACCTTACGGATAAAGACAACCGCCTTGTTGTCAAGTGGTTTCTTAACGATGATCCCAAACCCATTTACCAGTGGATTCCAGAACTTGGTTCTCGGTTGGTTTCAGAAAAGCTACAAGGACGTATTGACATGAACTTTTCCGTCACCCCATCCAGCAAATTCACTGAATTCAGAAGTCTCCGAATCCTGAAACCGACATCCCAGCTTAGTGGCAAATATTCCTGTCATGTGGCATCTTTCAACGGATTCGACACAGCAGAAGGAGAAATGACCATTTATGGTAAAGATTCTTCGATGAGGACTCAATTATATTCTTAATAGAGTAACATAGTTATGGATTGAAGAAACGAAATCCAATATTCCTAAATATTCCGCTACAATCTACATATATAAATATATATATTACAAAAGTCCAAACTGTTAATCAACAGGCTATCGATTTTTATACATCTTTTATTTCCCTATTAATCTGAATTCACAAATACAGTTCATCATCGTATGCTATTTATATTCTAGATGGCGCTTGTAAAACTCTATCTTATGTTAAAGGTGTATTTTCAAACTTGTATTACTCTAACAAGTAGGAAAAGCACTTGACGCTCAGTAGGACGAAACGTTTAAATCAATGCGTGCCTTGTACAAAAGAAACTGACTTGTTGCACGTGTACTTCAAATGTCTTGTTTAATTTGCTCATTAGCCAAACTTGTGACTGACTTATCAAGGACATTAATCCTGACAAATGTTCACGTCGTAAACAAACTAAAGAAGTTCTCATAGACATTGGAATAATTTTCTCAGCATTTTTATATAAAATGTTTATTTTGTTATACAGACTGATCTTCTTAAGCTATTTCAAACACATGCATTTTTAAAGCTTTTTTTCAGACCAAATTTAACGTACAATAACCTACAGACTTATTATTGTGTTTTACTCTTTATAACTAGAACATCTTTTTATAGCAACATGAACCCTAAGTAGTATAGTATAAAACTGTATAAGTGTAGTATTTCTTATTGTCAGTTTAAAGGGTTCAAACACTGTCCAGATTTAGATAAGACTACACACTTTATTTTTTATCACACTCATAATGAAGGGGCGTTCCCACTTCCAGTTCTTGAGGTTTGCAATTCTCTCTGTAACTTTCTTATAGAAAATCCGCCGGTTAAAACGATTGAGAGAAACATCATCCCTCATTAGTAACCTTGGGATAAGACAGATTGCAACCGTTTCTAAAATTCTTTTGGATTTTTCTTCTTATGTAAATTATTTAACTTTCTCTAAGTTCCAACTTCACCACTCTCACTGTTGAAATACATCTATTTTTCCTTTAATTTCTCTTTTATGTGTGTGAACTTTATCTTATGAAAGAATGTAGGAAAGTAAATAAAAGGTTCTAATCAAGAAAGTCCTTTGATAGATATGCACTCACTTTCACTTAATACGCTCAGGTTTATCAACACGGAACTTTTGCATTAGTTCAATGAAAGAGGCTTTTAAAATCAGTTGCATTTTAAAGTACGCTACCTTATGACATGGGCATTTGCCTGTTTAAGCTTTCAGCTGGCGTATATTCCAAATAACATAGCTTGGATTCAGTATATCTACATACTGTTTAAAGGACATAACTTGGCTTCTAGCCAGCTACTTCTACTTGAAGGACATGATTCGGTTTCTAAATTGTTACGTCTACCTGTAAGGTATGATTTTATTTTTGATAGCTGCGTTTAGCCCGAAATACATGATATGGCTTTCAAATAATTACATCTGTCTTAAATACATGATTTATCTTACAGGTAGCTATGTCTTCCCTGAAGAAAACGGTTTTGCTTCTAAATTGTTACGTCTGCCTGAAGGACACAATTTAGCTTATACAGGCAGCGTTACGTCTGCCTGAAAGATATAATTAGGCTTCTAAACAGTACGTCTGCCCCAAAGGATATTTTTTAGCTTCTTTAATGTTAAACATTTTTGGCAGTAATAATTATGGCTCAGTGCTCTTAAAATACCTAACATTGTTCATATACGAAATTAAAAGAAAGAAATGTTTGTGTGTTTGTTTTTTGAATTTCGCGCAAAGCTACTCGAGGGCTATCTGCGCTAGCCATCCCTAATTTAACAGTGTAAGACTAAGAGGGAAGGCAGCTAGTCATCACCACCCACCGCCAACTCTTGGGCTACTCTTTTACCAACGAATAGTGGAATGGACCGTCACATTATAACGTCTCCACGGCTGAAAGGACGAGCATGTTTGGTGCGACAGGGATTCCAACCCGTGACCCTCAGATTACGAGTCGCACGCCTTAACCCACCTAGTCATGCCGGGCCCGTTTTATGAGCCCACCGAGGAGAATCGAACCCCTGATTTTAACGTTGTAAATCCGTAGACTTACCGCTGCACTAGCGGGGAGCAAAGAAAAAATAATTTTTATATATAATCTTAAGTACTTATTCACTCGTTTGTAAATGATTTTTTTTCACAGAATTTACCTTAAATACGTATATACTTACGTATATTGTACTATTAGTCCTTGCCAAAATTACTAACTAAATCTAGATGTTTCACTTGATCTTCCCTCTTTAGCTCCAGCTAAACTTCTTCGCTTCAATTACACCAAAACGACGTCCGACCGAGCTAAATTCAGTTGTGAAGTGGGTCATGTTTACCCAGTGCCAGACATCAGTGTATATAAAATATCACCAGGGGAAAGCGAACCCACCATCATAACAGACGGAGTGGTAAAAGTTTCTGATCAAGACTACAGCTACAGAGTACTTGTAACTTATGAAGTAAAAGACAGTGAGCTTAAACCAGATGGCGCTACACGATTTGAGTGTCTTATCCTCTTTCCTGGAACAGACTATAAGCGGTATAGCAGTATAACCTATTATCCAGGTAAGGTTTTACGAAACTTATAAACATTCTGGTAAAGACACTTTTATTTAAAGTTGAACCTTTGTTTAGAAACTTGATGTTTTTATTATTGAGTGTATTCATTTTTATAAGTTCAGTTTAGAAAAGGTTAGGTCTTCGCATGGTTTGCTGGAGAGGGCTCTTAGACTTGCAATCTGAGAATCATGGGTTCAAATCCTCGGTTTGCTGGAGAGGGCTCTTAGACTTGCAATCTGAGAATCATGGGTTCAAATCCTCGGTTTGCTGGAGAGGGCTCTTAGACTTGCAATCTGAGAATCATGGGTTCAAATCCTCGGTTTGCTGGAGAGGGCTTTTAGACTTGCAGTCTGAGAATCATGGGTTCAAATCCTCGTCACCAGCTACCCGATCGTCAGCATTTCTTAAATTACAAAACTACTAGTCAACCCCAATGTTAATGCCAACAAATATATCATCTTTGCTGTTTATTTCTAACAATTATTTCTTTGGGTTGTTTCATGACAGAATTGTTTTTCTGAATTTTTTCTCTTGTTTTGATGTTTTACTTAAAAAAACTCCATCCTTTAAAAATATATATTTCAAGAATTTCACTTTATTGTACTGTCAATAACATTGTACTTTATGTGGTATAACTTGAATTAATTTTACTAAACGGTACAGGTTATTTACTCTAACATATTTTATTTAAGGTATTCTATGATACCATGATAAACATTTTTCTATACCTAACGTATAGGCCCGGCATGGCCAGATGGTTATGGCTCTCGACTCCTAATCCGAGGGTCGTGGGTTCCAATACCCGTGACACCAAACATGCTCGCCCTTTCAGCCTTGGTGTTATAAAGTTACGGTCAATCCCACTATTCGGTGGTAAAAGAGTAGCCCAAGAGTTGGCTGTGGGTGATGATAACTAGTTGCCTTCCCTTTAGTCTTACACTGCTAAATTAGGGATGGTTAGCGCAGATAGCCCTCGTGTAGCTTTGCGTGAAGTTCAAACCAAACCTACAGTATAATTCTCTTTTCATTTAACAATTGTTATTTGAACAACTAAATATTTAATAATGGTGAGTGGCCGCCAAAATTACAAATCAAACTTTTCTATGATAATTATATTCATATTTTAAAACTCTTTCAAGACTCTACATTTTCAGACCTAAATACAACAAATACCTCCTTATTGTCATCAGCGCAAGTTGAAGATTATTGTGTCTGTTCTGATACACACAGTGTTTCACCCGTGTTGAAAACTTGCTTTTATGAAAGTATTTCTTCAGTATTGTGATACACTGACTTATCGATCATAACTCTTCAAGCGATATATCGACTTTCTTCTGGCTGTAAAACTGGTAGCCAATTAATTAAACTTTTAATGTCACGTAAGAGCGACTAAACATGTGTTTATTAATAATTTATCAATTATACGAAATAAAAGACAACTAAAATGGTTGCAATAAGTAAATAATTTGCATCTCACGCCACTAATTTGTGAACTTAAAACTTTCAGGTACCTGAAGTACATTATCTTATGTATTAGATCCGTCTACTTACGTGATATCTGAGAGTTTAGAGCCAAGCTATCCTTAATTAGGTAATCAGAACTTATAGTGTTGCTTTACTGATTTCAGTATATGTTTGTTTGTTTTGAATTTCGCTCAAAACTACGCGAGGGCTATCTGTGCTAGTCGTCCCTAATTTAGCAACGTAAAACTATATAAAAGGCAGCTAGTCATCACCGTCAACTCTTGAGCTACCCTTTTACCAACGAATAGTTGGATTGACCGTCACATTATATGGCCCTCACGGCTGAAAGGGCGAGCATGTTTGGTGTGACGGGGATTCAAATCCGTCACTCTCAGATTACGAGTCGAGTGTTTGATTCACATTACCATACCATTTCACTATCAAAACCTATATATTAGATATGAAAAGATACTTTTAGCACTTTATTATGTGTTCAGTTTTCTACCCACATACTAATAACATAAAACACTTTTGGAACCGATAATTGAAATTAGTCTGTACAAAAGTGTCGTTGTTTCCTTTTATTTTCAGCGAAACGTAACAGTAGGAGTGATTTTCTCTTTTTGCGCAAAATTTCTTTCAAACGGACAAACTGTCTTCTATCCACTGCATCTAGACAGATGAAATGGCAAATAGCTTCAAATGTAAAAATAAATAACTTTCAAATAAAACGTAGTTTACAGATTTACAACGCTAAAATCAGGGACTCGATTCTTTCGGTGTACACAGCAGATAGCTCGATGTGGCTTTGCTATAAGAAAACACACACAATAAAACACAGACAGCGCCCCTGCCTCTGTATACGGATTCTTGTCATGTTGTCTAGTTACGAGATGAAGCCATTCAGGGTTGAAACTATTCTGCGCGAAGAAAAAGAAAAAAAGCTTATAGCAACTCTATGCAGATAAGGAACTGCTTCTTCCCTTTTACTTGGTTTAGAAACTCTCCTATCGATCAGATGCCAGTATCTTTTATTTTTATTACGTGTCGCAGTTCTTCCAGATTGTGCTTGATTTTATTACGTATTTGTGATATTTCTTCAAAGACTTTTAAAATCCATAAAAATGTAAGTTTTGCTTGTTGTTAAGCGCAAAGCTTACAACGGGCTATCTGTGCTATGCCCACCGCAGGTACAGAAATATGATTTTCTGTTTATAAGTTATTGGACTTACCGCTGAGACTAAAAAGAAAGAGAAGGAAGGAGAAAGCTCTCAGCGTGATATTTTTAATCACTTTCTTTATTCATAATATCAGCTCTTAACAAATCATTTATAACCATATCTTTTCACGAAAAATTATTAACATGTTATATTATAATCGTATTTCATTATAAAAAAAACCTCTTAAGATATTATTTTGTAATAATATCAATTCGTAAAAGCATTTTAATATTATTTAATATATATTTAATATTATTTTAATTACATTTCAATGTCATACAGCATCCAAATATTATCTTTGAATAATATCTTTTGTAAATGGTTTTTTTAGTCACCAAACAACCAATTTCGTTATATACCATTCGTTTCTGTGGATCCACATATTACATGATATTGGGGAATTTCGTGTTTCTTTCAGTCACAATACTCAGTGTAAATATCTAATAAAAATTTATTAATTGACTCATTTTCCATGTAAAGTAGATAAAAATTCCAGCTGCATTTAGATGAATTATTTACAATAATAATGGGATTTTTTGTTTTACTATTTGTATGTGACACCCACGAAATAGGGACTTTTTTTAAATTTCGCGCAAAGCTACACAAGGGCTATCTGCGATAGTCGTTCCTAATTTAGCAGTATAAGACTAGAGGGAAGGCAGCTATTCATCACCCCCCACCGCCGACTCTTGGGCTACTCTTTATCAACGAATAGTGGGATTGACCTTTACATTATAACGCCCCCACGTTTGAAAGGGCGAGCATGTTTGGTGCGATGGAGATGCGAACCCGCAACCCTTGGATTACGAGTCGAACGCCTTAACCCACCTGGCCATGCCGGGCCTAATAGGGACTCTATAACCAACAGAGTTATAGGTCCACAATCAGTTTACTACACATATAACTTGGAAAATCCTGCTTAAAAAAATTCAATGGTTATAATTTTGGGGATAAAATCCACATTCCACTCTAGATTTTAAAACATTTAGAAAGTATATGATAACATTCTTATCAGTTGATGTTTAATGCTAGATATTTAAACAAAATTGTTTTATAAAAAACCGAAGTTGTTGAAGAAGTAGATGAGATTTTATAGGAAACTGGGTATAAACTGAATAAAAATAAAGCTGTATATCCTCAGAAAATAGAAGAAAACAGAGTGTAAAATTATAAAACAATGCAATTTTAATTAAATAATATCATTTCTTGATATTATTTGATTTGATTGGACTAATATTTGAATAAATGTTATCATAAATATAAGAACAGCTTTCAAAGCTGTGTTATCAATTGATATTTAAATAGTAACATTTAATTGTTACTATTGGTTGCATTATCACACAAAATTGGATTAACTTTTTTCTCTCAGTTTAAAGATTGATCAAAGTACTTCTCTTGCAATCGCTGTTGATGATCAAACCATGATTTTAAAAACATGCTTTTGCTAATAAGTTATTTGAAATGAAATTAACGTTAAAATGCACTTTTAATAAATACTTATTTGAAATTTCCTTATGCTTGTTATGTGCTTTGAAAATCTACAAGTTAATATTAAATTTAATTTGGGCAAAAAATAGAACAATTTATGACACAGCTATTTCGTAAAAAGACCTAAAAGAGATTTTAAGCCGAGACCTGAACCTAGGATTGCTAGTTAATGAACAATGCGAATCGTGTTCCTCAATGTCCACTTATAAGGTTTCATACTACGGATATTATTACCATACATCATTATGATCATATAATTATGGGTTTGATTGACTGTACGTTTGTTTTGAATTTCGTGCAAAGCGACAAAAGGGTTATCTGCGCTACCCGTCCCTAATTTAGCAATGTAAGACTAGAGGAAAGGCAGCTAGTCATCACCACCCACCGCCAACTCTTGGGCTACTCTTTCATCAACGAATAGTGGGATTGAAAATCACATTATAATGTCCCCACGGCTGAAAGATTCAGCATGTTTGGTGTAACGGGGATTCGAACCCGCGTTCCTCGGATTACGAATCGAGTGCCTCAACCACCTGGCCATGCTTGATTGAACACGACTCACCTACGTTATTTGAAGTCTATCACGAACTTAAATTTATTTTTTTATTTTATAATTCTGGTGAGCAAGTTATTAAAGGCTACTTTCTAGCATAAACGTTTTACATGAGAACGGTGTATATTAGACTGGGAGCTGAACCCAGGACTTCAATCTCTCAGGACCATGTTTTAACACTGAGGTATTCAAGACTACGAACAAGTTCTGTAAATTTTCAATCACACGTTCAAAACAATCAGGATTTCGATTCCCCTCGATGGACTCAAAACAGATAGCCCGATATGGCTTTGCTATAAGAACCCTCCCACACACACACACCTTAAAAAAAGCTGCAAAGAAATAAAAACAAACTGTAGGAGCAGTTTTTTTAATAGTATTTATAAACTGAAATACTTGCCCCCCAGCAATACAACGGAATGTCCGCGGACTTTCAACGCTAAAAACTGGGTTTCGATACCCGTGGTAGGCAGAGCACAGATAGCCCATTGTGTAGCTTTGTGATTAATTTAAAATAACAACTGAATTACTTACATTTAGATGCAAGGTGTAATTACTGAACTGTGCCATAAGGTGGAATATGTTTTTCTTATTTGCAGAAAGAATCATTATTATGTTCAATCGGTGTATTTAAACAAGGGAATATTATACAGTTATGGAGAAAAAGGTAATGCCTTTAGAAACGCTGCCAGAGAAATTATAGAGTAAATAGGTGGCTGGAAGATTAACAAATAATGACGATGGTTTCTGTCAGATTGACTTTGGTCAGTGTAAACCCACTACTACATTTACTATCTGTGTAAACCCAAAACTAATTTTAGTACCTTCAGTCTAGGTCGAGGCCCGGTATGGCCAACTGATTACGGCACTCGACTCGTAATCTGAGGGTCGCGAGTTCGAATCCCTTTCGCACCGAACATGTTTGCCCTTTCAGCCATGGGGACGTTATAACGTTCCGATCAATCTCGATATTCGTTGTTAAAAGAGTAGCGTAAGAATTGGCGGTGGGTGGTGATGACTAGCTGCCTTCCCTCTAGTCTTACACTGCTAAATTAGGAACGGCTAGCGCAGATAGCCCTCGAGTAGCTTTGCGCAAAATTCAACAACAGACAAAAAAAACTACACTGTGGATACCACAGTAACTGAAACACAGAATTTTAAACCAAACTATTCAGACCGATATTTCTCTATTTAGTTACAACTTCCATTTTCAATCATTTATTTAGCTTTTCTCTAACAACAATAGTTACCACTGCATCTGTAGCACCACCTATCAAATTTATCTCTCAAGGTATCTATACTTATTTATAAGTTACATCAAAGACTCAGTAAAACTAAATGGAGACATTTAAATGACAGCAGCGACAGAGAAAGTTGAACGAGTGCGTAGATACAAAGGAAACTGAGAATGTAGTTAAAAGCACTCTGCTGCCTAAGTTTATTACACACTTAATATTTAAGCTTACTTGAAACCTTTCTGTTTACTCAGAAATATTGATTTAGTACACTTTAGAAACGGTACTTTTTTAATATTATGTGATTCAATTTAGTTTGTTTTTGACTTGTGGATTACATAGTCACCCTTCCAAGTATAATAACAAAGACATTCATCCAGAAGTCTGCTTAATTATAATGTCATGGATAATGAACAACCCACTAGTTCAAAGTAAATTAAAACTCTTTAAAGGTTACAGTTCTTTTAACATTCTTTTTAAAGCAAGCAGTTGATTAAAAAGTACAAAAATGTCGCAGTAACAATGAGGGTGTGTTTCTATAGCTGTAAATACATCCTGTCATAAACAGAAGTTCCAGAGATCCAGTATGATAAATGACAGAAGAATGAGGGAAACGTAAACTAGTGAATTCATTGGAGAAGCCAGTTTTATGTGTGAGACAGAAAGTGTGGTATGCGAGCAGCGGACGTTGGACTACTGCATATTTCATAGTGAAGTGATGAAGATAGATTTAGGTGTGGGGAAAAATTAACTTGGTTGTCGCGGTTACTGTTACATTGAATAGTTAGTTAAGTTCCTTAACGCCAGCTACAGGTGTTGGACATTTTCAACCTGAGAGGGCCCTCAGATTAAAGACCACACATATGAATTACGCAGAGTCAACTTTAATTTTAAACAACTGATTTCAATGAGGGCATCCCACCAGTGACTCCGGAATTTGTAAGGGCTTTATGTCGCTCTTTTAACCAATTGAAAGAACATCGCGTCTCTAACTAACCTTAGACTTTTTTGTTTCGCAGATCTGTACACTGACCACTCAGCCACCCATGGCCATTTCCCACGTTGACGTTTCGATACAAGGAAACTGTTTTATTGATACTAAATATGATAGTTATAACCTTCAAAGCTCGCTTCTTAATAAAAAGAAACAACTCGTTCTTTAGAAGTGTTTGTTTGTCCATGGTAGATGACTTAGAAGTGTTTGTTTGTCCATGGTAGATGAGTTAAAAGTGTTTGTTTGCCCATGGTAGGATGTAGGGTAAGCTCTGAATTTCGGAGCTGCTGAGCCGAGTTTGAATCTATGCTATATAACATTCTATTTCCTGCATTTTATGTTGAGAATACGTTATAAGAATGAAAGTTAGTCCGTTAGACTGGATGAAGGATTATAGGGTTCTGACATCCCTCTGGCCAGTAATTCAAAATTAGGAATGATAACACTATGTAACAAAATTTTTACTTTTCTTGTTCCTGGACAGAAAGTGTTACTTCCCAATTGCTTATGCCTAAAGTAAATGGAAAACACCTATTTTTCTCTTCAAAATTTGCTTTTGTGACCTGAGTAATGAAATTTTCGAATTTACCCATTCTCCAGAACATTCCAGGTAGATTCAGTGCTGAGTAGCTGATAAAATATTTTATCGAACTTACAAGGATTTTCAAAAACTTTCTAGAATGTTGTAGAATATACAATAATTTTCAAGAATTTTTTAGAATGTTGTAGAACTTACGAGAATTTTCAAGAATCTTTTAGAATTTTCGGAACTTTCCACAGTAATATATATATATATATATAAGGGCTCACCACCTACCAATTTAGTTCAGTTCTAGCTGCCTAAGTGAACACATAGACTTATCTGATTTTATCAGAGATGGCATCAAGAAGTTACAAGCATTCTCTGGACGCATTCTGCTATGTATATGGACAATTTATCAAGAAAAGAGCGAAAAAGCACTCTGTGGCAACATCTGCTAAAATGTGTGAAGCCCACAAGGCATATTTCGGTATGCCTTTCGGGGATCAAGACAAACCTTGGGGACCTCATTTTACCTGCGAGCATTGCAAAAAAACTCTAGAAGGTAAGACGGACAATTTTTGCTTACTTGAATAGTAAGATTTTATATTATACAAATTTTAGACTTTTTAAAATTTAAATTTCTTTTATTTTTAATTTCGAATAGTATAGAAAAAATATCACATATATAATATTTTGCACGAACCTCTTACACATTAGTTGAAGATAAAATACATTTATTCTTCATAATAACAATTTTATTTTGCTTTTTGCAGGATGATACATAGGGGAAAAGAGAGCCATGAAGTTTACTATTCCAATAATTTGGCATGAACCCACTGACCACTCAAGCAATTCCTACTTATGCATGGTGTACCATTCCACATCTCGGGCTGGCACGAATACATCTGCTTTCATATTTTCAGAACTTTCATCTTCCATCGCCCCAGTGTCACATTGTCCTGAGCTCCATGTACCCACTCTGCCAGGGAGAAAGCAGCCATCCTTAAAAGAGAGCAGCAAATCAGGAGAGGAGGTAGACGTTGAAAATCCAGATTACAATTTCAGGGGTGCAGCTGGTGAGAGAAACCCATACTACCCTAACCAAAGAGACCTCAATGACTTGATCAGAGATCTTGGTCTAACAAAGTCAAATGCCGAGACTATGTTTGAGGCCAGGACGTGAAAGTGATTTACATTATAGTCACAAATCTCGAAAAACTACTCACTTCTAAACATTTTTGTATAACTTTAGTATAAATACATGTAAATCTTGATTCATGTGTTGTTTTATTCAGACCTTATGTAAATAAAAATGTGCAGGTTTGCCCGTTTTTACATAGAAAATAGGTTAATTTCTAAATTCCATTATCCAGGTCACAAAAGCAAAACTTGAAGAAAATAAAGGACATTTTCTTATTTTTACAACATAAGCAATTAAGAAATAACACGTACTATTCCAGGAACAAAATTTGTGTTACATAGAGATATACGTGAAATGATGGATTGCTGTCCCAGCTTATTAACTTTGTAAGCCTTATACGTAATTTACACAGCAGTGTGTTTATTTGATTTGTACACTAAATATAATTTGAAATCCGTATCTTTCATATTTTATTACAAAAAATTCTCCCCAGTAACACAGGCTTACAACTTTAAACCCAAATTTCGATACCCGTGATGTGAAGAGCACAGACAGCTCATTGTGTAGCTTTGGGCTTAGTTACAAACAAACAAATAAAAAAAATGTATAGTAGCACTAAAGCGGAATTTTGTAATGTTCACATACCGTTACCATAATAACGTTACTACTTAAGCTGCATAGCCTATTATACTATATTCAGTATTAAACAACAAACTTGAAAATTTTCGCCGTATTTTCGAAACCAATGTGTACGAAGTGAAGAGATTCGAATTCGATAATTTCATGTTTCTTGGAAGATGATGTTTGAAGTGAACGTAGTTGAAAATTAACAATCACATACTTAACTAGGTCATGTGTCAAACACAATACACTACGATCCTTACTGAAAGGACCCAACATGGCCAGGTGGTTAGGGCGCTCGACTCGTAATCTGAGGGTCGCGGGCTAGAATTCCCGTTGCACCAAACATGCTTACTCTTTCAACCATAGGGACATTATAAAGTTACGTTCAATTCCACTGTTCGTTGGTAAAAGAGTATTCCAAGAGGTGGTGGTGGGTGGTGATGATTAACTGCCTTCCCTGAAGTCTCGCACTGCTAAATTAGGGACGGATGGCGCAGATAGCCTTCGTGTAGCTTTACCCGAAATCCAAAAAACAAACAAACCTTATTGAATTACTGATTCCATGAAGCTAGTAATTTCTAATTTCATCTCTTAATTTAAATAACTAGTTATCTCTGAATTATTTTTAGTAAACATGATGTAGTTCGCAATTCTTAGTTTCCTCGTGAAAAACAAAACTCAATGCTTACCCAACGTGTTCACTGTATAGTTTTCCATTTAAAGCTCGAACTACCTATGGAGTCCACATTAGATTCCATAAAATTTGTAAACATGTATTTCTTTAAACTCTTTGTCTTCTTGCGGGTCAGTACTAAGCTTACTGAGATCCGATGTTTTATTTCCTATAGTGGGTGGATCACAGATACCACATTGTATAACTTTGCACTAAAAGAAAATGAAAGAATATACCTGAACTATTTATTCACCAAATTGCCTGTTGGTTATGGAGACTCTACAAGCACGTGAGACGTAAAAAAATAAATTAAAACAACAATACCGCCAATACTGTAATTAATTCAACTAATTACTGTTGGGAGTCTTCTATGTATTAAGAGAAAACGATTTTACCATATCTTGATTTCTTCAGTTCTTTACACTGAAGTCTTAACAAGCAAAGCTTAAAATCATTCAATAAAAATCAAAATGTCGGCGACAAGATAATGAACACTATAAAAATAAATGAGTAAACTTAGGGTTAATAAATACAGATCTTGCCTAATTCAATCATAACTCCTACGTCAGGATTCATCATAAGAAGATTGTAGGTCTCCTTTTGCTAGTTGTTAAAATAATCTATTAAGAGTCGATTATACAACTTAAAATATTTTATATTTCTATTTGAAAAAATGGTAATTCCAATATTTCTATTTTAATTTTATAATCCATGAAAATTTATATTTGATCAAACTTATTTGAGCATCAGAACCTCCGAAACCTCGAATATTAATTTCGATCTGTAACTGTGAAGACGAATTCACCCCACTTTTCAAGTATAATAAATATTTGAAAAATACAGTCACCAATATCAATGAAATAGTAATTGTTAGATAATATTTTGTTAATGCAGAAACGACTGTTATGAAAAATGGGGTTTCGAGTATTATGTTACAGTTGTAATTTGTATATGTTGAATAAAAACAGTTTATATTCATACATAATTTACATAGACAATACAATCAAATACGTTGTCTCTCAAACCATAAGAGGAAGATGTGAACACATGTGTTAGATCCATTATTATTTGCTATATACATACTAGTCAAAATTCCTGCAATGGAATCTATTGATATGTAAGTAATATTTGTTAATCAGAGTAAACTTTGGAATGTAATTACGGAAAATAATTATGTATATCTATTAATCTATTTGATAATATATTTGAGCTTATACCTTGATACGTAAAGGCTTTTGTGTATTCATGATTCATTATGATGTATGATAAGACAGAGGAGGATGTCTAATATTAACGTGCATTGTGTGCGTGTCATATATACGTTTGTAGCAATCCGTTCACACTAGGATGATTGTACAGTAGTAAACTGTATAAATATGCGTCAATTCTCCTCACTAGTATCAAGTACATGATACTCATAAAGCGTTAGAAGAGACATGGATGAGTTCTAATGACATTTCAACATGCCATGATACTGATCTAACAAGTGTATAGCATCACACTGCACCACTTGATCACTGGCGACAATGAAGCACAACCACGTACTGAGCAACTAACTGATGAATCATAGGTGTCAATAGGGCGTGGACTTTAGTTGCCACATTCAACGATTAGAGTTTGATCCTTAGTAAATTACTGTAATCATAGTGAGCTAGGTTGGCAGAGACAGATCACACGACAGATTCTATCACTCAGTTATTGATGTGAATAGATGTTTGTCGAGTGAAAAGTTAATTTCATAATAAAGATGTTGAAATGAAATTTTATGAGAATATACGTGAAATTTTATCAGTATATTGATCCCCAGAATTATATCCTCATTAACTATATATTCACGTGCTTAAAATGCGTTAACTCAAATTAACTGAACGTACTACAGAATGTGCTTTCCAGCATTGCAACTGCATTATAACATTGAAAATATCGTATACCACAATGATTTATTTTCCATAACTAATAGGAATACTATTGTTATGTGTGTTATAATGTAATATTTACAGAAACATATTAGAAAATCTGCATTTATCCAGTTTTGTCCAGTATTTTGCGATACAGTTTTCATTTCCCAAGATAACAAATGGTTTTCTGACAACTATACTTAAAGTAGGAGTAAAATGTAAACTTAGTTGTTACAGAAAATGTATTATATCGTATATTTGGTCTTAATTACTCATCATAAAAAGATTAAATGGTAACTACCCTACCCCTACCCTTAAAATCTGATAATATTTCTGCCAAACAAAACCTTGGTAGTTTGAAGGTTAATATCTCGATTTCACTGTTAAACTCAGTTTGCTACCTAAAGTAGAACAATATTTAGATGTCATTCTATAAACTTAGAATAGATGTTATTTCATACATGTTATAATATAAAAGATACAGTTATTTTTTGAAGTTGACATCCAAAACATCACGGTCCATCTATTGCCTAAAAAAACCCTTCAGTTTGAAAACATCAGTATTGTTTAGTTTAGTATTGGACGACACCCAGCAGTGTTTTTAGATTAGAGTTAAATGAAAACCGATGGTAAAACACACACATAGTTCATGATCTTAACATCAAATGTACATATCTTTAAAAGTTTTTAATTTGAAGCATTCCGGTCGCTTTGATAGTAAGGTGGTAATAACTAAACCCATGAGTTAACAATTACTCGAAATAACTGCTTATTCAAGTGAAATTAACGCGAACTACGAGAAAGCTTTCGAAATATCAAAGGAAAAAAGCATAAATAGGTTACCAATTTTTAGCAAGCTCAACGTTAGAATAGTTATAGATTGTTACACCTTTGAATATATAATACCTCAGACACAACCCCATTGAAACTGTAATTTAACTAACTACGTATTTTAGCCTCACGAACAAAAATATAAATTCTCATTTAATGCTGCTAAATCATAAACCTAGATGAACTGTAATGATTTAACTAACAATATCTTCGACTCTGTTTAAGTCAATTTTAAATGTAATTACTGAGATGGTGTAAATTTGAGATTATAATTAAGTAACTGAAAATATAAAATATCAGAGCACAGCATCCATTTCTCCTAGTTGTCTGAACAATGCTTATGTTTGAAGTACATCTTGCCTCAATAAATAACTTTTTATTGAGTATGCATTGTTTGAAGAGGCAATCGTAAATCTAAGAACGAAAGGAAAGAAAATTATCTGAAAATTATAGCTTCTGTTTCTCGTGAAAGTAAGAATCTGTACCAGGTTACTGCAGTTGCAGAGGACTAGAATGTTAAGGTTGATAATAGATCAGGTTTTGTGACAAATATCTTTAGAAACCTATTTCGCAGTGAAAGAGAATTTAAAGATCTTGTTGTTTGCTATTTATGTTGCCCATATGTTGTAGTGTCCTTTAAATTTATGTTTCTTATCTGTTATGTTGCATGCCGTGTCGCAACAAAGAATTTTTTTCTCTGAGACGAGGGAGCTGGAATCGTTTACAATCAGAGAAAATATATTAGAGCAAGAGAACAAAACTAGCAAAATATTCCCTGAGACTTTGGGCCCGGTATGGCCAGGTGGTTAGGACATTTGACTAGTAATCTACATGACGTCATCATCAAGAAGTACAACACTTAACCACCTTCTCTTACCCAATGCAAAAGTGGTCATACTTATGTAGGTATGGGTTTTAAAGAACCATTCAATTTGAAGATATCTTTAGATAGGTTTGGGCCCGGCATAACCAGGTGGTTAAGGCACTCGTTTCGTAGTCTGAAGGTTGCGGGTTGAAATCCCTGTCACACCAAACATGTTCGCCTTTTCAGCAGTCAATCCCATTATTCGTTGGTAAAAGAATAGCCTATGAGTTGGTGGTGGATAGTGATGACTAACTCCTTTCCCTCTAGTCATACACTGTTAAATTAGGGACGGCTAGCGCAAATAGCCCCTATGTAACTTTGCGCGAAATTCAAAACCAAAAACAAACAAACTGACACTTCGTACGAAAAGGCACTTTTGTACCATAACCCCTTCGCTTCTGGCTACATCTGTATTTTTGTGTATATGTTCTTTTTATACACTAAATACCGCATTACTTACTTCTCTGTGTTTGTTTAAAAACAATAAAAAATAAGTTAAATATCTGACGATTTATGACAGTAGCTGAAAGTCTATACTCATTAGAATATTTTCTGCACATTGACTACTTTTGAGGTTAATAGTGTACCATCTGGTAACACTAGAAGTCGCTGGTTACACATTTGGTTATCGACGAAAACAACATATTATAATATATAAACTCACTGATCATGCGCACTTAATATCACAAAATCACCACTAAAACTTTCGTAATTCAATACATTTAGCTTTTGTATTATGTAAACAGCATTTTATGCGACACATAAGTTAAACGGCCAAATCAGAGGTCCCTGAGTTCTTCTCTAATCTTTCTTAATTTTGAACTACTAATCAGCGAAAAAAACAGCAAATATGCAGCATTTACCACCACAAGGATCCTGTCCGACTTTTAAACGAATAAAGGAACATATTTTACTCTTATGATGCTTTCGGAACTGAAGGAAAAAGGGCGTTTAATGGCATCGTGGCTTGAAACTTGAACCTTCCGATATGCATCCCGAAACGCTTACTGGCCTCACTAATCTGAAACTAATATTGTAAGGCAATGTTATATGTACCTCGACATTTCTACTTTTTTAAACAACAATCGATGTGGCAAATTCAAATACTTACAAAAGCATGGCGAGAAAAAAATATTTCAAAAATATATTTCTGATCTTAAATGAAAATAAATATTATAAAGCAAACGCTTGGGGACGCAAGTGATATATCTCTAGTGACTTATTACATCTTTTTATTTTGAGCTGTGAAAAGTAGTTGCCTTTGTGCAAATTTTATAACTGCCATCTAAATGTTTATCAGGGATTAGCTTATTGTATTTCTCAGACTAGTCCCCGCTGTTACAACGGTAAATCTATGAATTTACAACGCTAAAATAAGGGGTTTAATTCTCCTCGGTGGACTCAGGAGATATCCCGATATAGCTTTGCAATAATAAAACACACACACACACATTTCTCAGACTAAATCTGGCTAAGATATTCCTGTAAAGTTCATCCCAGTCTAGTTTATAAAGGTACACCTTGAAATATATATTGCTGTAGAAATAAACTAGTACTTCTCTGCCTCCATCGAACTTACCTTTTACAATAACCCGTACTTTAACACGGTCGTTTCAAAGTGATTAAAAAATTCGTTGATGTTTCTATATTATTGACATGGCCGTTTCAGAGTGATTAATGTTCTCATTGGTACTTATATATACTTGACAGCTTAACGTGTGCAGATGGTTAGGGCAATGGACTCGCAACCTGCTGATTGTGGATTTGAATCCCCATCCCACCAAACATGATTGCCCTTTCAGCTGTGAAGCCGTTATAATATGACCATCAATCCTACTATTCGTTAATCAAAGAGTAGCCCAAGAGTTGGCGGTGGTTGGTAATTGCCTTTCATCTAGTCTTACAGTGCTAAATTAGGGACGGCTAGCGCAGATACCCCTTGTGTAGCTTTGCACAAACCTCCAAACAAACCAAACCATATTCTTGACATAATAATTTCAAAGTGATTAATATAATAATTGATCCTTATATATTCTTGATGATAGTAGCTCATCGTCCTTACAACGTGTTTGTAAGTTCCGACTCGTCTGTTGTGCACAGTGATGTTTTGGACACGGTATAATAATTCATAATCATAAATCGTTTACTTCATCATCATGCTCGAAGAAGGCCCGGCATGGCCAAGCGTGTTAAGGCGTGCGACTCCTAATCTGAGAATCGCGGGTTCGCATCCCCGTCGGGCCAAACATATTCGCCCTATCAGCCGTGGGGTCGTTATAATATTACGGTCAATCCCATTATTCGTTGGTAAAAGAGTAGCCCAAGAGTTGGCGGTGGGTGGTGGTGACTAGCTGCCTTCCCTCCAGACTTACACTGCTAAATTAGGGACGGCTAGCACAGATAGCCCTCGAGTGGCTTTGTTTGTGCGAAATTCAAAAACAAACAAACAAACAATCATGCCCGAAGATGGCTTCAAGTGTATTACAAAACAACTGATCATAACTTCAACTGGTAGTATCGTGTTTAAGGTTACTTTCTATATTCATATTTGTTTCATTATCAACGTTCTCTGGTTTGAATTTACAGAAAATCATTACACTCGGTCGAATCCCCCACTGGTACAGCAATAAATCTACGGTTTCACAAAGCTAAAATCAGGGTTCGATTCCCCTCGGTGTACTCAGCAGATAACTCAATGTGGCTTTGCTATAAGAAAACACACACACGCTCTGTTGGCTAAGATGGTTAAAAAAAAGTAAGAAACAGCTGTGTCCATTTACTAGTCATAAACACGATATTTAAATTTTTGCCAATACAATTGCATTTTGTGTTTACATTATGCATAATTCATAAGTCAATATATTATAAATTATGTGAACTGCCTTTTATGAAATAATGTAAGAAAACCATTAAATTTCATCTCATCCAGCCGTATTTTTGACAAGTCATTATAAGATTTGTACAGTCAGGTTTAATAAGTAAAGCTATTTATTAGTGTATTAAAGATACCATATAATGGCTTAGTGTGGTTTCTTTGCTCTTTCAACCTGTTCACTTTATGTTTCCATAAGCCCAATACGATATGGGTGATGGATGGCATCGTTATTTCTTGTGTGCTACTTTTGCTTATCTGCACTCCACGTGGTTAACCAAAATTATTCTCGTAACCAAACATCGTAT
This sequence comes from Tachypleus tridentatus, assembly GCF_004210375.1. NCBI lineage: Eukaryota > Metazoa > Arthropoda > Merostomata > Xiphosura > Limulidae > Tachypleus > Tachypleus tridentatus. The sequence continues at coordinate 38,394,474 of NC_134836.1, forward strand.
ATCTCACAGCATCAACCATTTCTCTTGGCATGAAACAGCTGTTGATCTATTTTACTGATAGTCAATACGTTGCGCATCTACTTTACTGGCTATATCTACATTTAATGCAGATGGAATCAAAACCTTAAGTTCGGAGTGATTTGTTTGTAACGGTAAATATATAAATGAAAGAATAGACAAGCTACAACCGCTTGGATATTAGTTCGTCTCACATTTTAATAAAGTGGTCACAACTGGTATGTCATGAATTCTTCTCACCATGAGATACCGCACAGGTTTTATGCAAAAATATTCCCTGGTTGTTCAGCGGTAAGTTAACGGACGTAAAACGCTAGATTTCAGGGTTCTTTTCCATACTGTGGACAAAGAGCATACAACCAATCACGTATCATTCGTCCACAAGAGGGACAGAAATAATTCTACGGACTTACAATGCTGAAATAATAAATCGATTTTTCTGAAAGTATGAAAACTCTTGATAAATAAATCATAAAATTTTGCCCCAGTGGCTCAGCCGTATGTCTGCAAACTTACAACGCTAAAATCCGGATTTCGATACCCGTGGTGGGCAGAGCACAGATAGCCAATTGTGTAGCTTTGTGCTTAATTCAAAACAACAACATAAAATTTTATTTGAATGCCCCTAATAAAGTTTAGTTTTATATCCTTTATATACACATGTGTATGTATGCGTTCTACTGTCTATTCAAATTGAGTATTTTAAAAAGTTTCTCTGTACATGTTATTTATCGAACATTAAAAATTTGAGCTTTGATTGCCAATTTAATACAATCAATAGAAAAATTTTCATAAATTCTAAAAACCCTAAAGGAGTCGCAAATAATAATAAGTGGCGCAGCAGTATGTCTGCGGACTTACAACACTAGAATCTGGATTTCGACGCCCGTGGTGGAGAGCACGGATAATTTATTGTATAGTTTTGTGTTTCATTTCCAAAACAACAACAATAAGTAATTGCAACTAATTTATCCCTAATGTAATATATTATTACAGAAATTACAAAAAAGAAACCAATGTGTTGTACAATGCAACAATATTTTGTATATATTTTACACAAGAATACTATACATTGTTTTCGTGTTACCACGTAAATTCTTGCAAAATTATTCACCCCTACAAATTGTGTCACATTTCGATGAAATACCAATAATGTGAATAATTTTAATAAACTTATTTTCATGCAAAACTATAATCATCAGACTTAACACAGTCATGCGTGAAGTAGGTTGAACGTCAGCAAAACTTTCAAAGCAAGTTTTTAGATTGGACTTTGCTTATTAACAAATCCATTAAATCAGACTTGACAGTAACACTTTTGGCAGCAACTGCTGCTGTGAATTGTTCTGGATAGTTATCTACTAACTTTCTACAATGGAATGATGTACTTTTTGTCCATTTGTCCTGGTAAAATTGCTTAAATTTTGAAAAGTTCGTTGGAGATCGTTGAAGGACTGCAATTTTCAAGTCTTTCAATAAACTTTCCATTGGATTCAAGTTAAAGCTGTGACTGGGACACTCCAAAACATTCACTTTCTTCTTTAAAACCACTCCAATGTGGCCTTAAACTTGTCTTTTGGGTCATTTTTCTGCCAAAATGTAAATTTTTGACCCAGTTTTAGATTCTTGGCTTACTCAAGCAGCTTTACCTTTAGAATTTGCTTGTACTTTGCACCATCCATCTTCCTCTGAATTTTGACAAGCTTCCAAGTCCCTGCTGATGAGAAGCACCCCAATAAAAGGATGCTGCCACCACTGTACTTGATAGTTGGGATGGTATTAAACGGATTATAGCTGCGTTGGACTTGTACTAGATGTAACGCTTTGAATTTAAACCAAAACATTCGTGAATGTTTTAGGTTTTTGTCTTGTTTGAATACAAAACCTTCTGCCAAATACCTGCAGAATCATTTTCATGCTTTATCGCAAACTTCTTATAAGATTTAAGATAGTTATTTTCCAGTAATGGATTATTTCTTGCCACTCGCTCTTATGGCCAATGTTGTGTAGGAACAGGCGAATTTTTGATATATGAACACTGATTCTCATCTCAGACGTAAAATGTCACAGTGGCATCCCTAACCAGTTTTATACTTGCCCGGCTGATTAATTTGGAAGGACAGTCTGATCTGGGAAGTGAATGGATGGTATGAAACACATTCCACTTTTTTAATAATGGACTGCATTATACTGGAAGGAATAATCATAGACTTGACATTTTTCTTTTAACCTGTTGATCTGTGCTTATCCACCACTTTAACCCTAATTTGTTTGGAAATCATAGTTGGTTTGTAAAATAAATATGTGAGCTTTGCTTGAACCAATACATTTACTTTGAAGTCAAATTAAACCACTTTGATTACACACAGGCAGAAACTGTTACATTAACCTTGTGACTTTTCAGAATAATATTTTAGGGTGATTTTAGCAAAGGAAATTAATACTTATGCAGTTGAGAAAACTTTACTTTTCTTTGAAAATCTAACTCACGTAATTGTGGTGTATATTTACCTTTCTCATTTCGGAATAGATTTTGTGAGATTTTAAGCATTAAATGTCGTTTGAAAGCTTCATGAATACAAGCTCAGACAACAACAAAACGTAGAAATTTTGCAAAATATCTACGTATGACAGTGAAATACTATTCAAAATCCCTATATTAATCCCTACAAGTAGTTTTCTCTAACGTTTCACCTTCTCATTTTCCGTAAAAAAACCGTAAAGTCTTTACAACATTCATAACGGATCTTTGTATAGTCCATATCAGGGTTTTGAGCGTTCCTTAGGCGTGTTTTTTTTTCTTCTAGGTATCATTTCACTACAGTTACTACATGTTCGAAATCACTATCTAATTGAAGGATGAATTCCTACTCAACAAGTCTTGTTCCAGACAAAAAGACATGATGGAGAAAAATCTGCTTATATCTGTCAATGGTTAGGATCCATCAATTTTGTGTAGATCTCCAACGCCATTGGGTAAAATCAGATCACGCTTGCATTGGTCTCCCATTATATTTTAACTAGTGTGTAACTTGACCGTGGTGTCGTGCTCCTTTTAGTCTGCCATTGAGTACACTATCATTGTAATTGTTGTTTTTAAGACTCATAACGTAGATCATTCAATATGTAGTATTATCCACGGTCTAGTCTCTCCGTCAATTTATTTGAGAACCGATAAAAGTGTAAAAGAGGATTACTCCGAGGGCCCGGAGCCGAAAAAACTCGCAAAATTGACTTTTGAAGGTGCATAAAAACTTTGTCATGCAAAAACTCGGAAAGTTACATTTCATAGTCAGGTGATATTATGGAGGTCCGTATGTACATGAGTACCCTGGGACCCAGAATAACTCTAGGCGACCCTGGGTAACAATACCAGTTCGTTTGTTCTACTTTTATTGCTCAATACATTGTTGCTCGGTCGAAAGCTCCTGTAGAGGGTCGAAAGCTTGCAAATAAAAGAATATTTTGACGTGGAGAGTGTTTCATGTATAACTTTACATATCAATTATTATTATTACCAATCTGAATTTTGTTTCATCAACAAAAAGCACTGTCTTCCAATAAACTAATGTCTATTTTAGACTCTTGATTTAATTAGCTCTCCTGAAAGTGATTTCTGAGCAGCTACACATCCATTCAGGCATCTTCATGCTAATGTGTATTTTACTGTTCTTGTGATATCTTTCACACCAGTACTTACAGCTGCGTAACTGGGTCGTGTATAAAATAAAGGCCACATCCTGAATAACTTATCATTATTTCTGAAGAGTTTGGGCTTTCGTACTCGAGTACTTTTATTATCAACAATACCAGCTTTATCTACCCTTTTCAACATTTTATTAAGTTTCTAATAAAACATGAATTTTTGTCTCATTCTGTCACAGTCACCAACCGAACCTGTATTTGTGACAAAGCTGCTAAAGTTATCTACCGTCGTCCCTAATTTTAACTATTTGTCAAAGGAAGGCAGCCACCTTTCAGCAGAACCTCTGCACCCACTAAGGGATTCACTAGGAGTCTTTTAACACGAAAATAGCTTAATTTGTAATATTGCACGGACTCAGCTTGTCAGCTCCAAATCCAGAGCTCTTTTCACAACCAATCACAATGTAAGCTATTAACACTTAATTGTATCCAGGTGCAATTCATTTTCATACAATAGAGGGAAGAAATAATATGTGTATCAGAAGCATCGTACCAGTGAGAATGGAAAGGGGAGGTAAATGAACCCTTTTGGGGCTTCAACTAAAAACATTAATTCAACAAGCTGCTATATCTACTTGCTCGTTAACAGCGAAACCACTACCCTTAGCAAAAATATAACGTACTCAACTGTAAAACTTTCTTAGTACAATGTGAGTTATTAAGTATCATACTGATCTATACAATATTGATCAGGAAAACGCCGTATTGTAAAATTACGTTGTAGCGAGGATAAATTATTCATAATTTTATTTACGCTGAAACAGCTAAATTACTTTAAAAAATCTGTAGCTTTTTATTCACACTGTACATTTTTACCCAGTTTTATACAGCGCTGTAGGTTACTTAAATTGAATAATTCAAATGACTATATGCCAACGTTATAATACCGAACCGTGTAATACCGTGATAAATATTTATTAAAAATAATTTATACATGTGTAATTGTGATGCAAAGATAACATCCAATTTAAGTAACGAACAGCTAGTATCCAGTTTATTTTTTTAATTTGCATAAAGATTTATTCCATGATAATTTTTCCATCGAGTTCTTGTCATTAAAAATTGTGATTTCACATGAGCTCTGTTCACCACAGGGAATCGAGTCTCGAATATTATTTAGCATTGTGAGCCTCAAAGCTTACCCGCTGATCTGTAGGGGGAAGCATTTAGTAGAAATGGGCCTTCCTAAGGGAATATGTGTATGTTCGTGTGTGTAAAACAAATTACATATGATAAATACGTTATAAATATACAGGTCGTATAAAAGTTGTTATACAGCTGGCTTTATACAGCTTGCACAAAAGGAAATAGTAAGGATACAATTGAAATCAAATTTATTGTTCTCTTTCTTCCATAGTTTTAGTTGGAAATTAATCTATATTCTAAATAAAACAGCTGTATTTCCACTTTTACTTTTGTACAGATTACAGCCGTTCTGTTAAACCTGAAATGTGCAAGAGACTGTACATTGCTTTTGTACAGACTAAACTGACTGTACAACCATAAATGTATTTGTATGAAACATTACTAGAGTACTATCACTTCAAACATTATAAATCAGTTCGTATTTATGTACAGGTTTCACTAACTGACTCATACAGGAAAAGCTCAACTGTTAAATAAGCAAACAGGAAGTCTTGTAATTTCTTTGTTGGTTTTGATAACTCCAACGCCAGTGTTACCAGCTGGTTTTTTCTTGTATGATTTATCTGCATCCATTTTTCTCCACAAATGACGAACCGTGAGACATTTCAGAGTATCAAAATTGAGAAAACAGTTATGAGGTGAGTTTGTCAGATTGGAATTAGTTCTCAGAATGAACCGAACAAAACATGAAGCAAGTATTCAGAGATGACTCCCAGAACTACTGTCTTTTACCGGGTGTGCAGTAAAAGGAAATAAACGTTATGAATCATCACAAAATTGTAATATCAGTACGGGTGTGAGTCAGTACGAATATTAGCTCAGTATGAGTCCATGAACTTCATTTTTCTATACGACTTAATCTTTCAAAGTGATGGTTTATTTACTCTCATTCGTCATAAATGAACTTAAATCTAGACCGCTTCTTTTCAGTCTATATATGACTTTCGTTCTGAACGTTCAGAACTTAAGGAACTTTTACAAGAATCCTAACATAAATTAACTAAGGGAAACAAATTGATTTATTGAATTTGCACTAATATAAAAAAAAAAATATCGTAGAAATGCAAACATAATTTAGCTTAGAAAATCGATTTGTTTAATTTACAGTGGAATGAAAAAGATAAACTTTCTACTCAAATACTAGAATGGGCTCAATCAAGTCAATCTCTATAGCAAACATTGGATTTGAACTTCAATATGTCGATGTGTGCATACCCTGCTAGCAAACGATACAAAATCTTGTTAAGAAACACAGCCGTGATATTATTTAAGCTTATAATTTCAACTGATGCCATAAGGGACAGGAAATCGATGACAGAACACAGATTAAGAAAATATTTTCTTTTGTTTCTTGAAAGTAAAGTTAATTTCATTAATAGCATTATTCATAGTATTTAATAAGTGTATGTTTGCTTATAAAGGTTACTTTCCATTGTCAGCTTAATAAATGCATCTAGAGCTAATCTGAATATTTTAAAACTGGCCATATCTGACAAGAATTTGGGGGGGGAGGTTTATGACCAAAAATATCGCCAATAGCAATGATATCAAATTGATATTTTCAACGCACTGTAATCATTACATATTATCTGGCCCGGCATGGCTAGGTGGTTAAGGCACTCGACTCATAATCCGAGGATCTCTGGTTCAAATCCCCGTTGCACCAAACATGCTCGCCCTTTCAACCATAGGGGCGTTATAATGTGACGGTCAATTCCACTCTTCGTTGGTAAAAGAGTAGCCCAATTGTTGGCGGTGAGGGGGTGATGATGACTAGCTGCCTTCCTTCTAGTCTTACACTGCTAAATTAGGGACGGTTAGCGGAGATAGCCCTCAAGTAACTTTGCGCGAAATTCAAAACAAATTATCTGGTGTTTTATAACCGGTGGATGATCGATATATATAATTGCAACATTATTTACTAAATTAGACTTTAGTTCTAACCTATGTAGGCAATTAGCTTCGATCCGAAGTTATTAATAAATATTGTTTGTTTTTAATTTCTCGCAAAGCTACAATAGAGCTATTTGCGCTAGTCGTGCCTAATTTATCAATGTAAGACTAGAAGGAAGACAGCTGGTCATCACTCCCCCACCGCTGCCAACTCTTGGGCTACTATTTTACCAACGAACAGTGGGATTGACCGTCATATGATAACGCTCCCATGGTTGAAAGGGCGAGAATTTTGGGGTGACGGGGATTCGAACCCGCGACTATCAGATTATGAGTCGAGTGCCTTAACCACCTGGCCATGCTGAGCCTAATAAATATTTATTGCACAACCATTTTCTACCTCTTCTCTTAACCACCGATAGGTATACTTTCTGTTCATTCAAAGCCTGAGTTTATCAAATATTCTGAGAACTTAAGTCTACGTAAACATCCATGAATGTTTAGGAAGTTCTGATTACGTATTTAAATGCGCTACTCAGTAATTAACAGAATATCATCAACTTACTTATTTTGATACAAGTCTATTGAGCGTGTAAAATATTTTATACGTATTGTTTCTTACCATTATCTGTCTCATGTGAAAAATACAGAAAAAATTAGTTTCCAACGTTTCCAATTCGACAAGCATGCCGTGTAAACAATAATAACTTCTAAGTCAGTTTTCTCTTTGCACTAAATCAAGGTGTATGATGACTGTGTACTTTGTACCAAATGTTAGAAACTCAGTAAATGCCTCTTGAATTTTAAGTGTGTCTTGTGCTTATAAATTGCTGTTTGCCTACCTATTGTTAAATGTGTCTGTTTTCAATATCTTTGTGAATGTTCAGTATCAAAACTCACTAAACATAGCAGTATCGGATGTCCTATGTTTACTTCTAAGACAGAGTGGATTTGATACAAACATAGATTTTAGTTAAATGTTCCATTATTTATTGTTAGCTATAGACATTTATTCTACTTCACGAACTACACAATATACTACATCGCAGCTTATAATTCAACTTATAATTCTTTATGTTAGACTTTCAGACGATTCACGAAACACACATGTGAGAACAATATCGATCTTCGGAGCGTCTTCTCCGGTTTTCATGTTTGTTTGTTCTGGATCTTACGAACATAACTATGAAACAGATTGTTTATAAAATATATTTAATGCACTTATTTTCAACACTAATGTGTGTTTTTGTTTGTATCATTTCCAGTTTAGTTAAGTTTCTGCCGATTTTACGTCACTTTCGGTGTTTCTGCCCGTTTCATATTTTGACATAAAACCGAAAACATGTATTATGCCTCAATAATTACAGACAAAATGTTTAATACAAACATCCGAAATGAATGAAATTCACATTTAGTTTAGTGGCATTAAATTTCTTCCATTTTGTCTTTGTAAAGACTTGAACTGGAGACAAATAGAATTACTTATTTAGAAATTTTAGATAAAAACACTTATAAGAAAGAGCAAGAAACGGAAACGCCAGAACTTGTATTAAATTAAATCGTAAAGAACTAAGCACACCATCAGTCAAGCTATTTGCTATGCCGGATCATTTTCTAGCGGTTGCAAAAATATCAGTTTGTTGTAGGAAGGTAGGAAATGCCTTTCCTTTAAGTAGCACAGATGTGTAACACACTTTTTTTGCATAGAAATGCCTCATTAGTATAACGTAAATATTTCAAGACTACATCAGCATTCAAACACACGCACGCATATATATTTAATTTCGTTGACGGGCTTTAAAATAATTAGGCGTAACTTTACATTTAATTAGTTCTCGTCTCTTAATTATTTCCTTTCCGAGAGAGTGAGAAAGGATTGTATCAACAAAGTATGAAAACAATAACATCGCTCATCAAACAAATGACAACTCAAACAAATGACAACTCTAATGCATGCTTTATAAAATCGCTAAATAGCCTACTTTGTTAGACAACGAAATCAAATACACTTTCATTAGCTACACGTGTAAGCTGAACTGGCAACAGCTTTAGCTTGAAACATTTCATAATGTTTCTATAGAACAGTAATTCAACGTTTTACTGACGTACTGCTCCGAATACGGAGTATCACTTTAAATTTTTGACCATGAGTTGCTATCAATATACCAAACTTGAAAACGAGAGCGAATGAGGTTGTTATAATTGAAATAAATCTTTCTTAATTATCTCTAGTTACTTGTACTCTCACTGATGCCATAAAATAATGATAATGTTTAGTAACAGTAGGTTTCGATTGTTTTGATAGATGGTATGGACCTGCAACTTGAGAATTCAGGTCTAGGTAATTAATTATCAATAATATCAAATAATTATACGTAATTAGTGATTCTTCTTAACAACATAAAATTATATAACACAAAATAACGTAATTAAAAATAGAAACCATTTTTGTATTTTTCTTGTTTTAGGTTCAAAAGTTTCAAAAGCTATATATATATAAATTAGTTTGTTAACTTTCGCGCGAAGATAGTCAAGATTATTATCACTAGCTATCCCTAATAAGTCTTTAAATGATAAACTAGAAAGAAGGCAGCTAGTTAACATCACCCAGGGCTAATACTTACCCTTCTCTTTACCAAAAATTGTTGGGATTTGATCATAAAATTATAACGCTCTCTTGGGTGAAGGGGACAGAAATTGTTCGATCATAGGATTCAAACCTGCGATTTGCAGATTGTAAGTAGAACGCTTTAACTACCAGGCCATGTGTGTGTGTGTTTGTATGTATGTACAGATTTGTTTTTCGTGTTTCTTGTGCAAATTTTCATGTGTTTTTTTTTTGCTTTGAAGAGCATCTAAAGAAGTGAAGCCGATAATAAATAAAAACGTTTAGACATGTTTTATTATATATATGTGTATGTGTGTTTTAAAGACTTAATATACAATACCACCGCTCATGTATAATTAAAATATAACTACAAATGTTTGAGTACTTGTATTAAAACGATTTTAGAATCTCGCCACGTCAATACAGTCTATTTTGCTACATCTGGTCATATCCTATCTGAAGACTATGCATCTTGACAATATTTCTACAGCACAGTCTCCATTGCAAGAGACTCGGTCGTAAGATTTTCATTTCCAAAACACACCACTTCTCCATGAGTGCTTTTCATAATCCATTTACTGTAAGAGAAAGGCGGTTCCTAGCACCTTTCTCAGCAGTGTGATTACAAAAAGGTTCATAGAACTACCTCTTAAACCTTTTGATGGTAAGTCTTCAAATGTATTAACATAAATACCAATTAAACCTACGGTTGCTTGAGATATGTGATGATTAATGTGGAAATCTGACAGGAAGTCTCCTCATTGGTGAGTCCTCCCTTCGCTGTTCTTATGTCCAAATTAAGTTATTTTTGTATTACATTGCGTACCGTGTTGCCACAAAACTTCAGGATTCTCACCTGTTACAAGGCACCGCACTTTACTTTTCATAGCTATTGAATATCTCTTTCTGGATGATGCTGGTGTCTCGATCGAAGTACATCGTTATGATCTGAATTAATAAATATTTGGTTTTTTAAAGAGTTATTGACTACTCCTTCCCAAAACATTTAATTATTGATGGCACCTACATAACTGTAAACAACATAATTTAGTCCTGATATATTCCATTACTCCAGAAATGTAAATCGAGCGTGGTTGTCACGCGACATGCTGATTTGCTTTAATTGCATTTTTAAGTACCTTGTTGCATCTGTAATGCCTCAAATTATCGATTTGTTTTTTATACCTGAATATTACTTGTGGTATTCACATATGTAACAACTTATTATTTTTCTGCCTACCACAAAAGTAGAGTAATAAACTGTTCTAAACACTAGATGAAATAATTAATCATCTAGTTTAAATACAAATTAAAACCCCAGCATTAATTAATTGAAATAGCTGCATATTAATCATACTTTTGTTTAATATTGGAATATGACCATATGGTCTTAGGATCTCTATAATGAAACAATTCATGGACTTACAAGTAATTTTATGTAAAAGCTGTTAAGAAAAATTACATTTAAAGAGTACGGAGTCATTGGCCCCTTTAATTATAAGGTTAAAATAAAATTGTAACTTGAACATTGCCTTCCATTTAGAGCTTCTGTGTTTACTTGTTTCAAGTGGGTTAAGGTGTTCGACTCGTAATCTTAGGGTCGCTGGTTCGAATCTCCGTCGCACCAAACGTGATCGCCCTTTCAGCCGTGGGGCATTATAATGTAACGGCCAATCCCTCTAGTCTTACACTGCTAAATTAGGGACGGCTAGCGCAATTGGCCCTCATGTAACTTTGCGTAAAATTCAAAAAACAAACAAAAAACAAAATTGTTTCAGCGCAAAGTTACACAGTGGGCTATCTGCACTCTGTCCATTGTAGAGAATCGAATCCCAGCTTATAGCTGTGTAAATATGTAAACTAACCGCGGATAGAAAGACGCCATTTATTACAGTTTAGATTCTCTTCAAAAAACAGATTCTAAAGAAATAATAGTTTAATTTATATGCTATTTCTAATAACACAAGAAAAGTCATATTTAGCAACCTTCACTGGTGCATCGTATTACTACAGCTTCTAATTCAGACTTATTTTCCGAAGGAGTCAGTACTAATTTAAATAACACATATTTTATTAGTTTGTTTTATTTAAAAAAAACTGCTTATCCAAAGTGAGATAGCAATATAATATGGTCAGAGTGAGAACAATTTGAGAAGCAACTTGCAAATTGATGAAAACAACTACGTATAACAAACTGACGTGACATATTTAATGACATCATTCAATATACGAGAAAACTGAAACCTATAAGGATTACAATACAAGGTGTGGCATCTTCTTGTAAAAAATAATTTCAGCTGTAATACCAGTAAGTGCCTCCCCAGTGACATAGCGGTATATCTGAGGACTTACAACGCTAGAAAGCGGGATTTAATACCTGTGGTTGGCAGAGCACAGATAGCCCATTGTGTAGTTTTGTATTTAACTTTAAACAAACAAGTCAATAACGTATGGCCCGGCATGGCCAAGCGTGTTAAGGCGTTCGACTCGTGATCCGAGGGTCGCGGGTGCGAATTCCCGTCGCACCAAACATGCTCGCCCTTTCAGCCGTGGGGGCGTTATATTGTTACGGTCAATCCCACTATTCGTTGGTAAAAGAGTAGCCCCAGAGTTGGCAGTGGATGTTGATGACTATGTGCCTTCCCTCTAGTCTTACACTGCTAAATTAGGGACGGCTGGCACAGATAGCCCTCGAGTAGCTTTGTGCGAATTTCAAAACAACTAAAACAACAATAACGTATATTTATTTTGTCTACTTTTCAAAGTATTGTACAAAAATTTATCTCTAAGACACATACTTATTCAAGCTATATACCCTTTATTCATAAATCTGTAAATCTGCACCCCAATATGAACAAAAAAAACTGAACCGTATCTAGAAACACTCACATTTAGCTTTAGAATCAAGAACGCCTCCACTTGATCACTTGGAAGGTGTCTTAAATTGGAATCCTGCCAAGTGTAAATTGATAAATGCAGGATGGAGTGTCTAGCAAGTATGTTTATAGAGTAGATCATCATAGCGTTCTAGTTTCTCTTACACATATCTGGATAGTCTTAAAACTAAGCCTTCAAGAAACGAAAAAAAAAAAAAAGCTTATGAGCAAATGCCACGAGTTTCAAAGCTATCAAGTCCAAAACGTATAATCTCGTACCCAGCAAGCAGAAGTGATTTTTTTTTTCGTCAAACAAACTGGTACAGCTCATTTAAGAAAATGCTTCTTCTGGCTTAACATAACATGACTTTTCAACCGTTTACTTTTCTTTGATTAAATAGAAAAACGAAAAAAAATTAGATGTAGCCACGTGTCGCCGATTTCAAGAAATAAATTACCTCGAATTTTTTATTGCTGACTAAACTTTCGATGTTTTAATGTAGGTAAGTAAATAAATCTAATTTCATTGAACACCTTAATAATTCTAAGAGTAAACAGTGTTTTATTTTAGGTTTAGAAACTTACTCGTGTACATTAAGGGTTTTTCTATTGTTTTTTAGATTGACTTTAGAGAGTTTTACAACATTCTGATTATCTTTTTTTTATAAAGCTTTTTTAATTTCGCGCAAAGCTACTCGAGGGCTATCTGCGCTAGCCGTCCCTAATTTAGCAGTGTAAGACTAGAGGGAAGGCAAAAAATGATCACCACCCGCCGCCAACTCTTGGGCTACTCTTTTTACCAACGAATAGTGGGATTGACCGTCACATATGTAACGCCCCCACGACTGAAAGTGCGAGCATGTTTGGCTCGACGGGGATGCGAAGCCGCAACCCTTAGATTGCGAGTCGCACGCCTTAACACGTTTGGCCATGCCGGACTCTTTGTGCTGACTCTTTTTTTGGTTTTTAATTTATTTTCAAATATAATTTAATTGTCTTCATTTTGGGGGAAATTCTCAATAAATAAAATGCATTTATGAAGAAAAACCGTTTTAAAGTTTTTTTTTTTGTCAAAACAGTTTTGGCATAAGTTTTTTTAATGCAAAATATAACTAAGAGTTTTGTTTTCATTAATTCAAACACTAGGCACGGAAGAAATCAATGCTTGTGTAATCTTTTGTGTTTTGGCAGATTGTTTCTGTAATAAAACTATAAAAACATTTTACGAGCACATAATGCAGATTGGTTACTTTATATATTATTATTAAATGGATTTTAAAAAAGAACTGCTAACAGCAAAATCCTTCTAAAAATTTATAGAAAATTTCACAAGAAAAGCCGAAAGATAGCAATTAATAAACTTTCAGTTGTCAACAAACTTTGCATAAGGTCTAGTAAACTAATCAGTTAAAAAGTGTTAAGCTAAGTTCGTAAATAAATGTACGGTAAATTTGTTTTGATGATAATATTTAACAACATAAATTTCAGAAAAATAAATGTTTTGATTTTATTTTAGATGTAATTATGAAACAAACTTTCAATTTGGTTTGTTTTGAATTTCGCGCAAAGCTACACGAGGGCTATCTGCGCTAGCCGTTCCTAATTTAGCAGTGTAAGACAAGAGGGAAGGCAGCTAGTCATCACCACCCACCGCCAACTCTTGGGCTACTCTTTTACCAACAAATAGTGGGATTGACCGTTACATTATAACGCCCCCACGGCTGGGAGAGCGAGCATGTTTAGTGTGACGGGGATTCGAACCTGCGACCCTCGGATTACACGTCAAGTGACTTAACTACCTGGCCATGCCGGGCCAACATAGGAGTTACACGTATATTCAAAAATAAAAATACCATTAATACTGCAATTGTTTCCACCACCTGCAATTGTAGTTACGTATGTATCTTACGCAGAAAACTGATGATTTCATTCAAATATTTTGACCAATTTTATTTTTTCTACATTCAATATTGAAAAGGCAAAATCACAAAATTTCGGCGTTAGTGCAAAAAACAATTCATTTTCATTGTTATTGTTTTAAAAACCAGAAAAAAATCAACTATAACTGAAAAATAATCGTTAGCTATCCTTCAAGTGGGCGCCGAATGTGTTCTAAGATTATTTTCTTAGTTAGAAGCGTAAAAACTTATTTTTGCACATTTAGCCCATTTACAATTTTTGGCATATGACTTCTTTAGGAAGGTATAAAATTCCTTGGTAACGATCAATTTTAATTTTATTGGAGTGAATGTCATTAGACGAGTGTTTAGGTATTAGATTTTTTTTTCCAAAATTCATAAGAATATATATCAAATGACCTAGTGGCGATCGATTGAGCTTATAACGCTAAATTCGAAATTAGATCTCTGTAGCGAATGCAACAGCGAAGGGTTTTACACTAAAATAAAACAAACAAGTGGCAATTTAAAAATTAGTTTGTTATCAATCATTGAAATTTGAAAGAATAGCCTTTTTAGATTTTTAGATTTATTCATCGAAGATAGTACCGACGTACATTGAGAAACCATAAGCTGATACATTATAAAATGTTTGGCCCACACGAGTAGACTTCTATATCACAATAACTAGGGTTAAGAAAATTTCCGGCTTTCAAACTCCGTGAACATTTGATTAAATATATATATCAGAAAAAGTTCTTTCTTTCTGTAGAAATTTTTATTTTATGAAAATTCATACAAATCAACTCATCTTAAATGCGTGTTACACATTTGATGAGAAAGCCCAGGCTAAGATAATATAACTGCATTCTTATATCACATTTAAATCCTTTAATTTTCAATACTTCCAATCAATAATACGTTTGTGATAAGGTTTTGGTGTTATCCTAGAAATCATCGTACAAGAAAAAAAAATTATCTCGCTAAACGTTCTTTAATATCCCTTATGCATGAAAGCAAGAGACTGTGCCGATTAAGTTTCGTACTTATGAAAGCGTAATTAAATTACAGGATAAAAGTATGGCACTGTTCGATTAATTTCAAATTCTGGAAATATATACTAATGAGGATTTGATGACAGCTCGAATTTTGATGTTAATAAAGCTAAATACAATTTTTGAATATTCAGAAATGCTGTTGTTTTGAATTAAGCACAAAGCTACACAATGGGCAATCTATGCTCTGCTCACCACGGGTATCGAAACCCGGTTTTTAGCGTTGTAAGTGGCAGACATACCGCTGAGCCACTGTGGGCTCGTAAACGCTGGTTTATTCATGTCTCACCTGAAAATCAAACGCTGATGTATTATTTTAAAATGTGATGTTAACCTTAATAGTTACAATATCACGCTTAGACCCCATCATCCAAATCAACAATAGAATATCATTATTAGTAGATTGCAGAATTGAGGAGCTGATATTAAGAAAATTGTACTTTATCTTAATATAGAAATTGCGTGTTTCCTGATAATGTATACCGATTCTCATATATTCAGTATTTAATATTTTATTAAGTTACTTGTAACATATTCTGCTAGCATAAACAAAGGTTGAAGTAAAACGCTTTTCTTAAACAAAAATTCTTAGAAAAGTGGGTTCGTGATTATCAGTGATTTAAAAAAATTATATTATGTTTGTGAAAATAACCTGTACGTTCGCGTGGTGATCATGTCAACCAAAACGTTTCATATCCCTTTTCTACTAAACAGTAACGTTTTGTTTTTCTAATCAGAGTAGTGTTTGTATTATAAAGAGGTAAGTTGTCCAGAGCAATCGGTCACCTAGAATGTTCTTGGTAAAAGTACATTTCTGCCATGACAGATAGTACCTTCGAACCCATGATGATTCCTTCAACTTGGGCAAATATTTCACCGTTAAGAGAGAAATGAGGTTATTTAATGGCAAAAGACATCAAGTAAAAGAAAATCTTACTTAAGTTATCTGAAAACAACGTCGGAAGAAAAGTAAATAGACTGATACAGTAATCGATACCTTCTCAAGCAGATGAAAATATAGAACAACTCTTTGTCAAACCTGATTACACGAGTACCTTCATTGAGCTTTGAATATCAAATGTATATAAGTTTGTTTGTTTGTTTTGGAATTTCACACAAAGCTACTCGAGGGCTATCTGTGCTAAAGTCCCTAATTTAGCAGTATAAGACAAGAGGGAAGGCAGCTAGTCATCACCACCCACCGCCAACTCTTGGGCTACTCTTTTATCAACAAATAGTGGGATTGACCGTTACATTATAACGCCCCCATGACTGAAAGGGCGAGCATGTTTGGCGCGACGCGGGCTCGAACCCGCGAATTACGAGTCGCACGCCTTACGCGCTTAGCCATGCCAGGCCACAAATGTATATACGAAGATTGGCTTGTCTCTCAACAGTTGGTCAATTATTGTCCAACTGAAAACGTTATCAACAAACCCATATTAATCCCGGATCGACGACCTGAACAAGCTAATTGCTCCTCGGAAGATCCTTTGAAATATCAACAAAACACTTGTTCGTCAGTAAACAAATTCATATAAAACAAATTAATTCAGATTTACAATGTAGGTATTTGACTGTATTGTTTGTTTTTAAGCGCAAAACTGCGTAAGTGGTCTATCCTCGCTGTGTTGAACCCTGGATTTTAAAGCTATAAGCAGGCTTATCACAAGTCCAGTCAGGTCTTACTTAGTAAAGATTTAAATGGTTAGACCTGGCTAAATCTCGTGATTAGCCTGCAGAACTATGGATCCGAGGATGCATGGTTCGAATCTCATTGTCGCAAAAAACAAAACCGCTTTTTACGCATTGTGGATGTGAATATGTTGAAAGAGTGACAGTCAAAGCCTATATTTTCTATCAGAGTAGTCCAAGAGTGAGTGTGTGTTTACTAGCTGGATTCCTCCTTATCTATCAGTTTACAATTAAGTATTGTTGGAACAAACAGGCCTTGTATACCTCTGTGCTAACATTCTAAACAACTGTCTATTTATTTTACTCCTGATTTGTTACCTGTTAAGTAATGTAATTTCTTAAATGAAGAGTGCGCCACTAGTGTCGGTCTAATGCAAGAGAAACGTTGTCATTCTATTTTATCCTATTTTAGTAGTTTAAAAACTATATATTTAAATTACCATTTCACGAGGTGTCACCATAATAAATCTAACGTCATAGAAGAAAAAGACTGTATAATAAAAAATAAAGTTAATTTAGAAGTTTATGTTTCTTTATATGTCACGTACTAATTTATTAAAGCAGTTAAGATTTCAATATTGCTTCGGAAAGTTGCTCACGTCTGAGCGTTGCTAGGATTCAGAAAAATACTTTAATTTATTTAAAAGTAAAAAATATTTGTTAAAGTTTTCTCGTAAAATCTAATCTAACGAGACCTGTCAAACAGTATTTTTTTATTTCGACCCATTATTATTTGGAATAAATAATGTAAGATGTATATGGTCAAAACTATGGAGCTCATTTTATATTAATGTTTAAAACATTTATAAGTTTAATTAGCTTACATAAACAAGAACCAAAATTTTGCACAAAGAAGATACTAAAGATCATGAAAAGTAAGAACGTTTTTAATGAATTAATAGAATGCAAATACATATCTTTCTCAAATGGCTTATATGTCGTACAGCTTCCAGTCTTTATGGACACAGCAGATAGCCTGTTTTTGTTTTGTTTTTTTTAATTTCGCGCAAAGTTACTCGAGGGCTATCTGCGCTAGCCGTCCCTAATTTTTCAGTGTAAGACTGGAGGGAAAGCAGCTAGTCATCACCACCCACCGCCAACTTTTGGGCTACTCTTTTACCAACAAATAGTGGGATTGACCGTCCGTCACATTATAACGCCCCCACGGCTGAAAGGACGAGTATGTTTGGTGCGACGGGGATGCGAACCCGGGACCCTCAGATTACGAGTCGCACGCCTTAACCCACCTGGCCATGCCGGGCCCACAGATAGCCTGAGATACAAATACACTCCAGTCTGTATTATTAATATTTTACCCTAAACTATGCATAACGAACAATATTAATATCATTACATGTGATACATATATTGAGGGGATATATATATGAGAAATTATGATCAAATCCTTGAGGGTAGAGTATATTATGTCACGCTTTTGTGAGGATTTCTATTGCTGCGTAGATTAGTTTGGATTACATAGTAAAGATAATGCAAAGTACATCCACTTAACGACAAAAAAGCATTTTGTTACTTCAACTATAAGTTCTACAAATTAGCTTACCTAATGTTCGCAGAAAGACCTAGTTTCACAGTTATACTCTAGCACAAACGTTTCGCTTACTCGCTAATTTTCTTGTACGTGCATTTCTCGTATCTCTGTTTCTTAGAAATACAAACTCAATATTCACTGATCTGGACTAACTGTAATGAACAAACTGACTAACAAACTTCCTAGTTTAATAATTAATCATCTCTTGTAACGTGCTCACTAATTAAACAATAATGAACCTAGTAACTTTACTTATTAACTCATGTTTCATACGTCTCAATTTATTTACAAAACTTTCAAGAAAGTTTTAGTCATGAAACCATGTTCATCACCCCGTGAAAACACCTCTGGACAAACAGTAAAGCAAACATTTGACTTCAACTAAAAAACAGCCTATACGATATATATTACTGTATCTTAAGTTTTAGCTTTCACGACGGATTCCGGACACTGTCGTATTGACGAGACAATGTGAGCTATTCTATTTTATCAGAAACTACCATCCAGCGAACGCGCAGAGTATTGTTTGTTTTTTGAATTTCGCATAAAGCTACTCCAGGGCAATCTGTCCCTAATTTAGCAGTGTAAGACTAGAGGGAAGATAGCTTGTCATCTTGTCATCACCACTCACCACCAACTCTGGGGCTACTCTTTTATTAACGAATAGTGAGATTGACCGTCACATTATAACGCCCCCATGACTGAAAGGGCGAGCATGTTTGGCGCGACGGGGATGCGAACCCGCGACCCTCAGATTACGAGTCGCACACCTTAACACGCTTGGCCATGCCGGGCCAACACGTACAGTCATTATGGGCTAATTTCTGTCAAACACCTTATGTAAGTAATTTCTATTGAAACCTTTTTCCCTATTTAGCGAAATAAATTAACTAAAACCTTTAAAAATGTATTAACGTAAAACATAATTGCTATCACTAATCGTAAGCATGGGAGAAGGGATAGAGAGAGGCCAGTGATCACTTCGTCTCTCATAACCTTCGATAACGTTACGATTTCCTCAATTTGAAAGTGTTTCTAGTTCAAAATTATTACTTGCTTTAAATGGATGAAGATTTTAAACTTAAGATGGCAAGAGTAGCAAAGGAGCCAAAAAAGGTTGACTTAATATTTAATTCGGATATTTTACATAAAGCTACACAGGAGGCATATGTGCTAGCGGATTCTAATTTGGAACGGACAGACTAGAGTGCCCACAGGTCAGCTCTTGGGTTATTCTAATCAAATAATAGGTTTTAACTTCCAATCGTATAATTTACCAACGGCACCCCCTTCCATCACACCAAACATGCTTGCACTTTCAACCGTGGGGGCGTTGCAAAATACGGTCAATCTCACTATTCGTTGGTAAAAGAGTAGCCCAAGAGTTGATGATGGGTGGTGATGACTAGCTGCCTTCTCTTTAATCTTAGACTATAAAATTAGAGACGGCTAGTGCAAATAGCCCGTTAGTAGCTTTGCGTGAAATTCAAAACAAGCCAATTCAAACCGACGGGCCCCAATCTGAAGCATTTATTTTTTTGTAATAACAGAATGCACCCAGAGCCAGAAATGTAAAGGGATTAAAGCAAAAATATAAAAATAAAGGCTGGATAAATTATTCATTAATCTACTTGATTAAAAGTCAGTTTATCACGTTTTTTCTTCCAATTTTTCTTCATATTTTGACCCTCACCGCATCCAAATGAGTCAACTGCGTGTTTCTCAAGTTTCTGCCAGTCCAAAGCAGATTCTTTTCTGACCAACTTAATTCGTTTTTATTTTTCCTCTCACACAAGAATATTTTTTTTACGCTCTTATAACCTGCTTGAATACTTGAAACTAGGAGATTTTATTATATCATTTGTGCTGTAATTTTGGCTTACATCTATAATATATACTTAAAATCCCTCATTCATAAAATTCATAGACAAACAATTCTGTCCTAGGACTGAATTTCTCTCGACAAAGCTGGGGTATTGAACAAAAAAAATATCTTTTGCTAGTATTGTCAAATTTTGGTTACATGAGAAAATGAGATACTTTTTTTTTGTTATATTATTTATACCATCTTTATGTAGCGTCTTGACCGTTAACCTCTTCATATTGATTTAAAACCAGAACACCACTTGTACAATCAACTCTACAGAAAATTCTTATCGTATATATATATTCGAAGCCGTCTTTTTTTAACACGCATATGTCATTAACCGTTCTTGACTTTGTCTTCTAAGTTATGATTTATGGTTGTGCTTAATGAACATCCATAGGAGTGAGAGCTTGTAGGAGTTAGTTTTTGTCGCGGCAGCTCGTTAAGAGCTGCCACATTGATTGCCAAGTAGAGAGATAATTTGCCGCCTAATTTCTCCACCCTCAAAGTTGTACGCAATGAACCTCAAACGATCCGTTTGTTTGAATCAGCACTCGCGTCCTCTAAAGATGTCTATGTATGGGCTGTCGATGCGAGAAGACATTCATTATAAAGAGTCTTCTCAGAAAAAAAAAGAAAAACCTAAGATTCTGTTTATTCAGTCAGAGTCTGTTCAATCTAAAGATAGGCCTTCTGGCTACTGATGTTTGTATGAGAACTGTCTTTAAAATTCATTTTTAAACATTCCCTCTAGACTAGAATAGTCAACCAAATCTCTTTTTTACGTTTAGTTGTGTTCATATTAATATAAGTCGGTTTTCTTTTGCTCGTACAAAAACTGTTTCGATTTTAAAACTGATTACTAGAAGCATATGATAATGTGCTTGATGTTTACTAAACACCAAAGGTCAGGATGTTCCTAAATCAAGTTTGTTAATAAATAATATGTACAAACGTTGGACAACCTTGGCTGGCACGTACGTTAAAATATCAAAAATACTTATACCAAAATCTACCTATAAATATTTTTTCACAGTTAGTTACTAAACACATACGTCTCCAAAAATAGTAATGCACTAAGACAAGTAAACTACCCTAAAGAAAAACTACCGTTGCGTTATTTCTCTAAATAAACCCCTTTATAAAAGCTCGTATGTGAACTGCGTTCGTCTGAAGCCCTGTTGAACCTATTCCTACCCTTAGGTTCTTTCTTCAAAACAGCTTCAGTAGACAGTGATGGAGAAGTCTATCAAAACATTTTGATGTCTGGGTGAGACCACTGTTCACGAAATGTCAATCAAATCTTCGACACTTTATTATGTTTTCCTTGAAATGAAGAAAAGATGGAGACATATACCAAGATAAATAACTGTGCGTGATAAATATCTGGATTTTATTATTACCTTCTATACGCTATCGTTTACACTTATCGTTGGAGTAAAATATTTTACTCGCAAACCACACAGTTATCATTCTTGTCAGAGCCTGACAATAAAGCAGTGAATGTGAATATATTTCGTATTTAGAATATAAAAAAAATGAAGTTCTTGATATTTTGACTCTAGAAATTACACTTAAGTTTCCTGAAAATTATAATATTTGGTGTGTTTTCACAGTATAAAAGGTTGATTTGTCACAAAAAAACATCCTCGAAATTAAAACGCTTGCTAATCGATATATTATATTATGACGCCGTCTGTCAGAAGCTGTAAGTTCCGCCTTTGCCTTAACTAAAATTTTGTGCTTTAGTTTATCTTTTTAATTAAAGAAGTTAAGTAATTATTAAACCCTCACCACGTGACTGACAAGGGCGTCCTAAAAGGGCAATCAAACAGTCTATCGCACGTTAATTCTTTAACGGCTGTAAGTTATTTTTTTAATAACGTAGGTTTTTTTTTTGGGGGGGGTATTTTAGTGTGAAATTTGTTAAAATTAATGAGTTAAAATCAGTTTGGTAAGTTTTGACTTGTAACTAGCCCGCTGAAACTTTGAAAGTCTGTTTAAAGAACACGTTTCAAAATTATTGTAAGATATCGCAAGAGTAAAGCACTTTATCACAGAGAACAACATTAACAGATATTCGTATACATAGATATAATAGTAAAAACCTCATATCCTCAATGCTATCGAAAGGTGGGCCTTTCTTCTTTAGGGCTAAACTTGGAATGATGATGGTGCAACTGAATGACTGCTACATGAAGGGAGTTGAATGACGTCATGAAGTTCATCTGATTTTCCAGGAAATTTTAAACATATTTGTCCATGTATTGTTGTGTCTCATTGTACTGGAAATGTACTGCAAAAAGGTGTTAGGGATATTTTCCTTTATAATTGGCTAAACATATATATATATATATATAACTATACCACTTTAATGTTTAAACAAAACAAACATAACAACTGGAGAATGTTTGAAAAAGATATGTTAAGCTAATTAACTTATATAAACAGATATGGAAAATTATGTTAAATAAATATTAAGTTTTAGGAAAATTAGGATTCACACTACATGAAAGAAATAAGCAAAGAACAAAAATTATTTTTCTGGCAAAGATGAAACCAGTGATCTGAAATCACTGATTACAGGACCAAGGCTAATTCCACAGGATGAACAGGGTTTATATCAGGAATTCAATGAGCTTCTTTTATTTCTCTATCAGCTTTAGTTTAGAATCCTGTTTCAATGGCCATGAAAGTAACACGGTTAATAGAATGACCACGTTAGTTAACATGTTTAGCAACAGGGAGATATCTTTCGGTGTCAATATAAGACGGCCCGACATAACCAGGTTGGTTAAGGCGCTCGACTCGTAATGTGAGGGTTGAGGGTTCGAATTCCCGTCGTACCAAACATACTCGCCCTTTCAGTCGTGGAGGCGTTATAATGGGACGGTCAATCCCACTATTCGATAGTAAAAGAGTAGCCCAAGAGTTGGCTGTGGGTAGTGATGACTAGCTGCCTTCCCTCTAGTCTTACACCGCAAAATTAGGGACGACTAGCGCAGATAGCCTTCGTGTAGCTTTGCGCAAAAAACAAAAACAAAAAAATGTAAAATTTGTGATTGTTGAAAAGCTCTTTATGACTTGTTTGTGCATGTCCCACATATTGGTCATTGCATTTTTTACATTATATAAGGTAAATGATGTTTTGTGTTACATAATTGATATCATTAAACATATTAAAATTTGTTTGGTCGTGCTTTTCAGAAAATGAGTCAGTATAATTTAATAATAATAATAAGATAAATTATATTTGAAACTTAAGTATTGCTCTGACTTAAGGTGTTTTTTCACCGACTGTTGTTAGTCTTATAAATTTGTCTGTCTATTTCGTATTTTTATATCCATCTTCCTTGATATGTTTTCTATAGTCTGTTTCATCTAAGCATAGTTTCTTTATTCTAAGAGCTTGACTGCAAACAATGTTTCGTTTAGCGTGTTTGCTTGTTTTTGAATTTCGCACAAAGCTACTCAAGGGCTATCTGCGATAGCCGTCCCTAAGTTAGCAGTGTAGGACTAGAGAGAAGGCACCTAGTCATCACCACCCAGCACCAACTCTTGGGCTACTCTATTACCAACGAATAGTGGTATTGACTGTCACATTATAACGCCCCCATGGCTGAAAGGGCGAGCATGTTTGGCGCGACGGGGATGCGAACCCGTGACCCTCAGATTACGAGTCGCACGCCTTAACACGCTTGGCCATGCCGGGCCTACATTTAGCGTGAGAGGGGTGACAGTTTTTATAGTAAGGGTATTGTGGTCTGTATGTAATTTTTTTTGTACAAGTCTGTGTGTAGAAATCCGTTCTTTAAAATTACAGTAACTTCAAGAAAGTTAATTTGAGAAGGCGAGTAATCAAAGGTAAAGTCGGGTTACAGGATCTTTATCGCTTTGTATCAAGAGTTCTTGAACCTACATAGTTTTCTTACATCATATATACATGTGTGTATACTAAGGACACGAAAAGTCACTATTGAAATATGTGCCGTATCCGCTTGAAAACAGTGTAGTCAGAAATGATAAACCTTCTTCCCAAATGCGTTATATTTAGCACTTGACAACTGGGAACAAAGAAGATAATGTAACGTTACGCAGTAACTAAACAGAAGCTGTTATGTTGCAGGAACTCTATTCTAAAAACTTTTCAAAGGTGTGAAGTGTGCTAATTTTCCTTCAGTGGTTCAGTTTGAGGGCTCACACCGCTGAAAACCGGATTTCGATTTATGATAAGCACAGTAACGTTGGTTCATGATTAGACTTTGCTTAACAAACGAGTCTACTGATATAAATAGTTAATTTTGCTGAAATGTTTCAGGTTAAAATAGAATACAATTTTGATGTTAGTTTACAAACGTGTTGTTTCAAACCAACTTATGTGTTTTGAACTGAGACATTCAAAGCATTTAAACTGAAAAATAATTAGTGCCTTAGTTCAAGACATCGTGTTTTTATATCAGTCACCAGCGTTTTCTCTTAAAACATCTTTTACTGGTTTTACAAGATTGTAATTTTGACATTGTAACAATAGAGTAAGAAAACAACCTTTACTCTCCATATTATAATAAAAAAACTAGGACATCAAAAGCACTTTAACAAGTTGACGTATGCTTTCCCATCAGTTCTTGAATCACTAACCTTGATAAAGCCGCAATGATGAAACGTTAGCTAAAATAAAAGATTTGTTTATCTATTATGGGGAAGAAAGACTGCCGAAATAGTTTTAACAAGTTCTAAAAACTACTGTCACTTATGAGGTAAGGATGATATTTTTACCCATTTACATGTGTTAAACTGAGGCTTTGATAATTTACATAAGAACTTTCCAGCTTGAGGTGTATACTTGTTGACGAATTGTAAAAACTTACTTCCTAAATATCATATAAACATAAATAACTCATAATTCAGTTGAACTAGCAGCAATCTCAATCTTTGTCATTGTGAAATTCGGGAAGAAAGCTGGTTGGTCAGTTTTTATTGAGCACAAACCTACTCAATAAATACCTGTTAAACACGGCACTTAGCCTGATGTGGCTTTACTGTAATAAAACACAGATTGTTGTTAAACACAAAGCTAGGGGATGGGTTATCTGCGCTCTGTATGCTGCGACTAACGAAATATGATTTTTGACAGTCATATTTACTTTTGAGTCACTTGGGAGTCATGTTTAGTAACACGTATGACGTATATATGTAATTCTAAGAATGTATTTCTTCATAACACTTACTTTTTTTTCTAAAATCAAATTTATAAATATATTTTTTAGCAACTAAGGGGTAATCATACAATAAAATGTCTAAAAAAACAATTCTTAAAATTAGAAAACGATTTTCTTTTCACTTGAGGCATGTTTTAGTTGGTCCATCGTATTAAAATTCAAAACTAAATGGGTTAGAAAACATCTTGTAGTTCAAAGAGAAGAGAGGTATTCAGTATCTCGTTATTAGTCATATTTTACGAAAGGTTTATACTTCTAATACAAAATCATTCCGTTCTCGGGTTTTAATTCCAGTCTCAACAAATGTACTTGCCTCTAGTCTTACACTGCTAAATTAAGACTGGTTAACGCAGATAGCCCTCATGTAGGTTTGTGCGAATTTCAAAACAGCTTCAGACAAAAAATCTTAAGCAAAACTAACATCACTTTCGTAGCCTTCTGTGTATGTTAACTAGGAGTTGAGTCGATTTACTCAATTGCAATGAATGTCATAATAGGCTAACTTGTTTGTTTGGGCTATCTACGCTTTGCCCACCGCGGATATCGAAACCCATTTTCTAGCGTTGTAAATCTGCAGACATACCGGTGTGTCACTGGTGGGGTAAATACAATAAATAATGCAATTACTCTATGTAGTATAATATCTGACCCTAGCGGCGGTGAACATTATAAAAATACTCATTAGTTTGAGATTTAATTTCACTGGAGGGAAGGCAACTAGTCATCACCACCCACTGCCAACTCTTGGGCTACTCTTTTACCAAAGAATTGGAACTGACTCCCACTTTATAACGTTCCCAATACTAAAAGGACGACCATGTTTGGTGTGACGGGCCAAGTGAAATGAAATTCTATGGTTAACATTTATGTAATACAAAAATAAAAATATCCCAGAAGAAAATATCTGTATAAATATCTGTATTTAAACAAAAAATGTAGTTTTAATATGCAGAAGGAAATGGATATTCATACTAAAATATCGATAAAGAATTAACGCTTTAACGAACAATTTCAACATTAACGTTATGAAAACTGGTAAAAGTGAAAATTGAAATCGTCTTGAAGTTTCATCATCTTTTAAAACGTTCTAGTAAGTTATTATACATTCATTTTATATACCGCTTGGGACAATCAGTACTGCTATCAAATGTCTTTCTCACATTGTCCACTCCATTCAGAAGTCGTTTTTAAGAGCTAGACGTCGTCTCTGGGCAGCAAGTGTGTGTATCACTTCCTAAACACGATTTCTTTTAAGCAGTCGACTTATACAAAGGCTATTAGGTACAGTGAATATTTCTTTTCTAATACCTCAGTTAAAGTTAGGAGTACTCGTCTAGTGTGACGTTAAATTGACGTTGTTTATCTTAAAAACAAGATGTCTACACTTTCAAGTACGTTTGGCTTACTCGTCTAAAACGAAAATAATGTTATCAACAACGGCCGCTAGGGAAATTAGCTAAAGAAGCTGAATTTGAAGATGCTCCATCTAGTTAGAGTCAGACTATTTACTTCATAGTGAAAAAAAAAAGGGTTTTGGTGTATCCATACTAGTCAAATACTCTAATAGACTCCCATGGAACAGAGCTAGGACGAACGGTAGGTTGTTCGTGTATGTATACATATAGTAGTAATTTTAGATACATTTTGTACTTTTCTAAATTAACTAAGTTTTCTCTTCACATTTCGTTAGAGTATTACCTTGGCTATCTCTTTTTTTACTACCTATGAGTTTGTTATCTATCAGTTAGCCTATATAAACACATCACGAAAAATATTTTACTATTTTTGGAAAGAAATTTAAACAATCTTGTAAAAATAGGACTTTTTAACATTATGAATATAAATAATTGAGTGTTATTCGGGGCCTGGCATGGCCTAGCGCGTTAAGGCGTCCGCTTCGTAATCTGAGGGTCGCGGGTTCGCGCTCGAGTCGTGCCAAACATGCTCGCCCTCCCAGCCCTAAGGACATTAAAATGTGACGGTCAATCCCACTATTCGTTGGTAAAAGAGTAGCCCAAGAGTTGTCGGTGGGTGGTGATAACTACCTGCCTTCCCTCTAGTCTTACACTGCTAAATTGGGGACGGCTAGCACAGATAGCCCTCGAGTAGCTTTGTGCGAAATTCCAAAAACAACAACAGTGTTATTTATATTTTATAAAAAAATTAATTTGATATCTTAATAATGCAATGATGATAACATGCTCAGTATAGCATGTAGCAAATTAATTCATGTAATATTAAGAATCTGTATGGTTAAATCTTTAGCCACTTTCAGATAAGAAGAATAACGAAGCCATTACGGATTAATATGCGCCATGATTAACTTTCATGACAAACGGTGATGAAGGACTTTTGTCCCAAAATCAGCACCAAGCAAGTTTCAACTAGGATCGAATAATTCACTTAAAACAGATGATGATGACAAGCGGACCTACTAATTACCACTTTAACCATTCATCTATCTCAAGAGCATCTAGCATCTGGATGTATGAAGTAGCAGAAACCATAAAGCGGATTTTGTCAGATGTCTAAAGCTTTCACTTCAACCATTTCATGTTGTCCATTTATTCGTTATTTTCAGAAATCCTGTTACTTGCCAACACACTCGGACGTGGCTAATAAGTTGCTTGTCAGCTCTGAGTGTGTTATAAAAGTGACAGTCAGTTCTTCTAGTTGGATAATGGCAACTTCTGACTGTTCGGTAGTTCAGAAATAAGGACGTCTGTGGTTGAGCTGGTCATTTAGCCCTTGTGTCACATAAAGTGTCGGCCATAACGCTCATGAAAGTATCAAATACCATATCATTTACCACCACACTATTTAACGTAGTTTAGTTCGTGCGCTTAGACTGATATTTCTAAGGAAAAGCTAATATATGTTAGCGTTTTATATCGCATATATTCACTATTCTCTAACGAACTCTGCTGTTGCACAATGAAAGCGCATAACGAACGTAGACTAGTTCTCAAAAATATGTATATTTATTAGTTTTTTTCTGGTATTTTCTTACTTGTACAAAGCTTAAACGTAGATAAAACAATGTGTCTTTCTTTAAGAAAATTGATTTTTCAACCTGAACGCGAGGTAAGGTCACACACTTCTAGTGTTCAGGTATAGACTTCCCTAATTCAGAATTTATGACCAGAAAAAACGCGATCAGCCGAAAGTACCCGTCGCCACAAGGGCTTTACTCGGCTCTTTGATCCAAATAATGTAATTTACAATAACTTTTATAATGCCTCACTTATGAAATTGCGACACCAGTTCAACCGCATCACACCTCCACATCCGGACTCTTCCAGATCCTTAATCCAGCCACCTCTTTAAGTCATTACATTTTGCACACTAAAGGTATCAAAGTAATTCTATTGAAACTTTTCCCTAGAAAAGGCACATCCTAAAATTGCACAATTACCCTTGTAAGGTACTTGTATGTTACCTAAAATTCTATAGAATACTGTAGTAAAGTAGATCTGATTTACTTATATTTCTTATCTATACTTCGTTCCAAATACATGTAGCGTGCCTATAACAGCTTAATAGATCTCCAAAATATCATTTGTTTCAGATGGAAGCGTACAAAATGTTTTCCATACCTCTTTTAAGCTAAGCCTTACATATTAATTTTTTATGAAGCAGCTGTACGGATGCATAGCATATTTTACGACCCATACCAGTAAAACTGTTATATAAATGGCCATGTCTTGTGTGTTTTTACTGTCCTTTTAATCTATACTTTTATAGCTCTTCCGTAATGCTACATCTACTGCCTTATAAATATGTTGTTGGTTTCTAAATGTCCATTCCTCGCACATGATGTTTATTCGAACTGCACTTATAGTTTGTTGGAATTTCATTTTCTTGATCAATAAAGCATACTTTTAGCATAACCACTGAAAATATTTACGGAAACAAAAAGCATATAAATAACCATAATTGTTGTTGTTGTTTGGAATTTTGCACAAAGCTACTCGAGGGCTATCTGTGCTAGCCGTCCCTAATTTAGCAGTGTAAGACTAGAGGGAAGGCAGCTAGTCATCACCACCCACCGCCAACTCTTGGGCTACTCTTTTACCAACTAAAAGTGGGATTGACCGTCACATTATAACGCCCCCACGGCTGGGAGGGCGAGCATGTTTGGCGCCACCATAATTGAGATAATGTATAATTATTCATGGCATTACTTGTTCCTCTAAAGTCACGAGTTGTTATTATTTACAGACAAGTTTAAGAAAAATACAATGTTTACGATTTTTTTCTTACATTTGGAAAAGATCGAAAATATGGCACTTGTCAAAAACTTATGAGATAGTTTATTTGTTAGTGTTCTAACAAGTTGTAAAATACCATATACGCCTAATTCAGAAAGATGCAACGTATCGTAGGTCTAGTAATCCCTAAAGTTTTAACGGTCGTCATAAGCCATAAAGATGCGAAGTAATGAAACACTCTTAATCCAATATCGTGCATATTGCATTACTTAATACTAATAATCCAGATACAAAAAGGACATAACTCGAAAAATTAAAACTGAATTATGCGTGTTGTCATTCAGAACGTGCAAGGTTACACAGCTTTCATAATCCATAAAGCTGCCAGACAGAGGTTATCTCATGTGTGAGAATCGAAATAACGTATATTTCAGAAGCAAGAAAGATGCAAGGAGTGGTTTGATAACAGAAAAAGATGAGTTACTGCCTCTAAGCTTATGAAACCCACCTTCAAATGCGTTTACTTTGAAAAGCAGTTTTTATGTGATCATTAGTAATTGGTGAAACATAATAGGAATTTTTTTTACTTGTTAAGTTAAATCCATTAAGTTCATCTTTTATTGAGCTTAGGAGTCTTTAAGGTGAATTCTTAATCGAAACCCAACCATATTGTTTCAGAACATAGTTAAAGACATTATGTGTAATTTCGAGAAAAAATCAAGGAAAATAATTGTTTCTGTTCACTTATAAAAGCTTTCTTTAAAGCAACTATTTCTGTTTGTTTGCACAAAGCAATGCAATATCTTATCTATGCTCTGACCATCACGGGTATAGAAACCCGGATTCTAGCATTGTTAGTCACCAAAAATATCACTATGCTGCTGGAGGGAGGGTTAAGCAATTAAACGAATGGATTAAAAATATTTTGAATTTTCCAGTTTTCTTGAAGAGAAACAAAGTTGTTGTTTTTTTTCTAAAGTTATTGATGTTAACCAAAGATCCTTTGCTATTTTAAATATTTAATTTTTTGTATACTTTAAAGTCTGTACATGAAAGCCCTGGTCTACAGAAACATTAGTCTATATCCATATTTCATAATAGATACCAGCTTAGTCGTACATTCATCATCAACTTACCAGAATCCTTAAGCATAAGTGTAACACCACCAGTATATATCACTGCATGGTGTTTAATACTTCTGTCCTCTCTAAAGCTAGTATTCGTACTTGGAATGCATAGAAAAAAAAGTTATATTGGTCCTCAGAGAAAAGGTATTACAAAATAAGCGTACACAACTCTGAGCAAATTTAAGAAAGAATATGTTATTTTTTATCTTAGAATCGCAGTTTGGTGATCTTACATCTAATAATAGTCAGGGTAGTAAGGTGAGAGGTTTCTCATTTTTTCAAAATGCAGAAGAAACAAATATGTTGTGGCACGACGTGCTGAACGTGAGATAAGTAGTTGAGCAGAAAGAAGGAAATGTCCTCCTTTGGAAGCTAACCTCATAAAAATACCGAAACTATTATGTAGCAGTATTAGTATTGTATTCATGTTAGAAAAAGTGCACGAAATTTAGAAAACTATACCTGTAACTCTGGCAAGGTTAAAAGCCATTCAGTCTATTAAGGAAAAAGATTGTTAACCTTTTGCGAAAAATAAAAGGGATAAAATCTCACCCGAGTTAAAAGCATCAATTCCTCGAAAGCACTACATCGTTCGAACGCGATGTGTGTCCGTGATTGAATTTCATACATGGTTTAAGAATTGTGAGACTTTTAATGCATTTAAAAGAAAAAAACCTTTAGGAAGAACATTTTAAAGGAAATGCACTTTAGAGTTAGAGTGTGCCTAACCTTTTCCTACTGCTTTTATCTTCATCTTATTCAATAAACGCGTATTATTTCTAAACGGAATCAATAACGACTGCAAGGTTTCCAACAGAACAGTCACCCAATGGGACAGAGGTAAGTCTGTGGGTTTACAACGCTAAAATCAGAAGTTCGATTCTCCTCGGTTGATACAGCAAATAGCCCAACGTGGCCTTGCTATAGGAAATTACACTGACAAAATAAGTGTTTCTTCGGTGTCTCCTTTTCTCAGGGAAATGTTGAAATCGTTATTCAGAAAGGTTATGAAAAGCAAAATATTATCCATAATCCCAGAAGTTTATATGGGAAAGGATAGATAGATATAGGCCGATTGAGAGATGAATTGACAAACTAACCGATTGTTCAGTAGGTCAGTTGGTTAAAACAGTAATATATATATATATATATACTTAAATTTAGGAGGAAAATAGTTATACATATATATATACCAATAATGTTCCAGTTGTGTTTTGGGTATATTATTTAAGAATTCTGAACATATTAAAGTTTTCAATGCTTACACGTCATGAATAATTTGATATTTTTCTGCCTTCATAGAAATGAAAGACGTTAACTGCTAGATCCCACACTATTCAACATATCTCTAGAACGTATGTTTCCTTACCTCAAGAACATATGGCTCTTTACTGTATGTGATAGTGGTAATAACGAAAATGGGGCTTCTCCTCTTACATTTAAATAAATTCGATGACAGTTAAGTTCATGATACAAATGTAACATTCGTGTATATGTGGATGTCGTAAAAGCTTAATTTTGTTTGCGTGTAATGTTAACCTTTATATGACGGACTTCTTTTTTGAAGCGTTCGTTAAGGGTTTAGCTTATATACTGCGTAGCATTAAGTGATTATATATATATCTGTCTATTAAAACAATCATTTTAAGTAAATGACAAAAACAGATGAAATTACGTACTTTCTTTAGCTTTGTTTGTTTTGAATTTCGCGCAAAGCTACTTGTTTGTTTGTTTTTTGTTTTAATTTCGCACAAAGCTACTCGAGGGCTATCTGTGCTAGCCGTCCCTAATTTAGCAGTGTAAGGCCAGAGGGAAGGCAACTAGTCATCACCACCCACCGACAACTCTTGGGCTACTCTTTTACCAACGAATAGTGGGATTGACCGTCACATTATAACGCCCCCACGGCTGAAAGGGCGAGCATGTTTGGCGCGATGGGGATGCGAACCCGCGACCCTCAGATTACATGTCGCACGTCTTAACACGCTTGGCCATGCCGAGCCGCGCAAAGCTACAAGAGGGCTATCTGCGCTAGCAGACCCTAATTTAGCAATGTAAGACTTGAGGAAAGGCAGGTAGTCATCACCACCCACCGCCAACTCTCGGGCTATTCTTCTACCAATGAATAGTGAAATTGACCGTCAAATTATAACGTTCTCACGGCTGAAAGGGTGAGCATGTTTGATGTGATGGGAATTCGAACTCGCGTCCCTAAGATTACGAGTCGAGCGCCTTAACCACATGGCCATGCTGGGGCATTTTAGGTTGTTACTTCCTAAACTAGTTCGTATTACGTTTGTTTGTTTGTTTGTTTGTTTTAGAATTAAGCACAAAGCTACACAATGGGACATCTAAGCTCTGCCCACCACGGGTATCGAAACCCGATTTCTAGCGGTGTGAGTCCGCAGACATACCAGGGACTTAAGTTTGTTACTAACCAACCTAGTCAGAATTAAGTTTGTTATGGAAAAGAAGAAAACGATATATAGGTTATGTATAAGGTATATCAGCAGTAATTTATGGAATTAGTGGCATAATTGATGGTATTATTTTATTTCTTTGTGTGTGGGCAACTCGTAAAATAAACCAATAAAATCATTGACTTACAAGAGGTTTCTTGAGCAAACGTAAATAGTTGGGAATATGTGTTTAGAAAGACGACAGGGGGCACAATCGACAGATCTATAAAAACGATTTAACATAAACGCTTTAGATTTGTAGGTATGAATTTACGTCAGCACTTTTACAATAAGATTAAAACTGTAGATCGTGTTGAACAACCACACTGAATATTTGTTCTTCATATCCTTCAGTTAGCTCATTTGAAGTCCCTAATTTAATTTTAAATTTATTTTAAAACACCAGTCATTCAAGATATTCTGTGTAAAGACAGAAATGAGTGTCAGGACCCGGCATGGCCAGGTGGGTTAAGGCGTTCGACTCATAATCTGAGGGTCGCGGATTCGAATCCACGTCGCATTAAACACGCTCGCCCTTTCCGCCGTGGGGGCATTATAATGTGAGGGTCAATCCAACTATTCGTAGGTAAAAGAGCAGCCCAAGAGTTGGCGGTAGGTGGTGCCATCCCTCTAGTTTTACACTGTCTAAATTAGGGACGGCTAGCACAGATAGCCCTCGAGTAGCTTTGTGCGAAATTCAAAACAAACAAACAAACACAACTTTGCGCTAATTCCAAAAACAAAACAAACAGAAATAATAATATAAAACTGAATTAAAAATTGTTGTGCCATTGAAAGACAAGTATAAAGGTTGGAATAATAAATAAATGTAAGAACCACTATAGTTTTGACTGGTCGAACACTCATTTATTTAACGTATTAATGATTAATTCTATACACATGTAGCTAATTTCGCTACACGTTTTTCTATGCCAAAGGAGGTATTTTGGTTATTAGCAAAGATATATATATATATATATCAAAAATATTAGTCTGTTTGGTTTAGTAGTGACATACAATCATGTGCCTTGCGTTCGATCCAATGTACGTGAATCTCGTAACTTCACAAAATGGTCAAACTAAGTGCATATAGATGTATATTCACAATTTAAAGAGTTATATACATCACTTGAGATAGCGCTAGTTCATTTAAATTACTTTATTACATTTATTATTACAAAATTTCATTTCGTTTTATAGCTACTGTGATATAATGGGTTAATCTGATATGCACATACATCTGCGAATAACAATACACGCAAAAATAAAACTATATTTATCAAGTGACAGCACCACACGTGTAATTAAACTGAAAGCGATTTGTTACTGCATTCAAGCTTTGATAGTGTTTTGCTTAATAAATGATTCAAAGACACTTTCACTAAAGAACTTCTCTGGTAGAAGCAATAGGAAATGGTACCGTAGACTTCAACATACAATTACGTTTTCCACGTGGGAGTTTATGACATTTTCGTACGAGATAGGAAACTTCTTTATTATTAATTTCTTATAAAGAAAGATTTTTGAGAAAAGTAAAATAAATGTTGAATGAGATACATCCCAGGTGTCGCTGTGTAACTATGTTGTTGTTCTGGGAAATAATTGACAGTCATTACTTGTTTGTTTGTTGTTTTTAATTTCGCGCACAGCTACATAAGGGCTATCTGTGCTAGCCATCCCTAATTTAGTAGTGTAAAACTAGAGGGAAGGCAGCTAGTTATCTCCAGCCACCGCCAACTCTTGGGCTATTCTTTTACCAACGAATAGTGGGATTGACCCTCACATTATAATGCCCCCATGGCTGAAAGGGCAAGCATGTTTGGTGCAACGGGGAATCGAACCCGCAACCCTCAGATTACGAGTCGAACGCCTTAACCCTCCTGGCCATGCGTGACCATATTATTATTTATTTATTATTTATCTGCTCACCTATCTGTTAAAAAACACTATTCTTTATCAACAATTCTGTCTTTCAACCATTCAACGAACTTTGGTAGGAATTCGTCTTCCAGTCAACGGATTTTTCACTTTTCTATTTCAACACTCATTTTCTTACCTTTTATGCACCCACCCATGTGTTTTGTTTACTTACTTACCTGTGTTGTTAATGTTTGTTAGTTTTATTTTTATTTCTTTGCTTTCTTTGTTAGTGATGTTATTCCATACATTTATTTTTGTTGTTATAATGTTTACCTGATAACCCTTTTTTAATATTAATTTACCTTTTATTCTGTGCTTTGTTTCTCTCTGAAATTATTCCATAGCCGGAAGACAGAACTACTTTTTAATTTAAAAAATAGTATAATTTTTGTAATGAGCTAATTAACATTAATATTTTCACCTGTACATTGTCTCGTGGTTAATGTATTAATAATCTTCGAAACAAGGAAAGGTTATACATGAATCCTAGGAGCTCCTGACCTGCCGTTTTGCATACAATCGAGTAATATTCAGGTTTAAAATATAATTACAAATGCTATTAGCAGTTTCTTATTTACTTACAGTTTTGTTTACAATTGAATATATCTCGCTTAAAGATTAAACGATGTACGATACTAAGTTAATTAATGAATTTTCAGGTTTGTTTGTTTATATTTAGAGATTTTTAATCTAAAAAAATCTTAGATGCTTGACATCATCTATCAATCTATTGTACACTGGTGAATCAACCGCTAATGTATGGTCTTGAAACGTTAATGTTCGAGGTTTTACTCCCTGTGGGTAACATAGCGCAGATAGCCAATTAACTGTAAGTAAAAAACATAAACCTATCAGACTCTCAAAGGCAGATACTTTCGCCATCTGTTGTCAGTTTTAACAGTTTTTTGCCCATTAACAGATCTGTTTTAAATCAGGGAAGAAAGATTATCCAGAGCCACATTGATTATGGTTTATAACTATTTTTTGTGTTACTGATAGAATATGAAAATCACGTCTTTACAGTAAGAAATTGTATTAACACATATTTATTTTTTCTAAGACACGTTATTTGTAAAAATTTGTTTTTAAATAATTTTGAACTGAAAAATAGTTTTAGATTTTTAAGCCTCTCTATGATCTCATAATTGACATAAATTACTTTATTGTAAGTTGCATTCAGAAAATTAGATTCTAAGTACAACTCTATTAACTATGACAACGCATATTGCATATTTATAATAATAAAATAATCGCGTAGGCGAGGAAATTACAAAATGCAAAATAGAAGATGAAGTAATGGTAACAAACTTGCCAAATTAAAATAATTCTATTGTTAAACACTAAAAAAATGTAAAATAATTTTGTTGGTAAACACAAAAACAACATTTTGGCAACAGCCCTTCATCGGGTTTCTCACTGGAAATCAACTGGGAAGGGCTGTTTCCCGAAACGTTGCTTTCGTGTTTATCAATAAAATTATTGTGTGTTTCACCATAACTATATTTTCTATCCTAGAAAGAAAATCCTGTACTTAAAATTAACGAGTGAAAGACCTTAACTAGTTTTTGCTTTTCGGTAAAAACACTTTCTTAATGTATATTCTACAGTATTATTATTCTTTGGTGGTACTTTATCGTTTCAACTTTATCAAATGTATTAAGTTTATCTCAGGACATTCAAATAACATATCCTAAGAATGCTAAGATTATCTCTGAATACATGGCAAGGAACCTTTCAGGAGGAAGCAATCAAAATGCTATTTTGTTGTTAAAATATTCTTTAGAATGTCAACTTTTGAGTTAAATAAGATTTGGTCTGATGGTTTCATTCGAGCACACGGAACAAGAAATGTATATATCTGGGTTTTTTCGTAGGTCTTATAGTGTATTAAGATTGTAACAAATGGCTTGATGGCTGTGCTCTTCGCAGAAAGTCTTGCGATACTTTCTCTCAGTAAAACTTCCACAAACGTCTGAATTATCGTTTTCCCAAAAGGATTTCCACTTTCTCTGCACTCCATTTCGCCGTCGAAATTGTGATATCAAAAACTGCCTTTCCATAACCTTGATAAATATATATATATATATATATATATTCGCTCCAATTTCTTATCTGTTAGTGCTTTTGAACATCTGAATCTGAGTACATGTCAGAAAATGGAACCATTACAGCACAACCTTTTGTAATTTGTTGTAATTTCATTGATCTATGTAATTGAAATTAGTGAGTAATCGGTTGTCGTATTTCATCAATCATGATATACATAAATTTAGATTTTATTGAAAGCACGAAATATATTACACTGGTATAGTTTGTTTTATAGCAAAGTGTAAATACTGCATGACATTCTAATCAATCAAGTTGGGTGAAAATCGTAAACTAACTTAATAACATTGACGTTTAAGCAGAAAACAAATGTGTGTGTTCTCAAAGTAAAAACAGTTCTATGAAGATATAGCTACGATAGTTTACTGTACCAACTCGAGCAGGATGTTTGAAAGTGAAAACATTATTTAGTAGTTTATCATATACACAAAGCACAACAGATGTTTTACATTCATTGGACTAATTTGAAACATCTAAGTAAAATAAAGACAAAACAAACTTTCAACGGTTACCTTCTGGAAAACCTTCAGTTTGACCACAACTCTAAATTTTCAACAGTTACTTTATCTGACAGTCTCTTCAGTTGGCTCTACGAAACTAAATTTTCAACGGTAATTTTGTTTCACCTTTGAGTTTGTTCCGTGATACAGCTCCACAGTTTAGTGGATTAGCTCTGTACCTCAATGTGCATGAAAAGATACGGTTGTGCCTACTAGATTGGTATTTTCACATGTCGACACACACACTCCTTCTCAGGAGTTTAAAGTAGTCACCTGAAGTTGGCCTTTCCAGTAATAGTTTCGAGTTATTTGATGTTATGGCCATTTACTAATGTCAAAACGAACTCGATGAACTTTGATTCTTAAAAGGGAATCACATTAAAAAATGTCTAATCTATGAAGATATTGCTACGATAGTTTACTGTACCAACTCGAGCAGGATGTTTGAAAGTGAAAACATTATTTAGTAGTTTATCATATACACAAAGCACAACAGATGTTTTACATTCATTGGACTAATTTGAAACATCTAAGTAAAATAAAGACAAAACAAACTTTCAGTCTCTTCAGTTGGACACTAGTTGGCACAAACTAAATTTTCAATGGTCACTTTGTTGGCACTTTTAAATTTTATGGTCACTCCACTTTTGAGTTTGTTCCATGATACAGCTCCACAGTTTAGTGGATTAGCTCTGTACCTCAATGTGCATGAAAAGATACGGTTGTGCCTACTAGATTGGTATTTTCACATGTCGACACACACACTCCTTCTCAGGAGTTTAAAGCAGTGTATATGCAACGTAAGTTGGTTTAAGATATACGAATGATAACTATAAATAAAAATAATCACAAAGTATTAACTTAGCGAAGCTTAAACCGAGACTTTCGTTTTAATAATAAAGTGTTGCGTGATGTTAAATTTAATATGCTGAGAGTCAGCGCGATGATAATCTAGGATGTTCTTATAAATATAAGCATCTTCATTATGCCATAAGCATGGCCTGCGGCAATGAAAATAACAGTTTAGAATTCTCTTTCTTTTTGTAGAAAAAATTTGGGGTATTTTTCAAAGTTTCTATTTTGAGTGAGTAATTACCATAGCGCCCAGATTAGATAACCTCAACTATGATTGCGTCCCACTAATTAACAAACCTGTGCTTTTTGAAGAGTGTGAATTTTATCAGATTTTATCGTTGTTGTTGTTGTTTTCGTGCCTTTTTAACCTGTTAATTAGAGAATTGAAAAAAACCTTAAAGTACAGGGATTATTACTTCAATGTCAGTGCCAACAGATAAACCTTTTACTGTGTTGTTTTCGAGAACATTTTTTTAATAATTGAAACCTAAAAAACTATTACTCTCTAAGAAATCAAAAAGGATGAGTTAAATTTTTCCTCCTTCCAAAAGTAAAATATTTGAAGATTTATTTAATTTGAGGAAGTGATTATAAAAGCAAATAATTATATATATTCAACTGTGTAAGCAAGCAAAAGAAATAAATTTATCATGTTATTTGGAATCTATATTAAATGTATAACATATGAAGTTAGTTTATGAAACCCTGTTTTATTTGCTATTGTGATTTGGTTTATTTTGTTTAGTCAAAACCCATCTTTTTTTTTAC
Source organism: Tachypleus tridentatus (assembly GCF_004210375.1). Lineage (NCBI taxonomy): Eukaryota > Metazoa > Arthropoda > Merostomata > Xiphosura > Limulidae > Tachypleus > Tachypleus tridentatus. The sequence goes on from NC_134836.1 coordinate 38,433,949, forward strand.
TTGTTGCATGGAATTGCATGTGTGTTGTAAACTGTGCTGCATGTTTCCATCTATAGGTGACGCTGCACGAACTACAGGAAATGTCCAGTATTTTGGTAAGTTTTTGCATGTTAATATTTTTATTTAAATATTTATAATTTATTTTAATTTTTAGGCCTTCAGGCCTTTGTATTTTTAACTCCGTTTTACGTTTATTTCATATAGAAATATATTTTCTTCCTGATTTATTTAATCATATAGGCTTCTGTATCAAACACAACAGTGATCGTTAATACAATTTGTTGATTCATGTGTATAAGCATACATTAAAAGTGTAATCAATAGTGAGTTCGGCATTTTAGTACAGCGATTTTCAAGTTATAGAATAAATGTTAAACATTGAGTAAAATTGCGTTTCCATCTTCCCGTGTTCATTTGCATTCTGCATCAACAGTACATTTTAAAAAACCGACATTATACAATAATTAATATGTTAATATGTATATACAAAATTTACAAGGTTAGAAATAAAAATAATTCATAGAATTTCTACTTATTCGCTAAAGAGGTAAAATCACAATTTTATATATATATATATATACTAATATTCAAGATCCAGTAAAGATAGAGAGAAATTACGTCTCGTATATTAAGCAGTCATGTTCAACTAAAGCGTCAATTTTGTTTACAATTTTAGACGCAAGCTTAAGGTCAAACACATTTTGTCATTTAAGAACGAAAACCTCTGCGACTTAGCTCTTTTCTCAGCACTTCTCTTGGACTGATATTTAGAACAACATAGAATAAAACTTTGTAATATATAAATACACCATTAATTTCGTCACCTATGAGACATGAGACCGGCTCTTTAGTTTGTTCAGACCTGTGCGATCATTACGTAACCAAACCCTCTATGTAACACCAGGAAATAGTTTTCATATGTAAGTTCCTTGTGGCACGTACCCCTAGCAGTGGAAAAGTAATCGATGAAATCAATAGTATACAGCAAATGATTCCTGTTACTGAACAAACTGTTACTAACCGGGACTTCTCAGACCTTTCATCGTTAACGACTGATTGTGAGTGTTTGTGGGCAGTAAAGAAATGTTTACACCAGAAGCGTGATGTCGTTCTTCAAGTTTTTTTCACTCACTATAAATAAAAACAATAAAATCTTTTTAACGTGGAAAACAAAATACTTTCGTTAAGTTTTCGTTAGTTATCGATAAAAGCAGAAATAATTTAACAGACTGAACTTTGCATTCACGTATGCTAATTTTTTAACGTGGAAAACATAACAGTTTCGCTGAATTTTCTCTGTTTATCTATAAAAGCAGAAATACTTTAACAGATTGAACTTTGTCCGAGGTGGACAGATAGTCCAACGTGTGGTTTTTGTGCTAAAATAAAATAAATAAATAATGTTGAAATGTCATATAAAATCAACTTCTCGTTGCACGTGGTCTTTCTTATATATAATTTCCAAGTGTTTTTATGGAAATGTTCAATAACAAATTCACAACACGAAGTACGTATGCCATGAATCTGCTGTTGTGTTCTACACACGGCACATAAAACAAATGGAAAAGATAAAATGGTAACTAATCTGTGAAGCAACTTCATAAACACAGAAATATTTTAATACATAATTTTCGATGTTAGCAGCGCCACCAATAAGTAATTCTTCAACTAAATAAGAGTAATTAAAAATACAATAGAGAAATTATATATTGCATTTTTTCAAGTGGTTGCATAAAAAAAAAGTAAACCATGTCATATTCAACCATAAAACCAGAGAAGAACTAGAATCTATCTAACTGATGAATGCAGTTAATTTAATATGTTTTTCTTGCGCTCTTATTCGAAATGTTTATAGTTTGTTGTTTCTTCTGTTCGGTTCTCTTGTTATTACACTATGTAACAAAATGTTTACTTTTTCTTGTTCGTGGACAGAAAGTGTTATTTACCAGTTGCTTATGCCTAACGTAAATAGAAAAGACCTATTTTTCTCTTAAAACTTTGGTTTTGTGACCTGGGAGCGTATAATGAAAACATGATGTGAGACTATATTTGGAGGCTGATACGTGAAAATGATTTACATTACAGTCGCAAATCTCGAAAAACTACTCACTTCTAAACATTTCTGTATAACTTTAGTATAAGTACATGTAAATCTTGATTCATATATTGTTTTATTCAGACCTTATGTAAATGAAAATGTGCAAATTTGCCCGTTTTTTACATAGAAAATAGGTTAATTTCTAAATTTCATTATCCTGGTCACAAAAGCAAAGTTTGAAGGGAATAATGGCCATTTTCTGTACTTTTACAACATAAGCAATTAAGAAATAATACATACTATCCAGGAACAAGACTTGTGTTACATCGTGTTATCTATATTTTCGACCATAATCCCGTAATATTTCACGAGAGTCAGCTGTATTAGTTTAATTTGTTTAAAAGTAGCTTACTAGTAAATACTTGAAGCTTAACCCATCAGTTCAATTGATATACTAGTCGTCCGGCTTCGAGAAGTCGCGACCTCAAATCCGAGCTGAAATATATATATAACGTAAAAAATATATCACATGACCAGCTAAGGAAATTTGAGATAGTCTTAAATTTCTGTTGTATACAAAAGTACAAAATAATCCTTATAAGAAAAATATGTGGTAATGAAAATAAATATATGTGTATTAAAAGTTCTTTCAATACCGCTAACAAAAATAAAGTTCACGAAAAAATAGCGTAAAGCTCACAGAACACATAAAATCGAGTTGTTTGCTTCGAACATTATTACCGAATTCCCATAAAACTTGACAAAACTTAACTTAAGCCTTTTAACAAGGTCTTGTAACCAGTGAAAATCCATTAAACGGCTTCGACAGAGAAACTTTCGATTAGCTTGACATGTGACATCATAAATGACTACGACACCTATTATTTTCTAACTATATGGTCGTTTGGTAAAAGGGTACCCAGAATACACAGAACTAACGTCTTTGAAGGTACAATAAAAAATAATAAGTTAACTCAATAAAAATCGTACATTAAACAATAAAACTATAGATATTCCATTTAAAATAATCAAGCTATATGTAACAAGAAGAAAAATAACTAACTAAACGTACTATAAGGCTATTTTTCATTGACTAACCCTTAAGTTAAACCCTTAAGAATTAACCCAAACTCGTAAATGACAACAAAGTACAGGAGGTGGCAAAGAAATAACAAGTAATTAAAGGAAACTCATAACGTATATAATGTTGCATTATATTTTACGAACTACATATTTTACAAGAAGTAAGAATATATTTTTTAGGACAAGTACTACGTTTCGATCGCTGGTGCGATCATTCTCAAGTATACAAGTTTTAACATCAAAGAAGGTTTTATTATTTATATCAACATTCAACAATCTAACAAGGTATTTAATTTATAGAATTGATAGTGGTTACTTATTCATGTGCATATCAACCCGTGAATTGACAGATTATTTATTTCTGAATTAGTAAATATATATATATATATATAACAAGAACAAAAGGGTTTGCTGTGTTAAAAATTCTGAGCCAAATTATTTGAATTTTTGAGACATTATTTGATAAAAAACAAACATTGAAATATTCAATAGCATAAAGCTTTATTAAAATAAATGTCTTCAGTCTCTGTTATAAGACGTCATTCAATGTTTTCATTATCCTTATAAGAAAATTATTAGGTTTTAGTGAGATGGAACTTAACAGGAAGGCAGGTGATAATACCACATTAAAACCCTTCCATCTCTGTTATCATACAGCCCTTCTAAGATAAGCCTACACCACGCCTTGGGATAAGGAGGTCATACTTTTATTAGAAAGGTACGGCTTGGACCTTATGAGGATAGATTGACAGTCAGGCTCATAATGAGTAACTAAAGAGAGTAATTTTATTTTAATTGTTATTTCCTTGCCTTTATACTTCTCCTTAGAATTACATGTTGAACCTCTGACACCGCATGCTCGTAATGATAACAAGGTTTGATCGATTAGGGATTTACCTGTCAGTTTTAATATTCGTTTTGTGAGTTTTTGACATGATCACGGAATACGAATTCAGTTGGATTACGATCAGAAGTTATTTTAATCACGACAACGACGTCTTATTCAGTTTCTAATTTCAAACGATGCGCGGCCTGGCATGGCCAAGCGCGTAAGGCGTGCGACTCGTGATCCGAGGATCGCGGGTTCGCGCCCGCGTCGCGCTAAACATGCTCGCCCTCCCAACCGTGGGGGCGTTATAATGTGACGATCAATCCCACTATTCTTTGGTAAAAGAATAGCCCAAGAGTTGGCGGTGGGTGGTGATAACTAGCTGCCTTCCCTCTAGTTTTACACTACTAAATTAGGGACGGCTAGCACAGATAGCCCTCGAGTAGCTTTGTGCGAATTTCTAGAAACAAACAAACGATGCGTGCATGTTACATGTTTGGATGCACGTTAATTTCCTGAGGATTTCTTGTAAAAAATTCAATCAACTTAAGAAGTTTTTACTTCAAATTTTAATCAAATTTTACAAATAATTGAGCGAAGTTTTGTTTCCAAGAATGTTTATACATACATAACTTTAATATTCGTGTCAACAGTTGTGTAAAATACCAAAATACGTTCATCAGAGAATTATACTTACTATTTCAATAATAATACTTCGAAAATAAATTAATGATTTCTACCGAATTAATCTATAAAAAAAAAAAATTTTATTTTTAGTCAATGACACTTGATTAGCATGTGTTTCTTGTTAGTTAGTTTGATTGGTCTATAATCCTGAATAAATCACCTTCGATCTGTTAGTTTAATTGTCCCATAGGTCTAAATAGAACTTGTTGGTAAAATTAAGTCGTCTATAGGTTTCAATAGGTATTTCTGGTAAATCGGTTAAATTATTCTATAAGCCTGAATAAAAGTTCGGTGTCGGGTAATATACTTAGTATATAAGCCTGTGTCCCCTGGTGGGACAAAGGTAAATCTACGGACCTACCACGCTAAAATCAGAGGAATGATTCCTCGTGGTAAACACAGCAGATAGACTAATGAGGCTTTATTCTAAAACCGACCAACAACAGAAGCTTAAAGATTTCCATCTCTTAGTCAGTTTAGGTATACTACATATCCAGGTCTGGTTTGTGGTTTTCTGTAAGTAAATATAATTGATTAATATGACTACTTTATAACTTAGCTTCCGTAAACAAATTAGGGTATAATAATTAAATAAAACGTCTTAAAATATGACAGAAACAATTCATTTATCTATCCATCTTAGTCTCGCTTCACCTTTCATAATATTTTCTTTCACCTAGCTGAGTTAATTACTTCAAAAACTCTGAAAAATGCTCTTTTTTATTTTAGTGCGAAGGTAGATAACAGGGCTTAATGTCTGTGAAACTGACTGACAAATCAAAAGTACGAACTTTAGTTTTATCTTACTTCCTAACAATAGGATTATTACATGAAATCGAAATCCACCCCATTATTGAAAACTAAACAGGCGTACAGATAGAATTCAACGACTGTTTTGTTCTTTATGAAAACACCTGGTTAGTTCTGAATGCCATTAATTTGACGATACAGACTGAATTTTCACGGATTTGTATCAACAAAACACGAAATACCACAAACACTGCTATGATTATTATTGCAATAAAAATAGACTTTTAAAATAGCCCAGCATTACCGACGCTTCCAGATCAATTTCATATAAGTTAAGATCACATTACTCAAGTATACTTTCCCAAAATTGTACTCTAAACTACCCATTCTCAACCTTTTTCTTGGTCACGGACCCTTAAGACCTCTTCTCAGGTTTCAGGGCCACTTGTTAAACAAGGATATAACACGAACAGAGAGGCAGAAAATAATTTATTTTTTAACACAAAAAAATTTGAACATTCCAACATACTGGACAAAACTTAAAAAAGACTGTATGGAATTAAACGTTTGCCAGGCCTAATGCGATCTTTGAGTTTCGTGCTTTTCTGCAAGTTTCATGATGTCGAGCTCCAAATTAAGCAATGACAGTCGGAAGTCACCTCTTGTCGAGATATTAATTTTGTTCTTGGATTTTCTCAAGGAAACTATGTTGCTGAATCCACACTCAACCAAATACGTTGAGGGAAAGGCAAGAAAAAATATCCGAACTTTTTTCCCACAGTGTTGTAAATTTATTCGGCAGATCACTCCTGGTCCAAAAATGTTTTTGAAACTGACTGAGCTGACGTCGTGCAGTTATATCACTCTGAAGATTAATCAAACTCTCTTAAATTCCTGCCTCATCTTGTGTGGATTGTACTTCTAATTGATTCAAAATCCAATTCAGGATACCGAGGTTTAATAGGTCATTAAATCTTTCTTGCATATCCTTGTGTAACTGCTTGAGACGTTTCACATAAACGGTAAGATCATCGTCCTTCAATACCTCTTCGATCCTCTTTAGATTTGAAAATTTTAAAAATTTCCGACGTCCTATATTGTGCCAATAGACTTCAAGTTTGTTAAAAAAGGAAACAATGGCTTCCTTACTATCTACGAGGTTACTGTTTTTGCCCTGTAGGGTTTTGTTTCTGAAAGATATCTGCCAGATAAAATATGTCCGCCTTAACTTCAACGAGTCTTTCTCCATGTTCTTTATCAGACATGAAGGAAATTATGGTGTCCCAGAGTGTAGCGAAACGTTTAAGACAGTTTCCCTTCATAAGCCATCTTATCTTAGTATGCAGCAACAGCGTTCAGAAATCTTCATCATTCTCTTCACACAATTGCCGGAAAAGACGATCCTGAAGTGCATGGGGTTTGATGAAGTTTACAGTCTTTATGACAACCGAAAGCGAAAGATTGAGACGTCCTCCTAAGTTTTAGCTACTAGGTGTTCCCTGTGAATGGCGCAATGAATGGTAAAGACAGAAGGTATAGCTCTTTTTAGATGGGTGATGAATCCTCTGTATCGACCAAACGTAGAAGCGGCACCATCAGTTGCTCAAGCTATTATATTCTCCATTGGAATACCGTTCTCGCTTAAGTAGCTTTTGACTTCTTCAAAAATAGATAGCCCCATATGATTCGTTTTAATCCTCCTGACAAGCAACATGTCTTCCATCAGTTCTTTTCCGTTCCAGAATCTCACATAAGCCATGAGAAAAGCGTCATTATCTTATAAAGTAGTTTCGTCTAATTGTAAAGAGAATTTCTTGGATTGTACAGAACTGACCAATCCCTCTTCAATGTTCCGTACCATCTCATCGATTCTTCTGGGAACAGTAAAGTTACTCAAAGGAATTCTCTGGATTGTTTCTTTAGCACTCAAATTCATGACATCAAATATTATTATAGACACTGAAGGCAAGATAAGCGACTCACCAATGTTGTGAGCATTTCCAGTTTTAGCAGTCAGTTAACTAATTTTGTATGATGCAACAAGACCCTTGTCTAATTTCTGTGACGTTTCAGTAAACATTTGTTTCAACATTGGTATTCTCTCGAAATTATCTCGAAGGTTTTTGAAGAAATACAAGTGTTTATCTTTCTTCTCTGTATGCGAGGAATCCAAATGTTTTTTGCTTTTTCTTCAGTTTGCTTGGTCTCGTGCTTTTAGTTGATAATGTTGTCATGCAGTTTAAACACATGGGCAAAGATGGGTTTTGCGGAGATGTGATAAAACCATACGATAAGTATTCCAGGAATACTACCTACACTTTTTTTTTTCGCCAAGGAACTCGTGGGTAGAACTATTTCTGAAAATAATAAAAATAATTATGAGGCGCTTATTACTAGGAAAATAATGAGCCAATGGCCAGTTTCAAAAACATAAACAAATGTAAACAGTTATAATAACACATTAATAATACTTTCACGTATTGCACATAGAATGTCAAATTATCATTATTTTTATAAATCAGTATCTTTTTTTCTATAATGTCACAATTTGACAAATCATTTCTAGCTTCTTCTAAATGTTCCCAGTGAACCAGCTAATACAGATCAACATGATACAGTCTTGTTAACTTGAAGGTTGAGGTGACACAACAATATCTATTTAAATTTTACCAGTGAACCAGCTAATACAGACCAACATGATACAGTCTTGTTAACTTGAAGGTTGAGGTGACACAACAATATCTATTTAATTTTTACCAGTGAACTAGCTACTATAGACCAACATGATACAGTCTTGTTAACTTGAAGGTTGAGGTGACACAACAATATCGATTTAAATTTTACCAGTGAACCAGCTACTATAGACCAACATGATACAGTCTTGTTAACTTGAAGGTTGAGGTGACACAACAATATCGATTTAAATTTTACCAGTGAACTAGCTACTATAGACCAACATGATACAGTCTTGTTAACTTGAAGGTTGAGGTGACACAACAATATCTATTTAATTTTACCAGTGAACCAGCTAATACAGACCAACATGATACAGTCTTGTTAACTTGAAGGTTGAGGTGACACAACAATATCGATTTAAATTTTACCAGTGAACCAGCTAATACAGACCAACATGATACAGTCTTGTTAACTTGAAGGTTGAGGTGACACAACAATATCTATTTAATTTTTACCAGTGAACCAGCTTCTACAGACCAACATGATACTGTTTCTCATTGCTCTTCACGGTTGAGCTGATACAATTGTACCTATTGAACTTTTACTAGAATATCAATTACTAAAGACCAACATGTTGTTACCTCAATACACTTCATGATTAATATCATACAAATTATAAATTCAAATAATTTTCCAGATATTGAACATCTATCTGAAGCAAACAGTGTTTAGCAGACTTCTTTAATATTTACTTCAATTCGATGTGCAAAGCATAATAAGAGTCATTATCTTGTATACTGGTAGTTGTGTTCAACGGCTCATTGCCAGCAGTATGTGTCTACCCTCTCCCCCTGCAGACACTGGGTATGTATAACTTCAGTCTGAATTGATATAAACATTCTGGATGATGGGCGTAATGACAGACCTGTGTATCTTTCTCAACACGTTTCAAAGTTCACACAAACCAATGACTAGTAAATGCGCGGTAAATTAATTATTTTTGTTTTACATTACCATGTCCAGTGGATTTCCATTTTTTTCAATATATTCCCCGCGAGAAATTTACACTTGAATAAATGGACTGGAATGTTATGGACACTCGTACCGCTAATGTCACGTCCGGTAATATTTCCGCTTTGAAGGTCAATGAAGTTATTTTTCGTGCCTCCAAATTGCGGCGAGCTGTTTGTGATATTACACTAACCCTTATAAACTCTTTACAGCAACAAACCGTTGAATTTACTTACGAACTTAGTGTTGAGAAGCCAACTAGTAGCTACATTTATATGTAAGAAAAATGTTCGTTATGATATTAAATTTTCAATAAACCTTTACAACAACACATAGTATTTGTTACTGATCACTTATAGATTTGACTGCATAGGAATCACTGACTTGAAGAACCAGTTTCGTAAAGAAATAACGTGTAAAATTTGGTTTTTAGGGTCGTTCAGTGAGACTCGGCATGACCAGGTGGGTTAAGGCGTTCGACTCGTAATCTGAGGGTCGCGGGTTCGAATCACCGTCGCACCAAACTTGCTCGCCCTTTCAGCTGTGGGGGCGTTATAAGGTGACAGTCAATCCCAATATTCTTTGGTAAAATAGTAGCCCAAGAGTTGGCGGTGGGTGGTGATGACTAGTTGCCTTCTCTCTAGTCTTACACTACAAAATTAAGGACGGCTAGCGCAGATAGCCTTTGAGTAGCTTTGCGCTAAATTCAAGACAAACTAAACCTTTCAAACAATCAATCTTTCAGTGAAGATGTGATTCATCAAAAGTTATTTGGTAGATGTCATGGTTGAACAAAAAAAACTCACGTTTCCATCTGCTTTCCAAGCCATGGGGCTAATGTCCCATATATGTAACCAGATCCTTTTACTTTGTTTCTTTTTCTTTACATTTAGTATAGAAACGGTATTGACAGCATATTATCTGAAAACAATCATAACTTTAAACTCGCATATTCATTCTCAGTTTGTATTTATAGTATTTTAAATGAATAGATATTCTACACGTATCTTTTCTAGATATTATAGAGTTTTATAACTTTTAGATCACCCTATATGTTATCATTCGTAAAATTTATAACGTGGAACATGTTAATACCTCAAATACAATTGTATGTCGTCAATCAAATGGCGGCCCGGCATGACCAAGCGTGTTAAGGCGTGCGACTCGTAATCTTAGGGTCGCGGGTTCGTACCCCCGTCGCGCCAAACATGCTCGCCCTTTCAGCCGTGGGGGCGTTACAATGTGACGGTCAATCTCATTACTCGTTGGTAAAAGAGTAGCCCAAGCCAGTTAGTCATCACCACCAACTCTAGAACTACTCTTTTTCATTATAACATCTCCACGGCTTAAAGGGCGAGCATGTTGGATGTGACAGGTATTCGAACCCGCAACTCTCGGATTATGAGTCGAGCGCCTTAACCAACTGGCTTTGCCGAGCTTTATGAATAGTAGAAGTTCCAACATTCTGTAAATACTGCTGTGTTCAGGTATTTTAAGGTAAAGAATAAAACAGACGTTTTATGTACTATTTTAGTACAATACATGACCAACCACTTATTACATATTCATATCACAGTATGAATAGAATAACCTCGTGTATCACTATGAATTAAAAGTAGCATTACACGTATATACAATGGGCAGTGTCAGAAATGTTTCTCTCATTATTTTCAAGCATATCTTTTACATATAGATATGTATTGAGCTTTTATTTGCTTAAAATTATAATTTTCACTGTTTTTAGTTTCGTTGTTGTTTTATAATAAACATACACATAATTTACATCGTGCATTCACATGTAGTGCTACAAAATATTACTATCGGTAAATTAACTGAGTCGTTATTCGTACACAGTTTTTACAGGGTGATTCAGTCCAACTTTTACGTCATGAATAAACATGCTAGAGTTGTAGTGGTCTTTATTTTTATTCAGGTTAGTTAACCCAGAAAAATAGAGTATTCTCATTGCTCTTTAACCGTCGAGCCTTAAGTGAGCTAACGAATAACCAAAGAGTCTTCTGCAAAAATGCATTATCTGAAGACCTAATATCAGTAACACTGGATAATATTTGTTTTTCACTACATTTACAACAAGCCAAATTCTAGTTGGTTAGTGATTTCTAATATACATCGCGAATTGTAGGTAGAAAAAATAATGAAATACATTAAGCACAAATTAACATGAAGTTATTGTTTTTGATATTGAATATCAAAGGAATTCAACTAAAAATATTGAACAAAATAAATTCTCGAAGAACTCGGTAAAAGTTTAGAACATGCTACTTGGTATTACATTTTTACTATAATTTTGTTATATTTATAATCTAATTATAAACGTATAAATTACAGTTATTTTATATCTCTTTCTTTCTGGTATACTGATAAACAAGGTTCCAACTGTAAATTCGTTAAGTATCTTTTCCTACTACATAGTGCATAGTACAAAGTAAACTTGTATAGTTGTTGTTGTTGTTTTAAATTAAGCACAAAACTACACGATGGCTATCTGTCCTCTGCCCACCACGGGTATCGAAACCCAGGTTTTAGCGTTGTAAGTCCGCAGACATACCGCTGAACCACTGGATGGCTAAACTTGTATAATCACTGCGTTTAGACAATAATCTCTTCAAACAAATAATGTTATTTTACAAGTTTTAATAATTCTTATCTGAAGTAAAAATAAAGATACCCCTGATTTTGAAGCGAAATAACCAAAATAAAAAAGTTTAATTGTATTTTTTTCATTATTATTTGAAATATGTGTAGCTTCAAGATCATTAACGAACCTATAATTCCTGAAAATTTATTTTTTCTCAGGCAGTTAATTACTCTTGTCTCTCCTGTAACATTATAGTTCATAGTCACCTGAACTATCCAAGATCATTTTATAAAACTAATGATTCTGTCAACACCTTCTGACATTTACTTTGAATAAAAAGGCTGCTACAGAGCTGTTCAAGAAAACTTGGCTTGCTCGTTAACGAGCGTGCCTTTGATAAAATCTTTGTTCTTAAACTTTAGCAGTCACCCTATACGCTATTCATGTGTGCCTATCAAGTGCTCTACTAGAAAGTACGAACTATTCCAGCTACAGGTTTGTAACTTGGATAACTGTTGGTATTTACTTTCAAGCTTGGACTCATGTGAAAGTTATCTAATACAAGTTGTTCATTTATTCTCCATCAAATTTCATACCAATTCACTGCTTCCCGCTAGCACAGCGGTAAGTCTACGGATTTAGAACGCTAAAGTCAGGGGTTTGATTCCCCTCGGTGGGCTCAGCATATAGCCCGATGTGGCTGTGATATAAGAAAAACACACACACAAATTAACTAGTGGGTTATGGAGGAATATTTTCTAATAAGGTTACAAGCATTTCTTTTATAATTAAATGATATTTTGACAGTAAAATTTGAAAGCAAATTAATTTGAACTTATCAAAGAAAAAATTCTTGTAAACCAAGAAATGTAACCGATAAAGCCTTACCATTATTAAAGCCCTGGAAATTTATGTGTTACCTATTGTAGTTAATTTAATATAGAAACACAGAACCGACTACTTTTCACGTTCTAAGCAAAAATCTCCAAGTGGCTTAGCTTTGAGCCTGCGAGCTTATAATGCTAATATCGAGTTTCATACCACCAGTGGGCAGAGCTCAGATAGCCCATTTGGAAGCATTGGACTTAACAAGAAAACGACAGCGTTAACTCTGAAGTTACTTTTAATAACTTAAACAGTCACACCAAACATACTCGCCCTTTCAGTCTTGAGAGCGTTATAATATAATGATCAATCCCACTCTTCGTTGGTAAAATAGTAACCCAAGAGTTGGCAGCGGTGGGGGAGTGATGACCAGCTGTCTTCCTTCTAGTCTTACACTGATAAATTAGGGACGTCTAGCGCAGATAGCTCTCATGTAGCTTTGCGCGAAATTGAAAAAGAAACAAACAAAACAAATACATCAAGGATGTCCGCCTTCAAGCCTTATCTCAGGTCATGGTACAATCATCAGCTATTTGATTTTCTCAGGAGTGATAGCGAAGTTTAAACCACGTGATAAAACACGTTTCATTGAGAATTCATCTAAAGTCATACACAACCTCTCTGAACAAGTTTTAACCGGCTCTGAAAAACATGTTTCGTCACATAGTTTAAACTTCACTATTATCAGCTATGCACGAAATTTTTACTTATGCAACATTTTTTCGTTTCCAGAATCGAATTTTGTCTTTTTTGCCTGTCGTGTTATGAAAAATGTACCCTATTCATAATACCTGCCTAGATGTCATGCTTGGCACACAAATATATATGACTCTTTCTCCATGTTTGACAATGTTATTAATATAAGAAGAAGCGAATTAATAATTCTTATAGCCCCAAGCAAGAAGAACATTGGTACCCCAGCATAACTCCTGCCCCGTTAAATAAGAAACTTATGGATAAATACAAGAAGAGATCGACTAGTATATTGTTTACACACAGCATTAATATTATAATAATTAAAATAAAAATATACTACGTTTATATTAAACTACTTAATTTCGTCAAACATATAAAAATAAAAGCAATATTTGTATCTGATAAAAACGTGAACTATTATAATAACATTGGTTGTATGTATATGGTTGTACCTGATAAAAATATAAACTATTATAATAACATTGGTTATGTGTATATGTCTGCATCTGAGAGAAATTTGTCGCATTTTTAATAATAATTAGCATTAAGTATGTACATGAAGATGAAATCTAGGCCCGGCATGGACAAGCGTGTTTAGGCGTTCGACTCGTAATCCGAGAGTCGCGGGTTCGAATCCTGGTCGCACCAAACATGCTCGACCTCCCAGCCGTTGGGGCGTTATAATGTGACGGCCTATCCCACTATTCGTTGGTAAAAGAGTAGCCCAAGAGTTGGGGGTGGGTGGTGATGACTAGTTACCTTCCCACTAGTCTTACACTGCTAAATTAGGGACGGCTAGCGCAGATAGCCCTCGAGTAGCTTTGCACGAAATTAAAAAAATAAATAAATATACGTCTTCCCCTTTAGATCGTCACTCTCACAGGAGACCGTTCTTTGGATGATTGCCCCTCAGTTCAGATCCGTTAAACTGTGCGTTAATTCGCTCCTTCATATAGGCAACAAACATTACATTGTGGTGAATATGGTATATGTTTTCTAATGAATAATACATATTATTATTTGTTCTTCTTTAGCTCGGACGACATTTTTTAATATTTTGTTTTGTTTACAAATACACGAATTCAATAAAGGAAGCTTCTTTCCTTCGCTTTATAGACAAAAATAATTTTTCCTTCAATGTTTTGCTGTTTTCGAGCATTCGCCCAATGCTACTCAATGGCTATCTGCGCTAACCGTTCCTAATTTTGAACAGACACACCAACGGGAAAGCAATTTGTTGGACCAAATACTGAAATTTGGCTGGCACCCGTATAATGCACTCACGGCTCCAAAGTACAAAGTGCGAATGTTACGTTTATTTTATTTGCGTTGTAACAGCGAGGAACGCTAATGAATGGGCCACGCTCAGACCAACTTAATAGGCAGAGATCTACTTTATGAAACGTTTAATAAGATTTGTTTTACGAAACGTTAAGGTCAAACTTTTATGATATTATTCCAAAAAATAGCTTAAAAAATCGCAGAAGTGAGATAATACTTTACGTTTTATCTGATACATCATTTAAAATTACGAATGAAATTCCTTTGACTGTGAATAATAACAATATTTATTCTGTCAATATTTATGTTTGTCATGCTTCTAAAACGAAAAACAGACAACATCGCTATGTACGTGTCCGGCTTTCACTCGTAGTTCAAGCTAGGAGGAACAGAAATCGCTGTTTTACCTACAAAATCATATTTTCAAAAGACAAAGTACACGAAATTGTATCAGAACTCGCTGTGATTAGTCGTCTTATTTTATCTGTGTTAAACATCCTGACAAAAAATACTGTCTTTAAAAAATAAAAAAATGCTTATTTATGTCATACAGTTAACAATTTAGAATGTTCGTTTCATGTCAATTTCTTATTTTTATGTATTGTTTCAGGAGATCAGTCACCAGGTGGCAGCTGGAGCATTTCAACCTCTTTGGGCATGATCTTTCTAAACATGGCACTCGTTTTTTGGGGAACGAATAGGTAAAAACGTATTCATATGTAGTTATTATGAGTTACATCTTAACATAATAGTTAGCTGTAACACAAAAAATGTTGGTAAAATTATCAAAATATTTTACGTTGAAAAAGTTAATGGCACTTTGGAAATATTTTCCAGGTTTGTGAAATTAGGATTTTTTTTATATTTTTGTGATTGGCTAGTTTTATTTACTAGGTTCACTTGTTTAGCTTGTCAATTATGTTTTACTTTGGGATAAAAAATATTTTTATTTCTTTGGTTTCGTTCTAGCACAACAGGTTTGTTAGACGTTTAGCTCAGTTGGTAGAACACTCAACAGGTATTCATTAGTTTGCCGCCTTGCGACACACCGGCATGTCTGAGAATTTAAAATGACAGTAATCGGGATTCGATACTCGTGGTAGGCAGAGTACATAGAGCCTATTGTGTAGATTTGTGCTTAATTACAAACAAGTCGACAACGTTGTGTTAAATATAAAGTTTAGTAAAAAAATAATAATATATCTCACAAATGAGTAAAAAAAAAGATTACCACAGTGAAAAACCAATTTCACAAGCTACATATATGAATCCAAAAACTAAAACAAGGATAAACATAAGGTCTTGTCATTTTTAGTGTTTTTCTGGAAGCTACATTAGGAATCAATCCACTAGGAGCTATTAGAAAAGCTTTTGGTTTGGTTTGTTTTGAATTTCGATCAAAGCTACACGAGGACTATCTGCGCTAGCCGTTCCTGATTTAGCAATATAAGACTAGAGGGAAGGCAGCTAGTCATCACCACCCACCGCTAACTCTTGGTCTACTCTTTTACTAAATAATGGGGGGATTGAGTGTCACATTATAACGCCCCCACGGCTGAAAGGGCGACCATGTTTGGTGCGACAGGGATTCACACCCGTGACCCTCGGATTATGAGTCGAATACCTTAACCACCTGGCCATGCCGGGCCTTGTTAGAAAGATACTTTTAACAACATGCATTACAACAACACATGTAACAGACAAATATTACTGGATTCTGATTTAATAAGGTAGAGCGTATAAAATTTGGAAACAAAACTACAAAATTTATTTTTTATTACAGTACAATGGAACAATAACTTCAAATCAAGAATGGTGTGTGAGATGACAAGACTGAAGTAATAAAACAAATCTTGAGTTATATTGATGATAAATGATTAATTTCAGCATTGTTTGGTGAGTTATGGTTTCTCTTTCCCTCTCGACCCGGCATGGCCAGGTGGATTAAGGCGTTCGACTCGTAGTCCAAGGGTTACGGGTTCGAATCCCCGTCACACCGAACATGCTCGCTCTTTCAGCCGCGGGAGCGTTATAATGTGACGATCAATCCCACTATTCGTTGGTAAAAGAGTAGCCCAAGAATTGGCGGTGTGTGGTGATGACTAGCTGCTTTCTATCTAGTATTACATTGCTAAATCAGTGATGGCTAGCGCAGATAGCCCTCGTGTAACTTTGCGCGAAATTCAAAAACAAACTTTTCCTATTTTCATAGATTACTCTCTTTAATTGGTATGTTTATTGTGTATAAAAAACTTTTTTTTAATATCACCTACAGTAGGAAAATGCATTTCTAAACTCCTATTTGGGTAAAACTTTGTTTTGATAGGTAGTGTGAACCTCATAATTTACCAGAACATTGTCCGTATCCACACCAGTTTAACTAGTGTGTGATTTACTGATTAAAATAAGCGATAAGTTAATAGTTTTTCTATTTAAAATGTGTTTTTATTCTTAATATTCGTTAGTGGGAAGAAACGTGTTATGGATGTTTGACAAAGATATTTTGATATTAAAATCAATTGAAGGGATGTTTAGACCAGGGGGTTCCCAACCGGTTGGTCGCGAACCCCCAGGGGGTCGCGAAGCCTTAGCAAGGGAGTCGCGTAGCCTTGTTAGAAGTAGCTTGGGATAACTTTAATTTTATTTCATCAATTACATTTTCATGCTCTTACATTTTTTTTTTGTTTCGGTGCAAAGCAAAACGTGTGCTACATTAGTTCAATGTCATTAGGTGATATTATGGGTGTATGTATGCGTGCCTGTGAGTGAATGTGCCTGTGTGAATGTGTATGTGTCTGCAACTGTATGTATGTGTGTACTAGTGAGTAGCGAGTATGTGAGTGCACGTGCATGTACGTATGCTTGTGTGTCTGTTTAGCTGTGATTAAGTGTGTGTGTGCTCGCTGTCGACACGTGAGTCACATGTCCGTTGCTGATTGGTGGATGACGAATCGCGCGACTGGCCACGCTCCCTTCCCTCCCAATACTTACCCCATCATTACTCTACCTGCACCCCCCACAAGTAGTCAGTGTAAGATCTACAGTTGCCAAAGAGTTCATTATTCAACATTTTTTATTTTAGTTTAACAAGGAGATAAGTAAGCAGTAAAGGTGAGTTGTGTCCATGACTAAACGGCGCAGATAATCAGAATGCTACCTCAACATTGGCTTCACCACTGTGCTCACCAACGACGGCATCGAGAAACCACAGTGTGTTTCGAAACATATAGAACACGCAAAGAAAGGGTTTGGATTTCTTCAAACGGCATGAACGGTGTCTTAAAAGCCAAAGAATCGATAGAAGTGGGTCGTTTCAGCAGCAGAGTGCAGCCGTAGTGGAAACTTCATATGAGATTGCATTCGAAATTGCTAAACAAAAAAAGCCTCACACGATTGGAGAAACACTTCTTAAACCCTGCATGATGAAAGCAGTAAATCTTATTCTTGGAGAAGCCAGTGCAAAGAAGATGCAGCAAGTATCCCTGTCAAATAATACTATACAGAGGTGCATTTCTAAAATGTCTATGGATGTGAAGGAACAGGTTTTGACTGAAATCAAGGGTTCCCCTTTATTCTCCTTTCAGCTCGACGAGTCAACAGATGTCAGTTCATGTTCTCAGTTGCTTGTCTTCGTGAGATACATTAATTCAGGTGACATCAAAGACGAATTCTTATTCTGCAGTGCACTTGAAACCACAACAAAAGCTGATGATGTCATGGAAAAAGTTTCAACTTTTTTTCAAGACGAAGATCTTCAATGGGAAAACGTGTGTGGGGTTTATACGGATGGGGCACCGGCTATGTTAGGATCGAAATCAGGATTCCAGTCGAGAGTGAAGAAGCTAGCACCTCAAGCAAAGGGCATCCACTGCATGATTCACCGATATGCTCTCGCCAGTAAGACTCTCCCTGCCTCTCTGCAGGAAGTGCTTGAATCTGTAATCAAAATTGTAAATTATGTGAAGACTCAAGCACTCAACACTCGCCTATTCAAAGAACTATGCAAAGACATGAATGCTGACCACGAAGTCCTTCTCTTCTACACAGCAGTACGTTGGTTGTCGAAAGGAAGCGTTATTAATCATGTCTTTGAAATGAAAGATGAAATAAAGCTATTCCTGGAGACTCAAGAAAGGAAAGATCTTGTAGCTCACTTCGAAGACGAAGCATGGAATAAAAGGGTTGCGTACCTAGCCGACATTTTTGACCAGCTGAACAAGCTCAATTTGAAGCTTCAAGGAAGGGAAACACATGCTATCCTTTTTCAAGATAGTCTTCGGGCCTTTGTTTCCAAACTGCAAAACTAGCGTCGGAAAACCAATCTTGGAAACATCGCTATGTTTGAAAAACTTTGTGGAGTGACGGATGAGTCTCAGATCCAACTGGATCAGTTCCTCAAGAATGAGATTACCGAACATCTTCAGTCTCTAGAAAAGGAAGTCGAGCGTTACTTCCTGAGCTATCACAGGAACAGGAGGCCCTGGTACGGAACCCATTTTGTACTGAACTTGATGTATCCAGCATCCCAGATGATATCCAAGATGAATTTCTGGATCTAAGGAACGACTCTTCAGCTCGTGATCTCTTCAAGATGAAATCCGTGACTCAGTTCTGGTACGCTATGTATCAGTCATACTCCAAAGTCAGCATGATAGCTTTACGTGTCCTTGTTCCATTTCCTTCTACCTACTTGTGTGAGGCAGGATTTTCCACTCTTGTCAATATAAAAACAAAGAATAGGAACAGACTGGATGTTGGAGATGACATGAGACTGGCTCTAACAAACGCTCGGCCACGAATTTCAAAGCTTGCTGCTGAAATGCAACATCAGGCATCTCACTAGCTGGGTTGAATAGCTGTTTAAACATATGTTAATATTATTTTAAGAAATATATGTTCTTTTTGTGAATTCAGGTTGGACCAGTGTGATTTAATTTGCTAATAAATAATTACAGAAATTTTAAATATTTTTTAGATGTTTCTTTCCCTCTCCTTTACAGAAAATAAAAGAAAAATTAAGCTGCTAATAGTAAGCCCTAAGTAAGGGGTCACATGGGTTTCAAACTTATAGGTAAGAGGTCGCGAGTGCCAAAAGGTTGGGAACCCCTGATTTAGACGAACGAAACGGATGGGGGTGACCTCAAGGTTATCGTTCTTGGCTACGTGTAGGAAGACTGATGGTTCGAGCTGCAATACGCTCTACACCTAAAGCTATAATTGTGTTATAAAAGTGAAAATAATTCGTGTAATTGGTTTTAATGTGTAATATGTTCTGATTTCATACATTCATTGTTGTTGTTTATTGCAGTCATATAGCATGAAAGAAAAGAGTGTATTAAATATCTCCCATGTGTCACATGAAATTTTCTTGAAATAAAAAATTCTGTTTCCCATTATCGTCAGGTATGGCATGTGGTTAGTTGTTCGGACTGCGGATTAGAAAGTCCAAGGTTCAAACCACGCTCGACGTGCTCCTCACTTTTAGATGTTCGGTTATTACTAAAAATCAACATTGCTATTCGGTTAAGATTAGCTGTATAAGCGTATTGTGCTGTTGATTGGTCACCCTTCCTCTTGTCAGCATTTTTAAAGTAGAGTTAACAGTGCATGTACCTTAATGTTTCGGACACTGTAGAAAAAAAAACACTCAAAAGTGTCAAATACTGTTTGGAAAACAAACCTAGTTTTGAATTATAAGATCTAGAAACTTTACGACCCTTACTTAAACAAAATAGTTGACTTAGGATGAATATAATTTTATTATTTTATGCTGTGATATTCACAGGGCAATAGACAAATCATAAAACAATTTATTCTTATAAATGCTTTTTGTGTTGTTGTTTTTTTCATTAAGTGTTTCGCTGTTTGGACATTTAGTTCAATCTTATTAAGAACTGAGAACTAAGCAACCTTTGCTTATCATAACATAAGCTTTAAAATAGCTAATTGCTCTTCCAAACTGATAGCAAAGTTATTTGAACCAAAGTTCAGTTCTGCCAAAACGAAGAATGAGGCTATTATTTTGAATGCAATTGTCCCATTAGCAGCAGAGGAGTTGAAGACTTAATAGAGGTCCAGTTCGTTTAACTTATAGCAGATGCTTCAAACCGAAAAGATGCTAAAATTATACCTATCATGGTGCGATTTTTTTTTTTTGTCAGAGGAAGGAGTGAAAGTAAAACTTTTAGACTTTCAGTCGGTTCCTGGAGTGACATCAGAAATTTTGACAAATTGCTTGGTGTCCACTTAAAAGAAACATGATTTATCAAAAAAAATGTTGCTCATTGTGGTGACAACTGCAATACAAATTTTGAAAGTGTAAAAAGAAAGAAAAAAACAATGTATATAGTCGATTGAAGAAGGAACTTGACAGAAATATTGTAGGTGTTTGTTGTGGTGCTCATATTGTAGATAACTGTCTCCAAACTGCAGTTAATGACCTTCTTATTGTCAAAATTTACAAGTATTTCTACATTTACGCTATATTTACCTAAAAGAATTCTGTGAGTTTGTAGACATTGAGTACAAGAAAATTCTCCAATATGGAAAAACGCGATTTCTGTCTTTGTTACAAGCTGTTGAGAGAATTATCCAGATTTATGAAAGACTGAAGTCATATTTTTGTTTACAAGAACGGTGCCCATTGTTGATAAAAAGATTTTTTTTTAAAGTAAATGTGGAGAAATGTATCTATGGTTTGTTCATGGACAACTAGGTTTGTTCAAAAAGTGATTTTTGCCATGGAGAAAACAAAAGTAACTTAATTTGAAATCCAACCTGAAAGAATGACGAGATAATAACTTTATTCCTCTTGGTGAAAAAAATAATACTCCATGTGCCAAAGGAATAACTTGGTTATTAAGGAATTTACCAGTTTTTACTATTGCTGCCTGTCTTATATTGAGCTGTGGGAAAACAGTTTTGGTGGTGGAGAATACTTTGTTTGGATAAAAAATGTGTTTTCGTGTGGCCTGACATTGAAGTAGTTGCTAAACAAATTAATGAAACGCTTGGAAATGCTGCAATCAATGTTGATGGTCTGTTTGATGAAGTTGTTCTTGCTAAATCCTTCTGGTCATCAAAATGTGACGAGTGGAAAGCAAACGAAACAGGTTGTGAAGAAAAATGGGTAGAACTTTTCAACCACTTCAAAGATCAAAGTATTGTTGTACCTAATCTCAGGCAAGTTATGAAGGACATTTTTTATTTACCAGGCACTTCTGCCCCTGTTGAAAAGTATTTCAGTGAAAAATAGCATTTGGTCTCAAGAAAGAGGTCTAATGAATGAATCAACAGTTAAAGGACTCTTGCATTGTAAACTCAACATTGACTTGAATTGCAGTGAGCTCTCTCAAAAAATAAAAACTATTAAAGATTTTTTGAAGAAAGTTCATTCAAGTGAAAAATATGAATGGTCACGAAAAAAGTGTTCAGTGAAAAATTAATGAAATTCTGATGTTCTCTGTCTTGCTGAATTTAAATAAATGTTAGAGATGTAAACTACCAGTATTCCATTTTATGTGCGTGTGTGGAAGCATTAAACCTTAAGGGAAGTTTGGTTATGAAAGAACTTTTTTATTATAGCAGTGCCGGTACCTATTGGAAAAATTGGAAACTATCCCGGTTTGAGACTTGGAAATTGTGGTAAGCCTACTTATAGGTAATGTGATGCCACAGAAAATCTAACGTATAGCAGCCCTTTTTAACGAAAAATATGTCTATACTCTGAATTATAAAGTTCCCCCAGGGACACAGAAGAATTTCTGCGGGCTTATAACGTCAGAAACCAGATTTCTATACCCGTGGTAGTAAATCAGAGATAACCCTTTGTGTAGCTTTACATTTTGTATAGTTGCAAACAAACATATCATAGAGGTGTTTGGGCTTAATAGCATTGGAAAACAAAATAATAGGAATCAATTTGAGGCCATCGAGAAAGAAATTGCAACAAGTCAGGCACCAACCATAGTTACCAAAGTTCGGTCTTAAAACAACAGAGAATCTACAAACGTAAGAGTTAGTGGTAAAACTCCAAGCAATAGTAATCACCATAATTAGTTAGTATCTCCGTCTGGAAACGAGGCCAACAAGGTATGGGTTAACCAAAATAAGACTTCCGGTCACCTCTCGTCCATACTATAGACAGCTGTAGAATGAAAGAGGTATACGTACTATTCTATATATACACGTACCCCCCACGTTGCCGTACGCAACGACTGTGAATTTAAGTACAGTTGAACTGTTTAAACGAAAGCTTGGAAAACACCTTCGTCGTACACATAATAGATTATGGAAAGCCTGCAAGGAAAAGTAATGTGTTTTTGAATATTACAGCCTTATGGCAGAGACCTTTGAAACAGAAATTACGTTGCAGGACTGTTGTTAAACCAGTCATCAGATGGAAAGTTACCACACGTCGCAACATGGTCCGTGACTACACAGTGAAAGTCCAAAATCGTTTTAAAATAAAGTGCTCAACGCTTTATTGTTTCAGCGAAGAAATGCTACCGCCTACCAAAAGTAATACATTGCGTATTATTACAAACACGCAAAATGTTTGTAATGCAGTGTTTGAAGTATTTGGTAGTTCAGGGGCAAAAATATCAAAGAGTAGAAATGGTAAAAAAAAAAAATAGTACAAAACAAACATTATATGAGCTACAGCGATCTTAGACGTTTTGGGGAAACAAAAAAATCGCTCATTTTGTAAGAATGAAACCGGTAAAGAACGTCAGAGAAAATTTAAGTAAATAAAATTCATTCAACTCACAAACTTCTATCCACGTCAAGATTGTGCTTCTCTTAATAAATAATGGTGTTTAAGAAAACAGAAAACACGCGAAGTTTTGTTTTGGTTTGTTTTTAATTTCGCACAAAACTACACGAGAGCTATCTGCGCTAGCCGTCTCTCATTTAGCAGAGAATGCAGCTAGCCAACACCACCCACCGCCAAC
Source organism: Tachypleus tridentatus (assembly GCF_004210375.1). Lineage (NCBI taxonomy): Eukaryota > Metazoa > Arthropoda > Merostomata > Xiphosura > Limulidae > Tachypleus > Tachypleus tridentatus. The sequence continues at coordinate 38,457,438 of NC_134836.1, forward strand.
TCTTGGGCTACTTTTTTACCAACGAACAGTGGGATTAACCGTAACATTATAACGACCCCACGGTTGAAAGAGCGAGCATATGTGGTACGAGGGGGATTCAAATTCGTAGCCCTCTGATTAGGAGTCGAGTGTCTTAACCCACCTGGCCATGCAGGGACGCTTAAAATAGTAATATTTTAGAACATAAAAAGAAAGTGTAGATGTAACATTAATTTGTGCATTACTTGTAATTTTCTCTGTGTCTATTTGAATGCAGGCTAATAAATCTAAGTACTTTGAGATTGGAATAAAACTGATGTTTTCAATAGTTATTCATGTTCCAGAATAAATTAAACTTTAATTTGAATATTATTTAAACTGAAATATTCCAAAGTAACAAAAGGAGTTGTTTAATGTACAATTAAATCTAAATATACTATGATTGTATCTTTTACAGGTTACTTTTGGAGTAATTCTATACTGCCAATTTTGTAGAGTTCTCCGTGTTTTCTTCTGTTGATATGATTAGTACCACGTTTTCTTCTGTCACCAAAGCTATGAATCACATCCTGAACTACTGACCATACATAGATCCTGGTACAATGTTGGTAAAGCTGATAACCAAGTGTCTCAACCACGAAACGCTTAAGAAATTAACCATTCGTCGTATTCTTTGTATTTTATTTGAAAACTAGTCAGAAAAAACCTACTTTACTTAATCGGAACTTCTCTCTATAGAAAATCAACATACTGGTAAATTAGAAATACCCCAACACTGAGCCATTTTGTACTAAACACGTATGGAATTGATCGAGAAGTTGGTTCTTGTTTTTATCATTTGTTCGAGAAAGTTGGATTAAAACATATTGTTTTATCAACCAAGAAAATTATATAATAAGCCATTGATATCTTCTACTGGGTATAGCATTGTTTTATTAATGTTCTGTATCTTGTGCATGGAAACACTTTATGCTAATATAATCATAGCTTGACAAATAAATAAAAACTATTATAAGGTAAATGAAGTGGTTTATTTTGCGGGAAACAATGGTCAATTGGATAAGTGATTTGTTCTTCTTAAAATAAGCCACTTTATTACGTTTATAACTGTTGTTTGTTAATTTAATATAATGCCATAGTTTTAGCGTATTTCGAGTCACACGTTGTATCCTCAAGAGTTTTGTCTAAAGTTATAATAGAACTTATCTCCGCCACTCAAGTGTTGATGTAGAGACTTGTGACCGTGCTTTTTCTTGTCCACTCAAGTGTTGATGTAGAGACTTGTGACCGTGCTTTTTCTTGTCCACTCAAGTGTTGATGTAGAGACTTGTGACCGTGCTTTTTCTTGTCCACTCAAGTGTTGATGTAGAGACTTGTGACCGTGCTTTTTCTTGTCCACTCAAGTGTTGATGTAGAGACTTGTGACCGTGCTTTTCTTGTCCACTCAAGTGTTGATGTAGAGACTTGTGACCGTGCTTTTCTTGTCCACTCAAGTGTTGATGTAGAGACTTGTGACCGTGCTTTTCTTGTCCACTCAAGTGTTGATGTAGAGACTTGTGACCGTGCTTTTCTTGTCCACTCAAGTGTTGATGTAGAGACTTGTGACCGTGCTTTTCTTGTCCACTCAAGTGTTGATGTAGAGACTTGTGACCGTGCTTTTTCTTGTCCACTCAAGTGTTGATGTAGAGATTTGTGACCGTGCTTTTTCTTGTCCACTCAAGTGTTGATGTAGAGACTTGTGACCGTGCTTTTTCTTGTCCACTCAAGTGTTGATGTAGAGACTTGTGACCGTGCTTTTCTTGTCCACTCAAGTGTTGATGTAGAGACTTGTGACCGTGCTTTTCTTGTCCACTCAAGTGTTGATGTAGAGACTTGTGACCGTGCTTTTTCTTGTCCACTCAAGTGTTGATGTAGAGACTTGTGACCGTGCTTTTTCTTGTCCACTCAAGTGTTGATGTAGAGACTTGTGACCGTGCTTTTTCTTGTCCACTCAAGTGTTGATGTAGAGACTTGTGACCGTGCTTTTTCTTGTCCACTCAAGTGTTGATGTAGAGACTTGTGACCGTGCTTTTCTTGTCCACTCAAGTGTTGATGTAGAGACTTGTGACCGTGCTTTTCTTGTCCACTCAAGTGTTGATGTAGAGACTTGTGACCGTGCTTTTCTTGTCCACTCAAGTGTTGATGTAGAGACTTGTGACCGTGCTTTTCTTGTCCACTCAAGTGTTGATGTAGAGACTTGTGACCGTGCTTTTCTTGTCCACTCAAGTGTTGATGTAGAGACTTGTGACCGTGCTTTTTCTTGTCCACTCAAGTGTTGATGTAGAGACTTGTGACCGTGCTTTTTCTTGTCCACTCAAGTGTTGATGTAGAGACTTGTGACCGTGCTTTTTCTTGTCCACTCAAGTGTTGATGTAGAGACTTGTGACCGTGCTTTTCTTGTCCACTCAAGTGTTGATGTAGAGACTTGTGACCGTGCTTTTCTTGTCCACTCAAGTGTTGATGTAGAGACTTGTGACCGTGCTTTTCTTGTCCACTCAAGTGTTGATGTAGAGACTTGTGACCGTGCTTTTCTTGTCCACTCAAGTGTTGATGTAGAGACTTGTGACCGTGCTTTTCTTGTCCACTCAAGTGTTGATGTAGAGACTTGTGACCGTGCTTTTTCTTGTCCACTCAAGTGTTGATGTTGAGACTTGTGACCGTGCTTTTTCTTGTCCACTCAAGTGTTGATGTAGAGACTTGTGACCGTGCTTTTTCTTGTCCACTCAAGTGTTGATGTAGAGATTTGTGACCGTGCTTTTTCTTGTCCACTCAAGTGTTGATGTAGAGACTTGTGACCGTGCTTTTTCTTGTCCACTCAAGTGTTGATGTAGAGACTTGTGACCGTGCTTTTTCTTGTCCACTCAAGTGTTGATGTAGAGACTTGTGACCGTGCTTTTTCTTGTCCACTCAAGTGTTGATGTAGAGACTTGTGACCGTGCTTTTCTTGTCCACTCAAGTGTTGATGTAGAGACTTGTGACCGTGCTTTTCTTGTCCACTCAAGTGTTGATGTAGAGACTTGTGACCGTGCTTTTCTTGTCCACTCAAGTGTTGATGTAGAGACTTGTGACCGTGCTTTTTCTTGTCCACTCAAGTGTTGATGTAGAGACTTGTGACCGTGCTTTTTCTTGTCCACTCAAGTGTTGATGTTGAGACTTGTGACCGTGCTTTTTCTTGTCCACTCAAGTGTTGATGTAGAGACTTGTGACCGTGCTTTTTCTTGTCCACTCAAGTGTTGATGTAGAGACTTGTGGCCGTGCTTTTTCTTGTTTTTCACAGGATAAATTTTAAAAAATCCGAGTATTTGCACAGATTTGTACAGAGAGTTTCTTGGCCGAATCGTATTACTTTTCGTATTGCTTTAGAATTGTAAATAGTGCTTTTAATTAGTGTGTTTATTGAGATTTGTGACTATCTGTTTTCCAGTAGATAATATGAATATTTACTGAAATAAATTTATATATAGTTTACACGAGAAAATATTGCTTTAAATTTAAATGTACAATAAGTCTATCTTTTTAAAGCAAACTTACATATTCACCTATTAATAAATAACTAGACATCCTAGAGAATACAAAGAACCGTCTCCAGGACGTCATATGTATATACACCCGATGTGTAAAGCACATGTATAACTTGGTACGGACCACAATAATATAAAACATTTATGCCCCAAACAAAATAAAGTATCCCGCAAAATAATCGTTATTTTCACGATATTGATTAGTTGGACGATAAGCGGGCTTTCAAAGTTAGCGAGAAATACCCAGTTCACTTACCATACTGTTGTCCACAGTGAATAGGGTGACAATGCAGCTATAATCACTATAGGAAACAATAGTGCCTGCATGATTCGAGCGCCCCAAACAAACCAAATGGTTGGACTCTTCTTGCTCTATTGAAAAATGTGGCAAACGACCAATCTTAGACGGCTGCCACTATTGTAGAACAGGCTCAAGCGTGTCCCTTAACCATAAAGAGTTGTCTTCAAAGCATGGACAACAATGACAAAGTACTACTTTCCTCACTCTTACAACATCGTATGTCGACAGTAGGGGACACCAGATACTATCAAACCTTCCTGTCTACTGGGACACTCTAAGTTCTGCCTATGAACCCGCATTCCCACAATTCTCAGATAATAGATGCACTAGGTTTGATTACTATATATTTTCATGAAATTTCTTTGAATCGTTTAAAAGCCGTGAAAACTTACAATAGTATTTTTGTAACGGTGTAAGTTCATTTAGAAAGTTAGACGATGATATGTTGTAGTATTCGTTATAATTCTCTAGCAAGGTATCCTACCTGTCGACGTCAATGATCAGTTTACCAAGAAGGCAGTATTTTCATGCAAGATGAGCATCTCACTCATTCCAAGGTCAGAGAATTACCACACGCCAGACATCGAATATGAGTCTTCTCGATCATAAGTGATCAATCCTTGGTCATTCCCGACAATATCCAACCAAACAAACTGGCTTCTAAGGATGCATTCGACCCAGTATTTTGCCAAGAACAATACGCAGTGCCACGAGTCCAGATCTCAGGGCAGATCGACTAACTTCTGATTATTATCAACTCGGGATCAAAACAACCTACTACGAAGATCAGAACAAAAACTTAACCCAGCCAAGAATATGGTTAATTTAATATGTCGCTCTTTCTTATAAAATATGATAATTAGGACTCATTTATTTACCAGTATGAGCGATATTGTTTTACATTTGTTTATTTGCTGTTTATTTCTAGTGTGTGTATCTATTTACTTATTGATAGACTCTACACGAGTTTGGGATTTTCTGACATCGTATTAAAATTATTAAAGCATTATTTACAGCACATAAATAAAGAATAACTACAAGTCTATGCACATAAATTAAGCACATTGAATCCTGTGGAATTAGATAATTACTACAAAATACCCCGCCACTTTAACAATCTTAAATACAGTTTCATGACAAGACTAAATGTTTTATATTTCGAATTTAAAATATTACCATTGGAAACTTAAAGTACAATAAAAAAATGTAATCAAACATTTGAAGTTATGAAAAAAATAAGACATTTATGATACTGAATCATTATTATGGTTAGATATTCAAGTATCTTATGGAATATCCTTATTTATTTAAATTTGTCTTATAGAATACTTTCGAAAAACGTTTTTGACTGATGTGTGGTATGAAACCTGTTGTACATATATAAGTATATTATTTTAAATCGATCTATGAAACTAGTCAGATGATTTGTATTGTATAGATTTACAGTTTGCATTTCCCGTAGATTTTAATAAGATTTAGTGGTTCCATGTGTATTCTGTTAAAGAATAACTCCTGTATAAACCCATAACAAAGGTCTGTGTTTTTTAGGTCAGCGTTTCTCAACCGGTGGGTCGCTGCCTACTGGTGGGCTGCAAAGTAATTTGAAGCTGGATCCCAAAATGATTGAGATTGGATGATGATATACCGAAGAATTTGAAAAGCAGCAAAAATATAATGCAAACTATATAATTCCTTGAAAAATGCTAAGAATAAATTAATGTTACGGACGTCAACCCAGCATGACAATCATGAAACAGCATTACTAAATATGTCATTCTTCTATAATCTCTGGCCCAGCAAGGCCAGATGGGGTTAAGGCGTTCGACTCGTAATCCGAGGGTCGCGGGTTCGAATCCCGGTGGCATCAAACATGCTCGCCCTTTCAGCCGTGGGGGCGTTATAATATGACGGTCAATCCCACTATTCTTTGGTAAAAGAGTAGCTCAAGAGTTGGCGGTGGGTGGTGATGACTAGTTACCTTCCCTCTAGTCTTACACTGCTAAATTAGGGACGGCTAGCGCAGATGGCCCTTGAATAGCTTTGCACGAAATTAAAAAACAAAACTATAATATCTTGCGGTGGGCATCGGGATATTTCTTGAAATTTAGGTGGGCCGTGTTACTAATAGGGTTGAGAAACGCTATTTTAGTCTGTCTTATCAACATCAGTATAAATGAACCTTCCTGTCTCGTTTTGTGGAATATTTCGAAGTGTAGTTTTATGCTTAGAAAATACTTTTAAGTTTCGTTGTTTCGATTGTTTGTGTATTCATTACAACAACACAAAGTATATGTACTGTTCAAATTATAAACTCTGGCAAATTCACATTTAAACACGTTATTGGCTTCAATTGGTGATAGTGGTAACATTACATTGAAAGTTTAGTGTTTTGCATAATTGTGTAACAATATTCAATTTTGAAATTTAACTGAAAATGTGAATTTTGTAATAACTTGAAAATACTTTCTATTATGTTTTCAAAAATACTTGAACAACTTTAAAATTGTATTCAACCAACCACCTTGGTTTTTATTTGTTCAATTCCTCATTATTGAAGTATTCAATTTGCTGCATTTTTATGGTAAAGTATGCAAGTTATTGCTGTGTTACAGATCAGGTTTTGTGTATTGTTAATATTAATAGAACAAGTCATATTTTGAAAGTTATGTAATATTTACAGTGAAGCCTTTTAGTAATATTTGATATAAAGAACATAGAAATTAAATCCATTTTTAAACTTGCGATTTGATTCGAAGATCACTGTAAAAAAAATTGGAGTAAGTAAGTAAACAGGAAATAGTTGGAAATCTATAATTCCAATGAAAAAGTTTGATTAATTTATGGTACAAAACAACTTTTGGCAGTTTGTAAACGTCATCACTATATTACTTTTTTATTGTATTTTAATCTACAGAAGAAAATTCACTATCTAAAACCCTTGTGAATCTGACTTCTTGAAAGTGTAAAATACTGGATTTAAAACACTATCAAATATTGTTCCTAGTAATAGAAGTTCATTAACTTGTATTTAATTGAATGAATGTGCAAAATTTACAATGAAAACAGATAAACGAAAAGCGAGATATTGAGCTATTAATAAATGCATAGTTCACTTCTGGGAATTTTACACGCGATACGTATCACTAATGTAATATATATATATTCGAGTCATTTCAGGACAGATAAGAAATATCTTGTCTCCAGCAATTTCTACGATTAAGATGCATAGACCATCGCTTTTGTTAAACTATTGAGAGTCTTAAGAAAAAACATCCAAGTTTATTACGAAATACATGTAAAATGGAAGGAAGTCAAAAACGTGACTTGATAGAGGAAAGCTACATGTAATACAAGTTCAGATGAGTTATTAAACTGGACTGAGCCTATTTTAGTATTTTTTGATGTACAATTAGATTCGGTTTCTTTTCTAAACAGTTTGGAAAGTTTTATGCGTTGGTTTGCATTTAACTCGTATTTTGTTCATTCACAATGTTTTCACCGTACTTGACGTAATTTTAAATAAATCAAAATTATTGTATTAAAATACATATATATGTGTGTACGTGTATTACTTCTGAACCTGTATCATTGTATGTTTTATTCTGATACGCACCCCGCTAGTACAGCGGTATATCTATGGATTTACAACGCTAAAATCAGGGGTTCGATTCCCCTCGCTGAGCTGAGCAGATTGCCCGGTGTTGTTGTTTTCCAATTAAGCACAAAGCTACACAAGGCTATCTGTGCTCTGCCCATCACGGGTATCGAAAGCCGGTTTTTAGCGTTGTAAGTCCGCAGACATACCGCTGAGCCACATGCACATTACTCTGATACAAGTAGTGGCGAAAGTACTTTAACATAATGTAACGGTGTTCATCCCCCATATATTTTATACAGATCAACACTACTAACTAATACGGGCCGAAATTTCAACATTTGAAAGCACACATTAGTATTAAGATTTAGGTCCCCCGCTAATGAAAAAGTCCGTTTAATTTGAAAATATTTTTGGTGTTAAAAATGAAATAAAAATAATACCTAAGTTTTCTTTGCCGTCCCAAAACAGGAAGAACTAGGGCGTGAAGCAAAGTTTTTGTTATTTTTTTTACAATAATATAACAGTGTTTAGAGATAACAATGAAAGTATTGATCCATCTCGGCTGTCCTATCCTTTAAACTAAACTAAAATATAAATAAATAAATCTTCATAAAACTGTCTCAACTAATATTGACTCATACCTTGTCAAAATTTAGATTTGTGTCCTCTAGTCCTACTATTCTCGCCGCTAAGTATGAAAAAGGTAACGTATTAACACTATCAGTTCCCTTTACAGTCTTAAATACTTTAATCAGTTCGTTTTAAAATGTATACCCAACGATACTAGTAAAAATCGTTATGATAAAACGAGAGTAAATGACTTTGATAAAATGAATTACCGGTACGTCATACTGGCTTATTTTAGCTCCAATGAACTGCTGCCGATTTCTGGAGAACGAACATGTTCCGAGTTCTACGCCGAGGTCTATAGTAAAAACAAAGAAAATAAAAATACAATATAGAAGCCAAAACGTCTTATTATTCTAGAAACCAGAAGCAATTCATTAAAGCCAAAATTCTACCAACTCCGAGTCTTTATGCAATGACATGTTTATATATATTCACGTAAGCAAATTACAAATAGACGTATGAATAATTTGTTGTTGTTACAAGCTAATAGTCATTTGTATATTATTAATAACTGTATTTTAAATCTTAATATTGGTGATTTGGGGTTACCGCAATTTCACATAAACTTTTATTTTCCTTCGTTTATTGTAAGCTTACATCTGCTGACATGTCTTAAGGTAAATCCATAATCCCAAGCTGACAGTTGCAAATAAGATTACTGAAGGAGTGAGAAAAAAAAAAGTACTATAGATTGTTTATAAATTAGATGTGTTATATAATCCTTGGTTCCATTTGAAGCTGTCTTAAGAGCTGAAATCACTGCACTCTCAATTAAATAAACTAAAAGACAAAAACATTGCTATTTCCAGTTTGATTCTCTTCCACCTGTGTCATATGACCTTTGTTAGACCTACACTTACGTATTACGTTGAAAGACCTAGTGGTCAGGGCGCTCGATTCGCAGTCTGTGAATCACGGGTTCGAATCCCTTCGTAGAAAATCCTCGCCTTTCAGCCTTGAAGGTTTTTTAATGTTAATAGTAATCACACTTTTCGTTAGTTAAATAGCAGCCCAATAGTTGACTGTGGGTGGTGGGGCTCTACCGTCTTGTATATCACTTCTACACTAGTTTAGCAGATACTGCTCTCTGGTAGATTTGAGCAAAATTCAACAAACATGTTAAATTAACATACAGTATAATTTGATGGTTATCCTAGGTTTATTAATACAATGTTTGATGTAGAAGACATTTTGAATGCGTGGTAATTTTAGTTTAAAAAATAACTAATGAATTACAGTATATTGATAATTGAGGATTCAGTGAAAATCGTCCAGTTCAACAAATATATTTAAAAAACAAAACATTACGAGTCAAGTAAGTTGAATCTTAAGGCAAACTGATGGGTAGTAATTATAGAAACATAAAACCAGACGTGAGTACACCAGTAGTAGCAGGGTAACATGCTGAATTAAAACTAGAGGGGCACTCAGAAGGATGCATATCTCGGACACACTGAGTTGATTATTTTCGGCTCTTAAAAAATACGAAAGTGTGTCCGTATCTGTCGTTATTAACGAACACGGACGATATTTGGCAAAATAATAACGAATAATGTTCTACATCACTCCACTAGTTTAACCAAATCCCATAATTTTTGACACAGTTACAGAATAAAAATATTGTGAAAAATTAGTTCCCGTGTTAATAGAGAGATAATAATTTCACTCTAAAAATTTGAAAACAGTGAATACATGCTAAATGAAGTTAAACAGCTTCGGTTCAGTTATTGTTAAGGGCAAAGCTACACGATAAGTTATCAATGCTCTGTCCATCGCAAGTATCGAAACCCGTATTGTAACGTAGCGAGTCTGTAGACTGAACCAACAGTGGTGGCAGGAGAAATCAATAAACAAGTTTACAAAATTGATATATTTTACTGTATATATACAATTTCAGTTTGTTTAAAATTAAAAGACATGAAAACACGGGTCAACATCTAAATATATAATGAACCAATATATCAAAAGATGTTTGCCCTTTCAACCTTAAAAGCGTTATTATATGACAGTCAATCACAACATCTATCGATATAAGCGTAGTCCAGGACAGCGGTGAGTGCTACCAGCCGTTTACCTACACGCTGGTCTGAGTTTCAAACATGTGATAACAGCAGACATTATCAAAATGCCACAAGTAAAAAGAAACCAACCAAACCAGTAATAATTAAATTTAAAAAATATCCAATAATACACCTGCAGGGATTGTCTCTTTGCGTTTGTTAATACATACATATCTTGGAATCTTATGAGACATAACGTTATGGTGTTCATAAAGTTAGTATTTTCATACTGAGAAATAAAATTAAAAGCACATATCTATGCATGAAGTTTTCACTATACTCTTTTAATATTCATGATGAATGACGTTGCTTCCAATACTTCCACGTCGTTACCGAGTGTTTGTCAACCATCTAATAATTCAACCGCTTTAAAAATAAAGGGAAATTGATGTTTCAGTTCATAGGAATACGCTTGGGGTATTTATTAAACAGCTTTTAGCTCTTCAGAACATGCATCAAACTTCAACTCCTGTCAAACCGATCAAGATATGAACATGAAGTAACGTTTTAGATTCTTATACGTGCCATAATCAAACATGTGCTGCTCAACCGTTGAACGGTACCCCAGCGGAAACAAAAAGAAAAGAAAGCGATATCCTCTACGATACCTCTAGCTCTTTCACAATATTTCATCCTACACAAGCGCTTTAAAATAAAAAAAACTTCTAACTAGCGTTAGTATGTCATATCAAAAAAAAAATTAGGGACTAATAAGGAAACACACAAGGACAATTAAAATATTCAACACTATCTCTTCGAATGTGTTACAAACTTATGCCAAGTAACTACCAGTAATACAGAACTACTTGAAACAGTATTCAGCTGACCGGTAACCATCGACAATCGAGTATTTTGTTTTCGAAAACACCAAGAACAATTGGTTTAGTGTACAGTTACATTAGGGATTAGTCATGTGCTTTGTCCTTCACGCGCAATTCAAGCCCCAGGTTTGAGCGTTGTAGGTCCCCAAACTTTTCACTAATCAAAAAACCAAGAAAAAGTATCAATAATATTGAACTAGTCATCAATAACTGAAGTAGTGTAATATTCTCTGGTGAAAGTTTTCCATGAACGAGTTCTTTAAGTCTTTATAACACTAAAATCTGGCACTCCATCCCTGAAGTTGGCAACATTGACGATATCCCTAATTATGCTTTAAAATAACAGTTTAAACAATCTCTAGCCTTCAAATAATCCGTTTATTATACTGTTCTTTGTTGTTGGAATTCACATACTACATCAATGTTAAGTTTGTAGTAATTACATTGTTTTTCTATGTAAAATATACAGGCTGCCCAAGCGGTAATTAAGGATTAATTGCAATATTGATCGTATTTTTCTATGTGTTGTTAGTCCTTAATTAAGGGATAAAAATAAAGTCTTGCAACGATATGAAGAAAGAGACAAAAATAAATTAACAAACAGTGTTTCGAAAGGCGACGACGTTCAGATCCCTTTGGAAATTCGAAGGTTTAAATAAGTGTAACTTTAGAATTTAAAAACAGAATAATTAATAAAAGGTTTTAATTATTTTCCACTGTATGAATATGCTTGTCTACTACAAATATAAAGAAATGGTGATGCACTAGAATATAATTATTGTATGAAAAATATATAACGCTAGTGTATAACGAACGAATCAATACATCAAGGTAAAAAGGTAGTCAAACATGGATTCTTCATACAATAATTTTTTTTTAATTTCCTGATACTGTCGATTTCATTGGAGTTATTCCATTTTTAATTGCACTAATATGAATTTGGTAAGGTAAGGCTTTAAAATTTAGTTTTGGTCAGTTGTTCAAAAGTGAACACGACATAAAACTTAATGTTTCCTACACTTACACTTTGTTCACGAACCATTGTTGATTCGAGAACCAAGATTAATTTATTTACTTCTACACACGTGGCGTGTTGTATGTAACCCATATGTTAAGTGGCAGTTTGAGTCACTGACAGTGTGTCACGATAAGACATGTATTTTTCTTCTTTTATTATTAATCTAGGATGTGCGGCTCATAGAACGCTTCTGAGATGTTGTTTGTACTTAAAAAGAAAAAAAAAAAAAAAACAACTTAGCTCATAGTTCCTTCATCTCCTGACCGATTCGAGATCTAATTGCAGTTTTGGGCTCGCAGATCAAACTCTTTCGATTGTTGTATTTAACCACATTCAAGATCTCGAAGATTAGTTTACTCTAATCCTGCCTAAAAGAATTTAAGATGCCATGGCTATTGAGAATTTTCTCTTGTTTATTTATGAACATAATACCTTAGAGAAAGCTTCGGGTTTAAAAAAGGAAACAAAAACCAAACCAAGTTATTAACAAAATGAATTTTACATTTATTGAAACATTTTAAATTAAGTGCATAATGATTTCGTTTTCAAAAAATTTTTGTATTAATATATATTTATATATATATATATATATATATATACATAAAAGCATCGACTCTTCTTCCGCGAACTGCTAGTTATCAACGAACATCTTAATATACATCAATGGGTAGGCTTTACTTTGAAATGGCCTCTTGGACACGTTTCACTGATCAAAATAGTAAATTTAATATGTACAGTACATTATTTCTCGGAGCATGCTACCACAAAAACATACAATATATATATTATCATTGGTCTCAAACAGTCGGGAAGAAACCAGTCTCGACACGTTTCTTCTGTATGACAACCTCTCAGATGCACTTCCGTATCTGACCAAATGCATCATAGCTTCAACGTCAAAGTCTCAAAATCTCATTAATAATGAATTTGTATTTTTTTCCTGTATTAAAAAATGTTTGCTATACAAAGTAACAAAAGAACAACATTGGATGTACTATCAAATTTAAAACACAGGTTAATTTGGCATTTAGAAGGCAATATTCAGAATCATAAAAAAAGACCATTTACATAGCGTTTATAACTCCCCTTTCCCACTGAAATCCACAGAAGACACACTAATCCCTTTCCACCATATACTGTTCTCTTATTAATACATAAATGGATTTCACTCAGTCTTTTGCCATTTCATCCAAACCACAGTTGGCATTTGATTTGGCAGTAACATGGTTATCAAAGGACCTGTTTTCTGTGGTACAAGATATCAAGCCTGTTTGTGTCAAATTTCCTTCCTTATCATAGCATTTATTATCACCTGCTTTGTTCTGATTTTCTTGGTTTATTATGTTATCTTCCTGATCTACATCTGTAATTTGATGCTCAGGATTGCTACTTTCAATTTCTTCATCTCCAGACAGGGCATCAACAAACTGTTCTGTAGGGGGTACTAAACCCATTAGTTTCATTGTCTTGTTCCTCCAGATATTGCTGCATCTTGTCTCCATCTTCCTCATCCTCTGTGAGCTCTCCCATATCTTCTTGAATATTGGAGTTGTCTCTTTTCACTTCATTACCCTTTTCAGAATTTAATATTTGCAGGTGTTCTACAGTCTCAGATTTGGTTTCTTCATCACACAATCTTTGTTCTTTGTTATCTTCCTCTTCCTCCAAATTGTATGGTTCCATTTCTTTTACACTGCTCAAATCTTCCTCAGTTACTGCTTTACTACCAATCTCCGACTCGTATTCCGTATTACATTCTTCACCATACAAAGCTTGTTTATCACAATCTTCACTCAATTCTTCTCTGGGCTGTATTTTATCTTTATTCAATTTTAAGAATCCTTTCTCAGAGATTTCTGCTAGTTTCTCCTCAGGATGCACAAATTCTTCAAAGGGTTCAACATGTTCTACATCTTTTTCTGTATAATTTTTAACAGAAAATTCCAGTTTGGCTTTTCCTTCAGTCCCAAGATATTCTTGTTTTCCTTTCTTTTCATACAAAAGGTGTTCAGTTTCTTTGTATCCCTCATCTTCAACTTGCCCAATTTCACCAATGTCTTCACCTTCAAGATCACAGTCTTGATGTTCTTCTTCTGAGTTATTTTCCTCATCTCCAGACTCCTTGAGGTTTTCATCTGTTACTGTGGCTATGAAGTAAAATTATACTTTGAAACCCTTGACTCATTCTGATTTATAATATAAAGAAGAATCAATATACAATAAGAAACAGTGGCTGACATATGCTGTGTAAGTATCATTCTATGAAATGTGAATGTTATCCAACTTATTTTATCAGAATTAACACTACATGAGGTGTTTTTCTTCATGAGGGTGTTATAGTTTTGCACTGACCTGGTTGGTTAACGATTTGAAATAAAACAGGAATATTTTAAAGACAAATTGTTTCATGTACACAGAATTCCTATTATTTTATTATTATATTTTACATTGTAAATTGTCTTTAGGAAGGCTGAAAACCAAATATCATATTTTGTTGTTTCAATTTGTAGAATCATAAAGCTGTAGCTGTTTAATTTTTACTAAATTTGTGATGTTCACTTTTCCAGTTTTTCTCTTTGTGTATCTGTGTGTGAGTGAGGGATGGGGATAGCTGTATAGTACGTCAGCTACTCAGGCCTACAAGTACCTATTATGTTAAACACAATTTTAACATTAAAAGAAAAAAAACAATGAATAACATATTACATAAACACATTTCAATCGTAAGTTAAACCAATACTACCGACAGTTCTCAAAAGGTGTATACACCATAAAAGTGTAACAAACACCAAAATCCCCATAGAAAGACTGAATTTAACAAAAATTCACAATAGATTATAACTTATGCAAACAGCCACTAGATCTTGTACTGTAATGAAAATGACCCATATAAATCAAGTTTTGTTTCACATGGATAAACAAACAAAAAACTGATTATTGAAACTAAAATGTAACCTTTTCTTTTTAAGTTGCCCCAAATAAGGTGCTGTCAAGTAAACACATTCATATATTAGTAGAACCTAAAACTAATAATACATCAAAGTTATTTTTTACTATTTGGATTAAGACAACACTACTTCTATCTTACCTTGATTTTAAAGCACTGTATTTACAAGATACAGAAATAAAATTAATTACCTCGTACAATTGCCCGCATTTTACATAAGGTCTTTCAGTTAAGTGACTTAGACTAAAACTGGACAACAATTCTAACTCAAAAACAGCTATATTTACATTTTGAAACAAAGACAGTTAACTGGAAACAGCTGAAGTCAAGCAGAGGCAGGGTTAGCCCACAATTAACCATTAATAATGCAATTCTTTCACACAGGTTTTAATTCTTAAAATAGGAATGAAAGCAATATCAGGTTAAACCTGATTGCATATTACAACAAGATGAACTATATACAGGAAACGGTTTTTCTCAGCTTGTGTAGTGTTGCTGAATGTAGTTAAGTCATTAGTTGTGATTTTTCTTCTTTACTTTTATAAATACAGTTGTAAAGCTTAATAACTATGAAAGAGAAGGGGTTAAAAATCATAACCCTAACAGAATGTTAAAATTAAAAAAAAATACAGTAACCAACATGTATTTGTATACTTCAGAAGTTTACAAATGCAAGATTTTTTATTTCTTTAATTCTGGCTTTCCCCCCCTCACTGTACACGTAAACACACATTTACATAACTATATCATTAAGTAAAATCAAAATAATCACAAAACCTGTTGTTTCTTCACTTTCATCTACAAAGTCTATTGGTCCTTCAGATACTGATGAAGCTACAGAGATGTAGCTATTTGGTCGAGATTGAATGTCATTCAAGTTGCTAGGAGAAGGGCACAATCTGTGACAAAGGCGATGACTTTCATGAAGAAAATGAAGCTGCTCTCTTGAAGTATGAAGTTCGTCATGCATTCGCAGTCTTTCTTCTTCCCTCTCTGAGACATACGACTATATGATAGGAAGAGATATAAGAGTTAAATGAACTTCAGTATATTAGTTAAACAAAGATAGATTTATCAGAAAATTAGAAAGTAAAATATGACTTACAATATACAAGTACAAGTACACAAATTCAAAAAAAGAAACAAAAAGCAGAAAATTATAATGTTTTTTTTGAAACTGTAACTGTTTAAGACTTTTCTTGTTCTTTATATTATTGTGTTCACTTTCTCAATTAACAATTTTTGACCAGCTTGTGGTTTCAATTTTACTTCTGGACAAACCTGATCAATACTTTGGGTCCTTAAAATCTATTTTGTGACAGTTTTTTTTGTTTTTTTTACTGGCTATACAACTATATACAAAAAAAATTAATAAATTGTCTTTTTTATTTATTTTTACAGTGCTTATTTTTTCAAAGGAAACTAAAGAGAATTTAATTATATCTGTTGTTTTTTAAGTTAAAACATTCATTTATTAAATGATACTTAGTCAAATAATAAATATAATTCAATAGAACAAATTCAGATTCTTTTTGGAAAATGATGAATTCATCTTTTGAAATAGCAGCAGTTGTTATAACGAATGATTTCCATTTCCCTTGTTTGTTGAAAAAGTAACACATTAAATAAAATCAAATTTCTCTTCAAATATTATTTGAAGATTGTTTTAATCAGGTATAAAACATTGTAGTCAGTCATAAAACAGATATCTGGTTATAGGTTAAATACATCCACAACTTCTTAAACACACAAGAATGTTTTAAAAAAACGTCTCTACAAACAATACCCATCTTTCTATGCTTTTACAACCATTGTTAAATTGGATGATTTTATGATTAGATAAATTCTATAAAATATACAACTTACCAAGAGTTGAGTCAAATGTCTATTTATAGTGCTAGATATATTGATTAATTTTGGCAAAGGTAAACTAAGTAACAGGCCTGTCTTCCTTGCAACAACTGAAGTTTCTGCATGAGTGTTATTGCTTTCTTCCCCCACAACTGTAAGCAGCAGAATTATTAAATCATGAAATAAGTAATAAACAAGCTATAATATTAAGAGAACATTTAATATTTCCTTACCAATAAGGTTTGAGAACCATGTCAAGCCTTATAAGTGATCTTCATCTGAATGGACTATCAGATTGTGCAAACAGGTAAATACAACATTTAAGTTGGATTATACAATTTGTTTTCTCCTTTTTAATTATGTTCACAATGTAACTGTACAAAATGTTTAAGCCAGCCTGTTTTATGTAAAAAGAACTGTAATAATGAAAACAAATACAAGTTATAAATCAACTTTATTTTGGAAACAAAAACAGTTTTATACCAGCATTTTGTAATTCAATAACAAAAACACCCAAACATACATTTTCAAATATATAAGAAAATGATAATCTCAAAGACTCAACAAATGTTATTTTATTGTAAGAGTGGCCTTTGTTGTTTTTGCTCAACCATACTAGCAATCTAGTACATTTGCTGCTTTATTTCATTACAGAGAATCTCATGCTACATTTATCAAATAGCGATCAATCAGAAAACACGCGACTCAAATGAAAATAGCTGTTTTTGACAGGAAAAGGATATGTGAAAAACCGTTTCACAATTAAAGACTTGTATTTCTTAAACTAAAGAAAATACTATATAGTCATATCTTCACAAAATTTCTTTGCTTAACTATTAATGCTGAAATATTCTGACATTAACAAGAGATTCTATTTCATTACAAACTTCTATCAAGTTATTTTTCAAAGCTAGTACTCACCTTCTCCACTGCAGGCATTAAACATGTCATCTTCAGACACTCTTAGGCCTTCATTTAATACTGAAGTAAGTTGATTAGCTGAAATATAGTTACATGCATTACACCTGTAACAACAAATTACTTATCACAGTTTTAACACTGAATTTTATGAGATATTATTACATCAGCATTAAAGACTCCAGTGCTACTGTAAATGACAACAGAAACAAAAGTACAGAATAATTTTCTTATCAAAACTACTTCAAAAACAAATACTTCCAAAAATCATGGTATGTTTGAAGTTAGTACCAAAATTAGTATCTAACAAGTTAATATTTTTCAGATGCTTAACATAAAGTTACCTTGGTAAATGGATGCTAGAACTAGTTCTTTCAAATCTTTTTGACCCTCAAGTTCACTTGCCATCTGGAATACACATTAAAATATATATATATATATATATATATATATATTATACACACATACACATGTGCGTGCATGTAAAAATGAAAACAAATATATCACTTGGATAAAATATTTACACAAGTCTTTGATGCTACCAAGACATGTAAACATCTCTTAGTTGTCAAGTGCATACTTGCATATCAAATTTATGTACAAATAATAGTTCTACCTTTAATAATTGTAATACAAAAATACTTTTACCTTATGACTGTCATTTTGTAACATTTATGTTGTGAAGTTCACACATACATAAAAAAAAAAAATCATTTAAACTTTCATTTTTCTGCATTCTTTAAAGTTCCATGATTCTTTTTCCTTTGAAACACACACACAGGCATAACAAAAATAGCCTAACACTAAATAGCGTAAACAGTATACAAGTAAGAAAATCAGCACTACATAACAATGATGGAGCTATAATTTTTAAAGAGAAAAGTAAAATTAAAATTGCTAGTTGAAGTATCCGCACATTGGACAAAAGTTATTTAAATTCACAATTGATGAAAAGGTTATCTTAAGAAATGAAAAGTTGTTTCCTTTATATATAATTTTTAAAAAACCCAAAATGCCCATACACACAGTAAAACACAAAAAGTGAAACTAAGTTTGCATGCAACTCCTCAAGGACCCAACAAACCTTCATGCCAAATTTGGTGAAAATCCATCAACAGAGGAGAAATAGTGTTTAAAAAACCTACAAAAAACACTCATAAAAACCTCAAACTACAAAACCGAAAATTTTTGTGCATTCCCCATCCATGGACCTAATGAACCTCCATACCAGTTTTGGTGAAAATCCATCCACACCCTGAAGTATTTGCGTGGTCATACAACAGACAGTGTTATTATATTTATATAGATGGCGCCAGTACATTAGATCTGCATGTGAGTTATTCATGACATCATATCTGCACCCTTAGAATGGAGAAAAATAAGGTTTTCCAAAGGCAAAATGAGAAAAATCATGACCACTATTGCAAATCTACATGCACAGAGGATAAAACATTTCACAAAGTTATGGGTTATACATCACGTAATAAAGCTTTTCCAGCATCATATAAGCAAGAATCCCATTACAGTATGCTACTTTTGTAATTTGGTAGCAAAGGATAAGAGTTTTAATTCTTTCACTTTATTTTTTTTACGAGTGAGGATTTGTTATGAACTTACTCAAACACTGTTGTTTTTTGTTTATACACTTACATAGAGACAAAGACAAATGTTAAAGATTTCAAAATACATCAAAAGAGCATATTCAAAATAAACTACCACCAAATATTGCACATATTCTCCATAAAATTTTTGAATCCAGATTAATGTAGCATAAACCCCAGCAAAAACATTATAAAATCAAAATTTAAGAAAATAATTCAGTTTAATGTTTCATTCTCAGTAAAACATTGTAAATCTCATATTAGTAACAGATTAAATAAATTTCAGAAAAAGACATTCACAATTGTGAATATCACAGGTACATAAAATACATTAAACTTTCACAGTAACATTAAAGTAATTAATAGTGATTTAGACAAGAGTGCTGATTCATTGGTTAGTATAACTTTTTGGAGTCTAGAACAACCATGTTATTTAACATTTGCATAACAAATCCAAAAAAAAGATTTTATATTTGTAAAAGAAAAAAATTATAGAATTCTATCATACCTCAGCAACATACTGAAATTCTTTCCTTGGAATCTGAAAAATCTGGGAAATGAGTTCTTGCTTTTCTGCCAAAGCTTCTGCAATTTGTTGATCTTTGCGACGTAACATTTCTAAATTAAACAAAATTAGTTAAACTGTTGAAATTAATTTAGTTCAAATTATGTTCACGATTTTTACTAAGCTGTTAGAGGTATATGCTGGTATCTTGAAAATGTTTTTAACATTTTGTAAAAATTTTTAAAAACACTAATTGCTACCGAATTTATCAATTTGGCAAAACATACGAATATATTATTACAAGATCAGACCAACTTTATGAACTAATAACAAGACAATCCTGACCACTACTGATAGTACAGCAAGATGGACATGAAACTTATGCACAAACATATATATATATTTTTTATAAATTAGTTTACTCTAGCAGCACAACATTATTGTACAAGATACAAGTAATACACTCAAGTATTGGACAAATAATATGGTGAAAAGTTAGTATTCAAAAGTACACTTATATTGGAAAAGATTAAATTTCAAAAAGAGGACTTTAAAACTTTTTGGTACAAGTTTTGTGATGCAAGTTTGTTTTTTGTTGTTTTTCTTCAATATCCTAAAAACATGACCATGATTAAGTTAATAAAGCCTACAAGAAGTAAAATAACCTGTACCTCCAATTTTATCACTATTCTGTTAAAGCTAATAGAGCTTCCAATTTTAGTAGAAAAATTTACTTTAGTCAATGTAACATTTACTTTCAAAGACACCAGCCAGTTGGTATACATTTTTTTTTATGTCAGCTGATTTTATAACAGAATTTTCTCTCATTCCAAACTGCTCTTCCTACATGGCAGTACTGCCTTTCACTTTGCCTTCATCAACCAGTTTTTAAATCTATACTATATTCTTTATGTTAATATTAGGCTGAAATCCAAGTTGAATCTTTCCATGCAAATGATGGAAAAAAAAAACGAATTTACAAAACTTAGTGGCAAGACTGTCCTTCTAATACTAGTGCTGCCAGCAAGATGAATAACAAAGTACATAAGGTTTGTACATTAACAATAACCCCTTCCTTTATACTGCATATTTTAATACTTCCATAGCTTTTAAAACCACCTACTAGTACATACATCATTCTAGTCAAGTCTGGGTAAAATCAATTTCATTTGGAAATTTTTCCAATTCATTTATTAATATTTAAATAATTTATAATGCTCAAAATAAACTATTTTAAAATATGACAAAAACAAATTATTTTTAATGCCAATTATGAAGTTAATCAGCGAGATCTATTAGTAATAAAAATACACAATGTTAATGTTTAAACATGAAAACAGTACCCGAATTCTAAATAAGATAAACACACACAGTTTTCATTATGAAAACTCAACTGGATTTACTCTGATAAAAAAAAAAAAAAAAAAAAACAGTGAAGATTGCCCAACTACACGTCTTTACTTTGCCTACAGTGTCTTATCAATTGGAAATGTCGTCTAGAAATATATCTGCCAAGAAAAAAAAAATTAACTGTATGTTCATTGTTTGTACATGATTTTGTTGTTTTTAAATATAAATGAACTGGGGAAACATCATGCACACAGTAAAATGATTTATGAAATAAATGATCTACAAGGTAACTGTACCTATTGGAGTAAGTACAGGTTCTGCAACTTGAAGAACCACACTTTCGCTGACTTTAATCTCTGATGGTTCTATCAGCTGGGGTTTGACTGGAACATGAAAAAATTTTACTCTTTCAAGATTCTGTTGTTCTTGGCTATCTTCAACTGAGCTACAAGGTGAAGGAGCTTTCTGTGGTGTGACTGATGAAGTACCCTTCTGTGGATGATTTTCTGTTGGTGGGAGTTTGGGACTAGATATTTCAGTGTTAGGAACACTATGTGAGCTGCTATCACTTGTTTCTCCTGTGGATTCCACATCATTGCTTACTTCAGAATGTGAAGATTCTAATGATACAGGCATCCTAGGTTTATGACAAAGTTAATTTCTTATTAATTCTCTCAACATTGGCTCGGGCAATTTAACCAACCATGTGATCTCTTTGTAATCATTTAATATCATTATAGATTTAATACTTCTAATTTTCAAAATAGTTGGCAATCTTTCAGTTAATGTGTCTTTCATGTACAAAAAATAATTCTGAATGAAGTACTTTCAATAAATTAAAATAATGATTTCAATATATAGTCCATCAATATATAGGGTATTTGTTTTGAACAGTCCATGTGCAAAGTGATTTTCATGTTTAAATTAAAATAGTTTTTCATGTCAAAAATATCAAGTTTCACTTGTTTAATCTCTAAAACCTCCTAAATACATTTCAAATGTTTATTTTAGTAAAACTTTACATTTTATCTGTTATTTTCTCTACCCTAACTATATATAAAGTTAGTCAATATGACTGACCTCTTAACCCCTGCCAAATTGAAATAAGCCCCCAACTACTACCTGCACCATTATAAGTTGCATATCACTCTGGAAATGTGCAGTTCACATTAAACTACTGAATTGCATTACCAATGAGTTACTACAAGCTGTTTGCATGTGTAGCTTATAAAATTATTATTATTTATTTTACCTGATCTAAACTTAATGTAAAGAGAGAGTTCCTTAATTCTATACTTTACTTTTATAATAATAAATAAAGAATAACCATGGAAAACAAGATATAAAGCACTTAGCAAATCATCTTTTCTCTTGCTGTCAACTGTCAATGAAACTAAACACTCCCTTTAACACACACCACACCAATGGTAGTAATGCACTAAATTTTTATTTAATTCAATAATGCACCAAAGAAAATAGACTAACAACATGCAAAAAGTAGCCAATTTCCCCTTATAATTTTTCAGGTTTTCTAACTATGTGACAAGAGTTGGTACAAAATCATCCAAGCTGGTTTTTAACTTTCTCACAGGAATAAACAGCATATTAAGTAAAATTGATGATTATTGATTCAGAAAACGTTATCCAATACTTTATTTGATAAATGTTATACTAATTGGTATAACACAAATAAAATAAGCTTAGTAAAACTTTAAATATAAGACACTGAAATCTTTTGTCATGTACAGTAAAGGATACCCATTGCAATAGGGTTAAGTGAAATATGCATTGTACACAGGAATATTTCATTTCTTAAAGGTTTTCATGCTACTTAAAAAGCATTATATATTTAATCTTCAAAAACAAGACTCACTTACATTAACTATTTTAATCAAAGTACAGCAGTGATTATGTTTTTCTGCTAAAAGAAGAATCAATCAATAAAGTATCCTTAAAAATTAAATCTAAATAAATCAGTTTGATTAATATTTAGTAAATAATTTTACCTTAAACCTCAACTACTCTTTCTCTTTATAAAAAAAAGAGAAGTTTTCTTTAATAACTGTTATAATGAAAGTTTAAAGTTTGGTGTTCATATGGTTCTAAAAATAATATCAAACTGCTAATTTTAAAGCTTACACTTTGTTTTTTGCCAGAGAATCTTCTGAAATATCTTCTGTTCTTTCAGACAACAATGTGGAGGAATCCTGGGCTTTGGCTGATTGGCCATGTCTCGGTTTGTGAGCTTCAGAGGCTTCTGTGATATACTTTAACCACCTATTAAAAATAAATTTTATTAACAGTGAAGTAAAAGAAGGACTACATAAAGCTTTATCTAAGTAAATTCTACAGTATTTTATTAACACAACCTGATTTAACAAGCAAAATACACATTTCATTGTACAAGTCCCTGGTTACACCATAATTTGAAGCATTATGTTCAATCTTGGGGTCATTACCTTAGGAAAGACATTCAACTGTAGGAAAGAGTTTAGAGGAGGGTCACCAAAATGGTACTTGGGATGGAGGGGTTGTTATATGAGGAGAGATTAAGATCCTTAAAGTTATTTTTGTTGAAAAACAAAAAAAATTAGAGGGGATTTGATCAAAGTGTTTAGGATTGTAAAAGGAACTGATAATTGATGCATCAACATTTTTCATATTTGACAGCCACAGTTACAGAACCAAGGGACAATTTTATATTTAGACAATGTAGAAACTGTGCATGTATGATGAATGTTAACACTTGCTTAAAGTTCACAAAATAATTTTTTTTTATGGTACATCTAAATAATCACTAAAACCTTTAGAAATCGGACTGTACATTCTATAGTTATATTACCTGGTATTCTAGATACAAAAATTACTTCAAACTAAATGAAAAATGTTTAATTTTAATATAACATTTCAAAAGTCATAACAAACATAAAATAACCTTAAATACTGAATAGTGGCCAGTGAAACTATATGAATTTACATTAACAACTACATGTTTTGTTTTTTGTTTGTAAAGGTGAAGATAACCACACTTATTGTAGACAACATTATTCTGTACATCAACCATTTATCAGAACTTTAAAATTTTTTAATAGTTTCCTTTCAAGGGGAAATCATCTATCAGCTACATATTTGTTGGTTAATAATAAGTCTATAACAGACATCAAGTAAAAACATGTTATAACAAAAGTAACTTATGTTTAAATATATTCTTTACTTACACTGCACATGCCAAAAAATAAAGATCAGTTCTTACATTTTTCTTTCTGAAGCTGATGTGGCCACAAACTCATAGATGGCATGTTGTTCAGATGTAGAAACAAGAAAAAATCCTTTGCTATCTATAATTTGACAAGTTATTATAACTAGTTCATATATCAAATATTACCATGCAATTTACAAGTACCATTTCTTGAAATACCTTTATTAATACAAACAGAATTAAAGATACTTTGGTATATACTCTAAATACAAAAATAATTTTAGTATGTTATAATAGCTATAAACAGGAATTATACAGTAATACAAAATGCTACTTCAATGAAATTGTTTTACAGGAGATAATATACAAGAGTACAGTATGCTATATTTATTAATATAAAATACTAAATGAAATATAACCTGTAGGATTTACAGTAATATTATTTGTGAGAGTAAAATTCCTTTTGTTTTAAATCCTTACAAAAACACACTATCAATAACTTTACATAAGGTCAAGTACCAATTATTAGATAGGAACGTAGGTTGAATGTTACAATTTTGGAAAAACATGAGAATGCTTAATATGTACATGAAACACATGAAGAGAACAAAAAGTTACATTTCAATTGGATCTTGTGATCTCCAAAACTATCAGAAATATAAACTTTACAATTAAACCTTTAAAACTCCTTATAATATATTTGGCTATATAATTACTGCTTTTTTTTAATTTATTTTTTCTGCCACATATTCAACTAATGGTAATAATTCAGCATTCCAAGTCCAGTGATAAATAATGGGCCTTTCTCAATTCTCCACTCCCTACAAACATTACTTTTAATCACTATACCTTACACATTACATTTTCAACAGTTTTCAAATGGTCAAATAAGAAAAGGTAAACTCTCTACACATCTGTGATAAAAATATCTAAATAAACGCAAGTTTTTTTTGTTTTTTTTTGAGTTTGAAGTTTATTTTACTTACAACTTTCACTAAGATCAGCAGTCAAATGCAAGAAAAACTGATTCCTTGTAACAATAAAGAAAAAAAATGTTGGCTGGCCAGCCCATTATTTTCAAAGCATATTTTTCCAACAAATGCTTGACTGTTTTTGTTTGTACATCTAACAATAACTGGAGTTTAACAAAATTCTTCTCACCGTTTCAAGAAGACTAGGAAACATTTTTCAGAAGATAAAGATGGACAGTATTTTTTTTAAATATATTAACTACATGATAAAAAAAGTTGGAGCATTGAAGCTTATTGATACAGTTTCATTACAATTAATTTCTTTATAATATCTTCTCAATATATTTTATTTCTTACTATTTATTTCCTTTCATACAAATCTAAGAGCACAAGTTAACTACATTTGTAATTTTTGTCTCTAAATGATCTGCATATTTTATAAAAAAAAAACACACTCAGCAAATATAACTTGCCTGTAGCCACGTTTCTTGTAAACAGGTTTTGTACACGAAGTATTGGGCTGTGGGTGACTTTGGTGTCTTCTCGGCCTGACATCAGATTGTTGTTGTGGAACTTCAACAGCAACTTATCATCCTGTTTCTGGAGCAATACAAGAATGTCCTCAAGTAATACCACATGCATCTCAATAGTCTTTTGTTTGTGTAACCTCCAGGTCAATGGACCCTCGTGGATCAGCTTATGCTTCGTTAAGTCAAGGTGCTGAAAAGACAGAATTCACAAACAAAATAGTTTTTCAATTTAACGGTTAATAACCAAGAATAAACATTGGTTATTACTTCATGCATACATATTTCTTAATATTATCTATGACAGTTGTCTATCGTGTTTGCATTTAATTAATCAAACCTCCATAATTTATTTTAAAAATTATTTAAAAGTTGAATGCAAATTTTGATAATATCTGGTATTTTTGTAAATTATTACAACATACATACATATATATATATATACTGAAAATTCTCCCAGATGTATTCTAGCTTTAAACAAGACCCACTTTCTTATTACTTACTTACAAATTCCTTGAATATTTTATTGGACAGAAAATTCAAAATGTTTCATACAACAGGCAAAACTGCATATACACTCAGATTAACTGATTACTTGGGTCTTTATAACTAGAACTAATTAATTAAGTACTATTTATACACATACACAGAAAAACAAAACATTTTAGTACATTACAACTGCATTGTCTACATACTATTATCAAGTTTAATAAGTACTACATTTTGTAATGTTGAGGTATTCCTTCCTTCCATAGAAAAAACAGCATAATGACTTATCTACCTTGAAGGTATACAACTACATACTTTGATCATGAAAATGCTTACGTGATAAGCTTGAACAATAGGTGCTTCAACTTTCTCAAAGGCACTTCTGTCCATTTTCTTTTGAAGTTCACCAAGTCTATGTTCATTCTCTGATTCTTTAACAGCTTGATTGACATGTGCCAGGATTTGTTTGCTACAGTGTACTGCCTGCAGTAACCTCCTATGTTCTTCAGAATTCTCTGTGTAATAATATTCAGTAAAAGAAATTCATGGAGCATACATACATACATACATACATACATGTGTGTGTGTGTGTGTAAAAAAAAAAAGAAATTTAGTAGTTGTAAACACTTCTTATTCTCAAGTATTTCTAACTGAAGTTTTAAGATTTAGACTAACACACTGCTAGGATATTTTTAAATTGTGTTTTGCCATATTGTCTTTTATCATGGAAAATATATCAAACACTTATATGCATACTAAATGAAAATTTACAAAATCTCATTGCGAGATATTTATCATCATGACCATTTGCATCTGCATAGCAGTCTTTATAATATTAATATGATATTAAATCACATTACACTTGTTTCTCATGTACTTCTGTCATGTCTTGAACAAACAGAATATTAAAAAATTCAAATATACACTCCATAATTTGTACATATTCCATTTAAAGATGTTTGAAAGCAATGAAACAGGATTTGTACATCATTAAACATGGCACAGGATTTAGACAATTTTCACTTAGAAGATTTTGTACGCAGAAGCAAAATCATTTACCTATATAAGCTTTAAGGATGTCACAACTGATGGTTTATAAAACTAGTGTAAAAAAGATACAAGTTTCAGTCATTAAAGCAAATTTTGTTGTTTGAGCAATTTTCTAACTAAGGCACAACTTGACAACTGAACACTAAAAACAACACCCATTTTTCAAATATAACACAACAAGTTTGGACAATAAGAGTGAATCACTTACCACAGTTTTGTTTAAATGAACTTGTAACACGGCATCATGTTTAAAACTTTTTAAAACTATTAACCTAAATGGTGAGTTAGGGTTAATAAAAGCATTATTTGTTACTGGCTTAGTGCTCTAAAAAGGTTTGTTGTCGAAACAGTGCGGAAACACTAGATCAAAAAATCTTGTTTTCAAGCGCATGTAAATTATAGTACAAACTTCAAAATCAGTATTTATTAGCTCATTAAGGTACACAAACAAACAATGCTTACACATACATTATTATGTCACAGAGAATAAAAACAATTTAAATACACTACAGATTATATTATAGGGTTTAAAGAGGCAGATGTAAAGTACATGAGCTGACAAGCTATTAAGGTACTTCCAATGCAAAAATTACGATATTACACACACACACACACACACACAAAAGCACAGTTGATGGAATATTTCATACTTACGTGGTGTATATTTTGCAATATTTTCTAAAAGAAGAGGGTATTTGGTTAGTCTCTGAAAGCCTGTAGCAATAATGTCTTTTAGCTGTAACCTTCTACAGAGATGATTTGCTTCAGCATCCTACAGTAAATCATATATACAATAAAAATATTTACAATAATACAAAACTGTACTGCTCAACAATAAATCTGACTTTCTGAAACATGCTCAGTAACATGATACTTTTCCAAGGTCACAGAGTAAAGTGTTACTGTTCCAACGTGATTTACAAACAAGAATCTTACTTGTATTAATACTGCAGACTTTTATTGTACGTGTATTAAAATATGTCATGGCACGTAATTTACAGATTACTATAGCGTACAATCACAATTTTTTTCAAGTCTCCAAATCCATACGAGTGCATATATGAATTCTACTTACATTTTCCACATCAAATTGCACAAAACTACAATTTACCAAAGTTTTAATTAAACTTAACAATTTGGAAGATATATTGTGATGTTTCTTAACCTTGAACCAGCCAATTATAATATTTAATACAGTAAGATAACACAAAATTTTGAGAGGTTTGGATTATGTTCAAGTAAAATGAGGTTTAAGGATAAACAAATAAAACTATATAAATTTTTTTGTTGAGGACAATATGAATACATAAAAACACCAGTCTTACAGATAAGAACTGTGCCAGCTTTTGTTCCTTCTTCTGCTTATTCTTAAGTGCTTCCAGAGCAATCGACTGGTTACGACAAAACTTAGCTGCTGCACTCTTGATTTCTTTACCTGAAGATCCATCAAGCTATAGAGAAAAATAACACATTTCTGAATAAAAATAACACTCACGTAAATATTCTTACTTCCACTGAAGTAATTTTAAGAATGAACTGTATATGTCTAAAACCTCTAAGCTAAACAGAAGTTAATACAAACTAGTAAAACAGTTTTAGTGTTTTATTAGTCTTTGCAAGCATTAGATTTGCTAGGCACAATCTTGATAAAAAAATCAGTAAATAGATTTGTTGAGCTTTGTTACATAAAACTTTAAAATACCCCAGTTAGAAAAAAATAATTTCAAAATGTATATTCCATATTTAAGAGAAACACAAAAATTAGGTCTAAAAAAATCCAGATTTAAAATAGGGCAAATTAAATAAAAGAAATTTAAGTGGAATAGACCTATCATCAATACAAATGTGAGGACAAGATCAGACCCTTTACAAGTTTTATCTTTCCTCTCAATACAAGTATTTTGCTAGATCTTAATAAACAATAAAATATATAAAGTGATCTAACCCAAAGTTGCATGTTAAAGATCCACGACAATTTGTGGATTTTATATACTACTGAAAATTAAACAAAATGCCCAAACACTGGCAGTGGATATGCAAATTCTAAATGCCAAATACTGTATAAATGTTATCTGACAGAAACTTGTCATATTCTGAAATTCTGTAAGCATCAGGAAAGTTGAAGTTTTGTGCTTCCTACAACTACACAAAATCTCAATCACCTGAAGGTTCAACATCACATTAACTTGACATCATCTGGAAACCAATTCAATGAATATGATTCTGTGCTAGAAACAGACACTATCTCAAATAAATAAAAGATATCAGAGCAACTTGATTACGTCAGTAAAACTCACCATTTCCAGCATGATGTCTCCAACATCACCAACCACTGGCTGTTCCCGCCTGCGGGCTTTCATTTTATTGTTGAACCTACTGTGGATTTCCAGCATCTCCTCCAAGTTAGGAAAAAGAAGATATAATTGGTCTGATGGTAGAAGCTGTTCCTGCTGCATTGGCTTGAAAAACAGCCTATCTAACACTTTCAGGTTCCGGACATGGGTGCGTTCCGTATGGAAGAGCTCTGAAGAAGTAATAATTTACTTAAACTTTCAAATTTCTAAAAACGTAACTCCACCATCATGTCATGCAAACAAGAATTTCATATTTTCAACCACTTTAAGAGCTATGATTTTCTTATTCTATTAAAGAACAAAATGTTAATATTAATAAACTGTATGCACTTTGTACACATATAAAACTAAGAAAACAAAAACTATGAAATACTAATAGAAAGATACATAAACAAAATCTGAAATTATAAATATTAAACAAAAGTGATCAAACAGGTTTCAAAAATCTATTAAATCCAAGAATTTTATCAAAATACCTCTATTGTTGTCAAACTACAACAAAACCACATCAATCAAATACTATAATAAATGTTAACTATATTC
Source organism: Tachypleus tridentatus (assembly GCF_004210375.1). Lineage (NCBI taxonomy): Eukaryota > Metazoa > Arthropoda > Merostomata > Xiphosura > Limulidae > Tachypleus > Tachypleus tridentatus. Next base: position 38,487,710 of record NC_134836.1, read on the forward strand.
TTCTAAGGTTTTCACATACACTTCTACATTATCTGCTTCACAACAAACCACTTTTTATTCTAGTCCTTAAGATACACAGAAATATTATAAAAATTGTTAAAAACAAATGGGTTACATGCTGTAAAATCAGACTTTAAAAAAAAGAACAAACATTTATAACTACACCCACCAGATGTCACTTGGCAAATTGGCAATTATAGTTGTGTGTGTAACACAAGTAAATACAAATTATAAATATATCAACATCACTAATCAGTGATGAAATTAATCTAATGTAATCTAAGCCATCAAACAGATTATGTCTCTATGTCCATTTGTAAGGACATATTTCCAATTTTCTGACATTATCTCTGTGAAACTTTCAGGGGTCCTTGGAAATTAAGAAGTGCTCACTGGTAACTTCTAAACACTAGTGTTATCACATCAGGTACCTTCTCAAAAGCATCCAAGTCCCTGAAAACCAGCAGTTCTTGAAAGAAAAATTTAAACTGTAGCAGAGTCTAATTTCAGGCATTTATTTAAATCTTTTATTTCATTCATTTTCTATTTTGTAAATTTTAAAACTTCAATTTACCCCCTTCCTTCCCCAAGCTATTGAGGTATCACCCTCTCATGAAGGCAAAAAAACACATTCTGCATCTAGTGTAGGAACCTCTGCTCGATGGTTAAATGAACACAAACCATACAACACAAAAAATAATTCTAAACAAAAAAAAAAATAGAGTATCCAAAAGTCACAAATGTGTAAAAAAGTAACTGCAGAATCAGCACCCAAAACTTTTTATATCTAACTTTCAAACTGCTGGTGAAATGCTAAAGCAAGAAATTTAACAATAAAACTGGGAGAGAACTGTGTTTTAAATCCATAAAGTCCTTAGATGATCTAACATCTGTCACCTACATTTAACTGCAGATACTACAAGTAATCCCAGAAGACCAATTAAAATGCTAAGTACCCCCACAACAAAGTGTAATCACAAATTTCACCAACCCTTGTATTTTAAGACAGATAAAATAATAAAACTATAGTATTCTTCTGTATAATTTACAAAACACATTACATGAACTCTTAATCTAAACCCATGGTTCCAAAGTTAAATGATCATGAGTGCAAAATAGAACTAAATTATCCATCCATACAGTTCAATATGTTACAGTAAATTAGTCCAATTATTAATTATTCCATATTTTGCAAACTAGTTGGACTGAATAGGACTAACAGTTACATGAAGTTAGTTTTTAACTAATTGTATCATAGCTGTTATTATTTAAATCATTTCTTGTCAGTTGAAATGTTCTGATTTATACACACACAACATATTATCTATACAGAAACCAAAGTTTAATGATAAAAGTATGAAAACAATGGAAACAACATTTAACACTTCAGATGACAACAGTGATTTTATATTTCAACATTTTGGAATATTAATATTCCATTTTGGGCAAGCTATATTAAACAAAATAAAAATATAAAATTGCCATTTGTAATGTTATAAACTTAGAAATCTCTATGAAACAGTAACACTGGCTATTTCAATATTTTTAAAACATTTACCCAAGATTCCATATACCATTACTGGACATTTATTTCTAAGCAATATTTAAATATTATCTATCAAATTATCTGCAAATTTCTCTATTCCAAAACCATAACTCATCTCTCAGAGAAAATTTATTTCACACGTTAATGTCACCTTTTAGAAGAAATGAGGTACAAATTCAGACAGAAGAAACAGTCTATAATTCAATATGAATCAGTAAAGAATGAGCTAAGAAATAACATCATGGATTGGCTACAACCACCTACTTAACAGTTTTAACACCAGAGCTACATCCTTTCTACAACACACCCACAACGTTAAAACGAATAAAAGTTATAAAATCTTAGTTATACCATCCCCAAATTGTCTTATTACTATTCAACCAGGTTCAAAAATCCTTCTTTGGCTGTATTTTCCAACTGATTGTACTATCACTCATGAAGAATATACTGCCTCAGAATACCAAGTCACCCAATCTAATAAAAGTACAAGTGCTGTCATGGTTAATTATGTATTTTCGATGTCAAAACAAAATCTAAATCTCTTTATGTTTACTCTTTACTTTCACTTCAATCACAACTCCTAAAACTCCTTTCTGCACAATTCACAAGATTGTACAGAGTTAGTTTCAAACTTTAACTTTATTATCATCATACCTCAAAGTTTTACATTGTACAAGTTTCAATTTCTTCAAAAAATCTTCAAATAAAAATACTTAAACTTTGGTTCCATTGCCATATGATCATGAGCAAGCACAGGTTTTGACCTTTTGTCTCTATTACTTGAATATATTCATACTTATATGCTAATACAGTAAACACTAGTTATCTGTCCTTAGTTCAAATTCTACCAGATCAACAAAAGATCAGAAAAAAAATAATTTGCTCATCACTTGACAGTAGCTATGCCTATCGTCTTCTTACTTGGACATATTACTTCAAGCAACATGTACTTATTTTATTGACATGTTTATAACTAATAGAAAGAGTTAATTTAAACTACAATTTCCCAATAGTTTTTAAAACTGGTGCACAGTATTCATTTCAGTGCATTTTAAACAGCTGATGCAATGTTTGCAGATTTTGTCCTTACTAGCACTTACTGTCTTTTGTAGGCATACATATTTGTAAAATACAGTTAAATTGTATTTAAGTTTTATTTTAATATTTTAGTTAACTAGGTTTTAGCTATTTTTGTTTTAAATTTCACATTTGATAGGTTTGATAATTTTGAATACAACCTAAAAACTTCACCTCAGTTTGTGATGTTAATTTACTACATAAAGTATATAAACAGTTTGCTGAAACGTATTTCTGCAAAAGGTACGGTAATACCTGTTGGTGTGCATTAAGAAAAAGGTAAAACTAATGACAGAAAAAATAAACTAAGTGAAAATGTAAATACCTGAAATTGCAAATAAAACCAAAAGAAACTTAAGGATTATTTAATAAAGAGTTAAAAAATGTGTACATATTTCTGTTTCTTAGTTTCAAATATTTAATTGTACTGTACATAAATGATAATAGTTACAGTAAGTAATATGATAAAAAAATGAAAATAAACAGTTACTTAAAAACTTTTGATATTAATTTAGGACAGTGTTTTGCAAAACTATTCTAGGTATGCTGCTAAACTGTAAATGTATGGCATCAAGTATGCTTTTTCATGACATTTTAAAATAACCAAGATTATTTAGGCAAACGTAGCCTTATCCTAACACAAGGAATCAGTAGAGTAAATGGGGAATGCCTGTATGCATGGTGACACTCACATGTCCTCTTTTCAAGTGCAGGATCAGATAAGCATGTTGCAAATTTAACATTATTTTTCTAGTGTGCCATGAGCATAAAAAGTTTGAGAGCCACTGATTGTGGAGGTTCTAGACCTTACAGAAATGAAAAACTGTTAAGAAAGTTTTTATACTTAAGATAAAAATTACCTTCCATTTCAACTATTTAAAATCTGAGTATCAAAAATTAATAAAAGATGTTTATTAGATTTAACAGAAAAAATAATGTTTTTATTTTTTTGAAGTAGATGCCTTTAGGAAAATTCAAGTTTAGAAGGACTCAATCCACTATATTTATTTAATGAAATTTGAGAGTTACATAACCTATTTATGAGGCAAGAAGGTTGGTGTGAAAGGTTTGCCACTAGAGGAGCAGAAAATTTCAAACATGATTGCATTTTTCAAGGTGTTCTTACAAGTCATTTACCTCTCAGACTCCTGACAATAATGCTTTATGTTATGATTAACATTGTTCATAAAAACAATATCCTCTTAAAACCTATATTATCCAGCACTGGATCTCCTAAGCTGATTAAATTATTTGTTCCTATTCTAAATGTAGTCATTTCCATAAAAATTACAGTTTAAACTTCTTCCTCCTTTGCAAAGGAAATTTCTAAAATTACTAATGTTGATCAACAAATACTTTCTAGACATGACATCAAATATTTAAACTTTAAACTGCACTAGAGAAATTCAAGTAGCCTTATATTTTTAATTTTTTCTTGGGAAAATGTTTATCAGCTTTATTTACCAATCACTTTCAGAATTAGACACATCTGCCCTCCTTAACGATATTCACTTTGTCTTCAATGGTCATATATAAAATCAACAAGATAGGGCAAAAATTAATAAATTTTAGGGCTACTACTCACAAACATATATCTATTGCTACGAGTGTCCTTGTCTGGACAGCTCTCTCACCAAATACAGATTTTATATGGAAGATATTTTGATGACATTTTTATTCTGTAGAAACTAACCACATTAAATAATTTATGACTTGTTTAATGTGACCACAGCTTCTACAAAATAAAAATGTCATCAATGTACTTTATATATAGTTATTTAATAACATTAATTTTAATTGTGAAACATAGGAAAATAAAAAAACTGCCTTTATTTGATATCCAAATCAACCAAGTTAGATAATCAGTTCAAACTTCCATTTGTTAAAAAAACAAATACAGGTTTACATACTTATTTCAACGGTTTGTTTCTACACTCCTTTAAACAAAACATGTTACTCATTCTTCTCAATAAGGCAAATAGCATCTGTTACTACCAAAATAACAATCTCACAGAATATTTTAATACACAGCAGCTAAACTCTAACACTATTCTATTCTAACAAAAATGAGCTCCATTATGCTGTACACCAATACACATTAAAATTGGTAATTATTTTTATAAGAGAAATGAAGTTTTTTGTGGTTTTGTGTTTTTTTAACACAATAATCACAAATTAAAATAAGGAATATTATATATATACCTATATATTATCAGTAAAACACCCTTCAAGTATGTTAACTTAGTATCTACTTCTCTATCTTTCTATGCTGTGTTTAAATATACACGATACCACTCACACTAGCAAAACAGCATGACAATTACAACTACAAACCTATGGAAATACAAGGGTATCAAATTGTAAAACAACTTTAACATCTTCCAGACACCACAACTAGACATGCAGTGAAAGTAGCAACCACATCATTCTGATTAAAAATTTCAAAATCATTTCACCTTCATCATCCAATAATAAAACTTTTAATTATAGAAAAACTTATTGTAAATTAATTTCCAACTCTAAATAGTAACACAACACCAGTTACATTTGTTCTAAATAACTTGTATAAATCTGATAGAGTTTGGTTTAATTTGTCTTTTGCACAAAGCTACACAAGGACTATCTGTGCTAACCATCCCTAATTTAGCAGTGTAAGACTAGAAAGAAGGCAGCTAGTCATCACTACCAACTGCCAACTCTTGGGCTACTCTTTTACCAACAAATAGAGGGACTGACCATCACATTATACTGTCCCCACGGCTGAAAGGGCGAGCATGTTTAATGTTACAGGGATTCGAACCCCCTTCTGATAGAGAAACTATTACTGTAATATTTATATTGCAACCTATACCCATCCTAACATTTATTACTTATTTCACTTTTTTTTTGAAATGTTGGAACTTTCTGAATTTCAAAAAGTGTTTGCATGTTTTATCTTGTTTAACATATCTTCCCAAAGATGAAGTACATGTTTATTCCAAAGTGTTCAAATACTAAATGTCTGTTACCAACTCAAGTGTCAAATGTTTGATGTTAAATTTACATTTATTCATCATGTAAAATTTAAATACAGTAAGCAGTTTGTAGTATTAATTTATCATACTGATACTGTAACATAACATAAGTGATTAAAGTTATCCATCTTACCATTTATCACATCTTGACGTTTCTTTTCTTTGGGCTTCATTAAACGTAGAACATTAATATTCACATTTTCTTGCCATCTGGGAGGATCGTTTTCTGCTTCCAAGTCTGAATCATCAAACTGGTGAACATGAGAAGACAAAGAAGACCCTGAAGAAGGCAATGGTCCAGTGGAAGGAACGAATCCTGGGACCGAGTCAGCAGGTGTTCCTCCTGGAGTTTTGTGTACCATTTCTAGAGAGTTGCTTGGACTATCAAGACTTCCAAGAAAGAATACCTCCAGTTTTAGTGTAATTCGAGTAACATCAAAATAGCACAATTAACACGATACTAACTATGATACTCAGACAGCATTACAAATGCCTTATGATTATTCCTATAATAGAATTCAATTATAAACTTTTACAATTTTGTCATCAATGTGCTAATAATATAATTTAACATTTTTTGGAAAAAAAAAGCTCAATTCATATACTTTGTTTCCATTATATTATACTTAATAGGAATGACTTATTTAAATGCACTGTTTTTTATACAAAATCACACACTTTAAAATATGGATTTGTATTTAAACTATTTCCTTAGTTCTTTTGTAAATTGCAATTTTCATACCAATTAACATTTGACCAAACCTAAGATATTGAAAAACAATGCTTAAATCACAATGCCCAAGAATTCAAGTTCTATAATAAGCAAAGATCCTACATTACTACAAGGTAATCTCTGGCTGTAAAACATTGAGATAATATAACTAAAATTACAGTCAATCTTACAATATGACATCAAGATGTTTGGTAAATTTATTAATATTTAATATAAACATAACCAGTACTTAGTGAAAATAACCAAAATGCAGTATTAACTCATTTCTTTATGTGCATATTCAGTTTATACGAACATATTACTACACCAGTTACATGATATTCTATACCTGACACCACTTTTATATTCAATGAATTCTAAAAATTATGGTTAAATTAAATGCTTAAAAATAAGAACCATAACTATTCAAACAATCATCATAAACTTATGTCACCCCAAAGAATCAAGTTTGTACTGCTGCCCACAATGCAATATTAGAACTATTTTGTCGTGTTTTTTTTTTTGGCATGTATTGTTATTTCTAATAGTAAAATTTTAAAAGCCACATTGTTAAGAAAACATCTCACAGTAAAAGTCTCAAACAAAACCAATATATTTAAAGAGTTTGTGATTATCACAATATTTACCTTGTAGATAAGCTTGAATTAGAAGAGCTTCCTGAATTGTTGAGGTCTGAAACATTCTTCTCGTCAACTTCTGCGTCACTGAGGTACAAAATCAATTTTAAAAAATTAAAATAGCACAAAAAGCTGCATATCTGCAATTTTGTTTTTCATATGTTGTTCCAACTTCTACAAATGAACAATAAAAGAATTTCAAACCTTTTTGATCTTGGAATATTTGGGTCGCTCCGTTTCCTTAAAGGTACTCGACTTTCTCTCTGTAAAATAAAAATCAAAAAGATAATAGTGTGGTCAGCATACTGTAAGACTTACCAAACAGATAAGCCCATAAATGGATAAAAGTTCTAATCTTAAAAATGAAGTCCAAAGTCATTATTATTATGGCATGAAACTTGAAATTAAAAGTACAAAATCTGATTGATAACAATATATATGCATTTTTACACCAGCAGGTTTTCCATTTATTACTCTTAAATAACAAAACCTGAATTTTTTTTTTTTTTTTTTAAATCAAGGTACACCTAAAATATTACCCTATTTAATTTTCATGTTATGTGGATAATTAAGAGCAGTTGGGTTAAATGTTTAGAAAATATGTCTGTCTTTTACGCAAGATTAAGGTAAATGGAATTATAAACATCAAACTGCAGCTGAAAATACAATAAAAACTATATTAATAATTTATACATGGTATTACCTAAAAGATATTAGCCTATATGAATAAAAACAAAAATCAAGAGAAAAATAATACTTTCATGTAATTATCTTTAGGTTTATTTCTACCACTGCATACTTATTTCAGTCTAACACTTGTAGAGCTGATGTACAAAATAAAAATCTTAACATTTACATCATGATAAATTTAGTTACTTTTACTATACAGTCATGTAAGTCTAAGTTTAAGATAACTCAAAGACTTAGCATATGACCAAGCTGAAATATTTTTATCACACTAATTCCATTTAACTAGGAAACAGCATTATAATGATTCTAGCATCACAAAAAATTAATCTACAAAAACAAATACATAAACAGATATTAGTAACAAACCTTACAAATCATACTACAATGGAACTATTAGTTGAACAATACTGTAATAACTTTTTTTTTAATACATGATGTGCAAGTCCTAGCTTTGTGAAATATTTACCCTGTGTGCATGTAGATTTGCAATAGAAGTTACAATTTTACCAATTTGTCTCCATATCCATTGCCAGCTTTATTGTTCTCCATTCTCAGGGTGCAGATACAGTCAAATATTTCACATGCAGATCAGTATAAATATAACACTACTGTCTGTTATATGTCTATGTAAATACTTCACAGGGTGTGGATGGATTTACACGAAAACTGATATGGAGGTTCATTGGGTCCATGGACAAATACAAAATTTCCATTTTGCAGGAGTTTTTTTTTTTTAATTTTATGCCAAATTTGAAGATCCACCAATAGGAGCAAAGTGGTTAAGTCCATGAGGAGATACATTCAAATTTACAATTTCAAGTTTTGTGTTTTGCTGTTTTTATGGACAATATGTTGTTTTTAAATTATACATACAGAAAATAACTTTTTACGTCCTAAGCTAACCTTTCATTAATCACAAATTTACATAACTTCCATCCAGGGTATGGATACCCCTGCTAATAAATTTATGAAATGTTAATTTTTGCTAACAGCAATTAGATGTTATTAAACTATTCATAAATTCAAAATTCTAAAGGGCCAAAAAGGAGTTTATTATCTATCAAGGATGTCCATTCTGGCTCCAAATTAAAACTACCCTTTTCTATTCAGTTAAATTTTATGCCTCCACTGCCATTGAAAGCAGCTCATTCCAAATCCCAAAGACTGTTTAGAAAATAATACTGTCTAAACTGAAGACAACTCCTACACTGCCAAAATTTAAGCTCATGACTCCTTGTTCCATTGTTTTCGTTGCTAAACACAAAACGTTTGATGGATCTATATTACAAATACCATTAAACACCTCAATCAAATCCCACCTGATCCTTCTCCTTCCCACAGAAAACAAGTTTAGAAATTTTAGTCTTTTTTCTTATGACCATCCCACCATATCAGGTATCATCCTAGTGGCTCTTCTCAGGACTTTCTCCAACAATTAAATGTCCTTCTTAAGGAATAGAGCTCAAAACTATATACAATACTCTAAATGAGGCCTTACAAGAGATCTATACAGTGAAACAATAATACCCCTTATCTTGTATTCAATATGTTTATAAATGCTACTCAAAATTACAGTAGCCCCATTTATAACTACAATACTTTGTTTAGATGTCCTAAGCAATTTTTATATCACAACACCAAGATCTTTTTCTTCAACCACAGTATTGAACTTATTCCCATGTAAATTGTAACAACAATTTGAACTGTGAAAACCCACATGCATCACTTTACATTTTGGACAGCTAAACATCATCTATCACATACTGGCCCAATACATCAAATGACTTAAATCTCCTTGTAAGTCTCCTGCACCTTTAATACAATTAACCAACCCCAAAATTTTAATGTCATCTGTAGACATCAATAATTTTGTGAGTCATTCAAGAGTCAATATCATTAATATAAATCACAAACGGCAAAGGATCCAGTGCAGAGTCTTGAGGCACACCACTGGTAACTGTGATCCAGTCAGATCTAATTTCATTTATTACTACTTTCTACTATCCAGCCAATTTTCTATAACATTTAATAATATTTCTCCCACATCCACAGATTAATTTTTTGTAACAAATTTTTGTGAGGTACCTTATCAAATGTTCTCTGAAAATCAAGGTAAACCAAACTCACAGCATTTCTTTCACCAACTCTTGCAATGACATCCTCAGTGTCAGAAGATTTGTTAAACAAGGCTTTCCCTTAGTGAAAATACAGTGGTTCCTCAATACTAATAAACAACTTTAAGTGAACATGCAATGCATCTTTAATCATATTCTCCAAAACTTTTCCAATTACTGATGCAAGACTAAGTAACCTATAATTGCCTGGGAAATGTTTATTAATTCCTCTAAATACTGGACAAACATCAGCCAATTTTCAGTCTTCTAATACTTTTCTACAACAAAACAAGCTATGAAAATATTAGCCAGTAGTTCACAAATAAAATCGTTAAGTTCCTTTAAAATTATAGAATAAAATCTGTCTGGTGCAGGAGGTTTGTGAATTTTTAGGTTTCACAACTTTACTCTGAAAATTTCAGAACTTTGTACCTGCGCCTTACTTCATAAAAATTGAAGAGAAAATATAATTTAATAACCAATGTCATCTTCCAAATATCAATTTTATTTTTATGAGGCTCAAATCCACCCTAACATTTTGCTTATCCACCACATACCTAAAGAATTCCTTATTGTTTAATTCGCAGCCAACCCTCTTTCCTTTACAGTGTTTGCCCTTTTAACTTCCTTTTTACCCCAGTCTTAATTTCCTATAGTCCTCCAAGTCATTGTTTTCAAAAAGCTTAAATTTCTTGAATCAATTATGTTTATCCCTAAAATGATCTCTCACAATTTTGCCAAATCAAACTAGCTTGTTCCACTCTGTTACTCTTCTTGCCTGAATATGAAATATGTATGTTTTGTATGTACATCAAAATCACCCTAAATGCTTCCAACCTCTTTCCAAGATTACGTCCTAATTCTTTCGTTCAACCTACAGAAGCTAGATTATGTCACATTTCATTGGCCTTCATAAAATTTACAATCAAAGTTATTATATACATGGTTGGAAACTCAAAGCGATAATTAAATGCATTATCTTGCAAATTAGTAATTCATACCTCAAGGACTGGCGCCATCTCTTGATAAACAATTAAGTTATCAGTATTTTATTTCACACTAAACTTTCCACCGTTAACTTCCAATATTGTACGCTGCTTTTTAATGCTTAACCTTCAAATTACCGACTTTACACATCGTTCACTACAGGAAACTCCACATATTGCATCAACATGAATAAGTTAGTTTTTGTTCGTTCACCACTCACTACACTAAACGAAAAAAAGAAAACAAAATCGGTAAAATTACAATATTCTATATTAAAATACATTAGGGATCCCAGATTAATTACAATAGTAACGGTACATTTCTACAAAAAATTAGTATTATTCGTGTGATATTAGACGCCCTGTAACCAACAAAGGCAACCCCCATAAGGCCAAAGTATGGTGTCTTTTACCTTGCACAAACAAACCATCCTCCATCTTTCTGTTTCCCCTCTTTGACATCAAATCTGTGCTCATAATTTACACACAAGTAAACAAACAGCTTTTAATAGTGACTATTTCGTCGATTAAAAATAATAATAATAATAATAAACGTTTCAATGTTACAAATATATTTGGACTTTAAACCACTGAAGAGTGTTACAGTACTATGATCAAGAAATTACAAACACACATGACCATTAGACAGAATGTTAAGTAGTTTGTAGAAACAGAAGAAAAAATTATTTAGGTTTTGCAAAATATTTTATTTAAAAAAATTATTAGATAAGTAAATTTGAAAGATTTCAGCTGAGGTTTTTAACAAAGATTTTAAAGATAGTAAATTAATTAACATTTGCCTTAGCTGCTACACAAACCAGAACCAATGTAAAATATTTTGAAATAAACATTAGGAGAAGCTTATTTACGATAAAATTATCTTAAATTCAAAAAATATCAAACTAATACAGTAAGGGGTGAGAGCCAGATAGAATAAATGAATGTTTTGAAAAGTCAATATATTTTTACCAGATTCAAAACTTAAATTTAAAACAAAAGGGAATCCTCCATATCCTAGGCATTTGAAAATATTTCAACCAGGGTTAAATAATCTACAAGACTTTTTTTAAATATAGATTTCTCCTCTATTAGTTATACTTCATGCTCTAGCAATACCATGCATGGGTCACGTGTATAACAGATTCGATATTATTACTCATCACGATATTTTCTTGCATACCCTCAAATTGAAATTCTTTTAGACGAAAATAGAACAGAAAAAGCAACGATACCCTGGATGTGATAAAATATATCAATCGAAAGGATTTGACCTGCTGAATCCAATAGCGTAATTAGATCTCACATCGGTCAACAGGTGACGGAGCTATGAACTAAACGTTTGTATTGGGAAGGGGATATTTTACGATCTGTTTTGCCACTTCTAGGCATTCTTTTCAGCCTATTGATCAAGGGCCAGTGGTAACAAAATATGCCCTCCCAATATTTTTGTAAATGTTAAGAAACTTGATTAAATTTTGTTTCCAAATATTTACGTTATAAAACAGCTACAGACGCTTGGCGAATTAACTATACGTGTCTCTATAACTGACAAAAGTATTTCTTCATTTAGCCTCATTCACCTCAATTTAAATAAAACTGAAAAGTACATCAAAAGACGTTTAGAGCTGCTCAGCTTATTAATTTGAATAGTTTTTGGGTTTTTTTGCACTTTCGGGTTAATTTAAATTATGGGTGTTTTGTTGTGGCCAGTGTAAATGGCATAATTTTAGCTGTAAGTGAGAGGTTTATTCTTTTTTAATTAAATAATCCTTCCACTACCCTGTACGGTTGGACTTTGTCCATTCAATTTACCAAACAAACCATAATAAAAGTGAACAACCTACGGACTCCATATTAGAAACAAACATTCTTACCAGATATTTTTTTCGAACAATATGCTACTGTACTTATCCTTTCAATGTAACTCCTGTTATACATGCATTTTTTAGTTACTCGGGTTTTGTGCGCGCGATAACAGCACGTGGTGATGACGTCATACAACACTGTTTAACTAACGGCGGAAAACTACCGTCTATGGATTGAGTGTGTATTCTCAAACTTTCGGGAACGAAATCTTGACGACCGAGTTCCTGAAAGGATAGTCTAATATTAGTAGTACTTGAGTTCTTACGTCATTCTAGTTTCTCCACGTTGAATCTTCACACAACCATAATTCTAGTACGTGAGTGGGCGAAACCCTAACTATAAATTGGTATCAACACCACATAAAATGACTTTCTAATATTGGAGATGATAAAACTTCTACTCCATAAATAGTTAAATCCTATATCCTAATTGTTTGTTTAAAATATTTATATGGGATAACTGTGTTAATTACACGACGTGAAGTCACTCTCCAGTAATCATTAATTTGTAAAATTAATTACTAAAGGCTGGTTTGTTTTTTTTGTTGTTGTATTACCCTGGTGAAGTACTATTTTCTCGTTATACATATTACGTATAATGAATAACCAACGAAAGGGTTAACACTTATGTAGCTTACGTTTCATACCAGTAATAAAAATAAATTATTGAAAGAAATCTCCAAACTTCGAAAACCTACAAAAAATATAACAAACAGAACTCAATCAGAATAAACAATAAACATTCATACTTTATATAGTAAATCTTGCAATGGAATCTACTCTCTCATAACAGTCCCTCACTCACGAGAAAATATTTTTCTTTAATATACATTTTTATTTTCGACAAAAGAAAACTGCTACAGTACTATCATCCTAGACGCTCCCTTGAACCCAAGTTAAGACGTTAAGAATACTACAAAACCTTCTGCGAAACAGACAATTAAAATTCCAATATCTATACATGAGAATGTAATGAGTCCTCCACCTCTTAGGTTTTCATTCACAAGTTTTGCTGAAATCCTGACTGGAACCTTCCAATTGTTAACTTAACAGAGTTCATCATTCAAAATTCGTTCAACACCCTTTAAAGGAAAACGTTTATTATGATTTTATGACTTAGGGGGGAGGGGTAACCATTAAAGATTTATGTATGTAGTAAAGTCAAAATGCGGTATTAATTTTTTCTGAATATGTAAGTAAAGAGCACCCGAAATCAGGTTTACCACGCGTTTTCTTATTAATCATAAAATGTGATATTATAGACATAATATTCACTTTTTTCTTCTAAAAATTTTCCTTTATGAAAAATTATAAGCCTGTATTATCAGCCAGTAAAAAACTGAATCATTATTACTGTAAAATCATTTTCTCATAGTAAGTTCACTTGTGAACATAAAAAAATATCTTTTAATTACAAGCAATCTGTGATTTACAATCATGTTCAACAATACTAAACTAACCTGTACACAAAAAGTATGATCAATGAACAACTCTTAGCATAACGATACATGTTATTCTACTTCAAAATAAAGCTACTTAATATACTAAACACTGACTGAACAACGTGGCATTTGGATTAAACTAAGCAGTGTTCTGAAAACGGGGATTTCCCTCATCACATGGTCAAGCTAGCTAAAGATTTCACATCATTTCTACGAGCAAAAACATCTGGTGGCCAAGAAGTACTGGATTTTTATATATCAGTACATGTTGCTGTGAATTGTGTATCACAGTTATAAGAGTCATATGTTATTGGTAACATGATGTACATGTGTTAGACCATGTTTCACTTGAATTTAACCAACATGTACAGGTTCCTTAATTACAGCGTGTGACCAACCTTACGTAATACGTAAACCCATTTTCTGTGTACTTCGTCAATGCGTGGACTCTTACTACAAGTACAACAGCCTTTTGTAAGCATTTTATACTGAACGATCACAGTTTTAATACGAGTACAATAGCCTTTCACAAACGTTTTATACTGAACGATTACAGCAAATAAGTACTACAAATTATCTTAAACAATTTGTATTGAATTAAAGTTAATATTTCATGATAAAATATAGGCAAAATTTACATTTCCAAGAAAATAGCTATGTTGAAATTTATATTACAACGTATTTAATGTTTGATTTGGTCATCTGGCAGTCTACATTTTACAATAATTAATCAATGTACATGTTTACAAGATCTAATCAAGTTTCCAGAATGTAAAAGCTCTGCAGATGTTATAGGATTAAAACAGAATTGTGTGTTACACAGCTTATTGAAACTACTCTTACGCGACATAAATCATGAAGTTTTTCTGAGAGTTGTACTATTCACAGAAAACAAGAGAAGATCCTCAATAGTTGTGGGAACTTGAAATTCTTTGTGGAAATATTAGAGCATATTAAATCATGACTTTTTTTTTTATTAGCTATATTTTTGTGCGCTAGCGTGGGGTGCACGTGTACCCGATTAGATTTTATTATTCATCAACGTCTTTACAACAACCTACCCTCAAACTGAAATTATTTTAGGCAGGATTAAAGTAAATTAACGATACATTGGGCGCGGTCACATACAACAATAAAAACGTTTGACCTCCCGAGTTCAAAATTCTAATTTGATCTCAAATCAGTCAAGAGATGACAAAGCTACAAGATAAAATGTTGTACTTGAAAAAAAAAAGAACCGTTATGCCGTAGCTAAGAAACTTCAATCAAGATTTGTGTTCAAGAAACACTAACATTTTAGAGGGGAGGTAATATCTTCCACACAATCAAATCAGACCCTTCTGAAGAAGATCTGACACCCAAGCAGACTCCTCCTTGACCATTAAGAATGAACAAATGACGAGGACTACTGAGAGCTGAGGATTTAATACAAAAAAATTGAAAAGTTTTATTTTATGTCGTAATATACATCATTCACTTTGACAGCTTACAGCAATGTCTGAAGTCAAAATTTCCTTGCACTGCACCATATTCTGCTTTGACAGTATAGCTAATTCCTTACACCCCACAAGCCAGTTCTACAGTGATAAAACAGCATGCTGCGTATTTTAGTGAACTTCTGTTTACGCGCGACTTTCTCCATTAACAATCATTCTGGCACAATCAAATGGTGATGGTGCTTAACACGTAATCTGAAGATCGCGGATTCGAATCCTGGTTAGCTGTAGGACAATTTGTTTTTTCAAGTTTCCTGTAAAAATTAAACTTTCCCGTACTAACCGCAATAGAAACTTTACAAGGCTAGCTGACTATTCATATACGAACGAATAAGTTGGATAATTTTCTCAAGGTAGCTGCAAAGCATTTTTTACTTATTTTCTTACTACTTTTCCCATACAAGAGTGGCCCGACGTGGCCAAGTGGTTAGGGCGCTTGACTCGTAATTTCAGGGTTGCGAGTTCGTATCCGTCACACCAAACATGCTCGCCCTTTCAGCTGTGGAGGCGTTATTTGTGACGGGCAATCCCAATATTCGTTGGTAAGAGTGTAGCCCAAGAGTTCTCGGTGGGAAGTGAAAGCTAACTGCCTTCCCTCTAGTCTCACAGTCGAAATGTGTAGCTTTACACAATATTAAAAACAAAACAAACACCATTAACAATGCTATACCAGTACTGTAACTGGTGTTAATTCCAGATGAAATGCAATTACAGAAATTAAATTCTTGTCTTCATTTTTCCTTTCTTTCAGAGTGAACTTCGATAATGCAAGTTGTATATAATCTCATTTAGAAAATGATGTCAAACGCAGAATTTAAGAGCATGCAGTACTGAGTTTCATGATGCTCCTGCTTTAGAAAATACTTTCATGTGGTAAGAGATACGCGTATAATATGAAATTAGGCTTTTAAAGAAAATAAACTTTAAATCACTATGGTAGTTTATTCACTTTGCGACGTTCCCGACCAACCGTTTGTGTTTTTTCAAGCCCGTTGCTCAACCGTCCCTCAGTAGAAGTCCGAAATGTCTTCAAAACAAAGCAGATTTCATGAGCATTCCAAATGGAATTATTAAACATTAAACAAATCTATCCATTTAGTACCACATATTTGTGTACTTTTCACTGCAGCATTTTGATTTGGATACTTCTTATACCAAAAACCAACGATCCCGGTTTTCCGCGTATATTTTATTTTCTCCTATTTATTTGTTCAGTTTTCATACATCCATGTATTGAGCACAACATCTATAAACTCTCAATAAAACCACAACTCCGATAACTATAGTTTTTTTTTTTACAAGAATTAAATCCACAATCGAGTTCCTAAAATGCAAACCCTATTTTGGCCTACAAATAAGTGCCCAAACCTGCCTACATAGGATTATATTTTATAAAATTTGTGGCAGTGGTGTTAATTTTTGTTTCACTGCTTTTTGTCCCTAATTCATTTCAAAATCCATAGTTTTTCAATACTCTTTGTTTTCTTATGTTTAACCTGTATGAAGTTTATACTTCAACTGTAGAAACTGCCACGTGCCCATCCATCAATATGCAACACCATCTGTTGTAATGAATTGAGTTGCAAAAGATACTTTTGTACGTGATCAGCAATATCAGCATATATTTAACGGATTATCAAAAGTGGATATCCACAGACAAGTAAGCTGGAGAAATATTTTGGGGTTAGTACGAGCCGTCTAGAGGCTAGCCCCACTGACATAATCAAGTGAGTAGGAGGAAGCAGAGGGAAAGGTTGCCGTTTTAGAAATTTTTGAATTGTTATACTGGAAAATGTTAGCGACCTCTTTAGCGTATTATTAGCAAATATGCATATAATATATCGTAGTCAATAATCTGAATGATCGGTATTACGTTGCGTGAATAATTAACTTTGTCGATCTCTTACTATAAGATATTATCCAAAAGAATATTTATTAATTAACACTTACTAAACGCAACTTTTTAAACACAGACTGTATAACCTTAGTAATGGTAGGCATATTTGTAGTCTAATTTCTACATAAACGTAACAAGGCTTGGCTGAATGAAACTAGTTGGTAACTTTAAGTTGCATCCAAAAGCGAAATTAATGTCTTAGGACTCCTGTTTTAAACTATTTTCCTGTTATATCACCAGAATTATCAAAACATCATTTTCATCAAATCAACATGAATATTAAAGTATTCAACATAAACACCGTAGTTGGCCTAAGAACGGGGCCTGGCATGGCCAAGCGCGTAAGGTCATCCGAGGGTCGCGGGTTCGCGCCCGCGTCGCGCTAAAACATGCTCGCCCTCCCAGCCGTGGGGGCGATATAATGTGACGGTCAATCCCACTATTCGTTAGTAAAAGAGTAGCCCAAGAGTTGGTGATGATGACTAGCTGCCTTCCCTCTAGTCTTACACTGCTAAATTAGGGACGGCTAGCAGATAGCCCTCGAGTAGCTTTGTGCAAAATTCCAAAACAAACAAACAAACAAAAACAAGCCTAAGAACGATCATGTGATAGTTTTGTTGCTAAGCAACAGTGTATACTCTTGAGCATTACAAAAAAGGAGTTTAAAAGTATTGTTACTCTGTTGATAAAAGAAACAAGCCTTTTACAGCCAGTAACAGAAAAATTAAACAAGTCGTAGATCTTACTGTGCTAAACTTCAAGTTACAGAGACGTAAGTAATAAATACTTTTCACGTCATAGTTTTTGCAATGTCAGACCTTAAATAAAGGTAACTCATAATTTGAGTTTGTTCATAGTAAAGTCTCTAATTCTGAACTGTTGACTAACGGAGAAGCAACCGCTTACAGCACCCAACGTCAACTTTAGGGTTATTCTTTACTACGAATGAATAGTGGGATTGACCGTCACATAACAACGCGAAAAACGCAAGCATGTTCATCGTAGTGTTTTGAGCCTGCGAACCTCAGATTTCGAGTCAAGTACCGTGATCGTCAGGCCGTTGTGACTCAAGCAATGTTTCTGGATAACGCAAAAAAACAAATCACAACACTTCCCAGCAACAATAAAAAACTTGTTAGACGAAAGTCGAAAATTTTGACATTTCGTGCCATTAACATTTATTTTAAAAGCATGTTTGTCTTTCAGGTACAATTCTAATATCTGTCATAGTAACAAGAGAATAAAGATTATTCTATTTCCATTTCACCATAGTATAGTTGCTGATATACACAGAAAACCTTATTACTATACTTAAGATAACATGGCCTTGGAACAGAAATGCTTGATGACTCATTAGACATATTTAGCCAAACTTCTCAGTGCCTGAAAAATTACATGCATTACAGGTTTTTACTCTGTAAATACAGTTTCACAAAAAGAAAAAAAAAGTCAAATGAAACATTCTATCTTCGTTTTACACGTACGTTTGCTGGGATGGTGGCTGGAAACGAATATTTTTAGGGATAAAACAAACGAGTAAGTGGCTCTGATACGAGTGTGCCAAAGACTTACTTGTATGGCTAACAGGAAAAGTCAGCAACATGTTAGATAAACAGACCAAAAACTGAATCACACTTCGATATAAGAAACTGACATAAGTTCACCATCTCGCAAAACTAAACAAGCATATCTTAATCTGTCAGTATAATATACAAAACAAGTAATAATTGTCCATTCTGAATGGAGTACATTATGCCTCACGAAAAATAAATGCAACTACTAATAACATGGGTCCATGCTAAACATAAAATAACGCAGAATTTCAACGACTACATTAATAATCGTAATAATGAAAAGCTATAAAGTGTATACCATCAAAGCAAGGCAACCTGCACCACATATCTTATGTACCTTCTTTGATAATTATCTGTGGTCATGTTTTCAAACCGACCTCAGGCCCCACAGTACAACACATCTACAGTCGCATCTCATGTTAATAGAACGTGGAATTTATTACCCCATAAAAAAAAAAACAACCCCTCCCTGCTTAATAACAACCGAGTACGTCATGGACCTGTTCCTTAAAATAAACAAACCCTGAATATTTCTTGGTACTGAATCTTTCAAGCAGATGTGCAGCTCAATGCAGTAGAAATACAACATAAATAAACTCTCCATCAAATTAGGCGAAACAGAATTTCCCAACAAAGTAACTTATTCGTTCACATTTCATGGGCCACCAGTGTCGGGTTCATGATAATTAATTTACTAAGTTAAAAAAAAACCCAATAAAAATTAAAGATCTACGAAGATACATTAAATAAAAACCTTACCCTTTGAAGTTCCAAAAGAGCTTCTCGAACGTGAATAAACATTATAAAGTATCCTGCTTGTGATTTCACTATAAACAGTAATAACATAGGAATCCAGAACACAAGTATGATGTTAGGAACCCAAAACAACGCACCAAAGAGCGAACATGCATTTCAACAAACACAGGCACACAATTAAAAACACTTGCAATTTACGCAGAAGCAGCCTGCTTCACATCCTGCTGAGGTGGAACATACGGAGTTAGCTCGAGGGTCGCCACTGTCTGTATTCCACTCTTCCATCTCAAGGTCTGTAGTACAGCTACACTCCATCTTCTCATCAGTCTTACTCGTATAAACAAACTGAAATTTACACAGTGCGTTTTCATAAGTGCGTGCTACTCACTCTCCCCATGCTACCAGTAATAGTGCGCGTGCGTGTTTTCATACGTTTCCCCCCCATTTTCAAACAATGTTACACATACAGTACTTTCATACACCTTCCATTAACAATATGCCTTTCATAACAAGGTCTGAAAACTTCTACAGAGACGTCTTTTTACGGTTTTACAGAACGTTGAAACAGACGAGGCAGACAGAAGTTTGTATTGTAACACGCATCTATATACAAGCACGCACGTGCACACAAACAGAAATGACCTCCTTCCTTATATTGCTTGTTTTTAAGTTACGCAATGAACAAAAAATGCCAAATACGTGTCAGTAAAATCTAAACTTAATTTAATAGTTCAAAATCTACCAGAATAATTAATATATCTATCCAACTAGTTGTCATTATGATACAAGTTTTTCATTTCTTCCCCGACACGTCTCTAAGATACAGTGACAGCGAAGCTTGTCACTTATTTTATCATTGTAGTCCTAATTCAATAAAAGTCAAGAAATGTTACAAACCTTGTAACGAGAGCTCTTTCGCCGCTTTTTGTCAAGAACTGCATAATGGGGCATTTTCAAAATACAAAAACCTTAAAAAACGCTCCTTTATTTTTCATAAAATATCCCAGACAGGAGGCGAATCTGCAAACCCTTGACAACACTTGAGTCCCTTCCAGAAAAAAACAACCTTGGCTTCTCCAAGGGCTACAAATCTCCAGAAGGGTGAGTGACAAAACACTCTCGCACCTGTTCTCACAGCTAAAAGCTACGTCTCTGCACCGTGTCCATAACGCACCTGTTTTCGTATAAACGTCTTCGGAGAAATAACGAACTAATTTTTATAAGAACCTAAATAATGACTAGCAAACCTCGTATGTTGAAAGAAACGTGTTACAGCCACGTCACGAAATTACACGACACGGTTAAAACTACATAAACAAGTATGAAAGTCTTGCGAGATCAGATTAGTCATCAAAATCACTCAATTTTTGCAAATTATCCGACGAAACGCCTGCACATTTAAGAATAATTTTCACACACTAACACACAGAGAACTAAATTAGATTTATGACGAAATGCTCACTTTAGGGGCATACAATTACACTAAAAAAACTAGAAATGTCAAAGTTTACTAAGTCTTCACTTGAAATGTTAAAAACGTGTTAATGCACTGCTGTGTTAATAACCCTTCACCTTGAAGGAAATAGGAGACTATAGTTAATACATTAAAAATGATTAATTTATATTCTCTTACTTAACTACGAGAGGATTTTTGCCTCACAGTAGGAACTGGAGCAACTGAAAACGTTTTACATAATATAATACACAATGTCTTAATAGATTAATAACAGTTCACCCTTGAAAGACTATCTAAAAAGACAACAGTGTATTCTAAATTTTCTCAAACTATATCCCTTTATTATGATCAGTTTTAAGACAATTTACTTCAGTCTAAAATTTCAGTTTCGTTTGTCTAATTATTTTTTGAATATTTATTTTATTATTGTTACAAATTTAGTTTTAACAATCACCTATAAACTTACTGGATATTATACAAAATCAAAATTAATACTTCATTTGTAAGCCTATCGGAAGGTTATATGTGCAATTCTAAAATCAGAAAAGTTTTCCAGGTTTTTCAAATATTCAAACATTAAGCCTAATGATGGTCTTTGAAGGCACTCATCAAGAGAAATAACGTTAATCCTAATTTGATAAATTTACGTTTCAATAAAGGCACGCCAACACTTTTATTTCAAAGGGTGGGAAAACGCTGTCATATGACATAAAAACGCCATAAAGTCTCAAGTGTTCTGTCCATCTCAAACCTGAAGGATCTATGTTGAAGTACATACAATGTGGTGTTTATATACCATGTTAAGTTATGTAAATAAAATCCGGTAATCTGATATACTTGCCACGATGTGTTCTGGAAGCCCGATTTCCTCACGTTACTGAATGATACAAGAATTGTACAAAAAATTAATACCGAAACAACTACGTTTACACACAACCAAGTTTAACACCAAGATACTGTATGTATCAATCCAAAGTGTTCAATGTTGATTACAATATTATCTTAAAAACTAATACATTTTAAAATATGTTGACTTCCATTCAATAAAACAAACCTTAATTTTACGTCATTTAAAAACAATATACTTAACATTATCATTTAAAATCATAAAACCATTGATTATGTCCTAGATTCAACAGGTCTACTCTTTTTTTTTTTTTCGAGTAATTAATTAACCTAATTAATAGTTGTTTGAACAACTTATAAATATATATAAAAATACTTATATTAAAGCATACTGTAATTAAGCTGTTAAATTTAAAAATCAAAAAATTCACATTTTCATAAAATTTGTAATGATTACCGTTAGGGTACTGTTTATGAGCGTGTTATACAATTACTAAAACTTCGGACAAAACGTGTATTTTACGAAACTTTTGCCACCAGGGGCACCGAATCACTAGAACCACATGCAGTATGTGCTTCAAAGACAACTGTTGATACTTATCTTTGTTTCGATTTACTTCTCTTTCAAATTGCTGAAAAAAATGAATTGCGTACAGTAAAAACGCTTGCTTTGTTTTTTGAATTTCGCACAAAGCTACTTGAGGGCTATCTGTGCTAGCCGTCCCTAATTTGGCAGTGTAAGACTAGAGGGAAGGCAGCTAGTCATCACCATCCACCGCCAACTCTTGGGCTACTGTTTTGCCAACGAATAGTGGAATTGACCGTCACATTATAACGCCCCCACGGCTAAAAGGGGCGAGCATGTTTGGCGCGATGTGGATGCAAACCCGCGATCCTCAGATTACGAGTCGCACGCCTTAACACGCTTGGCCATGCCGGGCCCTTTGCTAGAAAGAAAAAAAACACGAGTAGACGACTTGGGTACAGTAAACAAACATACTCGCTGGAAAAGCGTTCACACAAGTTGTGTAAACACACGAAATGTCCAATAACTTCAGAATATAAAAACTGCTTTCTCAAATCGAATATTCTGATTTAACACCTACTACACCATGGCAAGCAAAATTAAAAATTAGATGCGCAGATGAAAAACTAGAATGGAAATATTATATGTTTTTATTCAGCTACTTTTCATAAAAACATTGAGATCAAACGACGGCATTAAGTACTTATGTATTAAGAAAAACGTACTTGTGTGTAACGTCATTTGCATATGAAACTAACACAGCACACAACCTTATAGTGCTTCATCATGAGTCATAGTTAGTATGTACTGTTTGTTAAGCCTATACCCTAACTAAAATGGGCGACAAGAAACAAGCTGTCGCTGCTGAGCGCTTTTAAACTAAATACTAAAAACTTTCATGTCATTATGTAACGGGAATGACTTACAGCTACATTTACAACGTTATTAGTATCCATGTACTAACAAAATTCACAAGTTGTTTTGTATTCACGCAACGGTTATTGTCCACGAATCATACTAGGTTTGAAATTCTAGCTTTTCATGGAAACCAAATTAAGTAAGGCATAAAGTAAAAGGTAAAACATATTTTAACATTTACTACTCTTGTAGGGATACCATTTTTAAGACTGTTATTCAACTTATTACAACGAGGGAGATACCTAATTTCCGAGTAACGCTAGTTATGGTCTTCGCATTACACAAGCAACAGGCTCACAAAAATAGGCACATGATACATATTGACCAATGACGAAACAGTCTTGGAATCATGTTACTCTCCGCCTCAACTGGCGAACAAACTGCGAATATTAAAACTCAAAATATGAAAAACCGTGTGGTCTCGCCTGACTTTTTTTCTTTGGTTTGAATTTTGCGCAAAGCTACAAGAAGGCTATTTGCGCTAGCCATTCCTAACTTAAAGACTAAAGTCATCACCACATACCGCCAACTTTTGGGCGGCTATTGTACCAACGAATAGTAGGTCTGACCGTTACATTATAACGCCCCGACGGGTGAAAAGGCAAACATGTTTGGTGTGACGTGGATTCTAACCCGTGACACATCCAAATTGTGAGTCAAATGTATATCGCATGTTTACGAACAAAACATCCATGCTGCACTTTACTACAACGTTATGTTACACACACACAAAAGTTTTGTTTGCATTTCAATGTAAATAAACTTATACAAAGTTGTAATCAGCCATATCCGTTTAAATAAGCGTTTGAATGTGGTTTAAACAAGTACACAATACGTTATCAAATCACTAGTTACTAATATTTCGTAAACTGTAATACATATTTTTCATAAATACCTCAATGTTTTATAAAGATTAATTGTTATCTTTTAACCCAGTTTACCAAGAGATGAGGTCCACTCGTCTGTTGAATTTTGCAGTTATACGCGCTACTCTAGTTGTACCTAATTTTGAAGCGATAACCTAAAGGCAACACTACCCACAGCCAACATTTAGCCTACCCTTGCAACATCAAATGGTGAGATTTGACTGTCACTCACAACACACCCATGACTCCAAAAGTGTGGAGTACATTTTTTTTATTTTTTTTTTGTGGCAATAGGTAGTGAACTTCGTACAATAACCACTGTGTTGCGATAAACGGTGAAGTTCTTACATGCAGAAAAACAAAACCTAAAATTGTGTGTAAAAGATACTCTTAATCAGTAATAAATGTTTATGGGAAAAACAAAAGACCTGTAAATGATATAAAAATAAATAAAACTACTGCAAAAAAAAAATCCGTGGTGACGAGAAAACCCACTTGTAGAGAAAACTACACATGTAAAAACGGCTGGTATGGGTAGAGAAAGCACTAGGTACAGGAGCGAACAACTTTTTTTTTTTTTACACACACACACACACACACACACACACACACTGAGAAACTTACATAAACCTACTGAAAGAGTCACATTTAGTTTCCTAGTGTAAAAATTACCACAATCGATCAAAGTGCTAATACCTATTAAGGTCTATGTTACACAACGCCTACTAAATAGGGCACATATAAGAATCTAATTAAAGATTCACGAACAAAGAATGTAACTGTTTCGTGTTACTTAAAATTCTTTGTATGATTTTCTCCGCTAAGTGGAACTAATGGAATTCAAATTTTCACTACACCAATAACTCATTCACACCAAAACGACTGTCTCGACAAAACGTGCAACTGTTATGATTAGCATACAACAAAATCACTCACCTGCTGACGAAAGCTTTCTGAACGGCCAACAGAACTGCCTTTCTTGACGCTGAAATCAGTTAACAAACATCTCATTAGTTGTTTAACTCGCATTACTTCAACATGATTTATAGAGACGGCCATTTTTGTCATTCAATTCTCTTTTATTACAGACTTGTTACGTACGAATATCTCTGATGGCCATAAAAAAACCAGAAAACCACAGTTTTGCCCCAGTAACTCATTCCATAATATGGTTAATTATAAGCGATATTTTCGCTCCAAACATTTTTATTTTAATATTAAGTACATTGTTCCTGAAATGGCTTTATCCTTTCATAACTAATTTAAAATACATCTGTGGTAAAGACTGGGTAGATGAGAAAACCTTTAAAACGTTTCATAAATATATTCTACATATACTTATATTTTCGTAAACTGGATACCTAAAGGTCGTAAAATATATTAATCCTTTTGCTTGGGTAAAGGTTACAACCGACAACGATCATCTCGTAGAATCTTGTAGCAGTATTGCCCATTATCATGCCCATTCCATGGGAGGGTAACACACTCTTATTTAAGTTAATTCAGTTAAAATATGTCCATTGTTTCACATTTCACTTATCAAAATGTTTTAATATGCCTAATCATGTCCGATTCCGATATGAAACATGAAAATAAAAACAAATAACGATCACTTTTCCAAACATGGCTAAACACAACTACAAAAAACAAGTATACATTACTAATGTAAAAATGTAACTGTACGATCACAACAAAACAGTATCTGAAACTGTTACAGTACAAACAACATAAATGTCATGTGACTAAATATCATGAAGATGTTTGGTCTTTAATCCGAAATACAGAATCTTAGAGCTTACATACAAAGAGAAAAAGATAAGCAAATGGCAAAGTATTAATAAAACAGTGCCAAATTACGGTATAAATATTTCAACTTTCAATTTGCCAAAGCTACTATTAATTTTTAATAACTCCTTTCTGTAACCAAGAGGGTGAAAAAAACCAAACAAACTTTGCAATATCTGAGCTATCTAAAATAAAATATAACATATCTATCAGGGAAGGAGGGACAGAAAATAGAATGCTCGCCATTATTGTTTCATTGCATTACGATTACCTTATATCATTAGTTTAACGAATTAAAATCTTGGGTGTTTGTTGTAACATTCCAAGTTACACAGCAGGCTGTGCCAACAACGAGTATCGAAACCTGATATCGGGGGTGTTAAAAACCTAAAATAACTTTACTTATCACTACTGGACAGTTATGTTTCGAATTAAGTTCGGAAATATTAACTCTTTGTTCTTGGTTTGTTTTGTTTTGAATTTCGCGCAAAGCTACTCCAGAGCTATCTACGCTAGCTATCCATAATTTAGCAGTGTAAAGACAGAGGGAAGGCAGCTAGTCATCACCACCCACCGCCAACTCTTGGGCTACTCTTATAAACGAATAGTAGGACTGACCGTAACTTTATTATGCCCCCACGGATGAAAGGGTAAGCATGTTTGGTTTTGTTCTTGTTTTTCTTTCTTGTTAATTAACATTGTATATATAATACTTTGTATAAATAAAAATCTGGCTATATTACGTAATGAACACAGTACATTCGATTTCTTAAATGATCAGTAATTTAACATCTTGGTATTACGTAAAGTCGAACTATCGAATTTATATTTTTTGAAACGCAATAATAAATACAACGAACTGTTCTAAAAAAACACGAGCAAAACCACCAGTGCGACACTGCATTGTAACAAATACACGTCTGTAAAAATATCCCTAAAAAGTGCATATACAACAACCTGATGACTGTCGTTACGTCTGTCAGCCCAGAATTAGCACACGCGACTTTAAACTAGCATTAATGGTGTGAAATGGGATACGAGTTATATAACGCGTACAAACCAATTCTTATTCATGTAACAAGCTTATTCTAACTGGGTATTCGAAAATTAAAAAAAAATAAACAATAACATTACATCTGGTTAATTTCACTAACCAGTACTTTCAAGTACTTCCGTTTTTTTGTTGCTTTTTTTAAAGCATTTCTGAAAATGTGTATTTAATGTTAGCACTAAAGAATTTTAACATTTTCTGAATTATTCGTCTAGGCTCTTAAACTGTACAAGTCAACTTATACAAAATTACAATAACGACTTAAGAACAAAAATTAAAATAAATACTAAAGATAAATGTTTGGTCAACGATAAGGCTTCATAGTTTCGTATTTAAATGACACTTTAACCCTCCCCACACCACCACCACCAAAGTTGACGATGTAATTTTTTTTTTATTTTTTTTAGCGGTTCAAACAAAATGTGTACTCTGAAATGACGAGAAACCCATATTCAGCAGTCTTGAGCTATAACATTTGTACCCAGTATAAAACTAAGCACACACAATGTCACACTAATGTTCGTTATAAAACAAATTTTTGAAGATGACCTCGGTTAATATCTTTCTGGCACCTATTACGCAGATCGCAGCGCATCTTAACTAGGAGACTTTGTACTGTTAGCCTGAAAAGAAAAATTAATGTAGTTTATACCACATCAACCAGTACACGCTCGATCACCCAGTTTTAAGCAAAATAACGTACTGATCATTAGTTTCCGTCACGATTTGACCTTTCAACCTTATGCTTCCTAACTATGATTTCAAGTAAAATATGGTAGATAAAACTTGTTTGATTAATGAATACCAATGAACGTTGTCTACTGAGATAATCCTGGTTTCTGATTGAAAAACCATTGCGCATAATTACAGATAATCTGGAAAGAACCGCATCGCCACGAACCGAATTCAGGAAACTAGAATTTCAACCTTTGTTCATGACCTTGTACTTAAACCGCAAACTTAAAAAAGACATAACTTGGGAAGTTCAAAATAACCTCAGATTTTGACATTTTTGCAATATTAATATAAATCAAACATAGTTGAATAGTTTCTTCTGAAATGACATTCTTTGAAGCTATAAATATATTTTCATATCCTTTAAGATTCAGTTAAATACTATACGTTAAAACGTTGCATGATTAGACAAAAACTTTTCTATTTTTATAACGATCATGTTTGATGTGACGGAGATTCAAACCAGTGACCCTGACCCTCGGATTACGAGTCGAGTGTCTTAACCACCTGGTCATGCCGAGCCTTTCTTAAAGGAACAAGTTTAAAATATAAAGATTTACCTCTCAGTACAGTTTAATTTTTTAACAGGCACTTTCTAACGAATGGGGAAGTTTTTCCTAATTTCAACAGAAGTTCTTTCGACAATTTTATTGACTAAAAAGAAAGCATTTCCCACACTCTTTTAGTGCTGGGGGCTGAAAAAGTAATCTGAAATGGTAAGGTGACTGAAATCTGTCATTGTAAAACAAGCTTAACAGCCAAGCACAATAAGCATAGAAGTCTCCAAATGACATGCAGAAGAAACCATTTAGAACCAACTTTGTACGATGCTTCTTGTAGCTGCTTTTAAGGTGTTTTAGTCTGCTCATCCTACTGCTGACTACTGTGATACTTCAATCTTCCCTACTAAATCGCAGGTGAAATCATTTGCATCTCAACTGAAAGCTAAGCACAAAAAGATAATAGTAGAAGTATGGATGGTTGACAACTGCTTAATTAACGAAGCTGAAAATGTGGCTTTGATATACATGTTGAATTTACTCCCAGTGGGAAGATAAACACAAACTAGCATGGAAGCTTACATATGTTTTATTTCACTCAAACGTTTAACAATTAACAAACAAAAAAACCTGCTTGCAAATGTACATCCAAAACTACCTTCTTTGGGAGTTTTCCAATTGAACTTGTTATCATTATTCAAGAAATTTTAAAGTAAAGACAGCCCTTGGCTCCCGAGGAACATGTTACTACTGTGTCAGAACTGGTTAAACAATTTTCTCTGGAAACTGAGTAACATGCAGCATTGGACCTATATAGCAACTGACTATCAACAAAACCATTAACTGCCATTTTGATGGGACCTATATAAATAATAGCACTGTCTATTATCCCTCCATGTAATTACTTTGCAAGGTGTGGATGGATCTTCAATAAAATTGGTATGGAAGTTCATCAGATTAGTGAAGAGGTACACACACATTTTTCAGTTCTGGATTTTGTGGTTTCTATAGGCATTTCTTACTACTACTTTGCACCCTATTGATGGATTTTCACCAAATTTGGCATGAAGGTTTGCTGGATCCATGTAGATACATACAAATCTGCAGTTTCACATTGTGTTCTGTAATTTTTTATGAGCAATTGTTTACAATTACATAGAAGAGAAGCAACTTTATGTCTTAAGAAAATTTATAAATTTACATAATTTCCATCCAGGGGATACTCCAGTTTAGTTTTTAAAAAAGTTTATGAATTACATTACAAAAGGAAAAAAAAAACAAATTCTATAATCATAATCTCATTCTAATGAACAATAATTATCAGCACAAAATTTCCATTGTAACTCATTTATGTATTCTAAAAGACAACTGGTGCGAATATTAAAACTTCAACTGAAATAAAGTATAGAACAATGTTTCAACTTTATTAGGTCATCTTCAGGTTAACAAAGCTGTGAGTTTCTTGTCATCATAAATTCATTTATGTTTCAGATGTACACATTTTTATGTAAAATCTTGTCATGCTTTAAGCACAGCAAAACAATTATCTTTCTTTAGAAATTCAAAATTTAAAGCATGAATAGTTTTCCATTAAAATACACAAGCCTAATTTGAAAGTTACAAAAATTAACTTAAATTATAACTAAAACAGCATTTCTCAAATAACACTTGCCCTTTTGAAGTTTTTGAAAGCAGCACAGTTAAGAGAATGCAGAGGCCAAATAATATTGGTTAACTCTCTCGCTATTGGTTCAGTTCTATAGACCAACCTTGTAAGCATTTTGTGGATATTACAGTTTATGCTACAACCTTTAATGCAATAAGCAAATCTCTGCAAAAGTTTGCAGATTATCAGTAAACATGCAAGGTTTTTGTACACAAAATCAGATTTTTTTAAAATTAAGCTTATGATTATTTAAGTAATGTTTTTCAGGTTTATTTATTATTTTCAAATGTTGACTACCCAACATCCACAGTAGCTTTGCTTTTAAAATTAAAAATACTTTTATGCATCAGAAAATTTTCAAATATCACATACAAAATTTTTGCAACTTCTATATCATGGGTCAGCAACCTCTTTCTGCACAGGGGCCAGAGGCCACGTATGTGAGCAAATAGAGGGCAACATTAAGCTACACAAACTTGAATTCTTTTTAACAGCCACCACTGGACAGGTGGATGTGATATTTCGTTGTGGAGAATAAGAGCTGGATAATTTTGGCTGGCAGACCGGATATGGCCTGCAGACCCTTACTCTAGATAATTAAACATTTTTAACTGTTATTTTCACTATATTATCTATTTACAGGTTTGGTTGATGTGACTGAATCTCATAACTACTATAAATACCTATGAAATGGATTTATATAAATTATGCTTTTTCCCCCCCCCCCATTATGAGTTAAAAGTTATAACAGAAGAACATAAATGTTTAGTCTATATAGCTAAAAATCTATACATTATACACTTGTACTTTTTTATTATTATTATTAACATTCATCTGTGCCTCACTGACATCACAGAAGTTGCAATGATGAGGTTGAGGTGCACTCATGTTACCATATTCAAGAATATAAAACTGACCTTTACAAAGTAACCAGTCCTGACTGTGTTCTAGTGGACTAGTATTTTGTAAAATAGGCTCACATTTTAGATATAATACATTATATATACATTTTTACTATTTACAAATAAGTTCTTAAATTTCACTTACCTTTCTTTAAAAAACAGAACAGTAAATAATGAAGTATAGAAAATCTCCTCTAGTTATGAACTTTTTTTCTTGCTTCCAGCAAGTTGCTAAGCCTCAATATTTGCACGTGGAGGGTTAAAACAAATTCTTTTATATATATATTTTTTTTTTTTATGTCTTATATACGCATTTTGAAACAAAAAACAAAAGAAAACAAATTTTTATATCGTACCACATAATTCAACTATAATTTACCAAGTTAGTAAGTAAGCTGTATTTTAATCACAAACATTTGATTTTACTGATATCTTACTTTGCTGTTTGAAATCTATCATGAAAAGAGTTTGTTGCACAGATATTTCACAGAGGCTGACAAAACCTCCAAGAGGACATTCTTAGCTTTCATTTAATTATACAAATGTTACTGGGTAAAGCAGATGTAAATATGCAAGCATTTTCAAAAATGGAAGAGATAGGCAGGACTACCTTGGTTGATTCAATATATTAGTTCAGAAAATAGAAAAGTTAGAAGGTTCTTATATTCTAGCTTTTCTCTATCTCTAGTTTTAGTACATAATTTTTAAAAAACTACACACTTTGTATTTGACTGCAAACATCTAATTTGAACCAATACTGCACACAACATACCACATAACACATAGTAACAATAATTAAATTTGTTTTTGTTTTTTTTTACATTCACTTTGAAATTAAAAATTAATTTACGTATAACACTAAAAATTGAATTATAATCTACAATTTTATACCAAACTTATTTACAGACATTCATAAAATGGTAGTTCAATAAACTCTGAATGAGAGTCTATAAACACAACAGGGCATTTGACTTGCAACCACAGTAAGATCAGTCTCAGTTGGATCAAGGTACTTTCACAGCTCTGAAGATAAAACAGTAAATATGAACCACAATTAAACCATTTACAAAATAAAGTCTTTTGTTATGTTTAAAAGCAGAAAGTACTTACAAGTCGGAATCCTCTGTCTGCTCTTTGGTATTTGAAGCGTTGTATGTGTCAAGGGCCTGGAAATCAACATTTATAACTTCAGCATGATCTCGGCTCACGTCGGGTTGCAGTGAAGCCAAGACTTTCTCTCCTGGAGAAACAAGAAGGTTCAGGTGATAAACAAAAATAAAAAGCATACTTTAAATAACAATACTAACAAAAAAAATCAGGTAAAATGCGCTAATAAAAATAAAAAAGTATGAATGGGAAACCATTCCATTTTCATATCAACAACATGTAATATTTAAAATTTTAAGAATACAAAAAAGTTCAAACTGGACAAATTGATAATGAAACGTCTATAGGACCTTCTATAAATTTTGATCATAAATAAGAATACTGCATTATATGGTCTCCAAAGAACATACCTCCATCAACTTGGCTTTCAGCAGCACCACCAGACAAGTTAGAAAAGTCTGCTTCTGATTCTTCATATGACTTCCTGGCACGTTCAACTATTAAAGTAAATAATTTTCATGCATACAATATGAAAATAATTAAAAGCTACACATTCACCGAGACTACTGTACAGACAGTGCAGTGTAATTTATGTTATAAGACTCTCCTACAAATGGGAAAGTCCTGGAAAAGAAAGTTCATCCTTCCTTTTATTGGTACTAAAAATTTTCTGCACAAACTTTTCCCACATTGATTTGGTTTAGTGTCTTTGCCATAGGAATGACTGATGCAACTGTAATGAAATACTATTAGAAAAACCCATATTTATATGGCTATGAACATTCCCTTTGTCATACTGCATTACTGCTATTTGTTAGTTGTTTTGTTGTTAATTAAGTGTGGAAACGTGTGTGTGTTTTCTTATAGCAAAGCCACGTCAGGCTATCTGCTGAGCCCACCAAGGGGAATCGAACCCCTGATTTTGCATTGTTAATCCGAAGACATACCACTGTACTAGCGGGGGGCAGTGTGTGGAAACAGCAGGTTCTGCTTTCAAACTTGAATGTTCTAGCTGTTACAAAAGTATGATGCATTGCCAAACATAATATTTTCCATTAAACTGTTAAACAGTGTAGCAGATTTATAACTGGAAATTACATAACTCTCACTGTATTATCTGAATGCTATTTTAAACATACATTTCTCATGCACATAATTTTTAGTATCACTTTATATTGAATATTTACTCTTCTCTATCATAAACTTTTTCTATGCCAGCAGTGCAGGGTAAAATGAATAATTTGTAACTCTTGATGCCAGATACATAATATCATATTGGAATGTCTGATCCCCAACCATCCAAATATGGTTGATTAAATTAAAAATGTTTCTTCTCACACTGACATTACAATGACTTCATAATTATAAAAGCAGTTTAATATATAACACAAACTGTAAGAAGTTGGAAAAAATGGACTTTTATTCAAGATATTATAAATAAAGAAAAGAAGCTTCCTACATATCTACAGGAAATGACAAGTGTATTAGTGATTTCTAAACAAATATAAAATCAACAAATATTCTGTATACAAAGAAATACTAGGTTTTGTACTTGTTCCTAAATGTACACATGCGTCTAATAAATATTAATAATTCATACCAAAACTGAAACTAAAAATGTTTTATAGATTGTTAAATTACTTTACGAGTAAACAAGATAAAAGATATTTAAGATATTAAAATAAAAATTACTTTTTCTGGAGTACAGAAAATTAAGAATAGAAGAAAAAACTAAAATAAATGCACAGCACTTAAAACAGTTATGTACAACATAAGAAACTAAGAGTCCAACTGCTACAAGTCAAGTTTCACATTTACCTGGACAATATTAGACTAATGATGTACACATTGCAAGGTGCTTATTGAATTAGTAATTAATTAAAAAGTAATTTCAAAAGGAACTCTCAATTAAAAGAAATTAGTATAATTATAATCTTAGTTGTCACAAAACTATTCATTTAACCACAAACTTATTTAATACTATACAAATAATTGTTTTTGTAGAGGTAGTATATGAAGGTAGAAGAGATGAACTATAATTGATAGATCATTTCAAAATGTATAGTTTCATAAAGATGAGTCTTCTGATTTAGAAATTAAATGATTTAACTAAAACTGGGTGAGTTTGACTTGTAAGCAGCATCTCATTCATTCCCAGAACATCAATGGGACTTAACTTCACATAAATGAACAAGTATGCCATGTACCAAGTTTCTGTTTTGGAGAAATCAACACTAGCATCTCATAAGTAAGCTGTCATCATGGATTAAAATCCACAGCTCTGTTGGTGTATTGGCAGACCAAAAATAGTTTCAACAGTGTGCTATTACAAACAATACACAGTTTATGAGCATTATGACAACTACCTCAACAACTGAAACCTGATGACAAAGATACATAGAAAATGGAACCAATAAGTTTATCAAGTTGTAAATGATACCAACATGTATCAATAAGCAACAACCATAAGTTCTAATAAAACCTAACCATTTCTCAAATTCAAGATACTCAAGAACAATAACCAATTTAATACTAATTCATGATGTTGGTTAAAAACAAATAATAAGAAACCTGAGTACTTTGAAAAGGTAGAGCACTCTTTGTCAACAGAAAATTGAGAATGACAAAGTAAACTGAGAAAATGTGTAGCAATGTTCTGGTAGACAACTAGAACAGCCAAGAAGTGTATTAACCTTTTTGCAATGAGCTCGATATAACACACAAGTTCATCTACACATTTGCACATGTTAAGCATTTACACTATAACTTTTGATACAGTATGTGTATCTTCACATAATTTTAGACTTTTAGTAAAGATTACAAGTGTTTATGTAGGCAAAGAATGAAATATTTTTACTAAAGATTTGTTTGTTAAAATATCAAGTCTGTTTTGGTACTAGTCTGAGTGAAAAGCAATTTCACATTACAATTAAAAAAACTGTTCTTTATCCCAAAAGTCTCAAAATATTTGTGTAATCTCCAAAACCTCCTAAATACATTGCATTTGTTTTCAGTGAGAGTATATTTTACGTGGTTTTCTACACTTAACTATGTGTGGTCTGTCAACTGACCAACCTTGTAACCATCATAAAAGAATTAAGTAAATATAACATTTTTTTTTTTATGCTAAAATGACTACATATAACAAAAATACAAATGTTTAGTCTAAGTAGCTTAAGTCTCATGACATCATATTTATTACTTTTTATTATATTGACCTTGCAGTCATGCCTAGCTAATATTACATAACTTGCACTGACACTATGCATGTGTACTCACATTACCATATCCAATAATATAAAACTGACCTTTACTCCTTACAAAGTGACCCTGTATTGGCTGTGTTTTAAAGAATTAGTATTTTGCAATATGGTC
Organism: Tachypleus tridentatus; assembly: GCF_004210375.1. NCBI lineage: Eukaryota > Metazoa > Arthropoda > Merostomata > Xiphosura > Limulidae > Tachypleus > Tachypleus tridentatus. Next base: position 38,523,250 of record NC_134836.1, read on the forward strand.
ACATTTTAATTATTAAACATATATATTTATTATTACTATTCTGAAATAAAAAGTTAAAAATATTCTTAAAATGTAGAAAAATAAGTAAAAAAATAAAGCAAACAGTTATCTCTTTTAGCTATGACCTTTGAACTGTTGCTGCTGGATATATTGCTAAGCCTTTTAAAATTATGAATGTGGAGAATAAAAACTTTTTATCCTTTGATAGATTGTTTAGACAGAGTATTCATGATGAAACTTTGTAGAATGGACGGCAACTGCCTGTTGTGGAGACACAAGTGTATAAAGAACGACATTTCAAAAGTCTTCCACCTGACCTGAAGTTGCCATCCATTCTACAAAAAGTTAACACTTTTTTAAAGTTATATTAAAAATATATAGTTGAATAGTTTAAAAATCATAAATAACAATACTGATACCACAGAGTTCCACTATAATTTATAAAGCTTAGTAAATAAGCTGTAATTAGGGCTTTAAAATATTTTTTGACCATTAAGAAAAAATGAAATTTCTAGCAGACTAAAGACACAACCTACCTCCTTGAAATCCTGGTTTGAAAGAAAGTGGTTACCTTTTCACACATTAAAATGGCTGAGAAACTAACTAGGGGGACATTCTAAGCTGTCAATTGGTTATTTACATGTCACATACTGAAGTAAGTGCATATAAGAGACTGTTTCAAAAAATAAATAAAAAGATACGAGGTTCTTATTTTATATTCTAGTTTGTCAATATTGGTAATTTGAGTTCTTAATTTATACAAAACTACAGACTTAGTATTTTGATATCATAAATATCTAATTTTAACCAGTACTGCATTCAATATACCACATGCTTCACTAAAAATATTTCAGATGTGTTATTTTAATATTTACTTTTAAATTAAGACATTAACTCATATATAATATTAAAGTTTGAATTATAATCTACAATTTGATCCCAAACTTACTGACAAATTCATAAAATAGTAGTCCAATAAAATGTTGGACGCAAGTCCATAAATGCAATGACATGTTCTTTGACTTGTTGAGAAAGGGTTAAATACAAGCTGACAGTCATTACTTAAAGGAAAACACTGTCATTAAATAATTGGAAAAATATATATCAATGATTTCATAAACAGGAATGTTGAAGAAAATGGAACCAATATCCACACCAAAGACAAAGAAACCTATATCATGACAACAATAAACCCACATGAAGTGCAAATGTATTGCAAAGATGGCTAACATGGGCATTAAATACTTTAAAATAAAATACAAAACAAAGTTTTTTATATCCATACCAGCTATCTCTGTAATACAAAGTAAGCTAGAAATCTCAATATTTACAGCAAAGTTTTATGCAAAGGTTATTTAGTACAAGATTTTACATTTTCCAAGCCAGTTTTGCTTAGTTCAATGACATTTCTGTGAGCACTGAGACCATGTGTGCTTCCATATCCACAGAAGTTACTTCACCTTGCTTATTTTAATACTTAAACTTCCATTCCATAAAACAATATTTCATTATTACTGAAAAAAAAATTAATCTGAAGAGTCAATGGTAGAAAGGATATTTTTTACATTTTTCAGATATCCATCTTAACTTTTACCAACACATACACACACAAAATAAAAGATGTGATCTACAAATTATTTTCTGCATATCATTTGAATTGTTGTCCTTCAGTAAAAGTATAAATATCTGCAAATTATTTCCAGAGTTTTTGTATGCAGTCTAACAAATACATAAAATCTAATACAAAGCATTACTATCACTCCAAGAAACACAATTTAAATGTAAAGTTAAGAGAAGCTGTACTTACTCGCACCAGCTGAAGGTTGGCTCGGTTTTCGGCTTTTTCCAATGATGTTTTCCATTATACCAGACATTCGATCTCTCCTTTTATCTTTCTTGTTTCGAAGGGTACCTATGCATGTTTCTTCTACTACTTTTACACACATTTTATGGATGTTCATTTCACAGTCTTTGAGACAATAGAAATTAATACAAAATTAGAAGAAATTTTAATGTAGCACACACTACTTAATAAAAATAAAAAACAAATATTTTAAAACACACTATGGTTTGTACAACCTTTCTTTCTCAAATAAAAGTAAAAATGACATACTTTTTTTGTTAACTTTATATAATTATAGATACTGAAAAACATAAATAAACAAGTTTGTTGTGATTTGTAGCATATATAAAATGCCAGTTTATAATGAAAAATTACGTAGCTGAATTAAAATAGAGTAAACTGAGAAAGTTTTTGCTCTCAAGCTTTGGAGCAGAAAAAAATCTCCACATTTCTACTCATATACTAACATATATCTTTGTTCATTTTTATTAAACTTACATGGCATAGGCTAAAACAGCCAAGACAAAACCTAAGGGATTCATGTATAACGACTCCCTTATTTTGAACTACTAACCAGGAGAGACAGTAAGGCAGCTACCAGAACATACTATAACTAAAGTTTAATCCAACTCCTAGGTCTAAGTAATGAGATTACCAACAAAATTTATAAGAAATCAACAGCTAAAACTGTGGTACATTGTTCAACAGAATTGCATTTAAGCCCTCTGCCTTCTAAGCTAAAGCCTGGCAGTGGCAAATTCAATGTTGATGCTACTGGGGAAATACATCAACACCCTTCATACTGGAAGCTTTCTAAAGTGATGCAAAAAAATTGAAAAATTATAAATTTCTATATCTATAGCTGATCAGTACAAACAGTTCCCCTAAGAAAATAGCACCACATAGACTTAAGTTCTAAAATGTCTCTGAAACCTGGCACACCTAGCCAACACCATTTGAAGATGGTACCTGTGTGCCAATTTGCTTAAGGCAAAATTAATGTTTTCTCTGGGTCAGACAATAAAGGGTGTTTTATAACATATTAAAAGGTGAGGTACTATTGCTATTTCAAGATTTAAAACGTATGCATATTAAAGTAAAGTAGACATTATAATCATGATGTTCATGCAAATGAGTATCACTGCAAACTGTACTTGAATTTTTTGAGAATGTAAGTATAAAACATCTGACTTCCTACACTATAAACAGAACATCAGAAAAGTCCAATTGAGAAACCTTTCTAAAACTGATCTTCTTAAAATAAAAATATTTAATACTCTTTTCTTTCAAGATAAACAATCAGTGAACAAAACAAAAAAAGCCTGAAGATAGAAAATTTTTACAATTAAACCCTCTAAATCTAACACTGATGTTATCTCAGTTTCACCTTTTGACTATTTTGTTTGGAGATTTTTCAAGTGTTAGACACTATCAGTCATTAGTTATTTAGTACTCGCACTAATACACTACTTTGTTTATTTCTATTTAATAAATGTTAAATCAAGCACAAATAAAAGATTATCACTAGACAACAAATGTTAAGAAGGACTAAAGTATAATACATAAAGCAAGTCAAGACAAACTCTCAAAAAAGGTCCATGTTAACAAATTACTTCTGCACTTCATTTATAGCATACATAATATTCATTATAACAGCAACAACTTACTTTGGCACTGGTATCCTTGGTTTCCAACCCCCCAAATAATTAACTGGCAGTGATTACAGAACGTTACACAGCTGTAGTGTTCTGGCAGAAAATGGTGGTTTCGAACAAAGACAGGCTAAAAGTTTGAAATTGAAACAAACATTTATTTCTTTTTGTACACTGGAAATGAGAAGGCAAAAAGAAAACAAAGACACTAAGAATGTGTCTTTGACACATCAAAGACACTTCAAAACTAAGAAGGTTATACCTCATGAGCCAAAATTATTCCTGAAAAAATGTGTGCAAAAAAAAAACATCCAGATTTGCATACAGTACATTTGAACCTTGAGATGCATTTTTCATTCTTTAGTAGCTCTAATTAGAAACAGTTTTTCAATTATTTAAACTCAAAACATTAATTTTACTTGCAAAACTGAATAAAAACAGACCTTTCTTAATACCCATATTAACAGATTAGATAACCATTTCACAACATTCATTCATTATAAGAAAACATGCAGGTTTACATGCTCGATTTGACATTTTTGTTCCAAATTACTTTAAATGTAATCTTATTCTCAGCCTTGTTAACAGAGCATATAACATCTGTTCCACCTACCTCACCCTTGAAAAAGAAATCCCCACCTTGCAGAACATTTCAACAAACAAGTATCCCATGCATGTTATTCAAGCTTTAACGGAATTTTTTTCTCATAAATTTGAACACCTCCAAAAACAAAACCTACATCACTGATAAATACCCAAAGATTGATCACTCATATTTTAAACAAGCAATATTTCCTACTGAAATCACAAATTTTAAGAATAATTGAAACATTTTATCCCCAAGTTCAGCTACAAATGATATTTAAATTACCATTCAAAGTATAAAGTTTTCCCAATCTATGGACTTATTACTTACTCTCATGCATTCCAGAATTGTATATAAATGCACACATGGTGGCTATAATGCCACTTACACTCTTAAAATTATATGCAAATTACACCTACAAGCATGTGAACATATGGAAGTTTCAAGCAGAACTGGTTAAAAAAAAAAAAATCAAATACACCGGACTGCACAATTTGCTCACACAGTGGAAACATTAACCACCCATCATGATTGTGAATTTCAAAGTAATTTTATATGGATCATCAAATAAGGAACTTAAAAGAAAGCTTCTCTTTTAAATGAACTCCCAAATTTAAATTATAACACAGCTTCACTGCAAAGTCTGTTCTAAATACCTGTACAATATTGTTGCATTATTCTATTCTCTGTCTATTTGATTGTATCTTAATTTATTTCACACTCTTGTGCTGCATTTTGATTACTTTTATAGTGTTTACATTTACAGCATGTCTGTACCTAACAAATTACCATGTATAACATAGCTTGCCAGAGATAGAGTATGTATATTCCGAAACATCTAAGAATTAAATGTTTGTTTATGAACATGTGTGAAATATTCACTGTTGCTGCCTATTACTCATCATTAATCTTCCATTATTTATCAAATGAATAATGCTTTCAAAAACACTACATATTTTAATAAATATATAGAGGAGTGAAATTCTCAAAACAGTAAATACAGTAAAATAAAAAAGGGGTGAAGTGAGCCTGTTTTGAATACAAAAATAAAATAATTTTAGTGTAAATAAATAAATGCTTTCTGATAAAACAAATGGAGCATATGCACATCTGATAAAAAGCAGCTCAAAGTCTCGATACTGCCTTCAGAAATAAGTTTCAATACTTAGTACTACTGAGTACCAGCAGAATTTTACCCCTTGGATATATATTTTACAACTGATTGGAAATTCACAACTTGTCTAAATAAACTTAAGGTTACATTTTAAAAGTTACTTAATACATTCCTTCCAAAAACTTTAGAAATGACATTTTGTTCTCATATAACATGATTTATTAACAATGTAGCAAAACCAAGTACTAAAGCATTAAAACTTCATTTTATCATGCTTGTAATAAGTTACTTTAAGTGACAATAAAATTACAAACTATAATAATCACCTTTTTATTTCTTTGTAAAAAACGCAACCTTGTCTTTTCCTTAGCAACAAAACTTGGACATCGTTCAATCAAATTGACAGCTTGCTGATTCTTTACTCCAAACTGCTTGAGAACAGTAGCAAGAGCAGCAACCATGGCAAATGTTTTGTCATCAGCATTCTCAAAGTCCTCTCTTCAGAATTAATAGTTTTGTCAATGGTATAAAATTATTTAATAAATATTACGTTCAACCAAATTAATTTAAGCAAATTTAAAGCTTGAACAATCGATTGCCTAGTTTTTTTACTTAGATATGCAGGCACATTAAAAAGCTCCAACTTTTATGATACTAACAAGTTACAGGGATGTTTGAACATTCAGATGATTAAATTTATTAAGAAAGTAACAACTTTGATAGAACATTATTTATATTCATAAAAACCTAATCTGATATTTGTTGTATAATTAAAAACTTATAATAATAAAGTGAGAATCTCATAACAGAAATTTAAACAGTAAAAAGCAGAGGCTAGAAATTAAACTGAACACTAAGATAATTCAACAAAATATATCAAAACAAATATTCTGCTAATAACAGCTAGTTTTTTTACACTCCAAATCTCAATTAGCTGACTCATGCAAACATCAATATGGTTATTCAACTATAGGTTCTATCGAAAGACAGATACACTATTTAAGCAGTCTAGCTCTTAAACAAAAATAAATACAGTGAATACTGATCTATCCTATAGAAACTTTTGCTCTTGAAACTGGGGAAAACTCTTAACTATATACAACTTCAATTATTTCCCCACCATTTCTTAACCCTTAAGTCATCTAAAATATACTAATGTAAATAACCATCCTATAAAAGTATTATGTTAATACTAAGTCTTCTATGCATTTCATAAAGCCTGTAGTGAAAAGTGGATAAGTAATTAGAAATGTATACTTGTGCTTCAATATTTCAACATTAGACAATTTACATTGAAAACTTTTTATACAAAAAAATTTACATATACGTACGATAGATTTTCTAAGATTGGAACCAATAACTGTTCAATAATCTTTAATTCCTTGGCTTTATCTTGCATTGCTTCTTCAAGCTGACTATCTGATGGTCCAAAAAAATTTCCTAGACCTGAAACACAACAGTACTGGTTCAAAATTTACATTTATTAATATTATACTGTGAATGAACTTGCACATAGCCTGAGCTTTCTGTAATATGACTGGCTTACTGTTCTATTTCCGAGCAAGATGACAAGGAAAATTATATTTCCTAAAAAGCTGAGGTATCTAAAATATCAAAACAGCACTGTTACAAGTACACTTTAGCAATATAAATATTAATAGATAAATCTCAATCTTAAAACATAAAAGCAAAAACAAAATAAATCTAAATTTCCAGCTCTTTGATGCTCAACAAAAGCATTTTGTTGCCAAAGTTCTACTAGTCAATTTTACAAGTAGTCAAAGGCATAAATTACCCGTTTTTATTTTATGATGTTGCCTATTATAAGTAACTAATAGCATAAAAAAACTGAAAAAAAAAAACAGACTCAGTTGAAGTTACTCACTTCCTTTATAAAATTTAGGATTTATTACAGCACAAATGGTATTTCCATTTGTTTTCTTTTTGTAAACAAGCTCTTAAGAACAATATAACAAAGTCATTAACCCATGCGAAACTTGGTTAACAAATTGTTAAGAAAAAAGTGTTTAAAAAAATCAATGGGTTCCACTAAACGTTCAGTAGTCAATTAAACATCTTCAACCATTTCTCACCTTGTATGTTTTTTGTTTTTTTTAAATAAACTGTTACATAAATAAAGTCATTTTTTGCAGTTTCTGGTTGCTAAGCTTAACGTGCAAGCTTAAATTTTTTAGCAATGCTTTACGGCTATTTTTTTTGCAATTTAGACATGTTTAGTTTGAGCCTTAAGAAATATTTTGTTGACAACTAGAATCTACTTATATGGCTATTGAAAAAAGCTCTGCTAGGAAAACTAACTTCGCTCATAGTTTAAACTTTGTTAATTCTCTCAACATTTCCAATAACCCCTTAAACAAGGATATACCCAGTGGTTAAACTCTCACTTAATGGGGGATTATGTTAACTGAATACTGTAAAATTTAGTTTGTTAGTATTTAGTATTCTTCAGAGAATATTTATTGGTAAAAGTCTGCCTTTCCAGAGCATGAGGCTTTCGTCAATACTAATGTCTCTCATGTATGTATAATTCTTTGCATTTCTTGCGAAATATGTTTATCACTGGTTTTAGTTTGAAGAGTTTTGCCAGTGTCCCACTTCCTCAAATATATAAAACTCAATGTTTGGAAAGTAAAACAAAATTCATGATGTTACAGATATTTTTGTAGTTATAGTTTCCTTTATATAAAAAAAAAAAAAAGATGTATGAAGCAGTGCCTTGCAACTAAAATGGTGTGCAGTTTCAGACTTGTGAATAATGCCTTCAAGATAATACAAAAGGGCAAGAAATAAATGTATCTCATCACCATTTGCAGGCTCCAAGGCAAGAACTCTGGATATTGACTACCACGTATTTGGCTTTGCATTGTTCTGTATGGTGATTTGTTTCTTGTACAATGATTTCAACCAACTCATAAGTAATTTACAGCTTCAAATAGCCAATCTCTTCTGCATCATCATCTAAAATGGAATGTCATACCAAATGTACCAATAAATGGAAACAGTTCCCTGCTGCAGTGAGAATTTATAGTCTATGCAAATGGATCAACTGCTGCCTCAATGATGTCAGTTTATTTCTGCATCCGAACTGCTGTCCAAGCTAGTAGTGCTTTTATTTTCAACTTCTAAACTATCAATATTAAAAACTCAGACTCAGCATCAATTTTAGAATCTAATGATAACAATGAATTATCACTAGCTAAAGTTTCAATCAAAACTGACACAGCTGTGTACTTATGACATCCATCTGATCCCATTATTTCAGCTGTAAAAAACTGCTAAATTGTACTACCAGTGCATAGCCATATAATCAAAACAACATAGAATAGTTACAAAAGAAGAAATAATTGCTCAGATGAAAATAGAATGGTCTCCCCACTTCAGAAATGATTAAACAACATCAGGATGAATTAACTTGTCTTTCCCCCGTTCAGGGATTGAGGCTCAAACAAATATTACATTTACAATACATTCAATCCATATACAACATTTACTGCAGGATAGGGCAGAGAAACAGGATAAACACTCAATTTCCTTCACAAATTCAGCTATGTGAATCAAAGCAAAGCAGCTCAATGTATTATCTGTTTACTGAATGACTTCAACAAAATCTAGTAAACTTGAAATTCTCACTTGTTCAATGCAATAACAGATTTTTCATTGAATGGAGTAGTTATATGATAGATCTACTAACACTAAAATAAAGTTAAATAAAAAAGTACAAATAATCAATCTGATGAATAGCTGTATAAAATAATATAATAATATAATAATAATAAATTTATTAAGCAATAAATTAGACACAAAAAATCAAATATCAATATAAAACCATCAACAAAGAGTTAACTCGTCCTGTGATGGTTAAACACATAATAAAGTAAAATCAAAACTTACAAAATCAATATAAAGTTCCCAGAATATTATCATCAGTATTTAAGATCCATTGTTTTAAGTATTTCTTTGATTAACACGATTAATAGAAGATCTTATACTATAAGGAATAAAATTATGAATAATGAGGTGCCAAATAAAGATATTGATGAAGTGTAACTGTTTTAATGGTGTGGGTACATTAATTGGAAAAAAAGATTGAAGTCGTGTAAAATATGAAGTGACTTTAAAAGGCCTATTAAAAGAAACATGCAATGTAGATAAAGCTAAAAAATATAAATAAAGTTTATCATATGAAAGAGGGGAGTTAAATTTACTGAAATCGGTATCAAGCCTATGAGTAAAATAAGAGAGAAAACACTTTTTGCAACTTGTGAATAGGAATTAAAAAAGTCTTATATGTGCCACCCCAAATTGAAATACAATATTGTAAGAAAGATTGAAAGAGAGCATAATATACACTTAACAAAATATGATAAGGAGCACATTGACTAAGTTCAAAATTAGCATAGAACTATATTTTAATTTACTAACTAAAGAATTAATATGAAATTGCCAATTTAATTTTCGATCTAAAATAATTCCTAAATATTTAACAGAGGAAACTTGAGTCAATTTGGGACATTTACAATTAGTGTAAGTATAACAATCACTAGAATGATAAAAAAATAGAAGGAAAAGCTGGAATGGCACCATAAAGGTTAAACTGAAGAAGGAAAGATTTAGATATATTTAAGGATAAGTCATTACAGAAAAGCCAATTTTAATTTTATTAAGATCACAAGAAATAATGGCTTCATTAATTAGATTTGGCTTACTATAAACAACAGCAATATCATCGGCATAGGCTTGATACCTCCAAAAACTGTTGGTAAAGAATATCATTTATATAAATGAGAAATAATAAAGGGCCCAGAACAGAACCTTGTGGTACTCCAACATTAATTGTAAGCCAATCACTATAATTATTATGGACACAAACCGATTGCTTTCTATTGTGAAAGTAAGAAAAAAACCAATCAAAAACAATGCCTCTAAAACCATAATAAGATAATTTATTTAACAATATTTTATGATTAACAGAATCAAAAGCTTTGGCTAAGTCAAGAAAAACAGCAATTGGATGAAGATCAGAATCCAAAGCTTCTGTAATACTTCCCACAAGTTTAGCAACAGCAACCTCCGCTCCAAGCCCAGGCCGAAAAGCCAAATTGAGAAGGAGACAAAACTGAATGTCTATCAAGAAATGATAAAATTCTAATCTTCATAGATTTTTCAAATAGTTTAGAGAAATGTATTAATAAGGAAATGGGTCTATAATTCGTAAAATCAGAAATATTACCAGATTTATAAATAGGAATGACCAATGATAACTTTAAAGCATTAGGAAACTTCCCTTGAGTAAAAGATAAATTAATTAAAAAAGTCAAAATTGGTGCAAAAGATTAGCATTAGCTTTCAAAATCTTAACCAAACACCATCTACACCATTAGAAGCTGAATTTGATAAGGAGAAAATATTATTCATAGTTTCAGATACAGTAACAGGATATAGGTAACAAGAAGAAGAAGGAGCAGGAGGCATGCCCTGAGAACAAAATTTAGGACTGGAGCAAGTAGATTTAGCAACATTAACAAAAAATAATTCAAATCAGATAAATCAGTAGTACCAAAATTACAAAATTTCTTTTTTTTTTTTTAACATCAATAATAGAGTTAACAATATTCCAATTCTGTTTAATAGTTTTAGCATTCTTAAACAGGTTATGATAATAAGTCCATTTAGTCTTACGGGTCAAGCTAACAACATAATTCCTTAAACACTTAAATCTAATCTTTAGATAAATATCATCAGGAAATTGATGTACTTTCTTTTAACTTATCTCTTTAATCATTAACAAAACCAATTCACTGGTAATCCATGGCTTAATTTTTCTAAACTTTCGTGACACAGAAACAGTAGTAGTACAACTTTGAATACAATCAGTTAACACTTCAGCAAAATTATCATAAGCAACATTAACATCAGAACAATTCATAACACAGGACCAATCTGAAAAATTCAAACAAGAACTCAATTCATTAAACTTAATCTTTTGAACATTTGAGACATGTTCTAGATCCGATAAAATGTCTATACATAAAACAATTGGAAAATGATCGGTCAAAAACTCTCAACAATATAAGAATAACAATTTTAACAGTATTTCCACTAATTAAAAATGATCAATACAAGAATTAGTAACATTGGTTATCCGTGTAGGAGAAGAAATAATAATAATAAGATTGTTCTCAGACAAAAACTTAAAATATGCATTCTTATAACAAACATCATCAAATGCCAAAACATCTATATTAAAATCACCAACAAGTATATTAATATCATATTTGTATAAATTCAATTCTAATGAAAGCTCATCAATAAATTTCAATACAGGCAATCTAGAGATCGATAAACAACAAAGAGATTAAATTTCTTATTTTGAATCATACAAAATAAAATTAAAGCATCAGACTTAATGTACTGTACTTCTTTATCATAGTCAGTATCTCAAATTTAACAAAAACTGCCACTCCACTAGCCTTATTTAGACCAGAAGATGAAGAATAAAAGGAGTAACCTGGAATCGAAAAGGAAACAAATCCATCCTCAACAAACCAAGTTTCAGAAAAAGCTATTATATGAAATTTAACAACGCTTGATTGTAAAAAAACCAAGAAATTGGCCAAAATTTTGAGTAAGACTTGAATATTAACATGTATTAAATTTAGATGACCAACAGAAAAAACATTTGGTAAATCAGAAAGAGAAGACAAAGTTGGTGTAACACCAACAATATCATCAGCCATTGCAGTATTTATAAATTATTAAGATCAATCAAGCAACGTAAAACAATGGGCTGAGTAGTTTCTGATTTCCTAATAAGAATATTACCATTCGATACTAGATTTTTTATTTGAAATGTACGATAGATTTCCTCTCCTCTCAACAAATCCCACTGACCAATTAACTTCCTTAACCCTTTCGTTGCTGAATAAAATACTTGAATGTTTGGCATGGTGCTGAATATATATTGTTGATACTTCAACTAATTATGGTATCAGTACTAAAAGCATGATATCTCAGCAATAACTCAACAAAAGTACCTGAAATATTCAGTGACTGTACCCAATACTACATGTTAAATTCAATACATAAGAATAACAGGAATAAAGGAAGACACCCTGATACACAATGAAGAAGTGCCATGTAAAGCACAATAATTTATTATAAATTGTACACAATTTGTGCAGCAGCCCATCAATAGTCTTTGTGGTTATGGTATATCTAGTGGCATGATAAAAAGCACATGAGGAGATTACACTGTTTGCAAAAATAATTAGTGTGCTTTCTTTTCCATCCAGCTGTATATCTATCACTGAAAACAGTACAAATCAAGTTTGATTTTTTTTGTCCTCATATTGTCCAATACTATGTTTTTCCATCAAGTGCTGACCATTATCAGTACTTTGGTCTTCCTTTTCATTTGGCTTTGCTGACATATCTCTCCAGCAAATTTTGAATAACCTGCTCTCTGAATAGTCTTGGAGATACCGGGTTTTCACCATTGCTCTTGCACAATATACTATATATCCGTTGACAAGAACTAGACTTTGTTAGTCAATTTATGCAATAAGTTATATAACCCTAACTACACCATGTGCTTATCTAAAGTGGGGGCAGATTCCAGGCCATGAATGTCTTCATTATCACTCTTGACCGTTACAAGTAAGCTTTCATTATCATCTGGCTCATCATTACAAATAATATCGATTACTTCTTTAGTGGTATAAGCTTTTCCTTTCATCATTGTAACGATGATGCAACTATCAACAGAATATGCAAGGAAGGCATTTTCTAAAACAATAAACAGTATGATCTACACAAGCTAGAAAACACAGAAATCACGTGACCTCCTGTTTAAGTACCTGCTGGGAATCCCAAGTAAACAATGAAACACGTGGTTCTAGTCTCAGCTGGTTTACAGGCCTGTTTGATTATGATAATTAGCCATTAGGGTATGTTGTTTACATCTTGTCAATGAAGATCGCCTGCCACGCTGAGTATTCAAGTCGACTGAGGTTGCCAACTGCGCCGAAAGGGTTAATAAACAGAAGTTTTCTGAACCATGTAAAGTGTTGTATGTAATTTTGCATAAGAGTTTAAAAACTTTGTATAAAAAGATATTCTAGTCACTAGCTTCAAGTTTAATACAATCTTAGAAATTTTTCAAAGATAAATTAATACCAATTAACTTCAAGTGAACAGTGCCAAATGGTATGTACCAACCAAGTTTTCAAAACTCAACAAATTTGATACTGTAGCAAACATTGCTATGTGTAAAGTGCATCTTTGTGAAATCTGGAAGGCAACTGGTAAACATTACAACTAGATTGTACACAAAATATCAAAATTTTAATGAAGTATCTTTAGAAAAGATTTTTCTGTAAATTTATCAAGTCAGACTTATTCCAGTACAAGGTGATTTTTCATGTTAAGAAGAAAAATATTTTTTTTGTCGACTTAGTTTCCATTTGCATAACTTATGGAACCTCCTAAACAAATGAATGACCTTATTTGGATAAAAGTATATTTTCATCAGTGAATTTTTTCCTATCCTAAAACAAACTGTGATGAGATAAAAAATGTAGGATAAAGTGAAACATGAAAATTACAAATTAAATCTACATTATATTTTTTATAACGACTGTATACTGTAGAAAACAACTACATATTTGTTCACACAGCCAAAGGTAAGAGACTTCACTAATCTGAGTTTACTTAGTTTTACTGCTTTACAGTTGCATTTAAAATCCTCAAAGATTAGACTAACACCCACTTATCACAAAGCTGTTCAGCTGTGACATACAGTAATAATAAAATTTGCTTGATGTAATTTATTCAATGTAACTCCATATAAAACTTTACTAACACTGCCTTGGCCAATCGGACCAAACTCGTAACAATTTGTACTTGTTACAGTTTACATACTATTAATTTCTAATATATTACGTATATCTTCACAAAATTTGGTAGATTTTTAGTAAACATTACAAAGCTTTTGCACATACAGACAGATATTTTTAAGGAAATATTTTTTGTTAATATTTATTCACGAATTTCTTTTTAACTGGTATAAAACAGCAATTTTCATTTTGAGATTAAATATACTTTTCTTTGTCTCAAGAATCTCATATTTCACTTGTATAGCCTCTAGAACATCTTCATCATGAGGTTTCAAAATACATATTCTGAAAGTTTAAACTGTTAAACATATCCCACAAATATTCTGTTTATTTTACTTTCAACCTGTAAAGTTAAACAACTCCATATACAGCTGAAATCAGTGACCATCTCAACATATATTTCATCCCAATGCTGCACACAGCACCCATAATACAACACCCTCAAGAGCAAGTATGCACATGCAAAACAGAAAATTGTCATTCATATTTGCCTTTGTTCCAAGAACACAATACAGGACTAAGTAGATTATGTTTCCTACAATACTTACAAAAGAAACTTCCTGAAGTAATAAAGTTGCAATTAGAATGTGTGAAAGCATTTATTACATGGTTCAAAGTTTCACTGGTCCAATAAATATTGTAGATTCTGAACCTCACCAATCCATTCACATCGTATGTGTTTCAGTACTACTGCTCTTCTGTTTGATGTCTGTCAAATTTTTCAGCATATGTGGATGATGTTATTTGGACACATAAAATTTACTACCCTTATTTTAAAATTGAAAAGGTGATTTTGAGAATGTACCTGTGTTACAAAATTCTGTGCTCAGCATATGCTCTATTCTAAGCCTTCTTTAGACTAGATGGCAAGATGTGTACAGATGATAATTTTGGTAAACTTCAAACATTAACCTCAGAATTTTATTAAAGTATTAGTATCCTCAAAATCCCTGTATTTTAATAGGGTCTCTAAGTAAAGTATATGCAGCTTGAAAAAAAATCTCATTCCTATTCAAAGCAATGACTTACTGATCACACATCTACAGTTTTGGCAAAATTCTTTTTTTGCCTTCAAGGTCACTTATAAACAACTATGTTTTGATGCCAATCTCATAAGTATTAAATATGTTATTTAATAATTTTGAGAATAATGCTTTGAAACGTAATGGCACGTGCACTTTAACCTATAAGGGCAAATGTGATAAATAGGTTGTGTCATGCACTCTGACTTCCAATGGACACGAGGCTAATAAGAAAGTAAATTCTGACAAGTCAGAAAAAGCTTTTACAAACCCAATTAAAAACAGTAATACAAATGCACCTGCAGTTCTAGTACTGACCAGTTAAGCTCCTTGCTAGTCCCCTCAAAGTTCATGTGAACACAACCACATGTTAATAGGTTTAAAGCTTCTTTGCTCTACACCTAATCTTATCTTTAATTTAGTGAAATTGCACTGATGAACATATAAACTTGGAAAAAGTGAAGAAAAATCTTCCATATATTTGTTAGAATGTTACAAGAACCATGTTTCAAATATGTGCACTTACCAAGTGTTCTTTTCATTCTAAACTCAGCAAGTAGTTCATTCAGTTCTTCTTTCGCTTTTCTTCTAGCTTTTATAAAAATACCCTTGAGGTTATCTTCCTTTTCCAACTGGTTTTGGAGAACATCATCTTTCAAAAGAAGGAGAAAACAAAAAGTGTTCCCCCAAATACAGAACTAACATATTTACATATAAATTTAAAATAGGTTTAGGGTTATATCTCAAGAAATATTATTTCTGCTAGCAACACAGGGAATATACAAAACTCAAAAATTATTTTACATTTAAACACTGTTTACTAAAACAAATGGTAAGAATGATAAGTTCTTGATAAAAATACTTTATATCTAGTTTTGCTAACACACTGACTACACAACCATTTTACTAATTTTCACAAAGTTGTATAATTATACTAATTTCAATGATGCTGAAACTACACATAAAAGTGAAGCATGAAGAATACCATATTGACTATAGTTATGTAATAACTAAATCATCATTGTACATAAATACTTTACTTACCAATATCATTTAGAATAGTTTCATCAATATTCTTGACTTTTAGAGGCTGTATAAGAAAATTTTAAAAATTGTAATCATTCATACACATTTACAAATACACTGTGTACATAAACAACACAACTGAAGTGATAATGAACACTGATAACATTATGCAAGAACTGTTTCAAATTCTCCCATACATTAAGAATATTGATTGCATATATCTTGAGATTAATAAATTCCAACTGTTAGACAGTTTTTAAACAATCATTTGAAACTAAAATTACTTCAGATTCAGACATCCATTCCACATACATGACTTCAATGCTTAACCAAGAATTTCCTTCACTGCTAACCTTTTCCAACCATAAAGCTATAATGGTCTATCTGTACCATGCCTACCACAGGGATTTAGCCCAGTGGTGTTAAATGTTTTGTTTTTTCTTTTTATAGTACTGCAACACATGAATTTGTATGCATGCATGCATGTGTGTGTGCACAATTGTACATCTGCACAAACCAACACTGCGACTTTTTATTACAAGGTTTTTTTTTCCTTCTTTTTCATAGATTTCATATCAAAATAGGTAAAGAAATATCCAAAGCTCTTTCACAATATTTCATTTTCCTAATACTGTTATTGGTATCTACTTTCATCACTAAATGTATGGTACAGCAGCAATGAGGTTTATTCAGAAATCCAAGTAACAGATCTACAAATATTACCCGAGTAAATTTTGGCAAGCCACCAAAAGATGTTAAAGTTTTTGTCATGCAAAAATATGTAATAGGTTATCTGCAATCTGTTTATTCAAAATCAAAACCCAGATTTTAGCACTTTAAGTCTGTCATCTTATCATTGTCTCACCAGTGGACACTTCCAGAAGAAAAGTAAATAGAAAAGATGTTAAAATGTGGAGTGATAGGGAGCAGACAATCCTTGACCAATTTAAGCTCATTTCTCAAGAGTCTGTTGAATATTTAAATTGCATTTTCACAGACTAAACAACTAGTATAGTCTCAACAACTTAAGCTAACAGAGGTGATACTTCAAAATTAACACAAATATCAAGCTCCAACTGCACTGTCATAATAAACTAATGAAAAATAAATTTGCTGTATTTCCACCACTCAATGATAGAAAGTGCCTAGTGGCATTCTTCCTCTAACCCAAGTCATACTTTTAAGTGCTCTTTTGAAAATAGATCAAATGTTATATTACTCTTACTTATATATTTTGTTGAGTAGATTATGCCCAACACCACCACAGAATGAAATGATTGGACAGTTAAAAGACAATCTTAAAATGCAATTTTGTAGAAATTAAGAAATTAAAAAAAAAAAAAATTAACTTACTGCACCGGGTACTAAAAAACTTGAATGAATCTCATAAGCCCATTTCTTCATTTCTTTTGCTGTTCCTTCTTGATAAATATTAGTTATCAAGTAGAAAAACTACAAAATGTAAAATGTTATTACAAACTATGAATAACTGCACTGTGTAAAATATGGCTAATTTTCAAAAAACTATTACAAGGAGTAAATAGGAAGATTCTAATTGCAAGTCAACTAAACACTGTACTTAGCACCTAATACAGAATAAAAACAAATGTAAAAAAAACTATACATTTTACAATTTTATTACCATCTAAATAGTCAAATGAAATCAGCTTGAACAGACAAACACCAGCTCAGGACAATAACTTACAACCAACAAATAAACCTGGTTTGTAATCATGAAGTAATGATGTTCTGATGTAGCAGTTGTCAGATTACTTTCTAGTATCTTTCAAAAAGTGTATATATTTGTTTAATTTAATATATTTATGTTAAATACATAACATTAAGAAAAATGATACAACTCAGAATTATTCTCAAAACCAATAGCAATACATATATAAAATTTACTAACAAGGAACCTCTTGGTCCACCAAGGCAATCCCCATCCATAAACTTGCAAACATCATGCCTAATATTTTCATTCTTATATTTATCAAGCCTTTCCCCCTTTAAATTAACTACATACACATATGAATGTAACCCATTCCAAAGACCTATCACTCTGTTTGAAAAACAAAACTGTTAGCCTAAGCTGACTCCAACCCTGCCATAATTTATTTTCTGTTCCCTTGTACAAGCATTTTCACCATTACATACAAAAATAAAATGTGGTACACTTGCAATATCAATTCATTTAACAATCTTAAATACTTCAATTAAATCCCTTCCATCTCTTCATTTTTATGCAGGAAACAATTCTAGAATAAGTCAAAATACCTAAAATGAAGTTGATAACTCTGACATCAAATACATAAATGGATGAATGACATGAGAACCTTTACCTTTCCTTATGCATATAGGGTTAATCTAGTTGTTAGTCAAAATCTGATTCCATAACAAACATTGTTTTTTGGGCATACTGAAGTTTTTGTATATCTGCTACTGCAGAATGAGTTGAAAAATCAAGATTTACAAGCACAGTACAACAGAACACATGTAGCTAAAGGAGTAAATCCAAACTTCTTGAAGGAAACAGTTCATGGTTTAATATCAGATGAATCATGTATACTGATCTTTGTAACAGAAAACCAGACAACTTTTTTCTCAAAACAAAAATTATGCATAAATCTCACACTATATGTTTACATGTTAAGGAATTACAATTAACATATCAATACCACATTGTCTGTAAAACTAAAAGGAGCAAAATAATTACATAGTCTCACAAAATAGATAAGTTGTAGTACTTACCAGACTTGCAGGCTCACTGTTGCTAATGAGATAGTACATGAAAACAGCTAAATGGGCCTGATGCCTCAACAGCTTCCACATTGCATTAAATGGACCATGGTTTTCAAGAAGACCCTATACACCAAAAAATACTGTTAATGAATATTACTGATACTTCAAACTATACTAATCCTAAGCAAAATGCTTCAAGATAGATGGTCACTATTCTTGAACATGAATTCCAACAAAACTGGAAAGCACCACTAAGTTACCAAATATGCACCTGCATCTCAAATATCTTAAGTACAAATTAATTTAATAATTTTTGCAACTTTTAATTAAAAAAATATTTCAGAATTTATATTGTCATCTTGTAGAAACTTTCATATCTATGTAAATTTGAGTCATAAACATTACTTTCTTTTTCTTTAGGATGGACAGAAGAAATTATAAAGTGTAAGTTTATCTTTGCTAATAAACTATCATCCCTTGAAAGTACAACGATTCACATCTTTTAACTCATGACTTCTCTTTGTTAGTGGTTTCAATGCTACAGTTCTTCACTATTACACATTTACGGTATTACAACAAGTGTGTTTGCAATAACAAATGAGGTTCAGCTGTGGAAGAAAAAAAAAATATTGTACTGGCAAAGCTACTAAGGTTATCTACCCCATCCCTAATTTTAAACTTCTGACAAGAGGAAAGGTAACTGGTCAGTTTTATCTTACCACCATGCTAAAGGATAAACTCTCTCATAATGCATCCACAGTTTAAGTTGAGCGTATGTGTTTGTTTGGGAAAGGAGTGATGGGTGGATAGGGGTGTGGTGTTGTAGCATTATAGTTATTCAAATCCAGCTAACTGCATCAGAAATACAGGTCTCTGCAAGTTCAACCTACAAGACTTGAATAATGCCTAAACCAACATTTAACAAGAAATTACATTAGTTTGGTAAGAGAACAGAATCCAAGCCAAATTAAACCTACAAGGATAATTGTGTTGTCACCATTTACTAAACATTTTTACTCAGATGAAAATTTTGAATACAGTAGAGGTGAAAGGTCATGGTGTGTCAAATTTAAGCAACTTTGAATGTGGTCATCAGAAATGGCCACTTTAGCAGAAAAGTGAACTTTTTGAAAGCCTTCAGGTTATAATGTTATTTTATTTTATTTCTGTCAAGACTTCTTGAACCTGTCTTTTTCTAACTGCAGAAGTCACTAAATTTAATATTTTTGTCACGATTGCTCTACATCATTTTTTATTTATCATGGTAAAGCTGTATTCTCACATTTAAAACAAAATTCTCAGATATAATTGGATGAGAGTAGTCTTACCATTAGCAAACACCCTCTTGTTAACTCTGTTGCTATGAACTCAACCAGACAGAGCTCAAGACCTCACTCACCTTTATTAATTTACATACTAAAAAATATCCAATCTTTCTCTGAACCTTCAAGAAAGTTCCCAAACTTTCAGTAAGCATTAAGTCATCTGTAGACAAAAGTAGATTTTGGTAAGTGATTTCACTAAGTATTTCTTCATAAATGTATGAAGTCAAAGTATTGACTGCTACTAGTACTTAGTTATTTTCATGCTAAATATCACAAAAATTTTCTTCCTTGAAAATCTCAAATTTCATCTATGTAATATCCAAAATCCCCTAAATTTAAAATATTCTGTAAAACAATATATGTTATTTTCTCTACCCTAACTCTATATAAGAGTGGTTAATTTGACCAAAATTCACAGCCACCAGAATAAACACAAAATAAACGTGACCAATGTGTAATCTAGTTAGGACAACTTCCTCTTTCTGATTCTTACGTTGCTCACTCCAAGTCGACTGCCAACTAGCATGGAGCTCAGCCTTGAATACAGGACCGTAGTCCATGTATGGAACAGACACAGCAGTGGTAGTGCCAGAGCAGATAGACTTAGCTGCAGTGTTGGCAAGCTTCTTCCCTCAAATACCAACGTGGCCTGGTATTCAGAAAAACTGAATAGAAGTAGATGTTAAAAAGAAGTGGGCCAGTCAGTTTTGAGTAACAGCAAGAACAGGGCAAGAACTAAGATGAAGTGGTTCCAGAGCCAATAGAGAACTAAGCGAATCAGTATAAATAGTGCAACTTTAGGACAGCTTACCTTCTATGTGATCAAGTACAAAAGAAATAGCATACAGTTCAGCAGTGAACACAAAAACTGTAGAGGGGATTCTGCATGCAACCACAACAAACTATGGCAGAGCCCACAGTCACCTGATTTTGAACCATCCATATAAACAAGAATGGAAGGATGGTTCGAAAGATGTGCAGAAAATAACAGACAGTACTTTCAATTGGTAGTATCTGCTTTTCTCAGATGATGACTTAAAAGAAGGTACATTTGGAGACTGTAATAAGCCATGGTGGGATGGGCTGACCAGTGGATACTGCAATGTTATCCAAGGACAGACCCAATTCATCCAACTTTGTCTGGATAGGAAGGCCAAAAGAAACAATGGCAGATCGTCTGTTTTGAGAAAGCATGGCCCACCAAGGACAGAAAACACAACCCCAGGTTGAATGCTGTGGTAAGGATCGAAGTTCCAAGCATACAGTAAAGACAGTTGCAAACAGTGGAGGTGTGAAGTAGGTTCATGAGACTCTGTATAAGCATTGAACTAGGGAAGTATGGAAAGACCTGGTGCAGAGCCAAAGTCCCTGATAATAAATGGGGTCCAGCATCTTCAGAGCTGAGGTCCTGGCAGAGCTATAGACTTGCACCCATAGTCTAATTTTGATCAAATAAGAGCACGATATATCTTTAGCATAGAATGTTGATCTGATCCCCAAGTGGTGGAAAAGAAGACATGGAGGATGATAAATGTTCTTGTACATTTGAACTTGTAGCTGCTTGATGTGATATAAAGGTCAGCTTACAGTCAAAATATAAGCTCCAAGTATTTTGTCTCAAGGACAACAGGTAGCACAACTTCATCAATATGTAGTTCAGGATGAGGGTGAATACCCTGTTAGCAGCAAATCAGAAGAAGAGCAAGAGAAGCAGGAGATAGATGGCAGGAATCTCGTAGTGTACATCATCAGGTCCAACCAATGTACTGCCCAACCGACGAAGGGCCAGTTTGAGTTCCACCAGTGTAAAGGGGAGATTATAGTCATAGAGACAATAACCTCGAAAGGAAAGAGGTGATCGCCCGGCCACAGTCTTGATGGCTAAGAAGATGGAGGATGAAGCAGAAAAGCTAGATACCTGGCAAAAGCTTTCACCTTGAGTATTGGCAATGCTCCAGGTATCAGATACTTCCTGGCTATTAGAGAGCAAGGTCAAGAGGGGGGACAGAATTATATTGCCCACTGACCTGTCAGATCTTGCCCCATATGACTTTGGAACTGGTCATAGAAGATATGCTGGTTGTGAACTTAATCCAAGATTCCTTCCAACTTTGACATCTTACCCACCGAGCATATGCATGGGTCTGCTTGAAAGCAATGCAGTTCAAGAGTGTGGGATACCCAAGAATAGTATCCCACGCCTGTTTCCGACCATTCCGTGCTATGTGGAAGGCAGGATTCCAACAAGGGCAAGGATATATCATAGAATATGTGCCAAGGTTGTCTTATTATAGAGTAAATAAAGTAGTTTCATCAGTAATTCATATATTAATATATTTTCTATTTGAAGCTCCTACAGGAATCTAAATTAGAAGTTTAAAAAACGTTGGAACAAATTGCATTCTTTCTGCATGACTGACTATTGTAGAGTATTCCAAATACTTGGATATAAATTGATCTCAATCACACATTTCAGCAAATATTTTAGCTTAGTTTCACTGAGGTAAAGGTGATACCACTCTGAAAAGTCAGGCCCTCAAAAAAAAAAAAATTATATTCTTAGACATTTTTGTTTATTGTCCTTCAAAACATCATCAACAAAGGCTTGAATATATAAAAAAAATCAAAGAAATACTTATGATAATTTTTTTAATCCAAGGTTAGACACTTTATTATTAAAAAGTTTCATGTTCTCTGATTTACCACTTTCACTGCAGAAAAGTAATTGAGGGTTAAGTTTGGTAATCTTCAAATAAACTGAAATGAGAGAAGTCTAAATCATCATGCACAGGCAGTTGTTTACTATCCAACTGACTTTATTTTGATTTGATATTTCAATGCGAGCAGCATCAGATGGGATAATAACCAAAGTAAGTTCTCCCTACCCTAGAGAGAATGAAATGGACTTTACAAATAAAGATGAACAGTATCTTATCTAGAATTAAAAAGATAAAAGCATCACATTTTCTTTTGAAAACCAAAAGAAGAAATTAAAATGTAAATAAGAATAACAGCCCTTAAAAATATCTGTTGAAGAAGGAAAACTACGTAAATGCAGGAACCAATAGGAATTAGAAGTTGCCTATGTTCTGAAATATACATTTTTCTATACTTTTCTTTTTTTGGAAAGAATTTAAAAGGTGGAACTCCTTTAAGATTTATATAATAACACCTGTAAATCAGATTAGATGTAAATTTTAATTCTTAATTTTAAAAATTGAACCATCTTAGTGAATGATTTCTAAATATCTAATAACAATACCTTTAAGAAGAGAAAAATATTTTATTCATTTTTTGTTTGCATTAACAAAAAGCTTGTTTTTAATAAGTAGGGTTTGCTAAATAAAATAATAAAAAGTAATTCATTTTGATCAAGGAATTTAATAAAAAATAGCACGATGTTTTTTTCTAAGTCAAATAACAGTATATCCAAATATTTAGAATATGTACATTTTGATATAATTGATATTAAAATGTACATATTCTAAATATTTGAATAGTTGACTTCAGCAATTCCTTACCACTTCTGAATCAGAAGGCCAGTCTTCATCCTCCATTGACATAATGACATACTGGGAGGGATGCAAACTACCTTGGCCAGGAGAAAGTTCTGGAGGTGTGCCATACTATTTTAAAATATAATGAAAGAAATATATGTAATGTTGAAGTCTAATCTTAAAAATTTTCAATATTATAAAAGCACAGAAATTAAAACATTTTTGAATTTAGTATAATTAGCATTTGTATTATAAAAGGAATTGAGTAGTACTGCAATAAAAGAATTATTATAAAGTAAAATTATCCAAAAGTTCTAAATAGAAGTATTCAAGTTTTCACATGACCAAATACGTAATTAGCAAAAATCAAAATACTATAGTAACTGGTCAATTAATTAAAGTGAAAGATGGTAGATAACACTTTAATAACCCTTGAAAACTAACTGTACTGGAAATACAATGACAGGTTTAATATTTTATTCACTAGTATGACTGTTTTGTTTTTGTCAACTGTAATGTTCCTTTTGGCTAGAGGATTATTTGTGATTAAAAGTAAAATCTTTGGAGATTTAGACAAAACACACCAAAAAATTATAAATGTTATAAACTATTTTTGAACACTACTGCTGAAAAGGATATCAGTTAATTTGACCAGTAATGTAATTAATCTGTTATTTTAGGTTAAGACAAAATACTTAGAAACATAGCACCCACTGGAATCACATTCTGTAGATATACATTTCTACAATACCAAAACTAAACTAGACTATGAAAAGACAATACTTCTGTAATTTAATTTTTGAACAAATATGACAGTGAAACATTAGCACATACAGATAAATCAAAATTCTTTACCAAATGAATCAGATTAACTTAAAAATAAAGAAGAAGCTATAACAAAAAAGTTAAACATAATGCAAACTCTGACATCTTGTTAAATATCCAGCACTAGTTAGAACAAACAAATTAGTAATGAAACAACAGCAGTGGCTAGGTAATGAACTTCAAGTACAACTTAACTATGGTCTAATAGACAATACAAATCAAGTTCTGCAAGTCTACATAATAATAGAGTGACACATAAAAAAAAAAAAAAAGGAATACAAAATACTGTATTTCTGCATAGCTGAACACATACTACTTCTAAAGTCAGCTGTATCATACATTACTATAGAAACCATTAAAAATTAATTGAAACCAATGATGTCTACCAACATACTGCACCTCTATGGCCGATACAGATTATCTAAGGCTAGCTAAATGTTTTAGGCAAATTGCTTTCTGCTGGGAGGAGAAAGAAGAAGAAGGAAAAAAAAAAAAAGACATTTGGCAACATTTTATAAATGATAAACAACTAAAAAAAATGTTCTGCATTAGCATTATAATTGCTAATAAAAAAGAAAATTACAAATGTTGCTACAAACGGTCATGAAAGAACAAACTTCAAGAGGCATCTAAGCTAGCAGCAACTGGACATTTCAACAAAAGCAACACATTTATATTTGCTTTTCCAGTGCTTTAAGGTATTTTAAGAAGTATTCTACAGAATTAAGTGGTCAAATGAACTAAGTGAAGTAGAATGGTGTACACAGAAAGAATATTACAATCAAGAGAAATTTAACCCTTTCTTTATAAGTGAGGTGAAATCCACCCACCTCGTGACCAAGAACGTACCCACAAGATTAATTATTTTTTTAGCACATATATGTTTAAAAATATTTGTAGATTATTAGTAAATATTAAGGCTTTCCTACACATAATATTAAGCTTTCTAACTAAGTATTAAGATATTTTAAATATTTTCTCATAATTTTGTTTTATTTCACAATGTTGATTACACAGGCAACATGCACAATAATTTTCATTTTAAAATTAAAAATTCTCTCATGCTTGAGAAAATTCTCAAATTTAACAAGTGAAATCTTTGCAACCTCTGAATGATTAAACATTTTTTCACAGAAAAAAAACTACTTTATATTTCATTTATATAAAGTCAGAATACCTGTATATATGTTCAATAGATTTGACCAATATTACACACACCATAGAAAATTAGAAAGTAAGCATACATTATGCTCTTTTAGTAAATTGACTATAAATTACAACTCAAACACACAAATGTTTAATCTAAAGAGCTTAAATCACACAGCATATAAATATATATATATATATATTTATTATATTGACCATCCAGCAATGGTTGGCTTAGACAATTCAAAGTCATTATGGTGGGAAGCATGTGCACTCATGTTACTGTATCTAATATAAAACTGACCTTTAGTCTATTCAAAGTGACCTGTCTTGGCTGTGATTCAATGGACTAGTATTTTGAAGAATACAATTCCATTTCAGTTATCACATGTTAGATGTGTATTTACCGATATGATTTTAAAAACTTTTCTTAAAACATAGAACAGTAACTAAAGATGTAAAGCAACCAATTATCTCCTAGTTATGACTTATACTCATTTGCTGTACAAAATTTCGCACATGAAGAACGTGAAATGAAATAATTTTAGTTATTTTACAAACATGCACACACACAGAGCTGAATAACCAAAAAATAATAATAAATTACTAAATCAATACCACAGAAATCCATTATAATTTATCAAGTTTAGTATGTAAGCTGCACATGGGTAAAAAACTTAATAATAATAAAATATTCTAACAGACTAAAGACTCAACTAACCAGCAAAAAGGCTTGTCTTGAAACAGAAACACCACCATTATATTTGGAAATGGCTAGGAAAACCACTTGTGGGACATTCAAAGCTTTTGACTGATTATTCAAGTCACATACAGAATGAAGTGTATATAAAAGACCATTTGCAGCAAAGAGTTTACATATTATTTGTTGTAAAACATCTGTGTAATATTTCAGCACTGACA
Organism: Tachypleus tridentatus; assembly: GCF_004210375.1. Lineage (NCBI taxonomy): Eukaryota > Metazoa > Arthropoda > Merostomata > Xiphosura > Limulidae > Tachypleus > Tachypleus tridentatus. The sequence goes on from NC_134836.1 coordinate 38,549,861, forward strand.
AACAAGTACTACTTAAAAATGAAGTACAGAAACAGAGAAAATTAACTATTCAAGGAAAGTTGACTTGTTAAATAAGGTTTGTTGTTAGGTACCAGAAAAGTTTAGCTAGATATAAATGAAAAGTATTCTTAAAAGTTTTTGTTTTGTGTGCTTGTAAAATTAGTATTTCAATAAGGCAATTAGAGTGAGCTGTCCGTTGTTTAAATAGAAATTTGGAGTTTGTTTTTCCAGCCTTAAATATTTCCAGTCTGCAAGTTCTGCTTCCCCTTACATACATCGTCTACTTCAAAAATATGTTTTTCAGTCATTCCCCATATTACATCACCAAAAATGGAAGTAACACATCCATTACACTTGTTTCCAGTGGCATGCAGCTGAACAGACAGAATACACCTAAATAACTTGAACATAGAAATAAGATGAACTATAAAATGGTACAATAATACCAATATTCATAACTAAACTACAATAATTCTAAAAACTAAACAAAGATGAAACTACTAAAAACTATAGAGCTCAACAATTACAGCAACAAAACGCATAATATATTAAATAATTATTAAATAAAAACCTTCAGGCTATTAAAATGCAAATGCTACTGTTAGTTGTACCATGAAATACCTGCTGACTAGGTGAGGTTAAAGTATTCACAGGCTTTAGTTCCAGAGGTAAAGCTGGCAGTAATCTGCCATCCAGACGGTTAAGCAAGTTAGACTTTACTTCTTGCATAACAGCTGAAGTTGCGATGCAATTTTCAGGTGTATCACAAGGTAGAATTCTACAAACACATTCCTAAAAGCCATAAAGCATGGTTTACACAAAGCACAAGGATAAAGGATGGATTATTGAAAATATTATGAAAAACAGGTTTTTGACAGGATACAGCAGTATATACAAAGAAAACTATCACACTACATTTTCACATTGTTTAAAATACAAAACATTTTTAAAATTAATACTACTATCCTGCTAAACAGATTATATGAAACTTAAGATTATAAATATTTTAATTTTTAAGAAAGAATTAAGAGTAAAATATGAAAGAATAAATTTTAAGTTTTCATAACAAATACACAAGTTTTATGACCATTTTAAATTTTATTAAAACTGAATGGCCATTAACTCTAGAAAAGTTTTTTTTTTTAGTGTCCAATACCTTGACGTACATTCATAAAACTATCCTGGTAAATATGCATTTCTCAATAATAATCTAGTCCTAAGAATTACTCTAAACAGATTAAAACAAAGTGACAAAAAAAATTAGTACAACTGTCAAATAACTTGTTTATCATCTCATATGTGTCATTCTTTCCAATCTTTCTACATAATCTGCCAAATCCAAAATATCTTTTGAAGAGAAAAGGAACAAGTTGCTTGAATAAGTTTTAGAACTACACTTTTATTGGGTGTACATACACTAATATGCCTTTAATAAACTTACAGGCTGAAACACAGGAGAACAAAACAAATTAACCTGTGTTCCTAGAGTTAGTAGTAACTCATTTTCAACAAAAAGGGAGTACAAACTCCTTTACTCTAATGAAAACATTTGTACTAAATGATATTCAATACTTTATTTCCTCATATAAGTAGCAGTTTCAAATACTTTTTCATAAAACTTTCTTAAATGTTAAGTTGTTCATTCACTGAGTAAAATAAATTTTAGAAAATAACTAATTTCAATAGAAGCTTTAAGAATTAAAAGTTTGATATAAAAAGAAAACCAACAGAAATAATTTTATTTGAATCTTGGTAGTTACTAATCACTCATGTTTATCAAGATAGTAAAGCGTATAATATGAATAAATGGTACTATATCTAGTAACAAGACCGCCAAATAAATATAACCAACAAAGAAAAAGTACACCTCACCTCTTCTTGACATGCATCTTCAATTTCACAACTTTCCAGGATATCCATACTTTCTGATGTCAGATCCGTTGGAGGAGGTGTACCTGGTGGAGATACCTGTGGACTGTCTGTTGAACTCTCGGTGTTACTGAAAGACTGACCCTAATTTAAAGCAGATGTTATTTGTTAACTTAAAAATAACTGACACTCATGTATAAAACACTTAAACAGTTGCTTAAAAGTTTCATAAAGTACTATGAAATACTTTGGAAATAAAAGTTGTACACTGAAGCATCATCCAAACAGATATTTTAGACAAACTTTGAGAAAGAAATATTTACTCTCAACATTGAGAAGGTTTTACAAAAACACTTTGTCCATGCAACTTATGAACTCTTTAAATTACTAATTACACTTGACAGAAGCTCTATGCAAGGTCTGAGGACTTAAAAGGTAAAATTCAAGGTTCGATACAAGTAATGGGTAAAAGACTGCATTTGTTTAAAATCATTGATTTTATAATAAAAAACAGTTTGTATAATTGAAAAAATTTGAACTAACCCAAAAGAAAGACATACTGGTACATTTTTATTTGAAATGGAGTGAGTTATAGAACAAGTTTAAATGACATCAAACTAAGTTTGATGTAAAAACAATAAGCTAGAAATAAACAAGATGCAGTCTGATTATGTTTCATCATGCAGTCTGATTATGTTTCATCGTACATGTATAATACCGTGAATTTTTAATCTTGAAATTAATATTTCTAATATCTTAGTCTTCAGGTATTAACATTTCCATGCACACACACACACATGCTTATATCTAAGCATATGCCTATAGAAGGTTTTTCTTCAGCAAAGTATGCAAGCACATTCCTAACAGTTTTCAGTCCTCCAGCAGCCAAATACAAGCTCGAGGACTTGCAATTTCATAAATTGGTGATCACTCTCTATAACAAAAGTTGAAATAACTCACTGTTCAGTTTGGGATTGAATTTATTTTTCAGGTGATAGCAGTTTTCTTTTAATGTTTGCACATTCTCCAGATAATCCTGCACTTTTAAAATATTTGACTTTTATTTGAAATTTTATTTATTTTGAATATATATATTTTCTTTTCCCCACTGTTGTTGACAAAGAGAAACACCAGTAATGATTAAAAAAACAAAAAAACTTTGTTTTTCTTTCCTTTTTAAACAAAAGTACACAAAGCTCTCACTTATAAGGTAGTATAATATTTTGCTGTTTTATAATAACTACAATGAAGGAACAATGTAATTACCCGAAGAGCAACATGTGTTTGTCTCCGTCTTTTTCTAACTGATTCTGGTAGATGATCTAACATGATGGACTTTCTACCAAATGGATGATGACTTAGTTCACTCTGTGTTCTTGAAAGACCATGTGAGGATCTGAAATGATCTCCTTTCTGCTGGTGGAATTGAAGCAAAGAATCAGGACTGGAACTCTGGCGGGAATGAGTTGGAAACAACCTCATAGCATGCTATGCATTACGTAAGAAAAGACAATACTTTAAAAGAAAATCTCTGATAACTGTTCAGTTGTTACTTTCCCCTACTTGTTACTGCATACAGTTGTTTCACTGGAATTTTAGGTAGAATAAACATAGCAGGTTTGAGATAAAAGTCATTATTTTTTTACACTTTATTTATAATGATAACTAGAGTTTCTAATACTACGTATTAACCAACACAATTGTAACAGTGAAAGAATACTTAACTTTCATAAGAGAGTTTTATATGAACAAGATAAATGTTATAGAAATTGATACAATGGTTAGGAAAAAATTATACTAATTGTATTAGCAGAACTGATAATGGATTGTATCTTTTAAACACAAGTCTTCTGCTTAATATATCGTAAGGTTTTTCAGAGAGGTAAAACCATTGTAAAGTTATATTCACACCTCACTGAATATTTGAACTTTACATTCCAGCATTTCTGTAACCTACAAAAGTAGCAAATTTTAACTCTTACATTTCACTATTAACAAGTATTTCATGTACAGTTTTTGACAGCTATTTATCAGAGAATTTGTTATAAAACATATAATAAAAAGTCATAGTCAATTGCATACAGTGCCCCCAACATGTGTAGTAGAGTGAATTACAGACTTTGTTCAAGTTAGACGAGAGATATCCATGGTAATACATTTATGCATAACTAGCAACATGCATATGTAAGAAAGCGTAGTTTTTACTTTCAAAGCTAATATTTTTATTCATGAAATCCTGTTATTATTTAAAACTGTGCTTATACTAAATATCCAGTCTAAAAGCCAGGTTTTTTAAATTAATTTTACCATAAAGAATTTTGTACTTTTTATACGATAGACTATAAAAGTAATAAAAACATTTTTTTTTTAAGTTATTCCATCAGGCTTCAGAGTTCAATCCTTATTCCAAGACCCTAGAGATAACTTGTATGCTAGTCATAAACAGAGTACAAGCAAAAGCATATCTTATTTTAAAGCACGGAAATTAAACTTCATTATCAACATGCATCAAGTAGTCATAAAATAATCAATTAATAAAAACCTCCCATTATTAGTATTTTTGATTAAGTACTTTTTGTTAAAGTAGTTTAAAGACAGATTAAGCCACCTAGAGAAAAAAAAAAAAGGAGAGCTTAAGTGGTACTAAAACAGTATTGATTTAGTTCACTAACCCATGATCCTTTTGGGCTGGCAGGCTTTGCAATATTTTCTAAAGATGTTGATAAAGGTAATGACTTTTGAATGGTACTGTCATGATGAGATTTAACTTGAAAAGCTTGAGAACCAGTTGGTGATATCAAGGCCTCTAATTTAAGAGTATTATTTGTAAAATTCTGAGGTGTGACACCTTTTTGTTCTAATTTAGGCAGGATAGGGGTAGATGTCTGATGAACGATGAATTTTCCATACTGTTGAGAAGAAGACTGTACATTTAAACTTGCTGATCTGGTTTCTTTTTCAGAATTTCGGACTGGAGGAGGTGATCTAGGAGAACGAGGCGCCTAGAAGAAATAAAAATGAAATCTTATTAAAATTTAAAAGTCCACAATACATATGAAACATTCTTGGACAGATTGTTTTGGCAGAGTATTCATGATGAAACTTTGTAGAATGGATGGCAACACAAATGTAGAGGACATCATTTTAAGTCTTCCAGCTTGAAGATGAAAGGCAAAAGACATTCAAAACATCATCCTCTACACTTGTGTCTCCAAAAACAGGCAGTTGCCATCCATTCTACAAAACAAAAAGTTTCATGTGAAACATTTATATGCACTAATACAAAATACCAACATGAACACCAATCTCAATCCTACACTTCAAAACACAAAAAGTTAAAGGCTGTGAATTGTAACTATAGATTATAAAAATATTTACACTGATGAAAGTGACAGGATAAATACCTACTATAGCTCATATATTATTATTAATAAAAATATTTCCAAGAGTTCTTTAACTAAATTTTGCATATTTTCAAATCATCTTGTATAAATACCTGGTCAACACACATTTACTTACAGAATCCTATCTTTGATTATAGTATATCGAGCAGTCACAGTTCAAACCACAAGAACATAATAAATAATGAAAACAAGTAAGTAGCTAAGTGAAGTCAAGCATATTTCAAGTAAGAAAAATTGAAATTTTCAGTGCATTTTCTCAGATATTTTTAATTGCAGATGTTCAACTGAAAATTTTCAGCAAATTAAAAAAAAGTATAAAACTGCAGTTAAAGAATAAATAAAATTAATTTCAAAACAAATCTTAAAAATTATAATCCTAAATTATGCTTTGGGATCATTTTAAACATTAGATTTAAAAGTAAAATAAAAGATGACTAAATGAAGCAAAACATAACTAGAAAAGGAAGAATGCTATATCACATTCTAGTTGTTTACATTTCACCAATAATCACTCAGAAGAACATTGCTATTCATTATCTTTGTTAAGGAATTGACTGCCACTTGTATACTGTGTTCACAGCTTAAAGTACAAAAAGTATTTTATGGAATCAAACAAAATTGAGCCCAGATTGCTAGCTCCAAAATTCAGAGCTTCAGTACAGAACCATCTAGTACCCATTTCTACTTAGTTATGCTGGTTTTAAATCTTGTTCATACAGTACAAGCTTCTGTTTGACACTTTAATATGTCATTAAGCAAACTGATGGTTTTCACTCACATAATTTTCATACAAAGTTTTTAAAACTGTAACAAGAAAAACTGTAATAAATACATATCTTTCCAACTGCAATGTAAAAAATAAGTTAGTTTAGGTTACTGAAGTCATGTACAAGATAGATTTTTAATTTTAACCAAAAGAAATAACTTCCTTCAATATGGAACAGGCTACAGCAAATTCAGCTGACTTATAAGGGTAATACTCAAAGACAAGTTCTACCATTTCAAGTGTGTTCATTTTCTGGTGTAATTCATAAATGTAAAACAAACTTTAATGTGTTTGTTGTAAAACTTACAAATATTTATTCTTTTACAAACAAGCCCTTTAACATTCTTAAGATCACTTGGGATTATTTGGTCTTGATGGATAACAAGTTATGTTTCTTTAAAACATTTCCAGCACTTCCAGGACTTTTCTAGCAGCATGTTGCTGGCAAACAGAAAAAGATCTTGCCAACAAATAGTAATAGGACATTTAAAAAAAGCTGTATATTAAGGAGCCAACAACCTTTGAAACCTAGCCTAGTATCGTTAAAAGTCAAATTGTAAAAACCACCTAGAGTCTACTCAGCAAACTCTAGAACCAATTCACCAGTACTCTGTGTTTTTCATTATCCTTAATTTTTGTATTTGCTCTTACAAAAATATCTGTAAAAGCATTTAATATGCATCTAAATGAAAGTCTAAAAGAGAAAATATTCAACTAAAAACATGGTAACTATGAGAGAAAAAAAAAAATGGTTTATCACAGACAGTGGCTAATCCATTTGATCGTAGATGATGAAAAGTTGGAATATGACCAGGATTGGCAAAACAATGTCAAATTGTTCTTTTTCTTTTGTTTGTTTCAATTTAACTTAAAAATTACTTTTTTTTCCCCCAAAACAAAACAAGTTCTTCTGTACTTACCATTTCAAATACAGATTTGAAATGCCACTTCTTATTCTTCCATTATGTTTTTAGCTGCTACAATTTTTATATTTACCAGTTTTACTAGGATAACAAAGTATGTGTATAAATCAGTATTATCTTATAACCTTGCCTAAACTAAATTTCACAACTACTTCAATATAAACAAAAATAATTTAAAAAAAAAAACTTATATGATTAACAATTGTATTTGTGCATCCTCAGCAATAAAGACTGACATTATAAAATTTCTATGATATACTAAAAAGAGTAAAGAACCAAGACTGTTCTAATTCTTGTTTATCCACTTTTACTCCAAAAAATGATTTATTTAATATCACCACAAGTGTACTGCCCTAAACTAGCATTAAAAACTTAAGTTATGTTTACAACTCACATAATCTGAAATAGTCCCAGATGTGAAACTAAGAAGTTGCTCTTCCAGAATTTTCACCTGTTTTGTAGCTTTACTCATGTCCTGTCGAAGTTTATCCGATGGATTCTTTGAATATTCACTTTTTAAGTCCTATAACAATAAAATCATGTTTACACACAGCAAATGCAAGGAAAATAATAAATATGAAATATTTTGTAATAATTACAACAATGTACACGTTACTATTATATTTCTATTAATGACTTCCTTTAAAAGAATATTCAAATCAAATAAAAAAAAATTAACTTAACCTAAGAAAAAAATTTAAGTACCATAAAGAAACTTACATTAATATTTTGGTAATTTAACAGTGTTAAGTATCTTGTGTTTGTAATACAGATTTGTAATCCAAGGTAAAATTTTACCTCCAAGTATCTCACTTCCTTGTCTAACATTTTCTTTATTGTGTGGATTTTTTCTTTATTCAACTGATGTTGTTTTTCAGCCTGAAAAAAAAAAAAAAAAAAAAAACTTTGCAAATCACACATTAAATCCAAGCAAGCCTAAATTAAACTGTTTTAGATTTACTAATAATAAATGAAGTCTATTTTTTCTTGGGGTCTCTCTTTGTGCATGCGTGTGTGTGCACACGAGAGAGAGAGAGAGAGAATAAAACTACACAATGGGTTAGCTCTTCTAACACAGGGAATCAAACCCCAGAACCCAGCACTGCAAGTTCACAATCTTAACTTGTTGTTGATCCTCCAGGTGATATTTATTAATACAGTTCACTACATTTCTGGTACGCCTGAATAAAAAATTGTCATAGACTTATTAACAAAGTTTTAAGTTATTCCTACCTTCTTACAAATAAAATGCTTTAACCAGTAAAGTTAGAGCTAACTAAACATATTGCAAGAAAAACTGTCTCAATATTGTTGTTTTTTCCTTTTTGTATTACCATTATTATTATTATTTTATTATTACTATGATACTATGATGGCCAGAAAGTTGGTGGCAAGTTTGACTCATCCTGGTAAATCAAAACAATATGAAAATGGCTTACATCAACTGGTTGTGGTCCAGTAATCCTTTCAGATGGAGATGATAGCTTACTAGATGACCCACATGTCATACTGCTCCCCGAGAGATGGATGGGATGGCTACCACCAGACAACTTGTTGTTATGGCCACATGGTTTCCCAAGTAATGTAAGGGACACATATGTTCCAGCTAAAAAATAAAAGTAAGAATTAATACTCATTATTAGCTAAACAGAAGTAAAACAATCCTAACTAGCTGGTGTTTTCAAAACAATCCTAACTAGCTGGTGTTTTTAAAACAATCCTAACTAGCTGGTGTTTTTAAAACAATCCTAACTAGCTGGTGTTTTTAAAACAATCCTAACCAGCTGGTGTTTTTAAAACAATCCTAACTAGCTTGTGTTTTTAAAACAATCCTAACTAGCTTGTGTTTTTAAAACAATCCTAACTAGCTTGTGTTTTTAAAACAATCCTAACTAGCTTGTGTTTTTAAAACAATCCTAACTAGCTTGTGTTTTTAAAACAATCCTAACTAGCTTGTGTTTTTCCTAAACAATCCTAACTAGCTTGTGTTTTTCCTAAACAATCCCAACTAGCTTGTGTTTTTCCTAAACAATCCCAACTAGCTTGTGTTTTTCCTAAACAATCCCAACTAGCTTGTGTTTTTCCTAAACAATCCCAACTGTTTTCCTAAACAATCCCAACTAGCTTGTATTTTTCCTAAACAATCCCAACTAGCTTGTATTTTTCCTAAACAATCCCAACTAGCTTGTATTTTTCCTAAACAATCCCAACTAGCTTGTGTTTTTCCTAAACAATCCCAACTAGCTTGTATTTTTCCTAAACAATCCCAACTAGCTTGTATTTTTCCTAAACAATACTCACTATTTTCTCACTGTTTATGCTTTCCAACCAAGTGAAGGGTATACTACCACCTCTAACCTTGCAAGTTTGTGATAAAATACACAAGTTTGTATACAAATTTTCATACTTTAAAAGTATTTATAACTTTTACTGCAGTATGTGTCCCATCACAAACTTCAATAGACACTCAATAAACAAAAATATTTTGTACATATTTTTTTTAATAAAAGCATTTTTTACTAAAGATTTATTTATAAATATATCAAGTCTGTTTCATTACTATTCCATTGATTGATTGATTGATTTAGTGTTTTATGGCACAAAGCAGCAAGGCTATCTGCTCCAGATATTCAGTAAATATGTAAAAAAAATAAATAAATAAATGTAGTAATAGACGTAAATGGAAATGAAGGTAAAACAAAAAAGTATAAAACCAATGTTGATACCTAATCTACAATGTTAAGATAGAAGGCAGAGTATAAGAAGTTGTAAGGTATTTACTCTAGCAAAAAGGTAATGATCATAACCTGCCAGGAACACTAACAGGTAAGTTCAAGAACCACCGTCAGTCACCTGAAGTTGGCCTTTCCAGTCCTGGTTCCGTGTTATGTGTCATAGCAGCTATTATCAAAATGTAAAAGAATAAAAGTTTTAAAAGACACTCCGCAAAATCGTAATAATGAGTAGCCAAATGTCCAGTAAAAAGATAAAAGTCAAGTAAATGAAGTAAAATTTGTAAAAGTAATTGAAGATAAAAGCGAAACAGCAATTAAAACAGAAAATGGCGTAAAAACCAATGTTGACATCCAGTCAACAAAGTTGTAAAGAACTACCTGTAGCAGAATGATAATGATCATAACCCGCTAGGTAAGTATAAAAACCACCGTCAGTCACCTGAAGTTGGTCTTTCCAGTCCTGGTTCTGGATTATGAGTCAATATGGCCAGTACTAAAAAGTAAAGTAGTAAAAGTGTGAAATGATATGCAGCAAAAGTATAATAACAACTCGCCAGGACGACTAACAAGTAGTTCAAACGGATAGTTCAAACAGTAGCGTTAGTCACCTGAAGTTGGCCTTTCCAGTCCTGGTGTCGAGTTATTTAATGTTCTGGCCATTGTCCAATGTCAAATTGAAGGAAAGAGATTAAAACTGTAAAAAGGAACCACAACTAAAAGGTGTAATGAATAAATATGCAACACTTAAATGAGATTAAAAGATTAATGGCCATTAAAAAATTAAAAACATTATCAAGGTGGACAGAGTCACCATCACCAATAACACTGTCCAATGTTACAGACTGACCCTGGGAAAAAATATGTTTAAAATATTGCCGTCATTGAGAATTGTAACGATGGCAAGAAAGTAAAACGTAGCTGATAGTGATTTGAGTGTTACACAAACTACACATTGGTGCATCAGTTCCAGATAAAAGAAAATGATGAGTTAAAAAACTGTGACCAATGCGTAGCCTAGTGAGAACAACTTCCTCCTTCCGAACTTTACGGAAGCTAGATGGCCAAATTCCAATTTTGGGTTTGATTTGAAAAAGTTTGTTGTCACGTTTCTCACTCCAAGTGGACTGCCAGCTGGCACGGAGCCGAGCCTTGAAGACAACACCATAGTCCATGTACGGAATAGGCATAGGAGTGATGGTGCTGAAGCAGACATATTTAGCTGCCATGTCTGCAAGCTCGTTCCCGCGAATACCAACATGGCCTGGTATCCAGAAAAACTGGATTGAAGTAGCTGCTAATAAGAAATGGGCCAGTCAGTTTCGAATATCAGCGAGAATAGGATGTGAGCTAACGTGTAGCAATTCCAAGGCAAGTATATAACGAAGCGAATCAGTATAAATAGTGCAGTTGGAGTACTGCTCAGCTGCAATATGATCCAGAGCAAGTCCACTGAATTACCTGATTTGGACTCTGCTATGGTTTGCTATGAGTCAGTAGTTGTGCACAGAATCCCTTCTACAGCTTCTGTGTTCACTGCTGAACTGTATGCCATATCTCTTGCTCTGGATCATATTGCAGCTGAGCAGTACTCCAACTGCACTATTTAAATGGGAACTGAATGATTGTTTGAAAGATATTCATTGAATTAAAGACAGTACTTCCAATCTGGAGTATCTGCCTTTTTTAGGTGACTGAAAGAAAGGTCACATTTGGGGGCTGTAATAAGCCATGGTGGGATGGGCCAACCTGTGGAATCTGCAATGTTATCCCAGGACAGACCCAATTCATCCAACTGCGCCCGGATGCGTAGGCAAAATGGAGCAGTTGCATATCATTTGTTTTGAAAGAGTATGGCCCACCGAGGAAGGAAAACACAACCCCAGGTGGGATGCTTTGGTAAGGAATGAAGTTTCGAAGTATATTTTAAAGATATTGCAAACGGCGAAGGTGTAGAGAAGGTTCATGAAATTCAATGTATATACTTTGAACTAGAGGTACGGAAAGCCCCAGTGCAGAGTCGAAGTCCTTGGTGATGAATGGGGTCCAGCATCTTTAAGGCCGAGGGTCTGGGAGAGCCATAGACCATTGATCCATAATCGAGTTTCGATCTAATAAGAGCACGATATACCTTTAACACTGAACAGCGATCTGCCCCCCAACTGGTAGAAGAGAGAACACGGAGGATGTTCAGTACTCTTGTGCATTTGACCCGAAGCTGCTTTAAGTGTGCTATAAAGGTCAGTTTACGATCAAAGATAAGCCCCAAGAACTTGGTCTCCGGGACCACTGGCAGCAAAACTTCACCGATATGGAGTTCAGGATCAGGGTGAATACCCCGTTGACGGCAAAAGTGCATACATACAGTTTTGGAGAGAGAGAAATTAAAGCCGTTCGCCAGAGTCCACTTCCGTACACAATTGAGGGTGGTTTGTAGTTGCCGCTCAATATATCTCATGTTTGACGACTGACATGAGATGTGAAAGTCATCGACATACAGCCCATTCGCAACAGTGAGAGGGAGTTGTTCAGTGATGGCATTTATCTTTATACTGAAGAGTGTAACACTCAATACACAGCCTTGAGTGACTCCAAGTTCCTGTACAAAAGAACGGGAAAGTGTCAAACCCACATGAACTTGGAATCTCCTGTCCATTAAAAATTTTTTAATAAACATGGGTAGATGGCCACGTAACCCATAATGCATATGGAGGTCTCAAGAAAACGCCATACCTCCATGTTGTGTCGTAAGCCTTCTCTATGTCAAAGAATATTGATACAAGATGTTGGCGGTTGAGAAAGGCTTCTCTGATAGATGTTTCAAGACGAATTAGGTGGTCTGTGGTGGAGTGCTGTTGACGGAACCCACACTGGGTGGGCAAGAGGAGGTTGTTTGATTCAAGGAACCAAACAAGACGAGCATTAACCATCCTTTCTAATGTCTTACAGAGACAGCTCGTCAAAGCAATTGGACGGTAGTTTCAAGGAATCTTGGGATCTTTTCCTGGCTTAGAGAAATGTAAAATAATAGCCTGGCGCGCCAGGCATCAGGAAAAACATTCTCCTGCCAGATCTGGTTGAAAACAATCAGAAGAACATCAAGAGAAGCAGGAGATAGATGGTGCAGCATGTCATAATGAATATCATCAGGTCCAACAGACATATTGGCAGACCGATGAAGGGCCATTTTTAGTTCCACCAGGGTATAGGGACAATTATAGTCAAAGAAACAGTCAGTTCGAAAGGAAAGAGGTGATCGCTCTGCCCGAGTCTTGATGGCCAGGAAGGTGGAGGAACAAGCAGAAGTGCTAGATACCCGGCAAAAGCTTTCACCTAGAGTGTTAGCGATGTTCCGAACATCAGTCACCTCCTGACCATCAGAGAGTAAGATTGAGAAGGGGACAGAATTGTAGTGCCCATTAACCTTTCGAATCCTGTCCCATATGATCTTGGAACTGGTGGTAGAAGATATGTTGGTTGTGAACTTAATCCAAGATTCCTTCTGGCTTTGACGTCTTACCCACCTAGCATGTGCACGGGCCCATTGGAAAGCAACCCCGGTTTGAAAGTGTGGGATATCTACGAAAAGTATCCCAGGCCCACTTTTGAGCCTTCCGTGCTAAGTGGCAAGCAGGATTCCACCACGGACGAGGATATCGTGGAAAACGTGTCGAGGTTTTAGGAATACACTGAGCAGCTGCATGTGTAATACAGTCAGTTACCACTGCTACACAGTCGTCTATTGATGGCTGATTTACAATGGCAGGATCAAGTTCTGCGAGAGCAGTGAAAGTGGACCAGTCTGCCTGATCCAGCTTCCACCGGGGCACGCGGGTAGGGTGGCATCGACCACGGCCAGTCTCTCTCAAAAGGATTGGAAAATGATCACTGCCTAGTGGATTACTGTCAACCCTCCATGAAAATTGGGAAAATAATGAAGGGGAGCAAACTGAGAGATCAATAGCAGTAAAGGACTGACCAGGATGCATGAAAGTAAGTGGAAGAACCAGTATTGAAAAGAGAAAGATTGTGATCAGAGAGCATCCGCTCTACAGATCAGCCCCTCCCATCAATAATAGCACTTCCCCAGAGGGGATGATGTCCATTAAAATCCCCTAGGATTATAAATGGAGATGGCAATTGTTCAACGAGAGCATCAAGATCTGATTGATCATATATCTCTCCAGGGGACAGGTACAGTGATGGTGTGACCCAAGGAAACACGGATGGCTACAGCCTCCAGGGGTGTGTTGAGTGACAAAGACAGGGAGGGCACGTGTTGATCAACCAACAGTGCCACCCCTCCATGTACTCGACCATCACACAACCTGTCATTTCTGTACAGAGAAAACTGCCGAATGGAGACAGTATCAGCAGTTTTGAGAAATGTTTCTTGTAAAGAAAGACAAACAGGATGGTAGGAAGCAATCAGCGTTTTGATATCATCCAGTTTAGAACGTAAACCTCGACAGTTCCATTGTATCAAGGTGGCCATTTTTAAGAACGGGTAGGTGAAGTGGCTGGAGAACCCTTTGGTTTACGCCCACGTTTTCTTTCTTTACTGTCTTTAGTCGGAGAAGGTCTATCAACCTCCATGGATCCTGCTCTGGGTCGGGTGGGCAGGTTTTTGTTATTGGAAGGGGAATCCAGTGACTGAGGAGGCGAATGAATAATTGTTTTGTCTCTTGTGGTGGGAAAAAAAGATGTATCAGAAGAAATGCCTGTATTTGAAACTGAAGGACGTGGATCTTGAGGTTTGTTGGAAGGTATGGGAGGAACAGAGATGGGTGTGGAAGTCGATTCATCAACCTTTTTAACCACGGAGGTCAAAAGGCTTTTCATTTGTTTTGAAAACGATTCTCTCGGAGGCACAGAGAGATCTGTCTGCACTCCCACTGTAGTTGTGGAATGAAGTGCAGCAGCATATGTCCGAGATGGAGTTGTGGACAGCATTTTCCGAGCCTCAGGATGTTGAAGATTGCTGTTCTGAGTATTCAAGACGTGGTCGCTTACCCATTGACTGTTTTTTTACAATTTTATTTAAATGTTTTAGAGGATCCATAGGAAAAAAAAAATTTCGGTACCCACTGACCCCACCCACCATGGAGCCCTACAAGGGGACGCACTACAAAGTCACGCAAAAACAATGCAGCAACACCAGGGTTTCGTGAGCATTATACCCAAACACCAGCATCGGGCACAATGTCCACAACACCCATTGAGAACTTCCAACACTGGTACTTGGTTGACTCTAGTTCAAGTGGACCAGCCGATTGACCCAAGGGGGGCCACCCAAAGGCCGCCCGTCTACAGGAATTCGAGGCCAAAGTGGTGTGTTAGGGTTGGACCCCTCAACCACCAGGATCCTCTCCTCCCCTTCACTGGTCATCACGCACGGCAAACACATGGGTGGATGTTTAGATCCCAGAGAAGGTAACCAGATAGAACAGAACCTTCCCTGGGAGGTCCCCTCACCACGTACAAGAATCCACACCGAGGGGCATTACTATTCCAAGTGCAAAACAATTTTCATGTTATGATTTAAAAAAAACTTTTGTCCCAAAGCTCTCAAATATCATTTGTGTAACCTCTGAAACCTTCTAAATATATTCCAAACGTTTGTTTTCAGTAGAACTTGATATTTTATCTGTTATCTCTCCTACCCTAACTCTACAAGTTCTGTCAATTTGACTGACCTCACAATTACCAAAACAAAAATAATATAAAATTACCATTTGCTTTCTTTCTATAATGACTTCATATCGTAACATGAAACTACATTTATCTTTTGTAGCTCTCAACTTGTAATAGTATACATCTATTTATGGTTAAATTGTATTGTTTTATTTCTCTGTTATTGCTCTCTAAAGAACTAACTAATAGTTTAAATTATCTGAGGAACATTGAGCTCATGTTACACTATCAAACTACATTACCATTGAGCTACTCTGAGTACAAGCTGTTTATGTGCATAAACTCATGAAACATTTTTATTATTTATTTTACCTAATCTGATCTCAACTTACCTAAAGTGAAAAAGGGATCCTTAATTCTAGATTTAATTACTTTTATAATATAAAAAGAATAAACATGAAAGTACTAAAGTACTTATGTGGGTCTTCTTATCATGCTGTCAATGAAATTTAACCCTACCTTTTTTTGACTTCCTAAATATGCAACAAAAACTGTTACAAATTCATACAAATTAGTTATATTTCTCATGGAACCGAAGCTTCTACCGACTGAAAAAATTAACAATTCTCCGTTTAGAAAAAAATCTGTCATATGATAAGACAACCCCCACTTCACACAATATTTTAAATCAGTAGAAAAACAGCCTTTTCATATGAAACATATGCCTAAAATACTATTTTAAATGAACCTTTATAACTTTTAAAGTACTTATTCTATAAATATGTAATAAAGTTTTAATATTATGTGTGTTGAATTTTTATTTTCTCCTTCACTTGATGCATAATATAGGGGTTGGCTCTCTAAAGACACCAATTGTATAGCATACAAAGAATTCAAAATATACAGGTTACAGTCATCTGTTGGGCTGGTATTTTAAATTTCACCCTGTTTTTATGCATCTGAAAGATACAACAGATATTTGTGAGAAAACTAACTTCAAGAGGTAATTGCATTGTTTACACTAAAATTATGTAAAAAGCAGAAATAACTGAAGTATCTTACATAGCATGCAATAATTCATTTAGTAATACAGCACATATTTCATAGCAATACTAAAGTCTATAGCTTTGTACAACTTAGGAACTCAAATTACTAATATTAATTCATCTAGAATATAAAATCAGTACTTTGTATCTTTTTAATTTTGAATATGATTTATGAACCCTTATATACACTTCCTTCAACATGTGACATGTAAATAACCAATCAATAGCTTGGAATGTCCCCCATAGTAATTTTATCAGCCACTTCAATCTGTAAAAAAGGCTACCACATTCTTTTGAACCAAGATTTAAAGGCAGTGGGTTGTGTATGTAGTCTGCTCGAAGTTTCACACTTTTAAATCCAAATACATCTTAGTTACTTAGCTTAAATTTTAGTGCAATTATATGGTATCAGTATAGTTATCTATTACTGTTTGGTTTTTCAACTAATACACACACACACACACACACACACACACACCTAAAAAAATTGTTTGATACCCTCCACATGCAAAATTTTAAAAGGCTTAGCAACCTACATCCAGCAGCAACCAAATTCAAAGGTCACAGTGAGAAGAGAGTTTGTCTTACTTATTGATTTACTGACTTATATTTTAAGTAAAATAAGTTTAATAATTTATTTCTAAACAGTAATAATCTACATACATAATGTATAATCATTGAAATTTGACTTTATATTACAAAATACTAGTCCACTAAAGCACAGCCAAGACAGGGAAGACTAAAGATCAGTTTTATACAACTGGGTACTACATCAATGCAAGTTATGTAATGTTAGCTAGGCATGATGGAAAGGTCAGTATAATAAAAAATAACAATTTTGCAAGATTTAAAATTACTTAAGCATACATATTTGTGTTATAATATAATGTGAAAAAAACATAATTTATATTATTTCCTTTTTTTCTAATGATGGTTACAAGGTTGGTCAAATGACAGACCTTATAGTTGCAGTATAAAATAAGTTTTACTACAAACAAACATTTTAAATGTAATTAGGAGGTTTTAGAGATTACACAAATAATTTGATATATTTGGTGACAAAATTAAGTTTTTTAATAACATGAAATCACTTTGTACTTAGATTTTTCTGTGAAAATAAGTTTATTTCATTACTAGTCTGATTTTTTTTGTGTACAAAATACTTGTAATCTTTACTAAGTCTACTCAATTTTGTGAAGATGCACATGTTGTATTAAAAGTTATAGTGCAAATACTGAACATGTGCAAATGTTTAGACAAACTTGTGTCTACTATACCTTGCCCATCTCAAAAGGTTAAATACATTTGTACATTTGTTAGCTACAACTTCTCTAACAATGTCTGTTATCTAACCACTTTCAATTTTTTCCGTTACAACGAAAACTGGGCAACTAAACTAATTACCTACAAGTAGCAATTATAGCTATCAGTCTCACAAAAATAAGCAACTAATCAAAGACAGTTTCCTATTATTAATTTCAATTATTCCAACATACAATTAATTAAAAATAATTACCATTAAAACTTTTTCATTATTGCTTCAAGTTTGTTGAACTCAATCAATTAGTGAAACAACTTAGAAAAATAATCTATTAATTGAAATTGGGGTTTGTTATTCTTCCAACTTTCCAAATTTTTGAAAAGTTGCATTCTTGCTAACCCTTTCACAGTAGGCTCATACAATTTGCAGAAATCAAGTCACAACTTTCACTTGTATAATAATACATGCAGTACATCTGAAATATCTTTTAATGCATCATCTCAAAAACTAGCAAGATGTTTTAAAATCTTAAATACCTTGTACACAAATAATTAGTTTTACAATTTTGTTATTAGTAAGAACATTTACTTTTCTCCAATATATCCAAAAATAGATGTGCTAAGACTCCATTATTTAATTTTTTTTTTGAAAATACAACATTCTGGTACACTTTGCTGGCTGTAGCACATAATCCTACCATACAATACCTCAACTGGATTGGACAATAACTTTTCAAACACAGGTTTTTTTTATAATTTTTGAAAGTTTATTTGTTGTTCATTACAATGGATATTGCTTCATCTGCTAAATGATGAACCAGTTTACTTCTCACATTAGGACAGTTTAATCACATACTAGTTCACTGTGATGCAATTATTTTGAACATGTCTGGACAAGATGGACAACTATTGTCTCTACTGCTTCATGTAGAAAGATGACAGCATCATGCTCAGCAAGTATGGGCAAATTCTAGTCTACAGCAGGTTTCGACAGATTTCCAAGGAGCACAAAATACCATGCAGTATACAAGTACAAGATTCTGTTAACCACATCCTTCAACATTCTGATGTGGTGGTCAAATCGTGGAACCCTGCTCCACTAGGAAAGTGCTACAAGAGGAAGATAACTGTCACAAGATAGTGTAGCTCAATGGAAAAGTTGCTCTTTTGAGTTTAGCAGAATTGGAATCAGAAGAAAAAGAACTACTGAAATGGAGAAGTGGGTGTGCCAACCTTACAAATGATGCTACAGTTTGTCTGCATCATCAAAAATTATTTTTGGTGTAATACAACTTTCTACAAAGACACTGTTGTGATCCCTTTGACCTGCATTTCAATAACAAACACAATATGTTCCTCAGCAAACCAAACAACAAAAAGGCCAAGAAACTTATAGCACAGACAGGTAAACCTGTGAAACCAGGACAGAAGTGGTGCTCTTCTTGTGTTCAGAAGAACTAGGACTTCAGGAGTACAGAAAATGATGATGATGCAGATACAACTGGCTGGGAAGAATATAAACCAACTTTAACATAGAGCAGCAGCTACTCCATCACTATATGCTTCGAAATTGGAAAGTTTCAAGGAGACCCTAACATCTGCTGAATTTTCTCTTCTGAAGCCTAACACTAAGTTAAAGGGATAAAGTCAGCTATGGAAAACATAAATGTGCCAAATTGTAGCAGGTAGTAAAAAATGAAACTGGTGAATGTCTAACAATGGAAATCTGCTACTACAGAAGAAGTGATCTGCCAAAAATGCAAAGACAGGGATAGATTGATAGATCTGCTTAAAGAGGAAATCAAAATCTTTTCACATCAAAAGCAAATTAAGATGCTTACTCTTGCACCACACAGCTGGAAAATCTCAAAAACTGCAGGAGAATTTCAATTGAGTGAACACAAAGTAAACCTTGAAAAAAAAAAAAAGGTCATTTTGGGTGATACAGAACCTAAGCAGAGCAGACCTTTGTCAAAGGATACTGAAGTGAAAATTACAGCATTCTAGGGCTTTTCCTTGGTGCCAAGGATTACAAGTCTGTAAAAGAAGAGGGAATCCACATCAGAAAAAAGAAAAGACTCATTCTAATGAATCTCATTGAACTATGAAAACTACAAAGAAGTGTTTCCTAATTACAAAGTTGGTTTGTCAAAATATTGCACCTCGAGGCCACTGGAATGCATTACAGTTGGATGCCAAGGAACACATTCAGTATGTGCATTATGATACACCAAAATGTAAAGCAGATGATACATGCTCTTCCAGTACCAACAGAAAATCATATTACCTACATGGACTTGATGGCAAAACTTGCATTATTCCACAAATGATAAGATGTGCATGTTACATAGATACACTAACTGTCCAAATGTTGAAGCTTTACATCAGTACTTGGAAAATATATTTAGGGAAAATGACATTTCATCTGATGACCGAATTCAGTACAAGCACTGGACCACAACAGATTATACAAATTTGCAAGACGTCAGAAACAGTTATCATGAATTTTCAGAATTACTAGTGGAAAAGCTCAATAAGTTAATTGGCCACCATTTCATAGCAAAACACCAGTCAGCTTTCCTGGCCCAGCTTAAACAGAAAATGTACCCAAAAGAGGCTGTTGTCATTTTGACTTCACAGAAAATTTTAGTTTTACAATACAGGATTCAGCACAAGGTTTTCATTGGGATAACACCCAAGCCACTCTTCATCCCTTTGATTTATTATAGAAACAACAATGGTAATACCAGTGATGTTAGTATGCGTGTCATCAGTGATCACTTCCAGCAAGAAGCTCTGACCTTCTTAAAAGGAATATGTCCTGGCATCAACAAAATGCACTAGTTCTCTGATGGTGATGCATTACAATATAAAACCTTCAAAAATTTCAGTAATCTTGTCTGTCACAAGGATGATTTTAGACATGAAGCAGAATGGCATTTCTTTGCAACAAGCCATGGAAAAAATGCATGAGAAGGCATAGGGGGGTGCTATTAAGTGTGAAGCAGTAAGGCAAGTCTTCAGGCTGTTACTACTGAACACAAACTAACTCCAAAGCAATTATATGGCTGGGGTTGCCATAATCTACCCAATGTGCAGTTGTTCTATAGATGTTCCAAAAGAGGATGTACTTATCGACAAATTTAAGCCAAAGATTTGAGAAAGCCAAACAGTCACTGCTACTTGAAGCCAGCATTGTTATGTATTAACTTCACATATAACACTGAAAGTTACAAGAATATCAAGAGATGACACTTCATACATTGCCCAGATCCTAAAAACACAAATGGAACCAGTAGCAGAATCTGAGAATTCAAATGTAATCAGTAAGAGACTGTGCAACCTAGGAAAGTTATGGAAACATCAGATGCTGATGGTGACATATTGGTAAATTTCATGTATCCTCATGGCGCAGCAAAATCATTCAAATGTCCAGCAAGACAAATTACTTCTTAGGAGCTTTACAAGAAGTTCTGTGTCTGACAGATCCTCCAACAACTAAAAATGAAAGACAGTACTATGTGTCAAAAAAAAAAAAGGATTAAAAATTCTTGAAGCATTACCATTGCTAATCTGTTATAAAAACATTGCTTCTTCAAAATATGTGGAATAGCAGTAACTCTCATGTAAATTTTGTACACTTCCAAAAACCTAAGACTGATCTTCACAAATTTATGAACTTCAACATCATGTAAATGGACACTCATATCATTTACAATTGGTGAATCTTGAGTTTCCATGGTTTTTTGTTGATGTTATGACATACTGCACAGATTTGCAATAAAATACAAGGTCAGGTTTTTGCTTCAGAGTGGCAATCTTTAAAAAACCATATCTAAAAAACTATTCAAAGTACAGCTTTAGGATTTTGCATGATGAACAAATCAAAATGAAGTTTATGCTTGAATTTTAACAAAATCTATGACATGAACTGGGAAAAAAAGTTTTTCAGAATAAGTTGGCATGGAATGACCCATATGCATTTTAAAACAAACTAATAAGTTATTAACTAAAATATAACATTATGATGAAAATATAATTTAAACTGTACCACTAACTACAATATATTTAGGTAAGAAACAGCCAACCACAGTATCATCAATTTTAAAATAACCATTGTTAGATTATACTGTAACATAAATCATTTGTAATGTAAAATATGCAACATCTATATTGCAGACTATTAACCTAAAAAAAATCTGTTGAAAGTGGTCATGGCACTTGTCAGAAATTGCAACAATTTATTACATGTTCCAACTGTATTCATTAAGAAAACTTTGAAAGAGCCAAATGGTTATCTAAACATTTCATTGTATAAACATACATCTACATTGTATTATTCAAGATTTAAGTGCATCATCCCAGTATTTTCACAGCTCATTGGTCATGTGAAGATACATCTTAAGTTTGAAATATTATTTTAAAAGGTCTATTTTAGAATCAAAGACTTAAAACTTGGCTAAAATGAAACTTTAAATCATAAAACTTGTTATTAAATTCATTCACATACACTGATATTAAAGGTGTTTACATTTTGAATTTAACAGTTACTTGCACAGTAAAACATTTACAAGGGGTTCCGATACATGTACATGGACGGTTGAGAGGTAAATGACATGGTTAGAAACATAAAACAAGTCTAAATACTACCAATTTTAAATCTGGTGGAAACAGTAGTTCAAGTGAGAAACAAACTACTAAAAACTGCAACATGGTAATTATCAAATTAGGCACAAATTACTTATCTACAAACCTTCGAAGCCAAAACTTTGGCTAGAATTACCCAACATTTAATTTTAAAAAATGTGAGAAAATTTTATTTTTGTCCACTAAATTGACAAGTAACCGGTATCAGTTAACAATGATGATTACATTACAAAATCACACACAATCTACAAGAACAAATAGGCATTTCAATGTTGTTGTCGTTTACCCCTTTGCAGTTCGATATCACAAATAAACTAATGGCATAAGGTTTTGAAAAATTATTCCCTCAAAAGTACCTCCAAAGTAAAATTATAATAGAAATGTTGAGACATTAAAATTTTAATCTTTAGATGCAGGTTTCATAAGCATGTTTGATGAAGAAATGAAATAAAAACAAACACTTATTTTTCAATTTTTACTCCCTGTTGTAATTATTATCATTCAAGAAAGTAGAAACTGTTAAGTTCCAACCTGATCAAATAAAGCTTGTTAGTGAACAAGGCTAAGCTACCAACCTATGTACTTGTCTGAGGGTTACTTTTAGTTCAAAGTTTGCAAACAGTGAACTTATGTTGGTGATATGAAAAATTGTAAAATTCACATATATGCACTTTTTATTTTCAATTTAAGTTCATGAAATGCAGGGAAAAAGAAATTTTCTAAATATCGGATATTTTAATTTTTCTTCCAATATATTTATCACACAGTTCTCTTCCTTCACTGTGTTTATCAAGTTGTAAAATTAAGTTTTGAAGCAACTTGGTACAAACTAGAGCTTTGCCTTGTAAGTTGGTAATCTTCTATTATTTGTATGCCACAAAAATAGATTATCTTAAAGTCCCATACCCCTCATTTTTAATTCTTTAAGTGAAATAATTGCCTTGGCAGTTAATTTTCCACTTACAAGAGCTTACAAGTTTAGTTACCCAAAACTATTTCAAAAACTAAAATAATATCATCCTCCCTTCTTTGGGAAAGGTAAAAACCTTGATGTTTGTTTTGGGTTATTTTTAAACATGTATACATAAATTAGTAAAAGGAGGACACAAGTTTATATATAAATTACAGTGAGGTAACTATGTATTTATAGCAGGTTTAGTGCTTCAGATTATTTTTTCATTGCATCAATTCTGTCAGTAAATTAGTCTAGCACAAGACATCAGAATGCCAAATATAGTAAGTGTAATAAAAAAAACTGAGACTAATGGTTACATGGGTTATGTGCAACAGAATTAATAAACTGCCACGATATTTAGTGTGCATTTTCTTTTTGCACTAGAAATCAAATTGTGATCACATAAAGAAGTCGAATTTATAGTTTAAGAGGTCCTGTAGTTATTATGTAGTGTTGAAGCGAGCTTTTATCAGAATACTGCAACATCCCATTTACATTACTAACCATCAATGAGCAGTTAATAAAGCACTAAAAATATATTACTTTATTATTAAAATTTCCTTTCAAGAAAAATACAAAATATTTTACACATTTCAAAATCAATGTTTTAATAAGCAAATATCATTTCTCATGGTTAAAAAATTAGCATATTGACAGAAGTTTTCATAATCATATACACTGCATATTTCCAAAAATAATAAAACCTAATTGTAAATTTAAATGACTACAAATTAAATGCAATAAAATATACAAGAACTACAAAACCTTATTGTTTCTTTTTCAAATTGTTCCAATAGAAATAAATTTAAGGTTGGTAGTTCTATCAAAACTTAATAATAGTGACTAAATATACTTACATCTTATAAGTTCTACAACTTCACTATGGTTAGCCTGGGTAACCAAAGTTCCATTGACCTACAGTTGATCAAAAAATGAATATACAATTTATGACGATAATTTACATCAGATATGTTGTTGTGCATTTTATAACGTATTAAATCTACAATTGAATTAAGTCTAAAAAACACAACAATGGAAATCTAAAGTTTGTAAATAATCTTTGCTAAAAGAAAGTAGTAATAAATAAGTGTACACGTATATAATGTGTATACAATTTAATTTTCCCGTTTCAAATAAAACGTCACCTCAATATGTGTAGCATTTGTTTCATTGAATTCATGAAAATGATAAACTGCTTGTCATTCACCAAGTAGAACTACTGAACAAAGAGATAAAATATTCCAGAAATCTATCCCTACTGGACAACTATTTCACGTAAATAGTTCCAATATCCAACTATTTATTTGTAGTTGTTTCAAGTTTCAACCATGCCCCAAAACTTTCATGGTAAAGACAGCTAAGGAACTAGCCATAAAAATAGTACTAAGGGGGAAAATTGCAATAACTGTCAGTCATAAAAATTGGAAAATTAATCAAGTAGTTTGTTATTCCTGTAGTGCATACTCTGAAACACTGAAAGCTTCATAGTGATCAGATGTCAGATACACGACATTTGACAGTATAATTTGTTGAATCGTGAAAATTATAAAACTGTATATGGAATTTAGTTAACAACAAACTTGTGATAACTTATAAATCCCATACACACACAATTCGCCTTTCATATTTTAATATTTCATAGTAGTTTCATGATGAGAATGAATTATACAACAAAGAATGGTATAACATTCAGGTGTCTTTATCTTTATATACTAGTTTCTGAATAACTTTCAGCATCAAACTACTTAATTAACATATTAAATGATGACTGATTTGGAAGGTTTCTTACACAGCTCTATTTTAACCATCTGAAATGTCAGATTACAATTTATTATACCATACAAGAACATTAAACAAATGTTTCTTAACCATATGTGGCCCATTCACAAGTTTGATGTACTTACTGTGTATTTTGCTTTGATTAATTTGATAACTAAAAAGACCTATTTTAAATCTGGTGCAACATATACTGGGGAGTCTCCATATTGGAATAGACACGAATGAAATGTTCTTTAAATACCAAATTATAAATTTGTTAAAATCTTAAAAGTTCATTTTAGAAAATATAATCTGTAGATGAGAAACACTGCAAAATAAAATTAATATTATCTACAGTGAAATCATAATATATTACATTTTTCCTAATTCATCCATTTTATAGCCAGAACAGTAGGAGCAAAGGAAAATAAAAACATACTTTTATTATTCGGTCTCCTTCCTGCACCCCAACTCTTGCAGCTGCACCATCTGAAAACATGAAAAACA
Organism: Tachypleus tridentatus; assembly: GCF_004210375.1. Lineage (NCBI taxonomy): Eukaryota > Metazoa > Arthropoda > Merostomata > Xiphosura > Limulidae > Tachypleus > Tachypleus tridentatus. Next base: position 38,575,362 of record NC_134836.1, read on the forward strand.
TCTTTAATATACCTTTCACACAATTAACACAGGCAAACATTTAAAATGGCAAGCCTCAAAACCTTTTTTTAATGTAAGTTTAGTAAACAACTACAGCATTTGTTAAAATACACTATGTGTAATAATGTTCAGAAAACAAAAATACTTTTTAAACTTCTCTACACTATTTTTTTTTTAACTGGAATTACAAAATTTAAGGGAATGTTTGAACTTTGATGAATGCAGCTATCACCCTTAAAAATTATACAAAGACTGTTGTGGATTATTAAAACAGATACAAACAGGGTAGAAAACTCACAACAACAACAACAAAAAAGGTAAATTATAAGTTATTTCAATGTTCGCAGCATGATGGGATACCATTCCTATGACAATTTTAAACTTTGATGAAGGAAAAGGCTACGAGACCACAAAGGGTAATCAAACAAAAGAAATTTTGAAGTAAGCATACAACAGATATATAGTAGCACATGGAATCAGCAGAAATAAAATGTAATTGTTAAATTAAGATATCATACAAGTTGAATGTTTAAATACATCAAGGTTTTTAAATAATAATAGGCAATTAAGGTGCTGTACATTGCTTTGAGGCAAAAATGTCATGCTTCTAAAGATGGAAAGATAATACTGCAAATAAAATACATATATTAAATGGTCAAACAATGGGTACGCACACACTTATCTTATTCTTATCTATAATCCTAATAATAATATAGTTCATAAATTATTACATCATTAACTCTAATAATTCTGTGTATCCAATGGCTTTACACACACATACAAAATTAGGTCTTCTATATTTCGAGTAGGTTTCTCCTGTTGTCTCCTCGATATATACATCACATCCCACACTGTCACTTTAAATAAATTCTAAGAAATTGTTTCAAAGTTTTCCACAAAATATAAAACCTTTACCAACTATTTTAACTGAAATAATTTTAATTTTTAAAAATAACTTCAGCTTCAATTTTTAGTTTCTAGACCATTCTAATTATTATTGCAATAGCCAAAAATGGTTAAACTTCCTGCTGCCTAGATACAAATCTGTTAACTTTGCAGAATTCTTTTTTTTTTTACTAACTTGTAACTAAAACAGTTTCAAACCAGTAAACTTGTAAAATTGGCAAAGTCAAAAACTGCAAAATCCAACTTTAACACTAAATTTCTTGAGTCACTAAAATTATAACACTGTTTGAAACCTGTGATAAATTTGTTTCTCATAACCTACTTGCTATGCATTCCTTTCATTTCTTGTGTAGATACACTAGATTGCAGATTTGTAAAATTTCTTAATATGAACAATTTACTGCCAGGGTATGCAGGGCTTCTGTCTTCTACATTACTAGTAATTTTCGATTATTTGTATTCCACAGAAAGACAAAATTAACTTAATAACTTCCCTCTTTATTCATTTATTTTATTAAGGTAACAGTTCTGACAACTGAATTACTGTATACAACTCATAATTTGAGATAACAGGTTTATTACTTTGGACAAGCCTTTGGGTAAAGTTAAAAATCATGACAATGTCATCAACATGTATTAGTAAAAGCAAAAAATAGGCAAGTATAAGATGGGGAAAGATAAATATTATATTAGTTTTAATGCTTTAGATAATATGTTACTGAACCATTTCTTGTAACAGTGTCCTGGTGCATAACATCACTAGGCCTACTATAGTATGTGCAAGAAAACTTCCTTCAGTAAAAGGCTACATTGTTCATGTGCAAGAGTAATAAATAATTATGTACTGGTTCTTATTGCTTAAATAATCAGTTGATCAAAAACCTAATTACACTTTCAAAAGTCCCATAATTATTAAGCCATGTTTTTCAAGTGTCTGCATTTCAAATATGCTGCCTTTTAAGAGAAATTAATCTTTATTAATACAAGGTGAAAAGTGGTACTCAATACTTGACTTTAAAAAACAAAACAAAAAAAACATTTAACAGCTAGCAAAATACTTTCAAAAATGCATGGATTTACATACGATATAAACAAACAATTAGAAGTAATTGTCGAGTACCCGAGGTTCTCTTTGACAGTATGTTTGACAATTCAATGATTTTAATAAACACACTGTACCGTCTTGACTGCAAATTACAAATAGTCCAAAAACCTACTTTATGACTGGAGGTTATTAAAAATAATTTGCATATGGGCAACAACATACTCTTCTCACCTTCTTTCAGTGACTGAACAAATACAGGATTATGACCCGATACTGTCAAACCATAGCCCTTTTCATCCTTCTGTACAATAACAGTCCTTTGAACCAAGTGTTCTAACAAAACAAAAATTAATTATTCCACAGAGGAAATTCATTGTTTTCATAACACTTCTTTGTAAGAAACTAAAAAGATTCTAAATGTGGATGTTCAGGAAAGGCAGAATCTTACAAACACACACACATTGTACTCCATGAAAAGCATGACAGTTTATATAAATTCAATACAAGGTGCAACAATATCTATGGTAAACATTACAGGACAATTTTACAAAGCATCTGTACCATTTTCTTCTGAAGGTGAAAAACATTTCCAAACCACTAAACACACCAATTGTTGTAATGACAACATTTTTAGCTTTTCAAATTAACAATATACAAAAACTTAAGTGCTCACTGAACAAAAAGCATATCACAAGCTATATGTAATATACCTGGGAAATTAAATCAGATAATCAAGATAACCACCTATCTATGATCATCAGTTAACACTAATTACTGTCATGTCTAATAATCAAACCACTGTAAATTTCAATGAAACCAATATTCAAAAAATAATAAACTAACTTTTTTGAATAAGAGTTTCCTACTATTGTCCAATAGGGGTCAAAACTAATCAAATCTCACTAACTTTAAACTTGATCATACTACCATTTAAACTTCATATTATATACATACACTCTTACCTGAGTTATCGAAATTTTCCATTGAATGTAATATATCATTCCGTGCAATTCCAAGTCTGAAAACAAAAAGCCATTAACGGCTCTGTTAGAAATACATAATATTAAAATCTAATTACAACATTTAAAAAAAACTCGTACTGTAAGAGCATAAAACATGCAGTAACAACTCACTATTTAAACATTAAATTAGACCATCTCATGTTTAAAAAGTAATATAATATGGTAATTTTCAGTTTTGTTTGAAAAAACAGAAGTACTTGTTTTTTAACATCATCACAAATGCCTACCTTAAACATATTTTACATAACTGTACATTGATTTGATAAACCTACATCATAAATCAACTTCAAAATGCTAAAATTTATAGGAAATTAAAATGTTCACTTTTTCTTTGCAGTCACTTACTACACATTGTTAATTCAAATATTTACTATTTTTAAGACTTGTAGTTTGTACCCAACCTTCCTTCTTCCTGGACTTAGTGTCAACTAAACCAATGGAGATGCCTTTATTGTTTTGGTTTTTTTATTTGTTGTTTTTGGGGTTTTTTAGCTATCAACAGTATATTTCTCCTCCATTTTATTTTTTTCATATTTGTTAATAAGGTGTTACTTAACAAAAATCAAAAATTAACTGATAAGAGAGTAAGCAATGTAAAACAGGAAATATTTATTATCCTTTAAACACATCTAACAAACTTTTTTCATCTGAATTTCAATATACTTTGATGTAGTTACTGATGAAATTCCCATTCACTTAAACATTTTTTTTTTTTTATGTTCATTTATCAAGTGTCATTTTTCTTAACTCTCCAAAGATAAACTTCATGAATAGTTTCATATTAAATTTAATAAATATGGAGGGTTTTCTTTGATTGCAACAAAATATATAGTATTCAACATTTTTTAAAGAAACAGATTAAAATTTTTCAGTCATTGCATTAGTAGCCTAATCCATTAGTGTGTCCAGGTTTTTCAGGATTTTATTATGGGTTATTGCAACAAATTTCTCAAACAGTGAGAGACTGAAGAAAAACTGAAGAATGTGTCAAATTATATATTTATTTATGTAATAAACTTGCTTTTAAACTGCCCAAGTGCACTCCAGGCAAGATTCATGACCAATCTGCTACACCAGCAGATGTGCTTTTATCTTTTAAAACAACTGTTGCTACAGACAGTAATAACATACAACAAAATTATGTTTAAAATCTATTCTTACCATGGCCTCACACTATTTTCTGGGGTTAGTGGTCAAATACAATAGAGCTATTAGGGCTTGTACTTCAAGTCCTTAAATCAGGCAACTCCCATTTTGAGAGTTAAAATAAATGAATACCTAATCCCTAACTTTGACTTAACACAATATACTGCATAAATTACAAACAAAATGTATTTTATGTTTTCAATAGCATTTATTTACCCAACAGGATAAATTAGAAGAAACTGAGTGTCAGAGTTCTATGTAAATTTAGTGGCTGACAATTCTTCTACAGTAAGTATCTGCAATTTGCTGGCAATAAATCTAAGATATACAAAGATAGCACACACTCCACTTATTTTAAAAATAATATATTCAAAACAAGTCAAACTATGTATAAAATTTCATTACACTATGGATATCACAGTTGTATATCAAACTCTAAATAATTATCTTTTTCTTGACAAAAGTCCACTTAAGCTGATTCAATCACTTCAGAATCTAACTGACAAAACAAAACTATTTTTCTCCACTCTTATCACAATATTATCAGTGAATAATACATTTACACTATCTCATGGGTTACCCCAGTTGTATCCTAAACTTCCAATAATTGTTTCCTTTTCGTCAAAGTTCATACAGGTGGGTTCAATTACTTTTTAACACTCTTTGACAAATCAACTTTTCTTTATCAAACTGTAAAAATAACTAAGATATCACCTGTTAATGGTAATCATTCACATGCCAGCTAACTTAACATTTTTTTCCACAAACTAAATTTCCTGAGTGAACTGCAATTTGACTTTCTCTATTTTAACTTTACTTCTGCTAATTTGGACACCTTTGATTATATGTTGATCACCATGTCTTGGAACTTTCTATAGGGTTTACAGACAGCACTGATTCAACAATACTACTTTATGCAAAAAAAAAAAAAAACAACAACAACAAAGATTCCAGTAACAGAGTTCAATACTATTTGTAAAACCTAGATAATGTATTCTAAAGACAGTTGAGTTGAAAATAGGTACTACAACTTTAATTAAAATAAAGTACAGAATAACAGTTTGATCTTTTTAGGTCATCTTCATGTTGACCTATTTCAAATGCAATAATACCAAAAGATATATATAATTCTCAAAGAAAAATTTCTATAGTTTTCAGAGACACTACTAAACATCTAACTACTTTCATTCTAAAAGAACTGCTTAAAAGCTATACAAACAAATACCAACTCTAATATTTTCTTAAGATTAGAAACTTACCACAATGCATTTGAACAATGTTACAAAAGCTTCAAATAGCAATCTCTACATGCAACCATAAACCACTACTGAAGCCACTTTATATATTCTACTACATTGTAGAATGATCAATGATTGCCCTCAAATATATCAAAACTTCTTTTTTAACTGTTTCCAAGGGTGTTTCATTAGTACACGGCCAAATCACTTGATGTGATATCACAAAATGATAACCAAGTTATGTATAAAAAAGAAATGCTTTAAAATCAAAAGATAATATATTCAAGTGTTGATAGTTACTAAGTAAATTTAAAGTTCTTATTTGGAAAGAGCAGAAAAATCATTTAACAAAGAAAATAGTAAACCCTGTGCTTTGTTCAAAAGGAAAGACTTCTCACATGTGCAGAAAAGAAATATGAAAAAGAAGACATTTTATTTGTGTATTACACTAAATAATTGTTACATATAAATTCCAAATATTATTTAAAGTTAAAAACTGTTGAGAAAGAGTTAGAATTTAAACATATAAAAGTTAGTTAAAAATTTGTAGCTCAAAGGACACTGACAGTAACAACAACAAAAAATTAACATAGGAAAAAGACAGCAACAAACATGCAAAGGAACATGAAACCCTGAAGGTTATCAGGACCTAAGCAACAAGACATCTATTCTCATCATTCTACCTTCCACTAAGTACTTAACAATAATTGACTTAAATGTTTGAAAATCTGACAAGTAAAGAATGATCCGTCTATTCACAGTAGGTCATATTCTTATAACTGTACAATAACCTAGAGAAAAATGGTTAGCTAAATTAGTATATGTCTTAACTTGTAAGCACTTAAATTATTAAAGCTTGAATAGGACAGAATGTTACTAGGGGTAGAAAAAATATATATATCGTAAACCTAGTAATGCCACCATGCTTCCTTACTATACTTAGAAAACAAGCAGTTCACATTACACAGAAATTAAGAATATTTAATTCAACTAAAGGTCCATAAACTCTGATGGTTTATGAAAAATATGTAGAACTTGACATTCAATATTTACTAAAGGTGTAAAGAGGTATGAAAACTTTTGCTTTATTTCCTATTTACATAATAAATTACAATGCTTTCTACTAGAAGAATGTCCCCATAAAAACAATTACCAGTATAGAACAATTTTTATTAATACTAATTCTATCATAATAAGGCACATTAGGTAAGACCTGGCTATACTGATATCTGTCTGCAATTATAGTCAATTATAGTCGTGCTGCTAATATTACACAAACTCCCATCCAAATAATCAACATTAATTATTATAATATTATATACTAATGCACTAAACCTTTTTCCCACCACTTGTTTATTGTTCAACTGTTAATCCAATCAGCAAACTGTATGTATTAACTTTGGAGGGGGGTAACATATGGGTGCACATTGCTTGCTAAAGTTTGTTACAAAACAACTGGGAAATTTATGAGAAGGCTCTTGGATCACACAATATTTTCACCAAAGGTTTTGAAGGATGTTAAGGTCTGGATATGTAAATTACATGCTTAAGTTCTTGAGCAGTGGGCAGGTTTAAGATCAAAATTTGGCTTATGTTCTTCCTCAAGGTAAGTGATAAAAATTCAGATAATTACAGGCCTGTCAGTTTTGTATCAGTTGTGAGAAATGTTTTGGAACATCTGATACAAGATACTATGCAAATTCATTTAACAAAGTTTTTTTGTTTTTTTTTAATTTTGAACAGTCAATACAGTTTAACTTTGGCCTAACTAATCTTTTGGCATCCTCTGAAGAAGTTACTACTTACACATTTGAGGTTAAGTGCACAAATTTGGTATGTTTAAAAATTCAAAAATCATCTGGTTTATAATCATTATACAGATGAAGAAATAGTTAACATGCTGTTTAAATTTACTTATGATAAAGATTTCTGTGATACTGGCTGTGATGAGGATGCTGCTGCTTCACAAAAGGATTTAGATGATTTTGTAGTTTGGTAAACAAATGGAAGATGTCTTTTTATTAAAATAAAATAGTGTATCTAGGTTATCATATCTTAAAACATGAGTATAATTTTGAAACAAATAATCTCACTGGTGTTACATAAAAATGATTTTAGTGTTTTGGTCAGTCAATCTCAATGCGACTTTTTTTTTTTATGTTAAGCCGAATAGGAATTTAGGTTACAGTTAGGGAAATACTTAAGTCTGAAAAGGTTGTAATTTCACATTGTAGAGGCCACTGCCTTAGGCCTCACTACGAGAAAGGTGTTCAGTTTATGGATATTTAACTTAAGGATACCAATTTGTTAGAAATGGTTCAAAGAAAACTTCATGGGCAGTACCTTGAAAAGATTTTCAGAAGAAAAAATTCAAATCTCAGAAATTGTTTTCCACTGAAGAAAGGAGTTAAAAGGAATCCGATTGAAGTTAAGACATTTAAAAGGAACTAATAGCAGTGATGCTTTATCTTCTTCATTTTAAATGCTGAAATGGTATAGCTGAGGGAAAGAAATATAAATATTGACAGAGTAGGGATCATTAACAGCTACAACAGATTAATATTTATGACAGAGTAGTTACCCTTTAGAATATGTTAAATTTAGAAGTAATGAACAGTAAATTTAAAAGGTTTGATAAATAGGTTCACATTTCTTAAACTTTTGATTTTTTTCATTTTAAAACAAACAGTTGTAAGACCTTTTACCAAAACTATCACTCATTGAAGCCAAACAAAACAGGAAATATCTGCAAAAAACGTCAATAATTTGAAGAAAAAAAACTGCTTTGAATTACTTGAAAGTAATTCATAATTTTGTGTATACAATGCATAATTAGTGTACTTATATATCCAGCTTATCTTAAACAGCCAAGATATTAAATAAACAATACCAACTCTCAAGAATGTGCAAGTAGTTTAAGAAACTTAAGTTATGAAAAAATCTTATTTTCATTGCATCTATTTTTGCATAACTGTAACTTCAAAGAGAACTGATGAAGAGTTTATACCTATTATAATTTAGATAAACTATACATAGTTCTTTTAAAATGTGAATTAACTCCGTACAATTGTATAAATGGGTACATGTGTGTATCAACATATACACACACAGAAGATGACACAAAAGTAGGTGTACATTTGAAAATTAATAATGTATACAAAGTAATTAAATAATGTGCAAATATAATAATAATAATAATAATATACAATAGATATGAAGGAGATGGAGAGAAGGATAATATTTCAAATTCTGAAAACCTTGACTCAAGATTATTCTAGGTAGAGATAAACTTTAGAAATGCTAAATACTTTACCTAAAAATGGTGTGTACAAACTATTAGTCTAGGATGAAATACTGCACATGAATACACAAATGAAAGATAACTTTAAATTTTTTCTTTTATTATTTTAAACATAACTTTATTGAAAGAGTCAAGTCTAATGTTAGTACCAATACTAGTATTACTAGCACATTACTGAAGTACACAAATACTAGTTATGTTAACATTACAAATAATACTATTTAACAGTATTTTGTTTTTGGATTACAGTTCTCACTTTTTTTTTTATAATATAGACTATCAATTATTACTATATATGTTTGTCATTTTACTTTAAATTTAAAATGCAAATCTACAAAACTTAACTAACTGACTGTACTAAAACATAGTTATAAAACAGTATGAAGCGCTATCTGACCATTAAAGCCTTGTTAATTGTATTTAACTTAGTTACCGAATTAACTTTAGTAATAATGAATTAAATGCTAATTCCACACCGACAGTGGTACTGTGTTTTTATTACAGTTAAAATTTAATTGTTAAATTGTTATCCGAAACATTCGTGCAACGGAATATTATTGTGTTGTTAAACATCAAATTCACAGCTTTACCTTTGGACCTACTTAATTTACGCCTAAAATTACTTCTACCATTAAGCATAGCTTCATCGTTAAAGAATACTGACAGCGTCTTGAAGTGCATTATCAAATTAATAAAACTTAACACAAAACTATATTAATTACAACTAAGTTAGCATGTTAAATGTTAATATTATCCATTGATTCAAATTCAATGTTTATTTTGATGTTTTTACCTGTCGTGTAGGCCACCACTTGAAAATGCAGCCATTCTTCTGCAACAATACCTTTCTTCTACATACCTGATAACAAAGACACGCACCACATAAGCTAAAACCAAATTTATATTCTATTATTGTTAATATTCCTAAATCGTATACTAATACTAAAACACTTCTCGCCCAAACCTTAATGAAAATGGCTGACGTGACTCGCAGAGGATAACGGGATAGCTGATGCCAGTTGAATATGAACGGCTGTGTTTTTAAATCTCAAACCAGGGCTCAATCTGACGTGAAAATGAAGGTAGAGCTACCCAAATAATACAAGGTCAAATGAGGACACCGACCTACGCGTTTAGTTTCAGTATTTAGATAACGTACTGGGAAAGAAACTAAATTATATTGTTTAATTAAAGCCATAGTTGCCAATAAAAAAATTATTTCTTCCAAGGCACCTTTTCACGAAGTTTTCAAACTACGTCTATGATTGTTTATATTGCACGTTCTCTGTTTCTTGTTGTCCTGACAACATATAGCGAGCAAAAGCAGGATGAAACGGTTATTTAACGTTTTGTACATTTTTTAACTATTATTGAAAAATAACTTTTAACTTGAGTTCCACAAAGAACAAATGCTTACGGTTACCAATTTTCACGAACAAATGGTTACGGTTACCAATTTTCACTTTAATTTTCGTTGGATTAAGTGAAAAATAGGAAATAACAACAAAAGCATATAACTTCCTTATCGTAAGAATGGGCACTCTTCATTAGAAAACGCAACTGTTCTGTGAACATTAATCATACTTATGTATTATTTAAAACTATTTATAGCAATATGTTTACTCATATATTACTTCTATCTTCGCAAATATGGCAGGGATTGTTATAAAACAAGGATTTTCATGTCACTATTATTTTGTTAATCAACAAATAGTTAAATATATTTCTTAATTATCAAGTCTTCGAATTTTCAATGACCTTACTGTATCACCATTGTTTATTCAAATTAGCACGAGTTTTTAACATTATCGTTATAAATCAAACACTTAGCACAATTTAATAAAAACTTAATCTGTAATACCACAAAGAGTATTAAGGTACAAAATATGTGTCCATGGTTATAAAATAACTGAAAGCAAATTTATCTTAAATATGCATTAACCATGAGGATATTTGTTCCATTTTATTAAAGTACAACATTGATTTATTTTGTTCTTTAGAATTTTAAGTTGTAATCTGACTGTTGTATATATTACAGTATTAAGATCATGTTAAACCTTGGAATTAGCAAAACATCTTGGGACAACGAGGAATTTAATGGTCAATTTCGGCTGTCCCATCCTCTAAACTGAACTAAAGCAATTAAATAATAATAAAAACTCAAAGTCTCCTCTTATGATTCGTATAGTTATCAACCCCTCTCTTAAACTCAATTAAATTTTCTGCCTCTACAACATACAAAGGCCAACTTGTTAGAAAAATAAGACTGCTCTTAGCTGAAGATGACTTCTACCTTGTCAAAATCTATATCTGTGTCCTCTAGTCTTTATATTCTTACTATTAAGTATAAAGAAAGATAATACATCAATACTCTTAACAACCTTAAACACCTCAATCAGATCCTCTCTGACTCTTCTTTTTTCAAAAGAAAACAGCTCCAGAGATCTTAACCACTCTTCACATGAATACCCCTTCATTGCATGCACTGTTCTAGTAGTCCTCCTCTGATCCTTTCCAACGGTTCAATGTCTTCCCAAAGTAAGGAGCCAAAGACTGAACACAGTACTCCAAAAGGGGCCTGACCAATGACTTATACAAATAAATTACAATATCTTTAAGCTTTAATTCATTACTTCTGTAAACACATTCTAAAATCCTATTTTCCAAACCACTAATAACAGCACACTGCTTAGATGGCTTAAACGATTCATCAACCAGCCACACCAAGATCACATTGATTCTTAACACTGTTAAAGTTACTCTAATCCAAATTACACTTATAATATAAATTGTGGTAATCCACATGCACTATATTGCAGTTATTGTATTTAAAACCCATAGCCATTCATTCGCTAAATTCACAAAATGATTTGAATCCTTTCGTAAAGTAGAAACATTCTCCTCACAACTTGCAACACCCAATATGTTAATATCATCGCCGAATTTAGGTAATTTATTGCCCATTCCTGCATTTATATCATTGATGCAAATCAAAAAGAGCAAAGGTCCTAAGACTGAACCCTGAGATACCTCACTTGTGACATTAATCCAGTATGGCTGAACTCTATTTATAACAACCTTCTGCTTTACTCTATCTTATTAGCCAACTATCCCCCACAAATATAGAGATAATTATTTTTACAAGTCTTTTATGCGGCACCTTGTCTAAAGCTTTCTGAAAATCCATGTACACCAAAGTTACACCGTTACCATCATCTACATAAGCAGTAACATTTTCAAAGAATTTTAGAAAATTTGTAAGGATAGATTTTCCCTTAGTGAAACCATGTCGACTATCAAATACAATTTTAAACTTTGTCAAATTACTTTGTAAAGCATATTTTACCAGAAATTCCAAAACTTTCCCCACAACTGATATACAGTTGATAAACCTATAACTACTGAGACAGTTTTATCATCTTCATATGTACATTTTGTTACAGGAGTCAAAATGTATCGTTTAAGATATTACTAGCGTGTAACTCGTCAAAAATGACAGGACAAGTACTACCACCCATCCCATAATAGCTAACTGGAACAAATAAATTTTGCGAAGTAAATCTTGACAAACAAAGAGTCAGAAAAATGCAGTCGAGACAGTCAGACGTCGGTCCATATAATATAATTATAGGATAACATCAGCTAAATTAACAACTTCCATATATAGAAAAGCCAGTGTGTTCTGGTAACACTACGTTCCCACAATGGCTTTTATGTCATGTTGCTTAGCAACAAAAGTATAAACCTAATATTGTTTTTAGTCTATGTTTTGTATAAACAAGAAAACTGAAGAAATATTTGTTAATTTATTACTTTAGAGTGACTGTTGATTAAATGTATTTGTTTTTTTATTAAAAACGTTGACGATATAACATAAAGTGACTTGATTCAGAAATGAGTTAAGTTTAAAAATGAATTGATGTTTTTACTTTTATGATAAATTTTACGCACCTGGCTCACACCATGTCTTTACTTTAGGCTTATTATACCAACATTCACTGCTCTTATAAGGTTTCACTATACCCTCTCTTTCACGACTTGTTTTGTTTGTTTGTTTGTTTTCGGAATTTCGCACAAAGCTACTCGAGGGCTATCTGTGCTAGCCGTTCCTAATTTAGCAGTGTAAGACTAGAGGGAAGACAGCTAGTCATCACCACCAACCGCCAACTCTTGGGCTACTCTTTTACCAACGAATAGTGGGATTGACCGTCACATCATAACGCCTCCATGGCTGGGAGGGCGAGCATGTTTGGCGCGACGCGGGCGCGACCCCGCGACCCTCGGATTACGAGTCGCACGCCTTACGCGCTTGGCCATGCCAGGTCTTCACGACTTATGCCCCAGTCACTAAAATTGTAATGATCAGACAGCAGTCGAACTATCCTATCTGGATAAATGTATTTTTGGTTTTGACTCCTTCTATTTCGAAAAATCAAGCATGCCGTGAGGTACCATGCACACACACTGGATTTTATATAGGTTAGATTGCACAACATTATCTTTGTTGTCAGAGGGAGCAACAAGCTTGATTTGAATCGGTTAAATCGGTTAAATCTATTTTTCGGCTTCTTCTAGGTTATATACATAACTCTTTTGATACTAGTATAGTCGTTAAATTATAAAACTTCCTGTGATGTTCTATTTTTCGAGTCTATCATAACGTTCGTGTAACAGTGGATAAGTTATTATAATTGTTCCATTACTGTTCTAATATTATAGTATAGTTATAATACTGATTATCCAAATATATTATACATATATAACTGTTTTATGAGATATAAAAGGAAGAAGCCGGTAAGACAAAACGTTGGTTTAAAAAAAAATAAAAACTATGTACACATATGAAGTGTAAAAATCTTTTTTTCTAAACGTTTTTTACTAAAATGTGTAAACCCTTCCGTAAGTTCAGATTACAGAACAAACAATGTTCAAAGATTTATCTAAAATAGTTGCAAGAGGTCCACATGTCCAATCCATAACTTCCTTCAAAACCCTTGGAGGAATATTATCTGTCCTAGGAGCCTCACAGTTCTTTAAATTTTCCATTTTTTGTTAAAAGTCTCAAAATTAATGTGATTATCTTGTTCGATTTTGTTTCCGTCTATAAAACTGTTCAAGATAAGGAATATTGATTCATTCTTCACTAGTAAAAAACTGAAGAAAAAAGCAAAATTTAATAACCCAGCCATTAAGAAGCGTTATTTAGAGTATCTAGTGTAATGAATACGAATTTCAGAAGTCCTAGAAAAACAACTTACAGATGTTAAAGGTAACTCTTTATTATTATATTTATGAATATAAATAGCATTTTATTTAAATATATGTCATAATTCAAACATTTTTGTTACTAATAGTTAACACTGGAATTTTATTATATTCCAATAGTATAATTAAATTTTAAGTAATGTGGTTTGAAATATATCCAAATTACTAAGCAGTATAAATAACGTTGACATTCTAATATTTTAATATATAAATTCCAGTCTGGCTATAGTTTAAGAGTCTTGTTGATGTTGAATCAGTAGTAATGTTAAAAATTACTTAATATAACTTCTACATTCTTTACATTGCTTTACTGCCTCTAAAAGTTATATTTTCCACACAAATTTCTGATGAGAAAAGTACATACTTGATGAAAAAACGAGTTTATGGTTTGATTCCCCTCTCCTCAAAAAAAAAAAAAAAAAGAAAGAAAGAAACAGAAATCAGTGAAAGGCGCAAAGTTACTTACTAAAACATTACGTTTGTAGATTACACCAATAAAGCTCTAGTGATGAGTAATCAGGATTTATTACTAACCTTCTATCAATCTGTATTTGTTTCAGTTATCCGATAGTAAATTTACAAATAACAACCTCAATCACTGAAATTTCTTGTTTTCAGGAATGTTACAGTCAAATGAAAATAATAAAAATTATAAATATGTCCTCGATTAATTTGACGCCATCTTGAAGTAATATATAAGATTCCTATCGATCATCTTTACGCTACCAGCATCGTAAAATAAGTTCTTAAGTACTCTCCAAAGGGTCCCCCGCTGATACAACGGTATACGGATTTACAACGCTAAAATCAGGGGTTCGATTCCCCTCGGTGGACTCAGCAGAAAGCCTGATGTAGTTTTGCTATTACAAAACACACACTCTCCAAAGGGCGCTTTCAACATAAGAAAATGTTATTATGCAATTGTTTTTATTGCATCATAACTTCAAAAGTCTCGAAGGGACTAATGTAAAAACTTACTACTTGACAGACATCCGTAATTGTTTTTATTTTTTTAGCGGGATGATTTATGTGTTTGTGTTTGTGTGTGTTTTTCTTATAGCAAAGCCACATAGGGCTATCTGCTCAGCCCACCGAGGGGAATCGAACCCCTGATTTTAGCGTTGTAAATCCGGAGACATACCGCTGGGATGATTTATAATTTAGTAAAAACTCTGAAACGGATAATAAACTTAGTTATAACACGTAAACAGAAAAAAATCTGACGAATGGTGAATACAACGAAAATAAAAATATGGATTTAATTTTAAACTTAAATAATTTTTAAATTCAGCTAGTTTCTATTATATCACCAACATTTTAAATGAAAAACAAACCTGCTTGATCAACGAAAACTCTGAAGTAAGGAATCAATAAAAAACATTTGCAGTTTTGTTGTTCATACATTTCATTTCATACTTTAATTACATAGACTTAAAATAATAAGTTATTTTTGTTTTCAAGCAACACGGCATAAAAACTGGCTTTTCCGTATATTAGAAGTTGTTAATCTAACTCATTTTTAACCATTATTATTCTGTTAATACGCCATGACTTTATTACATGAATGATCCTAATTTTGATTGACTCACAGGATTTTACAGACGTTCGACTGCATCGATTGTATTTTACGCCTCTTTGTCGATCAAGTTTGATTTCGCAAAATATATTTATTTAAGTTAACTATGAAATGTAAAGTTCGGTATTCTATGGTGTGGGGGTGGCACTAGCCATATGCTAGTTCGTTAATAAATTAATCATTGAATCACGCTATTCAAGAAACGCTGCTTCTGATTTATAATACTTAAAATTTTACACACATTTGATCGCTTTTGATTTAAAATGTTCAAATATAAATGTATCTTCTGCTATTAGTGTCTCCAGTGGCTTCAGTGATAAATCTGAGATCTAAAACGCTAAAACTTGGATTTGATACCTGCGGTGAATGAAGTCATTGTGTAGCTCTGTACATAATACCAAACAGACACTTTCATTGTTTAGCTTTCTCAACTCTGTAAGAAAGATATAATTAACTTCTGTTTGCCTAACTCTTTTGGAATTTTCAACTGTAGACTGTGGATGTCCAGCCACAGTTTTATCACATCTGTTTTCATTGGAGAACATATTCCCCCCCCCCGTAGTGGCATAGCAGCATGTATGCCTTCGAACTTACAACACTAAAAACAGGATTTCGATACCCGTGGTGGGCAGCCGAAAGATAGTCTATTGTGTAGATTTATGCGTAGTAACTACAAGCAAACGTCATAAACATGTTGTATATATCTGACACAATTTCATGATTCATTTTCACAGAAGGGATCTCTTACAAATACAGTCAAAATCTGGAACAATTTATTATTATAATTTATCGGAATCTAACTTTCACACGCATCCAACTTGTTACCCTTGAAAGGAACTGACGTAAATTCAACTTTACCGGTAGTTTCTCACCATAAATATCCCCCTTTTCGCCCACGTGTTTCAAACAATATAATCATGATGTAATCGTTTCTGAGACTGAAAACAAAATGCATGATGGGTGTAACAGACCTCGAGCTGTATATAATACGACTTATGTATACAAGTAGCTTATATACATGTTTTAATCACTATCAGTTATTACTGTTTACTGTATTTATTTCGTGGTAAAAAATGTTCGCAGAGAAGTTCAAATATTGTCATTATTTCACTTCGTTTAACCATTAAAATATTCTGGACATAGTTCACCATAGTATAATCACTATATTAACTAACTGTGTTTCTATTTGCTGTTTGTTTGTTTTTTGTGTAGAAATATTTGATTTCTTCACATATAAAGGTGAAGAACATGGTTTATAGAAAATTACGGTTTTAAGTTGATGGTTTACGAGGTTCAGTCTGATACATCACCTTGTTAACAAGCACAAAAGGATATTGTATAGCCCCTCGCTAGTACAGCGGTATGTATACGGATTTACAATGCTAAAATCAGGAGTTCGATTCCTCTCGGTGGGCTTAGTCGATCGATAGCCCGATGTGGCTTTGTAGTAAGAAAACACAAACACACATGTTTTATAAAGATCAGTATGCACTTCAAAAACAAGTTTTTTATCTCTTTTATATCCGAGAAGAGAAACCTGACATAAACAGTTTACACGATCACACTTAGAGACGTCCCCCAGTGGTGCGAAGTTACAACGCTAGAAACCGCGTTTCGATATCTGTAGTGGGTAAAGTACAGAAAACCCGTTGTTTAGCTTTGTTGTTGTTTTAAATGAAGCACAAAGCTGCACAATCGGGTATCTGTGCTCTGCCCACCACGAGTATCAAAACCCGGTTTCTAGCGGTGTGAGCCTGCAGACACACCGCTGTGCCACTGGGGGCGTTTAGCTTTGTACTTAACTTCAAACAACAACGCTTTGATACTTTCTCCGAAATATAGAAATAAATGTTTCCAGTGGCTCTTAAAGAATCTTGAAAATCAGCAAATTAAGTACGAAAATTATATTATTTAATTAATGAAAAAGGTTTCTGTTTCAGTTTATAAACGCATATTGATAGCACTCCAGTGACGTGGATTTTCCTCATATGGTATTGAACCTGCGACTTTTCTGAACTCAGAAACTTTGTTGACAGCTCATCTGATGTATAATGTACTAAAAGGATCAGACTCACTTTTAATTCTAGATCTGTAATTAATTACCACTGGCCTAAACCTCACAGTCTTTAAGTGTTCTGTGTGAGCGTCGACGTGTTTGTTTTATTAAAGAGTAACTTGTATGTTTCCATATATTACTGAGAATCTGTGTCACGTTTTCTAAACACAAGCATACTCCCAGTCTTTCCTTTTCTTTTGCGGTTTGGGTAAACGCATTACAAATTACATATTAAAAATATTGTTGCGCAGAGTGAGATTTTGTAATCGTTTAAATTCCCTCGTGGTACACACCATTGTTAAAATACATGAATAGAATAATGACGCTTATAAGTCATTTGATTGTTTTCCTTTTCGTTTCAGTGTTATATTCTGTCAATGCTGGTAATTATTATTAACAACTGTGATGTATAACAGCTAAAGCAGGGACTTATAAGCGATTTGCTATAAATAAATTGCTTATAAACAGAAGTAGTGGAACACATACCACATTTCTTTTTAAAAGGGATTCATATACTCGAAACAGACGCTCTCCAACACTTGCGGTTTAAATGACGAGAAGGGACTGGTGTGTGAGATTTATGTCGACCTACACCATTCGTACGGTTAAGGTGACGTCATTTGTTGAAGGGATATCCGTTTACCCAAAATTTTCCGTTTTAATTTCCATGTGTAAGCCACGTGATTCCAGTTCAGAATGACATCAGTTGGCTCACAATTAGACTTTGTCATCACGCACGTGCACTCTTGTATGCAGATGTATGTACGTAGTCGCAAATTATAAAAATAAAGACCTTTTTAGTCAGAATAGTTTTATTGCATTGATCTGAAACTCCTAACAATATGGTGGATAATTAACTCCATTTATTTACTCAATGAAATACTTTGTTTATTGATATGCTAGCAATTTTTTAATTATATTTTATTAAGTTATTATTGAAAAATCTCATTAAAGTTTAGAGGTTTTTAGTCGTACAGGCCAGGCATGGCCAGGTGGTTTAAGACGTTCGACTCCTAATCTAAGGGTCGCGGGCTCGAATCTCCGTCACACTAAACATGCTCGCCCTTTCAGCCATGGGGGCCTTATAATGCGACCGTCAATCCCACTATTCGTTGGTAAAAGAGTAGCCCAAGAGTTGGCGGTGGACGGTGATGACTAGCTGCCTGTCCTCTAGTCTTACACTGCTAAATTCGGGACGGCTAGCGCAGATAGCCCTCGTGTAGCTTTGCGCGAAATTCAAAATACAAAATAAACAAACTAGTCGTACATTTGCTTGTAACTATGTATTTGGCCCGGCATGAGCAAGCGTATTAAGGCGTGCGACTCGTAATCTGAGGGTCGCGGGTTCGCATCCCCGTCGCGCCAAACATGCTCGTCCTTTCAGCCGTGGGGGCGTTATAATGTGACGATCAATCCCACTATTCGTTGGTAAAAGAGTAGCCCAAGAGTTGGCGATGGGTGGTGATGATAGCTGCCTTCCCTCTAGTCTTACACTGCTAAATTAGGGACGGCTAGCACAGATAGCCCTCGAGTAACGTTGTGCGAAATTGAAAAAAAAAAAACTATGTATTTTCCCACGAAATGGATATTAAATGAAATAAAAGATTGGCAAAGTGTTCTTAAATATTCGAAACACTAGTTGTAATTCAGAATTTTTCCGAAGCCATCTATATAGTATTTCTCTATACCGTTTCAGTATTTTTGACAGTCTAAGTGCTTGTTTGTTCGGATTTAAACACAAGGCTACACAAAGGGCTATCTGTGCTCTACTCATCACGGGTATCGAAATCCTGTTTCTAGCAATGTGAGACCCGAAGACGTACTGCTGCGATAAGTAATAAGTGAGTCAAAAGTATCTGTTACAAAACGGTCTTAATGAACGAATTGTGTTATGTATGTCAGAAGTCTGAGACTGACCAATAAATGGTGACAAATTTTATTATAAAACTTGAAAAAAAAAAAAGAGTAAAACATTTGTGGAACTGAAGATATCTCTTTCTTGCTGTGTCTTTGTAATTACAATAACAACAATTATTCACTTCATAAATAGTGTCACGTTATAATTATTCACCAGTTATTGGAAATAGTAATTTTCATGTGTTTTTGTGTTTTTTTACACCAAAACCACATTGAGCTGCCCCCCCCGCTAGTACAGCGGTAAGTCTACGGATTTACAACGCTAAAATCAGGGGTTTGATTCCCCTCGGTGGGCTCAGCAGATAGCCCGATGTGGCTTTGCTATTAAAAAACACTCACACATTGGGCTATCTGCTGTGTTTATTGAGTGGAATCGAGCCTCTGATTTTAGCGTTGTAAACTCGTAGACTAACTACTGTCTCAATAATGGCCCAAGTGCCCAGTGTGGCTAGGTGATTAGGGCGCTTGACTCCTAATATGAAGATCGCGGGTTCGAATCTTTTTACACCAAACATGTTCGCCCTTTCATCTGTGGGAGTTTTATATTGGAACGGTCAAATCTACTATTCATTGGTAAAAGAGATGGCTGTGGGCAGTAATGACTAGCTGCCTTCCCTCTAGTGTGACACTGCCAAACTTAGGATGGTTAGCGCTGATAGCTGTAAGCATTCTTTTTTTTCTATAAACAAACGTAATTGCTGACCACTAAATTACTAACATTATTCAATGGCTGAAAATTTAAAATATTGACGAAACTGCAATAAAACAGGGATTTAGAACCGATAACTGAAAAACATTAGGAACGAATGCTGCTTTGCAAAAGGAAAACTTACCAGTTTTATGTTCGAAAACTTTTTATTACAAAGGATGCTCTTGAAAATACAGTAAATGGGAATTTACTGACAAATCCGGTTGACAAAATAGTGTTACAAGAAGATTTGTAACATAAGACTGATCCAGAACTTCACCGAAGCTACATGTATTACTGAGTATTGGTTTGGTTTTGTTGAACTTCGCGCGAAGCTACACGCTAGCTGTTCCTAATTTAGCAGTGTAAGACTAGAGGGAAGGCAGCTAGTTATCACCACCCACCGCCAACTCTTGGGCTACTCTTTTACCAACGAATAGTGGGATTCACGGTCACTTTATAATGCCCCCACAGCTGAAAAGGCGAGCATGTTTGGTGTGACGGGGATTCGAACCCACGACCTTCAGATTACGACTTGAGTGCCTTAACCACCTGGTCATGCTAGGCCCATTACTGAGGATATAACGTTAGAGCAAGCAATAGAATTGTATGAAGACAACTGGAAGTAAGTTGTACACGGGAGTAGTTGTTGCCAAAATACTTAATATTTTACGTATGAACATGGTAGATCTTTCAAGCCTCATAAACTAACCCGAAGATTGGAAGAATAAACATGCGCGTGTGTGTTTTTCTTATAGCAAAGCCACATCGGGCTATCTGCTTTGTCCACCGAGGAGAATAAAACCCCTGATTTTGGTGTCGTAGCTCCCAAGACTTACTGCATTTCCAGCAAGGGATAAGAACAAACACGAAACAACGTCTGAGTTTCTTGAAATTCGAATTTTCAACCTTAACGGCACTTTATATGCGCGTGGGCTAACTAGAGACTCGAGGTTTCAGGCTTAGCCATATCTAATTTTGAATTAGTGACCGCCCAGTGAGCTCTGGCACTAAGCAAAAGGCCTCACTGAGACGGGATATAGAAGATCTAGTATTGTTAACATGTTGTTATGCATTCTTTGTTTTACTCTCACTCATAAGTTTTGAGACAGAGAAAGAGCTAATCAGCAGTATTCACCCTACGAGAGCTTTGTCTAGTTTTTGAACTTAATAATAGAACTGTCTGCTATTTTTATAGCGTATTCCCAGTTAAAATGCTAAACATGTCCGGCTACATCAGGTCTCGAGCCCCGAATCTCGCAACTCGACACATGAATCACTTGGCCACAACCTGCTACGTGATGACTGTAAGTTCAAGGAAAATTGTGTAAACAAATGACAGACCAGGAGGTAAGGTCTAAAACACTGCGTATTTTATATTTTCTGCTTTAGAAGCGACAAGAACAAGTCAAAGTTGACAGTATCAGGAAGAAAGAGTATCAGAAAGTATTGGTTCTTGGTAAAAGACCGTGACTTTGAAGTTTGGCATAATAATAATAATAATCTAGAAAAATAACGCTTTGTTTTACAAAAGGCTTTTGAGCGAGAATGGAAGTTTTGATCATATGAAAGTTATAAAACGACCAACCGAAAGTCCAAAAACTAATCCATTTAAAAATGCGTGTTGCCAATTCAAAATTAATCCAACGAAAGACAATCTAACCCTTCTACAGTAACTTCATAAGATTGTATTCTAGTAGAAAGTAGAGATAATAAGAAGTGTTAGTAAAAACAACAACAGAAAGTAGAATCAAAGACTGAACGATAGTAGTAACATTGGTGTAGTTAAGACTGAAAATTACTTACTATTGATTGTTCTTTGTGTTATACACCAAAATGTTTGTGTCTAATATTTTGATGCTAATGGCAAATATCTAAACTAAAACATTGTCTTCTTTTGTAGTCTCTTACTAAAGTTTATGTTGGTTATTTCCGAATTTTTATCTGTGTACAGCCGTCCCTAATTTTGAATTAACAGACTAGATGGAAGAAACCTATTCAACAAAACAGACTGGGTGCAAGACAGCTAATCAACAGCACTCATTCACAACTTCTGGGATACTCTTATTTGAACGAATAGTGGATCTTAACAGTTATCTAAACGCACACGGACCGCTCCAAAGTGCAGAGTAAGTTTTTGCGGTAATGAACTACAAATTGTAAACCTGTAGGTCCACAGTCTGAACACGCTATCTATAAGATTACGCCTGGCCTTTGAGTGTTGATGACCTTAATTTACGCTTTTCATGTGGTTAAAATCTGTGAATATTACACTAAAATGTCGTGAAAGACGTTTTGATAAGGTTTGTTTGTTTTTGAATTTCGCGCAAAGCTACACGAGGGCTATCTGCGCTAGCCGTTCCTAATTTAGCAGTGTAATAAGATTAGAGGGAAGGCAACTAGTCATCACCACCCACCGCCAACACTTGGGCTACTCTTTTACCAACTCCAGGGCTGAAAGGGTGAGGATGTTTGGTGTGACGGGATTCGAGCCCGGGACCCTCAGATTACCAGTCTTGTGCCTTAACCACCTGGCTATGCCGGGCCTGTTTTGATGAGGAAAATACAAAAATATACTTAATTTAGCTTTTGTGAGTTGCGTACTGAATTGTCCAAATATATTTATTTATTTTTAGTATGCGTAAACTTTTGTTTCACAAGTAACTTTAGGTTTTTTTTTTATATTAATCCTCTGCAGAGTATAAAACTGATAAAGATCTTGTCATTTATCATATTTAAAATAATATTTGGTCCTACTCACCAAACTACACGGTCCTACTCACCAAAGTACAATCACCGAATTTTCCCACTGGAATTTTTCATATACTTTAACGTGTTTTGTTTTTGAAACATGCACACCTTTCTTGTTAGGCTAAATGGGCCTAAGTTCATGTTGCTTAAATGGAACTGAAGCAACTTCATCTGAGTTTATGTTTCTGAGTTTGTGAAATAACAAACACGTGCACAATTTTTCTAGCTTTTCTGAAATCAGTATTTATTTTTTTAACGTACATGTACTCATTCACCAGGCTGACAGGATGCGGCTGTTCTATTCCAAAACTTACAAATAACGTAAGTGCTTTCACACATGCTGAATTTGAATGTGTGTGTGTATATATATATATATATATATATATATATATACTCTTTCCATCCATTACGAACACTTAGTCACACAAGTATTTTTGCTACAATTATGAAAGAAGGCTATGAGAAAATACAACACACGAGTATACAAGAATGAAAACTATAAATATTGTTTCAAACACATTGTTGATATTTTCAATTATATACCTTAATGCCACTTGTGAATAAATAAACAACAAAACATTTATTCATTTCTGAAACGTACAAAAATACTAGGTTAATACACAATATAGGAGGCATCTTCATTCTAAGTTTTAATGTGAATTCAACAACTACAAGTATAATTACAAGTAGATGATATGTTACAATTGTTGAAAAATTTGAACTATATAGTTTGTAGGTCGTAGAGACAGTCACTGAAATGTTATGAATATTGAACGTATTTTTCTTTGTTTATAATAATATTAAATTACACGATGACTGTTTCTAAGTGCAAAATGATTTAAATTCTTGATTTTAGAAAAATAAAAGATTAAAATTATAACTAGAAAGAGTTTACCATCAGTAACAACTATTGATGAATGTTCAAACCTTAGGGTACGTTTTATATCCTTTACCAATTTATCACTACACCAATTTATATAAGGAAATGAACTTTTACCTTATTTTTTAAATTATAATTGATGATAATTAACATTACTGGATTTTTTTTCTCTATTAAAAAAAATTCACGAATTAATAGACTCAGAGAAAGCAGCAAGCCAACATAAACCACTGTCAGTTCTTGTCTGACTGAATAATGGGATTTAACAGTCATTTTTACAGCACATCCTTAGCTCCAAAGTGCGGAGAGCATTTCGCGGCAACTGGACACGAACAACGAATATTTAGATTAACAGTACGGCCACGATAAGTAGTAATTACATATTTCTGAGTTGTACATAAACTATAAGGATTATAACTTAGTTAAAATCAAGTTATCAAATTCTATGCCATGAAATATATGAAATTTTTTTGTATTTCGAAATAAAACTAAATATCATTTCACAACAAACTTTACAGCACAAAGTATACCGATTTTTAACTACGGAGTTACGATACGGTTCAGAACTCATCGGCTTTTAAAGGATATTTTCCTAAAGGAGTTATACATCAAATTATTTGTGGATCTATGACTTTGTTGGTTATTGAGTCTCTAATGATATATTGGGTCACAAACACAAAGCGTAAACACAAATACGTACAAGGTTATAACAATTCCACTAGTTACTGCTGGATCCATTTAAGTCTATTAGACGTATATTGTGTTTATATTTGACCAACACAAGTTAGGGTTAAGGACTCACAAAACTAATAAAAAATGATTATTAATTACTTATAACAGCCTGGTAACTAATAATATATACTCATAAAGCAGTGAAACGGAGCTTTATATGTAATTTTTGTTTCAGTTACAAACCTGTAAATGATGACAAAATTGTATTATCTAAAACTTATTGGAAAGCATTCTAAAAACCAACCATGCATTTTTTATTTCTTTAATGGTCATCTTTTAAAATATTTACAATCTATATACGATCGGAAAAGTTTATATACACAAATACTCGTTTCATGTAACCTATTTTGCTTCATTTCCTTTTTAGAAAGATAGGCCTAACTTCCATCATTATCCGACCAAACTTGAAAAGGACTTGTTACCCTCAAGCTAAATAATTACAGCTCGAAATTTAGTACTGTTGACTTTTAATGAGTTTTATATTGTTGACATGACGTACACTTTACACATATCGCCATCTTTTGTCCTTTAAAGGAACTATATACTACGTTACGTATTCAGAATAAGTCGATACGAAAGTTTTGAAATACAACAATACTCAAAACATCGAAAATATTTTAGAACTATCAACCTATATTTTAGATACAGTGAAATAGCAGTTAAAATTTATTTTGCCATTACCGTAGACAACAGTTTTTACGCGAACACTCAGAAAGAAATAAAATTATTTAACAAATAAAACTATGATGCTCAATGTATATATTTTCATATTTTCGTGGCGATTTTTTTATTTACTTTCCTTCTTATTTTCATTTGTGGAGTTAACACTAAAAGTGAAAAATAAAACGTATTCTTAAACTTTCATGCAACAGTTTTTCTCTTAAAATCAATTCAAGGCTATAACTTAAATTTACGTCTATCTGACAGTATTCCAAATAAAACAACTAACATCTGTGGATTTGTAAGCGACCGACTTAATAAAGGTAACGACAATAATAATGTACGTTTTCTTGTACCTAAATATGATAAAAAAATAGGACTAGTAGAAAAGAAAAAAAAATATTTCGAACCTGGAATTGTAAATCTACTGTGAACAGAATAATGACCTGGAAATTTCAATTAAATTCCTCATTACTGAGTTCTGAAACTCACTTGCACACAAATTACAGTTGCTTTGCCTTATAAAAACCAAGACAAATTTAGTACGTAGCGGGCACGATGCCAAATCGTAATACGATGATATATTTTGAATAAGAGCTGTTTTAGGAGTTCGGGTTAAAATTCTTTAAATGTCATTACTAGGTTATTACCAAGTGAAATATGAGTTTACTAGTAAACAAAACGTCAGTTTACCTGTAGGTGGAGCTGAGGAATGTAATTGCTAAACGCACAATAAATGTGTTGAATAAAAAAACCCTACTTTTTCTCCATCTGTCTTTCGCTACATGTGGTATACACATATGTGTAGCGTTTTATGTTTACTGTATGACGCCTAGGGCCAGATGACTAATTTAACCCCCTCTTCATTAGAGCTGTTTATATATATTAATTTCCAACGAGAAAAAGATGCTAGTTATGGTAACACCGTTTTTAATAAATACAACTTACAATGCACAATACGTAGTTAAAGTACAATAACATCTACGCTTATATTTTTAGAGGATTTTACCTTTTTTTTTTTTTTGCAAATATACATCTCAATTTTTAGCGTATCCTACAGTCCAGTTTGTGTAATATTATTCATTATTAATATAAGTATCTGTTAATTCTCACAAACTTATTTGTTTCATATTGATATTTATGAAAAGAACTACACAAAATTACAAGTAACAAATACTGAGAAAATTATAATGTAAATTTAATAAAGGTGATCTTAAAGTTTTAGTTTTTACTTGTAACAGAACTTTATCGGCTTCGTAATCAACCAGTATCATTGCTATAATTATTTTTGTGTTGCTGATTACTTCTTGAACACCCCCTCACAATAGACTGAGGTTTTAACCCTGTATATCAATTACTTATATAGATACCAATGCTTATATAAGATTCGCTGAACATATAGAGGAATGTACGTAAATTTGCACTGAGTCTGTTTAATTATTTATTTTACGCCATCTCTTTCTAATTAAATGATTTTTAGTGCACTTTTTCTCAAGTATACATTGTACGTACAGAGATCACTAACCAGTTAATGGAATGTATGTTTAAACTATACTGACAAACAGACAAAACCAGTACCACCACGCTTTCATCTTTTACTACCTTTAAATACTCTGGAGCACAGGGTCAAGCACCGAAAAAATAAATGATAAATGAAAGTTCGCTAGAATGTCTTAGCCACAGGTTTTACAGCAGTTACGACGAATAGAGTCACAGGAAGGAAAAGACCATTCATTGGACGAGCACAGTTTCCACGAGCTGTAACAGAAAATAAGAAAAATAAAAAAGTAACTATCGAAATTATTTCCCAAGCAACATTCGTAGTTTTGGGTTTATTTGTTTTTCTGAATAACTTTTACAATATTCTATTTTTTTCACTGTTAACTCTACATGTTAAATGTTTGCGGAAAGGTCTGTTTTTAACTTTACTACCACAAGAACTATATTTCTTAAATAAATGAATTTTTAAGAGATAAATAGCGTAATTAACTTTCACCAAAAGCGTCTTTATTTTTTGCACGGGCCTGGTATGGTCGAGCATGTTAAGGCGTTTGAGTCGTAATCCGAGGGTCGCGGGTTCGAATACCCGTCACACTAAACATACTCGCCATTTCAACCGTGGGGGCGTTATAATGTTACGATCAATCCCACTATTCGTTGGTAAAAGAGTAGCCCAAGAGTTGGCGGCGGATGGTGATGACTAGCTGCCCTCCCTTTAGTCTTACACTACTAAATTAGGGACGGCTAGTGCAGATAGCCCTCGAGTAGCTTTGCGCAAAATTCAAAACAAATATTTTGCACATATATGCACGCAATTCAAGTCAGCTTTACAGCAATTTTGGATTCCTGTACGTAAGATTGCCACAGGAACTATATATAATTGTCTTAATTTTACTTTAAAAATGTATATTAGAGATTCTGAATAACACTGTTTAATGCATTTAAATCCAGCCAAATAGCGTCTATTATTTTAAATCTTTTTAAACGAATAAAAGGCTTAAAATACTATTTGCTCTGATATATAAAAACTTTTCGTACCTTCGCTTTCCGATGCATGAAGTCCCGAATTTTTATGATGACTGCCAAATAATTCTCTCTTCGTGGTCATATTCATAACTTCAGATAAGGTCGAAGTACATTTGAGATGCATCTCTCCGTTCTTAAAATGTTTGTCTTGTACAATAAATCTTAGTCCCAGAGACGCTGTAATTATTCCATATTTGTTCTGAACTAGAGGATAATTCACTAGGTACCTACTGTTGGCCTAAAGAGAAATAAAACAGTTACAGCTTGCACAATGATGGTAACGACATTTACAGAACAAACAATGTAACCGATTATGTCTATTTTTTCACGGAAATTTAGAACACATATTCTCAAGTAATGTGAAAATTGTTGTCTTACCACACATTTTAACTTTTTAATACATTCTACAGCATAAAAGCTTACATTTCGCATCACAGTAATAGTATAGTTCACATACACATGCTGGAATATTTTTTTTATCAACATCCTTCCATAAAGCGTGAACAGGATTTTTAAGAAGGTTTTTAAACAGATTTTAAAAGTTCCTTGAATAATACAGATCAGAGAGTCAATACATTTTTACAAGGTTGTATGGATGACACTTGTATTATCCTAACATAATAACACTGGTACATAAGGTAGTAGATTGTTAACAGACAAGAATAGGAGTCCCCTACGTGACAGAGCGGTATGTCTGCAAACGTAGAATGCCAGAATACGGGTTTCGAAACACATAGAGGGCAGAAAATGGATAGTCCATTATGTAGCTTTGAGCTTAACAAAAAAGAAACAAAAAATAGGATAAGTTAAACTCATATGTGATTGGATAGTTATATATGTTTCCATATGTTAATTATTCTCTGTGATATTATGTAAGGATGATGCAAATGTCATCCCAACTAATTGTCTTGTTTGCATTGTTTTTTAAGGATTGATATTAGTCACCACTATATTTACTTCCCTTTTTGAAAAGATTTGCTTTACTTGTTTGTTTGTTGTTGTTTTTAATGCAGTGTTTCAAACAGACACAAAAATGTTGTATATATGGCCAAGTTCTTAAAACAAAGAAGATCTAACTGTAATATTTATTGCTTATTTATTATTAGATGGTAATTCATTTCATCCTATACGTAAGCCTTTTAAAGGAATACCACATTTCTGTAAGAAGGGTAACTTTAAGGGATACGATGACACTGTTTACACTACAATTACGATTTTGATTAAATTACTGTAAATTATTAATAATACTTATAAAATAAGATACTCCGTTTGAGACTATGTCACCACAGTGAAACTGTTGAGGCCATTGCTTTGATTTATCAAGTAATAAAAAAAGAAGCAGGAGAAAGAAGAACACGAAATTCAAACTTTTAATATTTATAGAATTTTTCAGAATTTGTGACTCAGTCATTATATAGATATTGTTATAAAAGGAAACAGTGCATTGTATTGTAAAGTTCTGATAACCTATTGAAGAGGTATTTAAAATACCACTTCAATGAACAATCCGAGTAATCCCTGCATAAGCAGCACCTGTGTAATAAAGTGTGTATTATTTGTTTGTTTGAAAGTAATCACATAGCTATACAATAAGGCTATCTGTGCTTTGCCTACCACGG
The DNA here is from genome assembly GCF_004210375.1 of Tachypleus tridentatus. Lineage (NCBI taxonomy): Eukaryota > Metazoa > Arthropoda > Merostomata > Xiphosura > Limulidae > Tachypleus > Tachypleus tridentatus. The sequence continues at coordinate 38,604,690 of NC_134836.1, forward strand.
GTATCGAAACCCGGATTCTGGCATAGTAACTTCGTAGATATATCGCTACGTCACTGGTGGCGGGTGGTGGGTGTAAATGTAACCTGTATTTCAGAACATATGATATACGCTTTGAAATGAAATGGATTTACAAGCCAGCCTATTTCAGCTCAGGAAGAGATTATTTACCCACAAGTTTAGGTACTGCCTGCACCAGGAGGAATTTGATTGTTTGTTTGTTTGTTTTCGAATTTAGCGCAAAGCTATCTCGCTTTGCGCTAACTGTCCCTAATTTTGCAGTGTAAGACTAGAGGGAAGGCAGCTAGTCATCACCACCCACCGCCAACTCTTGGGCTACTCTTTTACCAACGAATAGTGGGATTGACCGTAACATTTTAACGCTCACACGGATAAAATAACGAGCATGTTTGGTGCGACGGGGATTCGAATCCGCAATCATCAGATTACGAGTTGAACGCCTTAACCCACCTGGCCATGCCGGGCCAAGGAATTTGAAAGAGCAGAACGTTTCATTTGTAGATATTAACGATAATTTAAATACACCTTTGTTTTTCCTTAATAAAACTGAGGAAATATAAATGTTAAGTTTTACAAACTGTAGTATAATTTATTTTTAGAAATAACCAAAAATATGGTAAAGAATTTCATTAAGTAATTAGCAAGCATTTTGCAAAATCAATCGTATTATAATCTAAACCTGTAATATTATTGGCTTGAAACTTATAGCAGGAACATATGCTACAGTGGAGCCTGTTTTATAGTGAAAGCAACAAAAAGTATAAACCTATCAGAGACGTGGGAGGTAAATTAATAGCAGGGGAGTGTAAGGTTTGTCTGACTGAGCAAAGAGAGAGAATGTGTTCCATAGACCCACCAATTACGCCCGAGGTGGAGGGCTCGCCTTAAGACTCTAAGGCGAGCCCAAAAAGCTCTTGTATTCTTGATTAAATTTTATGCATTCTCTTGTTTTTCCTAAGAGAAATTTACCCAATTATGAGGCATTTCTACTGGGACAGATTGAAAAGTGTGATGACTGGACCTTCTGCTTCCTACAATGGCTATCAAAAACGATTATATTCCATGAGTCTGGGAAGCAATGAAATATAGCAAAAAAAGAAATATAAAAAAGCAGGTTGGTAAATACTTTATGGATGCGCTGTTTCATATAAATACTTTATGGGTGCGCTGTTTCATACCCGTAATTTACGTGGTGAGTGGGGACATACCCTTACTTTTTTATTTTTAGTAATAGAGAATTTTTCTCCCTCACTTTACAATAGTGGTAGTATATTTTTATCATTATAGGCTAATGATGCAGCTTGGTCAGATGGTTAAGGCACTTGACTCGTAATATGAGGATCGCGATTTTGAATCCCCGTCACACCAAACATACTTTTTTTTTCAGCCGTGGGGACGTCATAATGTGATGGTCAATCCGGCGAGTCTTTGATAAAAGAGAAGTTAAAGAGTTGGTGGTAGGTGGTGATGACTAGTTGCCTTCCCTCTAGTCTTACACTTCTAAATTAGGGACGGTTAACGCAGAGAGCCCTCGTGTAGCTTTGCGCGAAATTAAAAACAAACCAAACCAAATTGTAGACTAAATTACTCATTGGCCACTAGTACTTGGACCCAGCCGAAATACAATTCATGTTTAGACAAAATTCATACGGTGTGTTCTTACACAGCATGTATTATATCTCCTCCCCCACTTTTGAAATAAACTTTGTGCCTCTGCACAATTTACCCACAAAGCTTCTAAAAATAGTAAGTTATTACCAGATGATAGAAAAGTAGCAAATATCACATTCTGAGAAATGTAAAATTTATTAAAATGAGAAATTACTGTAGATAATTAAGCACCGGTACAGAAACTCAAATTTAACATACTTATCATTGTTTAAACCTACTAACTTGTTTTTCATTTATGAACCAGCGAAGTAACGGTAGAGTTTTCGAACTACCAGAGGTGCAGTTAACATCCACAATGTCGTCAATTCTATAAGCAGAATATCCACCTGTAATTACAGGGCCTCCACTGCTGGATCCTATATGGGTAAAATCAACAACAAAAAAACATTAAGTCAACTGTATTTGGGAAAATATTTTAGCTTGGAGAAGAACAATCATTGATCTAGTTTATGCCTAGCTATGAATTTTTATAGTTAAATAGAACGGATGCAGGGAGAGAAATGTTCCGACTGCATGATTACTAATAAAACAAACAAAAAAAAAACTGGTCAAATTAACAACCTAATGAATTTATGTAGAATGCTACTTATGAAACAATTTATTTTATTTATTTTGAATTTTGCGCAAAGCTACACGAGAGCTATCTGCGCTGGCAGTCCCGAATTTAGCAGTGTAAGACCAGAGTGAAGGCAGTTAGTCATTACCACCCACCGTCAACTCTTGCGCTACTTTTTACCAACGAATAGTGGATTAACTGCACATTATAACGCCTTCACGGCTGAAAGGGCGAGCATGTTTGGTGCAACGGGGATTCGAAGCCGAGATTATCAGATTACGAGTCAAACGCTTTAACCCCCCTGACCATGCCGGGCCTGCTTATGAAATAAAGAAAAATTATAGATTAGGGTAGTTCGATTCCATTTAAAATGTGCAACAGGTAATTATGAACTGTAATGAATAAAGTTTTATTCTTTGAAAAACATCTATCTGTAATAACTTTTATGCTCGCTTGTACCTGGCGAATCATAAGCTCATATATATATAATGAATTACAAAGAAAGTTATATTTTGTTACATAATAACTTGCTCGTACAAGGTTTCGTGTAGATTACATATACGTCTAGTTCCACATGATGAATTTTTGTGTTATTCATTAATTAGACAAATGGGACCGGTTACGAATTATTTTGCTTTTCGCTTGTTCATTTTACAATGTTCGCGCAAAGTTTTAAAAAGCTGTCAGTGCGTAGTCATCCATACTTTTCGGTCCCCCGGTGGAACAGCAGTAAGTGTTCGGACTTACAACACTAAAATTGGGGGCTCGATTCTCCTCGTTGGACAAAGCAGGTAACCCGATATGGCTTTGCTATAAGAAAACGCCCAAACCCCTGATGGTAGACTAGAAGATAGGCAAAACTTGTCAAAGGCACCAATTGCCAACCCATGGACTACTTTTATGTAACCAAGTTGTGGAATTTAACCACATTTACAGAGTACCATTCGGCCTACATTCAAATACGCTTATTAAAATATAAGGTCTAGTCCACAGTGGTATGTCTGTGGACTTACAACGCAAGAGTCCGAGTTTTGATACCTGTGGTGAGCAGAGCACATGTATCTCATCGTGTAGCATTGTGCTCAACTTCAAACAAAACGGACCCACTTATTTTATAATTAATATACTGTTATGGGCAGATTTTTGGAAAAGTAACCAGCTGTGTTATTTCAGGCGACATATTTTATTTTAAAAATTCATGCTGTTACAGCTGCGTGCAGATTTCGATCACAAAATTTTTATAACCAACTGCAAAAAAAAACTATTGAATTAATATCAAATGAAAACTACTTGATATTTGTGTTCAAAGCTTCCATTATAAGAATTCTTCTTCTCATTCTTGGGATTTTGGTCTTTGTAGACCTGGGAGGGTCAGGTTCACTGGGACCTTTTCTTCTTATTGTATTAAATACAATTTATTTTTGTTTGTTTTTGAATGTTGCGCAGAGCTATTAGAGTTATCTGTGCTATATATTAATATATATATATATTCTCTGTGACTTGCACAGAAGGATGAGCCGGATAAGCTCAGGTTTCTTACCCTTATGTTCCTAAAGAGTCCTTTTTTCACTCATAAAAACTGTCACCAACTACTAAAAGATACGTCTGATTTCATAACCTACTTGTTGCGAGTTATTTATGGTGGGAGAAGTTAACTTTAATATGAATGGAACACAAGACTTGTAGGTCTTTAGAGTAAAAAAAATAATTGTGATGCTCTGTTAAATGTTAATGTGTAAACATTCACTGTCTAGGTTTAGATTTTAATACTATTTATAAAATCAGTTGAACGGAAATAAAAGAAAATATGTTTTCTTTTTATGGATTTTACCCCAAGCGAACGAGAGAAAACCCACAGTTCTCATGGTCTCTTCTAACTACCCACACTCCAAATATAAACGACTTGCCTTACATGCTTAAAAAGTTCCCCTTTTACCAATGAGCTACGGTCCTTTTAATATTCTCTGTATATTAATTCAGATTTGAAGCCCTGCAGATTAAATAAAAAGCTTGAACGCAATTTAGGGGAAAATAAATATAAAAAAATGCATTTAACTAACAAATACAAAGGAGAAATATGAAGAGTATATTCTAGAAAATTTAAGTTTAAGCATACTTAAAGAGTTGAATAAAATTTTATTTAGATGAACTGATGAATTTATTTACAATATTTTAATAATAATCAAATTTAACTGAAATTACTTTTTACAAAAGAACGAACAAAAACAGCACAAAATCACATTCTCTGGTCAATTAATATTTAAAATGAAACCAGAAAACTATAGTACCTATACTTGGATATGGACTAGAAGGTAAGACGTTGCCACCAATGATGATTTCTTCACTGCTTAGAGAATAGTTATTTGAAATCACAGCCGAACACCTCAGAGTAATAGTATCTCGTACAAAATGTTCAGGTGTAACTTCAAAGTAAAGGCCTAACTTGGAACTAACCAGGCCACCGATATGTTCATTTTCTGGGTATGCAGTTAAAAATTCTTCGGGTGGCTGTAAAAAACAAAACAAAAAACCCAACAAAACATGACAATAAATTTAAAGTGAGTTACCAATCAAAGATCAATACATCTTAGTAAGTGTTTCTTTAGGAGTTTTTAAGATTATGTGGTAAAAAAATAATAATCCAAAGTCTAGTATACCTCATGACAACGAAGGCGTTTTACATCTTTGACAAGAAATTCTATAGATTTCACGTACTAACGTAATGTTCATAGAGCAGATGGGCCTACCTTCCACGTGACGGTAAGCAGTCAAATTCTTCATGAGTTAATCCAAGCTAACTCGCATTTTTGTACTTCTGACACTGTTTTAAAACGTTATCATAAATTCCATGTATAAAGCCGCACACTCTTCTATTTATATCAAACCAAACCTTTCTCTAACCAAATAACAATATAAACGTCTTAATAAAAACAATAAAACTTAGAACAATATAAAAAATGCATGTAAAAATATAAATTACATTCAAGTACACTTTATCGAAAACACATTATAACAGAATAGAAAGTTGTATTTTTAAAGTTAGTAAATATATAATGTAATTTGAAATTAATCTTTTGCATTAAAAAATTGGTTTGTTTTAAATTTCACGCAAAGCTACACCAGGGCTACCTGTCACTAATTTTGCAGTGTGAGACCAGAGGAAAGGCAGCTAGTCATCACCATCCACCGCCAACTCTTGGGCTACTCTTTTACCAACGAATAGTGGCATTGGCTGCCACATTATAATGCCCCAAAGGCTGAAAAAAACAAACGAGTATGTTTGGTGCGACATGGATTCGAACCCGCGACCCGCCGAGTGTCTTAATCACTTGGCCATGCCGGGCCATTAATATTTTGAAGTTCGTTTATTAGTTTTCCATTGTTTTTATAAATTTACACTCTCTCTCCGAATAGTAAGATTAAGATTAGATAATTAAACGTGTCTCCCAATTCTGACCCTGTAGAGAAGAGCCTCTTTGAATAGACTTTTGAATAATTATCATGGAAAGTCGCTCAATAGTCACAGTTAGCATAGCAAATAAGGTGCGCCATATTGTTTATCACCGATCATCGAAAATCAAATATGATCTGCAACCTCTGAAACTGTTGACTCTAAACTAAGGCAATGGTTATATTTTAGTTAAGTCTTTTTGTGATTATGTGTCACACTTAATTATTTTGTGGTGTATGACTCAATGTCGCATAAACAGCTTATACTGATACAAAATGCGTGTTAATTGTCACTTTGATACAGTAACCAAAGACTTAAAGATTTTATTTTGACTGCGACTACGACCCAACTTGCCTGATGAACTACGGTGTAAAGAAAAAATACCTCGTTGGTAGTCACTGTATAAACGAAATATAATTAAAATGCAATTTATTACACACTTCCTTCCGAAAAATTTTAGTGGGCTCACAAAAACAACAACAAACCTGTAATTCAAGTAACTGTTAGTCTTATTGTGATTTTAAATAACTTACAAATCCATATTCATCTGATATTATTAACAGGTACGTACAGAGGACTGAATACGTTATATTAAAACGGGTTTTGAATAAGAAACTCAACCAGTATAAAGTAGTGATGGGAAAGAGTGTATCAGAACTACATTTTGACATTATTTGGCGTGTCTAGGTAGTGTGATTCCACCGGAAGTTGATCGTTTTTGGATGCCGCATTAAAATGTGTTTGGATTAGGAATTTAAAATTTACAAGATTGGGATCTCTTGTACTTCCTGTTGTGACACTGGAAAAAAAAAAAAGAGGAATATGTGCCAACTTGTAAAACTAGAACCATACACAATGGGATATACAACAAATTGTATTCCAATGGTAAGGAACTTGCAGCGTCTCTATACGTATGTGAATCCACGAAATGAAATAATTAGTGGCAAAAGCTGTCCACAGAGCCAGACCACAGTTTGTAAGTTATCAGAAACAGATTTCCATCTGGAAAAAGATATAAGTGGCGTATATACAAGTCAATTTCAAGACATATTTAAGAAAAAAAAACTGTGTGAAACTGTATGAAAGGCACTTCACTGGTGTGAAATGGCATGTATGGAGACAATTGAAGAAGTACATGTGTACATTAATTGATAACTGTAACAAATGACAGTTCCTACCAGCTGTGGTACACAGTATGTCATGAAACGTTTTAGAAGTAATCCATGATCATCACTGGATATTGTGCCACAGATAAAATTTGCTTACTATTAGGTTCATAGTATGGACTCTTCCTATTGCACAGCTGGAAATTTAAAGGGGCATTTATACAACACCATACAAAGTAAAACTGATCAAGATACAGACAGAACCTCTTGATTTATGTGTGATCAGATTGTAGAAATGGTCATTGGAAAACTGTTTTCTTCTTGCATTAAATGAATTATGAAAAGTCAGAAAAGAGAAGAATTATTTTAAAAATAAGGCAGTCTTAACTTACAACTGAGTGTTATTTTTAAAAATAAGGCAGTCTTATCTTACGACTGAGTGTTATTTTTAAAAATAAGGCAGTCTTATCTTACGACTGAGTGTTATTTTTAAAAATAAGGCAGTCTTATCTTACGACTGAGTGTTATTTTTAAAAATAAGGCAGTCTTATCTTACGACTGAGTGTTATTTTTAAAAATAAGGCAGTCTTATCTTACAACTGAGTGTTATTTTTTAAAATAAGGCAGTCTTATCTTATGACTGAGTGTTATTTTTTAAAATAAGGCAGTCTTATCTTACGACTGAATGTTTTCGATGAAAATAATACATGATTGTCGGATAGTTCATATGATGGGGCAAAATGGGCTGTAATAATACGGTAAGCTCCAACATTGTTTTAATTTAACTTACTGAACCCTCTTATATACATGTATATTTAATATAATAGATTTTGCAGATTTAGCCTTTTCATGATTTTAAACATTTTTATGTTAAGTTTAACTTCCACCATTGGATAAAATTTATAATTTGTAAGTTTATTTTTCAAATTTGTTATCCTTTTTATTAAACACACATATATCCACATTATTACTAAATCAAATATACAAGTAAAGAAACTCCTACAAAGCTTAGCTAATTTGTGGGATACTCTTTAGTAACTATGAAAATTTATATCTATATATTTTTAAGTATCAATGAATTAGACAATAAAAGATGCAACTGACATTGCAAAGTCTATCATAATCATTTTTTTGAAACATTTATATTATAGTTGTAGCTAATGTGTTATGGATCATAACATGAAACATAATACTATATAGTGCTATTACAATATTATCACTAATAAACATTAAATACAGAATAAAAAATCAACTTAATGGCAATATCAATAAATTGCTATTCATTGAATGCTATTCAATTTGTCCATTAGCATCAGTCAGTAATCAGTCTTTTCCATTTTTTATTTAACACTGCAATTTTGTTTGTATTCCATGAATTTCTGGGAAGTTTATTCGTTATATATAGTAGTTTATATTTTTTACATAGTTATTAACATAATTTGAAATTGAATAATATTTATTTTCTAATGTTTTAGTATTATTATATGTATGATTTTTTGTATCTTATTATTTATACTGTAATAGGAAATTATAACTGTTATATTTTAATTTCTCTTAACTTTGTCATTTTATTTAAAATTATCAATTTAAAAATTATTTTTGTATACTACATAATTTTAATGTAATAGATCTTAATGTATAGCAGATCATATTTATATATTTAGTCCAACTAAAAATGTTACCAATAATTAGTCTTAAGTGTGTCTTAGCATTAAAATTTTCAATATACATACAATTATAGTCATAATACTACTTATTTTCTATAAATAAATATACATATTTTCTTAATGTTAACATTTTTAATATACATACAATTATAGTCATAACACTACTTATTTTCAATAGATAAATGTTCATATTTATCATTACATATTTAATCATGATACTGTAAAAAAACCTTTAGTAGCATCAATATATTCTGAGTGAATTAGCATAGATATTTTAATATTAATATAAACTTCCTTTATATTCATGCAAATACTTTATTTATGAAAATCAACTTGTAGGATTTTTTATCAGTTTCCAGATCAACATGAGTTACAGTTGAAGCTATATCATTTGCATTCTGATATATTTAATATTTAAACCTGTGCTTACAATATTATTAACATACAGATGAAATAGTATTGAACCCAAAATAGAACCTTGTGAAGTGCCAAATTTCATAGTCATTGGATCACTAATTATTTTCTCATTTCTTTTTACTGCAATCCTACTGCTCAAATAATTCATGAGCAATTATGTAGCTTTCCTCTCCTATCTATCATCTATAATTAATTTAGCAATATAATCTAATGTATTAAAAGTTCTACCTAAGTCAAAAATAACAGAAGTACTTACTGTTTGTATCTATTTGTAAATTTAAATCATTTGAAAAAATTCCAAGAGTTATGTGACTTCCATTTTGTATAAATCCAAACTAACATTTGTTCATTAGTTTTCAAATAAAATCCAACATTTTGTTATGTGAATACTTTTCATTTATTTTTCAATTACAAATAATATTGACTTTGGTGTATAATTATTGAACTAATTTTTTGTTCCTTATTCATGACTTATGAATAATTTTTATCATTGTTATTTTAAATCCATTAGGTATTTTTCTTCTTCACAGATTAATTTAATAAGCATGTTATGATCTTTGCTAGTAATTAATCTCTGATTTAATGCACGTTATCTGCATATCGTCAATTCCTGGCCCTTTATTAATATTCATTAAATTTACTTTATTAATAACTTCTTTTCTGTTACTGGTGAAAAATAAATTGTAATAATAAGTGAGAAAATGCTCTTAAGATAATTATTTCTATTTGTAATGTAGTTATTATAATTTTTCTTATTATGAATATTTTTAAAGTATTTATCTTATTTATAAATTCTTTATTGGAATCGATTACTAAATCTGTGATACTTATATTTGTAATCATAAAATTTCACTTTAATTTTGCATCAAGTAATTCATCACTGACACAATTATCTATTCACTCATTAATTCATTTCTAAGTTTCCTCCATATTACTCTGAATATTATAAAATTTTGTCATGTGGTGATTCTTTTCCTTATAAAATGTTGTAGATTATTTTTGCTTCATTTATTCCATCCTTCTGACACTTAACTTATGCCATAAATAATCTTTTCCTCTTAAACTCTTTAAAATATCAGAATTTATACTGGGCTTATGCTGTGTATTCATCTTTTTATTTTTGTCTCAAACATATTTTTCCTTGAGTTTCACTTAACACAAAAAACAATTTTTGTACATAACCTCAGGTTATTTTAGGATTAAAAATTTTTATAACTACAGTTTTTATATCACCCATAACATAATTTATTTTGACTTAACTAATCTCTAAATGTTATTTACATTTCTCTTCATAGATTTTTTATTGTATTTAAATTACTTTTAAACTTACCAGTATCATCCTATGAGGTAATCTTTTTTTCATGATCACATAATTTTTTACATTAAAGCCTGTAAGTTTGATATATACATTACCTAAATATGATTTAAAGAACCTTTCACTTCATCATTCTGTTATTCTTTTAACACTTATATTTTACCGAAATCTGTCAAAGTATAAAATATTTTGATAGTCATTTATTGAGTTACTGTTTTCTTTTTTTTTAATATTAATATTTATATCACCAAGATGCACTATAGGTTTGCAGTTTTTAATTCACTTATAATTTTACCAGTAAAGCGTAATGGTAATAATTATAATTAGGAGGTTTTTAAACTGGAGGTAATAACACTTTATAGTCATCCATCTCAATAGCTAATGATAATACTTCTAAATCTTTCAATCTTAATTTTACTATTTATAGAGACTTTTGAAATTTCTTCTCCTTCATAACTTTTATATTTATCAATTTTTAAATATCTTTCTAGGTTATAATTTTGGATTTCAAGCTCTTTCAACGATTTCTCTTATTATTAAAATATCTAACAATTTCAAAGTTTCACCAGACTCTACAAAAATCATCCCAAATATTATTAATATTTATACATAGAAAATTGAAAACATCACCTCCAGTGTATTATAATTCACTCTTAACATAATTTATACTATTTATTTTTTCACAGTTAATAGAACTATATTCCTGATTTTCCAGACTATATCCATAGACTAAACAAAAAAAACAAAACAGTGTTAAAGTATAACTTTCACATTCTTATCCAATTTGAACTTTATTAAATGATCACTTTTTGATTTCCATGTAAACACATTACCATTTGCTGTCCATACAAATTTGTGGTTTTTCTTTTAGATTTTTAGTAATATTCTAGTCTTCCAAGATAATTCTTCATTAATAACTTCTCATTTATGAAAACTGTTTCTTCTTCCATATTCTATTGAATTAAACATTGTTTAACCACTTTCCTTTTGTTTCTCAACCACTGCTCTTTACCAAATACACTTTTGAGTTTAACTATTATAGGTGCTATCTTTTGCTATTATGGATAGATACTCCATGAGCTGTTTTATTATATATTTTTTTTTATAATCTGGTACATTAAACTCTTGAGACACCCTGTGTAGAATACTTTTTAAATTCTCGTTATGTTGTTTATTTATTCATACCATTTCACATGATTAACTCTGATCAGTATTTTTGAAGTTACTGTTTAAAGTATTATCAACCTTCAGATTTTCCACATATTTTAACATCTTCGATCTTCTGCGTGTTTTATTCATGTTAGTAATTTGATAACAGAAAGCTAACGGAAACTTTTTATTTACATCCATTTTTACTTCATCTAATTCATTTTATAGTACACTTTTCTTTGTTTTTTTACCTATATTTAGTAAAAAGAAATTATCATTAGATTCTATAAATAAATAAATCATTTCCAAACTCTTTACGATTTTCTCCTGGCCTCCAGTTTCACTTTTAATAGTCTTTAGCGGATGAATTGTTTTAATTGCATTATTATTTACTTGTCTGCGTTGGTACTGGTTTTCATAGCAGGTTTTCCAATACTGACCAAGTAAAAGTTGATAATAAAAGAGTAGAAAAAAAATAAAAACACCTCTTTTCTGTTGATAAACCAGTGAATATCAGATGATGGTCGAGATGGAAGTGATATGCATGTGATGTTTACGTAATCGCCAACGTCGTACTTTGGTTGTATGCCTTCGATGGTAGGGCCCTCTTGTGGTATAACTACAAACAATAAAACAATATTTTCGACTAAAGAACGTGTGCTTTGAGAAGCAATAAAATTATCACAAACGTTTTCTATATACATCATCACATAAATACGTATAAGATAATAATACATAATGTAAGTTTTATTTTTTAAATTATCCATTTTACATAACTGAAGGGATCAAATGCAGTATTAATGGTATTTTGTGTAAAATTTATATATTTATTACAGGAACCCTGCAACCTACGATGTCATTCGTTACAAGCAGTTGAGCACATATAGTTTAAAACATACATTTAAAAAGTCAGTGGCGTAGACGATTATGAAGCCCTCAAGTGGCACAACGTCTGCAAACTTACAATGTCAAAAATCGGGATTCGATATCCGTGGTGGGCAGAGTACAGGTAGCCTTTTGTTTAGCTTTGTGCTTAATCATAAACAACAACATAAACGATTATGAAATACGATTCGCTATGTGATCGAACTCAGTAGCAAGACTGTTGGCTTATAATACTAAAAATTGGATTTCGGCCACAAGGAACAGAACACAGGCAGCTTTGAGCTTAACAGTAAACAAAGAAACGAGTTTACTGCCTATGATATTTGGAATCGTACAGCAAATACAGGAGATTACTTAAACCGAAGTGTTATTTGTATTATCCCTCTTTCATAAGATAAATGTTTTAATTAAAAATACGAAACGTATTAGATTTATCTCTATGCCTTTCTTTTAACCAGTGTAATTTGAATTTCACTCTATTAAATATATTTTATGTGAATTGTCATAGTAGCTAATAGATGGCGCTTTTAAATAATGTGGTTTATTTTTATTTGTTACCGAAAGCAGTCTTGGTGACGTAAACTTACACTTAGACACGGAAAGCCAGTGGAATATTGGAAACAAATAGTCCTAAAATTATCATAAAAATAAGAAAACTGCAGGTGTATCCTTCCAGTTTGGTTTAATTTGAACATTAAGGCTTGACATTAGAGGTGTCTAAACTTGTAATTTTCAAATGACTGCCATGTACACGTGTGCTCGCGCACACACAATATGCACTTTCATTCTCTATATCTTAACTATAACCAAGTGCTGAAAAAAATAAGATAGTAGTTGCAATAAAAACACTTAAATGCATGCAAGATGGAAAGTTGAAAAAATTTACAGTGTATATGTTTTTCTACATAGTAACATCGTCGAAGGGAAACATACATCGATACGTATTTTACACTCAAGACTAAGGCAGATAGATGTTTAAATCAAATATTGTTGAGTTTCATTCCCTTTGTTATTCGTAATAGCGTCAGTCTACTGACTGTAGGGAATATAATAAAAGAACAAGTGTAGATGGCTTTGTTGAATATATTGTAAATCCATGGTTTATTTGTTACACAATAAGCCATCTGTACTGTGTCCATCACGGTTATAAACCCTCAAGCCCATGATAAAATTAATCATAATATTTCTCTATTATTTTATTATCGTAATGAGCCCGATAGAGTCAGGTGATTAGGGCGATCGAGACCTACTCTGAGGGTCGCGAATTCGAACCCCGTCACACTGAACATGGTCGCCTCTTTCAGGCGTGGGGGCGTTATAACGTAACGGTCAATCCCACTATTTGTTGGTAAACGAGTAGCCCAAGAGTTGGTGGTGGGTGGTGATGACTAGCTGCCTTTCCTTTAGCCTTACATTGCTAAATTAGGGACGGCTAGCGCAGATAGCCTTTGTGTAGCTGTGAGCGAAATTCAAAACCAAACCCTTCTATGTGTCTTGTTAGTTCAGTCTTACACATACACGTAACAACAGAGTATTTTCGTTATTTCAAACAAGAGTTTGGGATCCCTTGAGAAATTATTTGTAAAAACTTAAAGTAGTTTGGAATTAATAATTTTTAACCATCAAAGTGAACATATCTCTTTCGGCAAAGCTATGAATGAACCGAACATTTCCACATAAGCATCAATCATTCTTTACTGAAGTGCTTTCTGTTTTGTTTTTTTTACTAGATTATTTGTAAAATCGGGTTTATTATTTTTTTAAAGTAAAAGTAGCAAATCCAACTGAAATGTCAGGTACAAGCGCAGAATATTATGTAACGTTGCTGTGCGTTTATCAGAGAAGACGTTGCAGAAAGGAGCACATTTGTTGACTGTTTCTGGCTCAAGGAGTAAGAGGACTTGTCATCATGTTGCCCATTTTTTGTACATTCCTTTATTTACCCAATGAATGTATAAAGCTACAGTTCCATTAGACGGCGGAAACCAGTGTTGGGAGAAAGGTTTTGACACATCAAAGAAGATAACACAAACACTACACGTTCACGCCACTTTATGTATGTGGAACACAGAAGTTGTCGCTCAGTCACTCTGAGCTTTGTGATGTGTGAAAATTTCGAGTGGTTTTTATATATTTTTATTAGAATGTGAGCCTGTATGAATACCGAATAGACGATTCAACTGTTCGCTTTGTAAACTATAGCGGCTGGAGTTCCTCTGTTACCATACAAATTACTCCTGCCTTCGATATTACTTCATAGCAATTTTTATTTTATCTCCTCCTGAAATAGTTTTGCGGATATTACTATTCGGAAAAACTTTAACGCAAGAACTCCCATCCTTCCGTGTACTCTGACATTTCATTCCTGTACTCGAATCTTGTTGTGAAAATGTATTTTTCCAATGCACATGGAGTGGGCATGGCTTAGTGGTCATCGCATTGCTGACGATCGAAGGTCCAAGGTTTGAGAAGTAATGCCACTGACGACTCTCTGCACTTTCAGCTGATATAGACACGATATACAAATTGTTGTTATTTGTTATTAAGCAAAAAGCTACACAAAGGCATCGAAAGCCGGTTTCTAGCAGTGTAAGTCCGTAAACATATTACTGCCACTGGAAAGAGGGACGACACTGGGAAGAGGGACGATGCAAAATTGATGGTTAATTCCGCTTTTCACTTCAAAAAAACGAAGAGGGTGCTTGTTGCGGCAAAAGGGCTGCCTAGCTTCCCTCACTCTGGTCAGTAGTTTAAAAGTAGGATCGGCTATGCCGAACCTTAGAGATCTCTAATCTGGCTTCATATATCTAAGTACGCATAAAATTCGTTCAAGCTGAAAGTCTCAATTCCGTTTAAAGAAATGTAAACATTTCTCGGTGAAATATTACGAAATTCTATCAACAAAATTTATGGCTCCTCAATCTGAGTTATTATTTATGACTCCTCGATCTGAGCTATTATTTATGATTCTTCAATCTGAGCTATTATTTATGACTCTTCAATCTGAGCTATTATTTAAAAGGAAAAAAAAATTCTTGGATGAAATTTAAAGCTTGACTATAAGCTTAATGATACCACAAAATATAATCCACAGCGTTTTAAGAACTCTGATTTTTTTGACTGAGAACTGTAAAATATGTAAATCTCCTATGAGTAACTGAAGGCAGAGAGAGCAAAAACAGATAATGGAAATAATGTTTTGTTTTGAATTGAGCACAAAGCTACACAATGGGCTATCTGTGCTCTGTCCACCACGGGTATCAAAACCCGGATTTTAGCGTTGTAAGTCCGCAAACATACCGCTGAGCCACTGGAAATAAAGGAAGATAAATTCATTACTCAGCCATAACAATATTATGAATGTCATCTAATAGCAAAACTACACAAATTATTGTTTTGAAGTAACTTGAGTTGCAAAAGAATTCTTAAGATCGCTTACAGGCTAATATTCTATGTAGATATTTATAAAATGCTGTTTTGTAACTATCAAGAAAAATCTGATTTATGATAATGCGTGGAACGCTACGAAGTTTCTAAATCAGTAAACATAAAATAACAAGGGTTTACTGAAGCTACTTTCTTACGGAAATGTCTCGGTGAAGGTTTCGAAAATTTTAAGATAATTACAAATTTAAAGAAGATTTACACATCTGTTATAATTTCCTGATATTTAAGTTGCCTTCCATCAACTATCAAGAGTTTTAACAGTATGATATTCTATAAATATATTATGAACTTCCATGAAAAGCCATGAATACCTTTCCCGTCACAATTGTAGAATCTGTAATTAGAAACACGTGCTTTGATTGATGACGAAAGAAATTACATGAAAAAGCTGAAAGTTTTCACGAGACATTTCCTTATTATTCATGAACACCATCGACTTACAATTGCGCGCTGTGGTTCAGTCAACCGAGAAAATATTTACATTTAAAATACAAGAAATTTGAATCTTTCATACATAAGTGGCAACTGTTTATTGAAAGTCGGACATTATACGTGCGCTAAAAGAGATAGAAAGAGTTTTTTTTTTTCATATCTAATTTAATTTATATACTCCCTTTACCTAAGGCCTGACATGTCCAGGTAGTTAATTAAGACACTCGACTCGTAATCTGAGGATCGTGAGTTTGAATCCCCGTCACACCGAACATGCTCGCCTTCTCAGCCGTGGGGGCGTTATAATGTAATGGCCAATCCCACTATTCGTTGGTAAAAGAGGAGCCCAAAATTTGGCGGTGGATGGTGATTACTAGCTGCCTTCTCTCTAGTCTCACACTGCTAAATTAGGGACGGCTGGCGCAGAAAGCCCTCGTGTAGCTTTGCGTGAAATTTAAACCAAACCCTTTGACTAAAGTAATAGCGATCATGAGATACAAACTAAATTTTAGGTTTGTTCAAACGTTTTACGCAAAGTTACAGTAGGTTTGTTTGCGCATGACTGTCCTTAAGTTTGAACTGATAAACCAGATGAGAGATAGACAGTTAACAACTTCTATTGCTAACTCTTGAAGTTTGTTGCCTGAACAAAAAGTGGGATTTAACCTTCAATTTTATAGCGTACGCAGGCTTAAAGATGTGAATTGCGGTCTTACTGTAACAGAATTCGAACCGTAAATCCTTGAATTCACAGTCCAGGCATACTAACCACTAGGTTCTTTAACGTCCGTGGTAAGAAAGCAGACAAGAAATGTTTATCACCTTAAATTATCGCTAATTTTGAATACCCAATGAACTAATAAAGATTGAAGATTTTATAAAACTCTAATAGTAACGCAACTGGTTTAGTGAACATGAAAATAGTTGAAAATGTACTATAACAGTTTTTCTTTGTGCTGTTCCCCACGAAGATGTGTATGGTCACAAGGCATTTTGTAATGACTTAGTCTTAAATCGTACTTTCTCTTTACATTATACACATTCAATTATACAGCTTATTAAATGGGCAGTTTTACACTAGTAATTATTCATCGTTGCAACTTGCCTAGTTATTGCGTATTTAAAATAACATAAGAATGAAGTCGTACGTTATAAACCAATATGAATTATTCTGTACTTTATTAATGTCTCTCAAACTTCATTGTTTCAAAAGTATTAACTACAGAAATTACTTTGAATCGTCTAAAACATTTGGTCTTGAGAATAAATCCAACATATAAAATGAAAGGAAAGATACCAAAGGAGGACTCTTCGAATGAAAAGTACGGTAAAAAAACACACTTAAATCAGAAAATAGTGACAACTCTTGAAGTTCTATCTTTTAAAAGAGGCCTTGTTTTTGTTTGTTTGTTTGAAGTTAAGTACAAAGCTACACAATGGGCTATGTGTGTTCTGCCCACTACGAGTATGGAAACCCGATGTTTAGTGTTGCAAGTCCTCAGACATACCACTATGCCACTAGGGGGCCTTGTTTTTGCTTGTTTGAAGTTAAGTACAAAGCTACACAATGGGCTCTGTGTTCTGCCCACTACGTGTTTAGTGTTGCAAGTCCTCAGACATACCACTATGCCACTAGGGGGCCTTGTTTTTGCTTGTTTGAAGTTAAGTACAAAGCTACACAATGGGCTCTGTGTTCTGCCCACTACGAGTATGGAAACCCGGTGTTTAGTGTTGCAAGTCCTCAGACATACTACTATGCCACTAGGGGCAAAAAAACAAAGGTTTTCAGAAGACGACTCAATAAGGATTTTATGAAATCTACAATGAAGTAGTAATCTGTACTTTATTTCTTAAATATTCTCGAATATTTTCCAAGTAAATTTGGAATTCATTTTTAAACGCGAAATATCAAAGACAACACTTTTCTTTTTATATTAGTTTTATCGAAGACAGATTATGTTCATGTTAGAGTACTGATCGAGTTTAAGACAAACACATGACAACGATTTCGTATTATATTAATGGAAAGTTTTTATCTTTATGATTGATTTCTCTCTTTAATATAAATACGTATTTCCGACTACGTTAAAACAAACGTGAAGTTTTGTTTCCATGGTGACAAACATTCGAAAACAGAAGGGAAAGACGGCGTGATTTTTTTAAACGTCTATTAAAGTACGAAGTTCGAACGTATGTAGCTTTATTTTAACATTTGTGAAAAGTTACACAAGGGTTACTTGTTCCTCATTTGAAAGGTTACTCAAGGGTACCTGTTCCTCATTTTGAAGTGATAAAGTTACAGAAAATGCAAATAGTAAATAGCACCAAATGCCAATTGATCGAACTAGACTTATCACTCTAGTAAAGGTTTTCCAGTTTGAGCAGCACCTTTATTTCATGTGTTAAACAGACTGGGCAGAGAAAGTGAATCACCTACGGTTTGTTCTGTGCTGTGTTACAGGTCTCGGGAAGTACATGTGCAGAAGAGTTTGTTTGTTTTGGAATTTCGCACAAAGCTACTCGAGGGCTATCTGTGCTAGCCGTCCCTAATTTAGCAGTGTAAGACTAGAGGGAAGGCAGCTAGTCATCACCACCCACCGCAAACTCTTGGGCTACTCATTTACCAACGAATAGTGGGATTGATCGAACCATTATAAAAAACCCACGGCTGAAAGGGCGAGCATTAGTTTCAAAGTAACCTTGATAATAATGTAATTTTAAAGAGATTATCGCAAAAATTTATCGTTTATTTATCGTTGGTAAAAGAGTTGCTTTCCCTTTAGTCTTACACTGCTAAATTAGGGACGGCTAGCGCAGATAGCCCTCGTGTAGCATTGCGCGAAATTCAAAAACAAACACCTGATAATGTACAGAACGTCGATGCGCGAAATTCAAAAACAAATACCAGATAATGTACAGAACGTCGATGAAGTCTATGTGGCAACAAAGGTAGCATTGAGTAGTTATAGATAGATTTTATAATTAGGCACTTTCAAAAATGTAAAGAGTATGGATACTTTCCTATTTTCTAATATAGAAAA
Organism: Tachypleus tridentatus; assembly: GCF_004210375.1. Lineage (NCBI taxonomy): Eukaryota > Metazoa > Arthropoda > Merostomata > Xiphosura > Limulidae > Tachypleus > Tachypleus tridentatus. The sequence continues at coordinate 38,623,845 of NC_134836.1, forward strand.
TGATATTAGCTTCCGACGAAAGTAAACTAACTACCTGCATAGATCGCAACTAAAAATGAGCCAGCTTATACAATTAGTTAATTAACTATTCTGTTCTTACGTTCTTACAATTATTAAAATGCATTGTTTTTTTCAGTTAAACAACTTCGTGGTATGTGAAATTTCGAGCCGTAATTCAAATAATATCTCATGAGTTTGGCGGGTTTAGGAGATATAGGCTAGTCTTCAATCGTATATTTTAAGCTCAAATGTAAAATAATCTTTCGATAAAAATATATAAATACAAATATTAGAAATCATAGACTAATGTATTAAACATAATAAGCAATATTGTTATTAAGAGCTGCATGAAAGAAAAATATTATATTTTGCTATTTTAATGAAGCTGACAGTACATATTTTATTGTTGAATAAATACATTGCGTAACCTTTTAATTCTCGAACAGTATTTTGTATTTCTGGCATTGTTATATATGATGATTTATTCCAGACGGGCCCCTAATTTATTATGTTACGTATTATAAATTATCTTGAAGGATTCTCCGATTTATTATGTTACGTACGTTATGTATTACGATTTCAAGTAGCTGGAAATTGTAATTTTAATTTAGAAGTTAATTAAATATTAATACTTATCATATTTATGATATCGGTCAACAAGAGTAATACACTTTTGTTTCTTGACACAAATATGTTTTAATGTAGAAACAATAATACAATTTATAATACCGTTTATTACAAATAATCATTTATATACAAAAATTGTACAAATTTATAATACCGTTTATTACAAATAATCATTTATATACAAAAATTGTACAAACTCGTAAACAATATCCAGTTTTCTATCTGGCCTGAAAATTAATCTTTTTTGGATGGTCGATGTTCACGAGGCGCACATTACTTTTATGTTCATACATAGACATACTTTACTTAAAGGGAATATCAACTAGCTCTATTCTTGTTTGGCCGAACGCGGTTTACAAGCTCATTTTTTACCGAGGAAGATGTCTAATGTCCTCTTAGAAATAATAACATCCGAAGTTTAACTCTCTGAAGTTGAACGCTTCGTAATATTCGAAATCTATAAACTTCCTAGTCAAATTCTGTAGTTTTCCGATTAATAAGCATTAATGACAATTATAGCTTCGGAAGCTTATAGTATACTGACTGTAGATGACCAATAGTATTCTGTCTTTTGGCGCGTTGGTTTTATATAGTTTAAAGCGAGATTCTCGAATTTCTAACAATGCTAGAAAACACGCTAACGTTTGCGTAAAACAAATATTGTTGATTCTTACTCTCAAGAACCTTCTACAAATTTAGAGAACTGGCGGGACTTGCGCAATACATACCAACAATATACGTCACATGCAGCAAACTGAAACAAAAGTATGTATTAAAATAAACACATCACGATAAATCTGTTACAGCAGTTAGATATTTAATATCAGAAAGATGGGAAGTCTCTGTGTAATAACGTTTTTAAAGTTTGTTCGTGAAGCTTGTAGGAGACTATGGGAGCCCGCAGGAGTATTTGCTCCTACTTACATTTCACAAAACAAATTGCACGTATTATGATGTAAACTTAACATCGTAGTTAAACTAAAATATGTTTAGTATTTTTTTATTAAAACTATAAATGTATATTTGCGTTTAAGCACACATAGCACATATTCTTTTAGTCTATTGATTTGCACTGTAAAATGTTGATCCCCTACATATACAACCCTCCCTAAAAATCCTTATATGGACCCCATAGAGATAGTTGTCGTTAAGTATTAATCAGAGGAAGGCAGTCAACTGACAGCAATAATTACAGTAATGTTTTTGTTTGTTTTAGAATTTTGCACAAAACTACACGAGGGCTATCTTCGCTAGCCGTCTATAATTTAGCAGGGTAAGATTAGAGGGAAGTCAGCTTGTCATCACCACCCATTGCCAACTCTTGGGATACTCTTTTACCAACAAATACTGGGATTGGCAAGAATATTATAACGCCTCTACTGCTGAATGAACTATTATATTTAGGGAAACGAGGATTCGAATCTGCGACCCTCAGACTACAAGTCAAGCGCCCTATTTACCTGGCCATGCCGGGCCCTAACTGCAGCCATAAGGTCGAATAACAGGATTAATGCTTTAGTGTTGCGCAAGCACAACTAAAATTGCAGAACGTGTTCAGTTAGGTCAAACGACTCAGTAGTGTGTATTCGTGCTTGTTACTACGAGTTCACACAAACTGCTATATGGTATCAGTGTTCAATGTATATTATTCATTGCAGTGATTATTATACAGAAAACGTGACTGTTCCCTGTAGCCTTGGTCAATATTTTTCACGGAGACAACAGTATTTTCACTACTGTACACTTCATATATTTAACTTGCACGTGACTGCCACGACTTCAATTTAGTTATACAGGGTGGCCCGTAAATCCCTACCCATCCATATGTTATTATACTATATTCAATTACGCATGCATTATAAATTTGTTTCTTTTTTTTCAGAGAAATATGGCTGATGTAAGCCCGTTTACACTTGAAAATGTCTCACAGAACATGGCGTCGCATAATATGCAGCGAGAATGAGGGACAGCACACAGATACACTGGATACATAAGATATATGGATGGGTAAGGACTTACGGGCCACTCTGTAATATTAACGGTTAATTTTAAACAGTCATGTTAAAGATAAAATCATGGAACGTGTAAAATATTTTAAGCAACTGATAGTCAGTAAATTTTCGGGTTAGAAAATGTCTCATAATATCAGGATTTGCACAAAGCAATAAATATTCAGTTACATAAATACACACTCATTTATCATTTTTCAAAGACTTCAATTTGTCAAAGTGCTTGCGTCACTGTGTAACGTTCTAAAACCAGCGTATGCTAATTGTATTCTAGTTAATATTTCTGAGTTAATATACATACTGTCAGTAAAATAATGGCAAACGATCAGACCATTTTCATAATTGAAGTTACTGTTTTAGAGCGTTGATACAGAATTTTGGTAAAACAAATATTAAGCAAAAATACTCACACAAGAATACATTTAAAACATTAAGTATTGACGTATTCACTTACCATACACTTTCATTTCTTTCTCGGCCATAATTGTTTGAAACGAAGGGGCTTCAGCTGATGCTTCACATCTATAAATACCTTCAGAATTAACGTCTGTTGTCTTCAGAAACACGTGACCTCCACGTGACTTGTTCAACTGAAATATTAAACTGTATCTTTCAGTACTGCGGGAACCCCAGCAAAGCAGTAACTGAGTCAGTGTACAAGTTCCAGGCTATGTAAACAAGTTGATTAAATAACACAAGTATTTGCTTATTAAAAATAAGCTGTTGTCATTATTAGTGTTATATATACTACTGACGAATTAGTCTGGTCTTTATTTTATGAAAAATCGATATTTTCCCGTTATAATTATACAATTTCTCTAACGTCATTTTTGAGCTAAAGTATTTTTTACTCAATATCGTGGAAAACGTTTTTCTATAAATATTAAATAACTACGAAATATTCATGAATATAGCACAGTAACTTAGCATAATGGGAACAATTTTAGTAAATTAAACGCACATGCTATTCCTTGCATTACATTTTATGCCTTATTATTCTCCTAGGAGGCTCAGCGGTAAGTTTAAGGGCTTATAACGCTAAAATTGAGGATTCGATCCTCGTGACGACACAGCGCATAAATCTATTGTGTAGTTTTGCACTTAAAACATACAAATTCTTCTTTGACAATACATTCACAGAAAAAGTAGTTTCAAACCTATAGTTATTGATGAAAAAACCTATTCATAACTACATAATCTAGTTTTAAAATATTTCGAAAAAGTAATTCTAATCTAGTGTCAAAATCAGGCCAGACTAGTGTAATTTGTCTTACTAATCACAGTTTACAAGGACAATAAATAAGATTTACTTTTCATGTGGAATATTAACATATTGCTGATAAGTTATCGTATCTGCTGGAAAGTGTGAGAAGATTAAATGAACATTTTCATTTGTGTGAAGACGATAAAATTTGAACGTTGAAGTTCATGGTGAGGATGGAAAAAAATATTACTTTTTAAAAGTAAATCAAATGTGAAATCGATAGTTTTTAAGCTGATATAATTTTACAGTAAATAAAGCTACAAACTGGGATAATGCTGTGATAAATGATGATAAAACGGGCTATAATTTTTCGCACATTGAATTTTTTCTAGTTTTATTACATTTCTGATGTAAAAATACTGTTCAATATCTATGGTCTTCTGGTATTCTACGTCGATATGTCAAAGTCGTAACAAAATATACTTTCGATTAACTCGAGAAACAACACATAAAAATATGTTGTAAAAATAATACAGGCGTTTCAGTACGAAAAAAAAATCAAATATTTGATCTGCTAAGGTTTTATTTCTAGTTGTGCCCGTATTGAATTTATCCGATAACCATTATGGTACATTGACATGGTGAAAAGAAAGAGACACTCCTTGGCACTCACGTAATGTACTTACATCTACGTACACCCCTGGAAGGTTGTATATTTGACCAGGAGGACTATCACGTGGAACATAGCGATAGAACTCAGTTTCATTTTTGTACCATTTCACAGCATACAGGATGTCATTTTCTAAATCGTAGGTACAGTTAAGCCATGTTGGCTTGCCACTTATCACCATTTTGGGCACCTGTAGATTAACAAGCTGAAGGCATTGAATTCCTGAAACAAACATAAAAATTAGTTCAGGTATCTTAAGCGTATTTGTTCCTTTATTAAGCCCAACAAATATTCAAGAAGAATTTGAAGTGATGTAAAAGAATGGATAGGAGAGAAAACTAGCTATGTAACAAATACGAAGAGACTTCAAGTGTGAAAACAGCAAACAATTACAACAACATCAATATGAAAGTTATAAAAGGTATTTCTTTACAGGAGTTGTTTTTGGCTTAAACACGTTCAATAATATTCCCATATACTTATTTCATGAGTTTGACTGTGCTTGATCAACAACAGTTAACTTGACTCATTTTAGCTAACAACAAGTAACTCTTTTATGTAGACTTTCACTTGAATGCAGATAAAGAAAACACAAATACAAAAACAAAGGTGCACCACGCCAAACTTCAGATTTTTACCAATTACCATTGTCTTGTTAAAACTATACCACGTTTGTTTGTTTTTGAACTGGTTGTTACCTTTTTGACGCAGACACCCCTGTAATTCTGTGTGCGGACGGTAGAGTTTAGCTTTTGGACGGGCTAACGTTGTGGTATGCAGACAAACCATGTTTTATACTATATATATAGTGGCACGACTTTTTGTTTAATTACCACACTGTCATGGAGGCAACGTGTGATCTACGGTCATTGTCATTATCTTATCCTACTTACCTTAACCTTTTGTTCTATTGATAGACGACGTCTTTTGTCCTCGAGGATTATTTTAATGTATTTTGGGTCTAGCTTAAAATTACTTAGAACTGAAATATTCACTGGTGGCCTAAGGAGAACATGAACTGAATCAGAGCTGATTAATGTTATGAACAGAGGTCACGAGGTCACACTGTCCTCTGCAAAAAGAAACTAATCTGATGTTTAAAATACAGGCGCTTTTCTTGTATCAGTTTTGCTCCCAGGAACCAGTCGTGCACAAAGAATAACTTTCGAAATTCGATCAGTGCTCTCGTGTTGAGGAAATCCATCTCATGGGAAGAAAAACTCGTAGTGAGGACTGTCCACCGTCGCACGTGGATACGTGCTCAGTTTTCAACGATTTTGTGTTTATAACGAATATAGATTTTGTTAATTTTATTTAAAGTATCTAAGTTTTTGAATATTCTCACAAGGAAACTTAGGCAATTTAAGCCGATCTGCAGCTGTTCGCGAGCATTTCTATCAGATAAACGTGTCGGGAAATCGTTTTGAACTGAAAATTGTTATCTGAGCTAGCTGTCCCTAATTTAGCAGTGTAAGACTAGAGGGAAGGCAGTTAGTCACCACCACCCGCCGCCAACTTTTGGGCTACTCTTTTACCAACGAATAGTGGGATTGACCGATATATTATAACGCTCACATGGCTGAAAGGGCGAACATATTTGGTGTATTGTATCACATTTTGAGTAATATTGTATAAGAAACGTACATTCATGCACGTTTGTGAGCGCCAACCTTTATACAACGTTACAAAGAGATTTCTTAATACTGGCCCGGCATGAGGGTAATTTGAGGGTCGCGGGTTCGAATCCCCGTCATATCAAACATGCTCGCTCTTTCAGTCGTTATAATGGGGGCGTTACAATGTGACGGTCAATCCTCTTTTCGTTGGTAAAAGAGTAGCTGAAGAGTTTGCAGTGGGTGGTGATGACTAACTGCCTTCCCTCTAGTCTTACACTACTTAGTTAGGGACGGCTAGCGCAGATAACCCTTATGTAGCTTTGCGCGAAATTCAAAGCAAACTAAACCTTCTTTATGCTTAGGGTGATGTAGATTAAGGTTTATTAGCAACTCTACATGTAGCTAGTTGATGAACTGTTTTAATTCACTTACCTAATGCTATCCAGACTTGCACTGACATGTGAACATTGCACTTGACTTTTCCAGGAGTGGTTTAGTTTCGAAGTCATAACTGTGCTAGAAAAATAAATCTGAGAAAAAGTCATATAAACAGTCTTGTCAATATGTCACTAATTTTGAGTACTTGTCTCCACTTTCAACGTGAGTAGGTTACAAGGTTAGTTCAAGATGTTTGGACAAACGCTAAGAGATTACAAATCTCGGTCTTGTCTGTTTTTTTTTTTTTGTAGCTTAAGCACAAAGCTACACAATGGGCTATCTGTGTTCTGCTCACCACGGGTCTCAAAACCCGATTATTAGTAAGGGAGGGGATTTTTGTCTGTACCAAACGTATACATTTTTTATTGTTTTCGAAAGTTTCACAAAACTTTCGCTAGTTATTAGACTGGTTAAATTTATATATTCTTACTGATCACAAAACTTTCGCTAGTTATTAAATCTATATATTCTTACTGATCACAAAACTTTCGCTAGTTATTAGACTGGTTAAATCTATATATTCTTACTGATCACAAAACTTTCGCTAGTTATTAGACTGGTTAAATCTATATATTCTTACTGATCACATTAAACGCGTGTTTGTTTTAAGAGCGAGGTTACACAACAGGGTGTCAATGTTGTGACATCTACAGGGATTTAACCACGATTTTTAGTGTATAAACCTTTTAATTTACTGCCATGCCGTGAAAAGAGACCAAAAACGTACAATGTTCATTATATTTCAAAGTATAAGTTGATCTAATTAAACATAGATGTGTTCAAGTAAGTACTTTAATTTGACTAAAAGTCGCTAAAAAGTGATGAAAATGGTATTGCTAGTCCAATCAAAACGTATAGGTCAAACGAAGCCTAGTCTTAAAGTATAAAAATAAATATGTTTGTGGATTAAACATAATTTCAGGTTAGATGTATCCAAATAAGTCGCTTAAATTTGATTCCATTTCACTTTAAGAGAAATTTACTGGTGTTTCTAAACAGTATAATTTAAAATGAGATATTTAGATTTTCGTGTGAATACAATTTTATTAAAAGAAGTATAACACTTTTAAATTTTTTCTTCCAAATAAAACAGTTTTGACGATTGCATGAGAGGAACAAGCAAATGAGAGATTTGAACTTCAGATAAAATTGACATAATAACGACTTGTAACATCTAAGTATTACTTTTTTACTATCGTAATAAAATGTCTTACGTTTTTTATTGTTAATACAAGACTCTTTTTGCAACAGTAAAGTATGTCGCTTACTTTTCAAGGTCAGTATATGTTATGTCGGGCCCGTCACAACTTGGTGGATAGGAAGCTCGCCTCATATGTTATGTCTGGCCAGTCACAGTGGACGAGAAGCTCGCCTCATAGTCTGCGGGTTGCGAGTTCGAATCTCGTTACAGAACATACTTATCCTTTCAGTTGTGGGGACGTTATATGTTTGCTCTGTCTACCTTTTTACTAACGAAAAGTGGGACTACCTGTTTTCCCTATAGACCATCGCTTTAATATGAGACGGCTGAGACAGATAGCCCTCGAATAGATTGGAGTGAAATTCAACAAACAAGCGTTCATCATTTAATCTGATCTTCAATTTCCGTATCTACTCAGCTATGACGTCTTATGTCTCTTCTTATGATGCACATTTTTCTCGACAACTATTGGTAAACCCAACTTTACCCACTGTAACCCCTCCCCTGGATCTATGCCCTCAACTTGCAGGGCTTAGAATCTTTTTTTTTTTAAACTGCCATTGAGAAGTTTGACTGAAAATTCTGAGGTGTCAAGACTTCAAGTTACTGCCTCTAGGGGGTTTGTAGAACTTAGCTAAGAAGACACGAATCGATCTCTGCGATTCTGTGGCTTCTGATTTTACGTATAATAGGTGAATATCGTAATCAATGTGTTCCACCCGAGGACCTTCATGTGACTACCCGGCTCTTTTTCTGTCTAAACTGTGATTTTGTTAGCCATAACTCACAATCCTCGTAGAACTAATGCAGCCTCTTATCATCAGTCAAGAAAGATAAAGAAGAATAACATAAAAGGGATAAGTTTACCAAGTGTAACTGGCAAAAGTTTCACAAGAACCCCTCCCCCCCCGAAAAGAATAACGGGCATCATGAAGAAGAAAACGTGAAACAAACATTGGAGTTAAGAGCAATGAGAACATGTACGAACCATATTTTCACAGTCAGACAGATGAAAGTTAATAATATGAATTAGCACAACATCAGTGAATATGCTATGTTGACTTCAAATAAGCTTATGGCTTGGAAAGGAGAAAATAACTATCTGAGGCTGTATTACTTATTGAAAGTTTGTACCGAGGTACTAGAGCATGTAATGTGAAGGTGTTTGTTTTTTTTTTTTTAATTTCGCGTAAAGCTACACGAGGGCTATCTGCGCTAGCCGTCCCTAATTTAGCAGTGTAAGACTAGAGGGAAGGCAGCTAGTCATCACCACCCACCGCCAACTCTTGGGCTACTCTTTTACCAACGAATAGTTGGATTGGCCGTTACATTATAACGTCCCCACGGCAAATACGTTCAGGAAAAAGAAGTAGAATGATCTGAGATCTAGAGTATGCAGATGATTTAACATTTCTTGCAGTGTTTATCACTGTGCAAGACGTTCTTCCTGCTACGTTCATCACTGAATGAAAGAATTATGAATGCTTAGAGCTTCGTGTGTTTGGAAAATGAAATAGAAGATAAAGGTGGCAGAAAGAAAGTTATTAGACAGTGGTTGGAACTAGCAGAAGTAGTGTTGGAACCAGCAGGAGTAGTGAAGGAACTAGCAGGAGTAGTGCTGGAACCAGCAGGAGTAGTGTTGGAACCAGCAGGAGTAGTGAAGGAACCAGCAGGAGTAGTGTTGGGACCAGCAGAAGTAGTGTTGGAACCAGCAGGAGTAGTGAAGGAACTTGCAGGAGTAGTGTTGGAACCAGCAGGAGTAGTGTTTATTAAATAAAACTTGTGTAAGTTACGTTCAAAACGAATAGACGTAAGACGTATAGAACAAGATAACAATGTATAATGTTTCAGTGTTATTATTATTTTTTCGCAGGAAGTTGCTCGTGGAAATAAGAGTAAGAACAAAGATTGAATGGTTTTTAATGGTAGGGGCGTAAGACATATTTTAGGGATACGTTGGCAACAGATAATGAGGTGAAGATAAAGAATGACCTGGAATTGTACAAATGAAAATGGGTGAACTGGCTTTTCCAGCTGATAAACTATGGCTATTGCTTACATCTCCAACTTTTGAGTTTTAAAACCCTTTTGATTATCGTAAGAACCTTCTAACGACAATGTGCTTGAGCGCTTGACTACCCCTCGAATTATTCTTGAATTTTCTGAGAAAATTTTCCATGGAGGGTATGATAGGGCTTTTGCTTATCCCTCTAATTTCTGTTGTATTTCCTGAGAAACACCTAACGGCGGTGTACTAGGAATCCTTATCGACCTTCAAATTATTCTTGAGTTTCTATTTACGGTATGATAGGACCCTTGCTCTATTCATTCTGATTTTTACAATGAAATATATTATTCATTAAAAAACTTTTATTGTTGATTTACTTCAAAATTCATATTGTGATTTTTATTTTGTTAGCTGAAGAACTGCCATTAATATAAGATGTGTGAATTATTTTATATTCCTTGTGTTTTAAATTATGACTTCAAAATAAGCATTCAATCTGTTGCAGTTACTAAACTAAAATCAACTTGTAGGCGACCTGGCTATTATTACGAAGTATTGAGTTAAAGGTTAAAAGAATAAATTAGAAATCCTTTTAAGTTGTTGAAGCTAAATGCCAAAATACTGCAAAAGAATTGTCAATGGAGGAATAACATAACAAAAGCAATAATACACTGTATTATAGTATAATAACCAGTAGAGTTTTAGCTTTGAGAAACAGAAATTTTAAATGTGTATTTTTATCATGTTGTGAAAAATAAGACTTTCAAATGGTAACTCCAATGTTTTGGCAACAATGTAATATTCGTGATTTGTGCAGATTAAATATAAGTTGGATCTTAAGAATTTCCTCATATTCACATGGTTTTAACAGACCCTTCGTGTACTTTGTGTGTTGATGCAATTAACCCGGAACCCATTTGGTACAGCGGTAAGTTTAAGAATTTACATCGCTAAAATCAGGGGTTCGATTCCTCTCGGTGGACTCAGCAGGTAGCCCGCTGTGCCTTTGCTATAAGAAAACACACACACAACACTTATTTGAGAAACAGCACTTGTAAGTTGTGTTTAATTAAACTATTAAAACACAGCACGAAGCAGAGAATGTGTGTGAGTGTAGATTAATAAATTGAACTAAAGGCGTTTAACACGTTAATAATATAGGGTAAATATATATAAATATATATATATAAGGGTGATTATGAAGTAGTTTTACCAAACAGGATAAGCTTAATCAATATTATATTCCAATTAACTGAAACCTAATAATAATGAAATTGATCGCAATTTCGAAGACAAAAACAGATCTTTGGTACAAAAGTTAAAACGTAACTTGCTTCAGACAAACTTTAAAAGATGATGAAAGGTATATTTTATTTCAGAATTAAAACAGAAAATTAATTATGTTTTTTATTCATTATTTAGTATCAATAGACGATTTGGATGCTTATAATTCAAATATAGCTTGTGAAACTTAATGAATATAAAAAAATGAACGAAGTAATAATATTCTTTTAGACAACTTGAACAACAAATCAAAATAAACAAACAATAGCAAAAAATTGAAAGTATGATTAAATGATATGAAATTATGAAGTGTTCCACTAAGCAACTCATTGAAGCGTTGGACAATTTCATTTCTTTTAACCCCATTACCCAGTGAAACGTTGCAGTACCTCACTTCCTATAACCTGTTGACTGCCAAGTATTTCAGCTGCTACAATACAACTCTAATGCTTCTTCATTTTGTAACTTTTTCGTGATGCCATTTTGGATCGAAAGTGAAACAATTTGTAAGTAGGTCAAATGCATGTATGGTGCTGAAATCTAGCGTTGAAGTTAGGTATTTCTGAGAACGAACTAACTCGTCCGTGGCACTGTGTTACCGATCGGCTTGGACGAGTTATCTCGTCTACGGCACTGAAGAGGTTAACACTGTTTTGAGCTGTTTTAATTTCATTGTGGCTTTGCATTATTCGTTATATTTTACCCTATTTTCAACTATTTTAACTTAATGAAACACTGAGGTATTTCACTTTATTTAACAACATTTTTGGCTTTATATTTTTTTCAATTTTAATAAAGTGATGAAATGTTATCCTTTATAAACAGTAAAATCCTCAAAACTGTATCAGACTCTTGACTAGAAAGTCTAGAATCCTATGAACTAGTTGAGGAAAGTGTTTTTTAAACAAAATTTTAAAAATGTGATGGATATTTTTAAATATCCATTTGTACATTCTCTTAACATGGCCAGGTGACTAAGGCACTCGACTCGTAATCTGTGGGTCGAGGGTTCGAATCACCGTCACATAAGACATGCTCGCCCTTTCAGCTGTGGGAGCGTTATAATGTGACGGTCACTCCCACTATTTGTTGGTAAAAGAGTAGTTCAAGGGTTGGCGGTGGGTGGTGATGATTAGCTGCCTTCTCTCTAGTCTTACATTGCTAAATTAGGGACGGCTAGCGCAGATAGCCCTCGTGTAGGATTGCGCGAAAGTCAAAATAAACCATCCTCTTAAATGGAATGGGCTTAATCTGTATGCGGTGTAAAAATTGGAAGGAACTATTGTGTGTTATTTTTCTGTATTTTGATAGATACAGGTATCATTCGATTTTTTTTCCAGTAGCACGATGGTATGTCTGCGGACTCACACCGCTGAAAACGGGGTTTCAAGATCAGTGGTTGGCAGAGCATAGATAGCTCACTGTGTAGCTTTTGTGCTTAATTCAAAAATCAATCAGTCAATTTTTTTGTCTAAGAACCCTCATAATAAGATAGCAGTAAGAAAGTTGTTAGACAGTGGTTGGAATTAGCAAAAGTAGTGTTTATTAAGTTGTGTACGAGCTCACGCTAGTATAGCGGTAAGTCTCCGGATTTACAACGCTAAAATCAAGTGTTCGATTCTCCTCGGTGGACTCAACAGATAGCCTCACGTGGCTTTGCTATAAGAAAACACATAAGCACACACTTGTGCATGGTACGTTCAAAGCAAATAGACGTAAGACGTAAAGAACAAGATAACAGTGTATGATGTTTCAGTGGTGTTATTATTTTTTTCACAGGAAGTTGCTCATGGAAACAGTAGTAAGAACAAAGATTAAACGGTTTTTAATGGTAGGGACCAAAACATATTTTAGGGATACGTTGGTATAATTAGAATATAACAGCAAAGTTGATATATTACTTAGAAGTAAGAAAACATAAATAATGATATTTTATTAACTTGTATAATACACTACATCTAAAGTTTAGAGAAATTCCTAAAAATACTTATTTTACGGCTATAATAAACAGCACCTCTTACCGTAGGTCTTAATTTTGGTAATATTATAGTCTATTTCATCTTCAATTATAGATTGCTTGCTAAAAGTATGTTGTATTTATTAAGGCTATCTGTCGCTTTCCCTAATGTTGAACTACTGACCAGAAGAAAACAGCCAGTCAATAATAATATAAATAGATTGACTGTCACTCTTATAACGCATTCACACCTTATAGTGTGGGAACTATTTTGTGGTGTCGTACGGAGTCGATTGAGTCTCACCAGTTCCAGAACCAATAGCGCTCGCTACTCAAGGGTCGAATCACGTCCCGCATAAAATAAGAAATAAAAAGAGACGTAACTGAACGTATCCTGATTTCATCGCTTCTTTCGCTGCTATGGGTAATAGAAAGAGGTATTTAAAAGGTAATAACTTTACTTTCCATACATTAAAAGGGGGGTGCATTTAAAAGAGAAGATTTTGCTTTTCATATCATGCTATTAGGGAGTCGACTATATCTCTAGCTTTTTATTCAATAACTATTGAAAACGGCTTAGAAACCCTACTAAGTTAAAATCGATGCCTCTGATAAAGCGAATTTTTAGGGAAAAAAATGAAGTATATGACAGGATACTTTAGGCATGAAGATATTCTATTCATAAACTAAACGTCTCTTTTCTTCAACACCTGGGGCTTTAAATACAAAAGACGATTGTTGAAACTCTTTACTTAAAGATTTCTTTCAATTGAAAACAACAGTTTATTGGTAAAAACTGGGCGTTAGACTATGACAGTGATGCTTCAGCTAATTTTCTACCGGATCAATCAACGCACAAGATAACGCTTAATAGAATCATGCTTATATTAATGGACTTTCTTAACGCAATAAAGGTGGGGCAATCTCGAAGCTAAACGGTCTTGTGTCGTGACTACTTTGTCAGATGCTAATGTTTTGTTTCCGCTGCATTACTTTAATGAAACTATGAAGAAAATAGCTTTCGGATGTCTTTCAACATTACTTTAATACAGCCAGTGTGTGTGGTCAAAGACACATCAAATTCGGTGTAAACGTCGAAAGTTAGGATCATTCGATGTAGTTTTGTCGTCTTTAGATAACAAATTAAGTTTTTAATACGATGTAACCTAACCTACAATGTTGAGTGATAATTTTTAGTGAATGAACAATTATGTTTTGCCATAAAGATTCCCTCACTGAAATGTCTGTTGTTTGAATTAAGCTTGGCAGACAGAAAAAGAAATTCATTAAAGACGTAAAACTCGAAAAAACAACAACACACATTTAAAACGTACCGTAACTTACAGCATATTTTCAAAACGAGACCCAAAACTCGAGTGCTTTCGAATAGTTGACTATTCTTCATCAGGAGAATAACTTTCAATAGATAAGACGACCTCATTTCAATGAAATAAGCTAAATCACGTCATTAACAAGAGAGGTGCAGTACCATCTTTTATGCTCTTGAATATTAATACAGGAATTAAACGTATTTATATTTATATTTTTGTTGAAACTTATATTTAAAATATTAGTTCGTGATTCAAAATATAAATAAAATGACGCAAAAATTCTGCTGCTTTAACAGAAGCTGTTTACATCAGAGATAAAAAAAATACTTAATGTCAACATAAAATATGTAATATATTATAGAACTGACTAAATTCAATTATTGTCATACATTAACATGATGTATACCAGACCAATCTGCCTAACAGATCTATTTTTTTTAATTAAATCGGTGAAGAAAAACTATTATTTTCACTTATGGATCAATCTGCGTCCTAGATTTATCTGTCTGGTATATTCTATAGATTTTCCAAGAATAACCTATCTACCAGCAGGTCTGTCTTTCACTATATCAATTCTTTATAAGTTTCCATCTAGTAAACAAATTCTTTTTTTGGGTGTGTTTGCTATGGCGGCTGTATTCAATACTGAGAATAAAGTTTACACTTCCAGTTTTATCATAACGCACTACCCATGATAAATCTCAGATTAGAAGTTCCTGCTGAACTATAACATTTTAAGAATGTTCAATAATAAAGGCAGAATGTATAAAGAGCAAGAAAAACTTCAACATACGTAGCTGATTCTGTAACCGCTAAATGCAACTTTAGATTAGCTGCAGTTGCTATGTAACCATTACAGTTTTTCTGTAACTAAGAAAAAGCCGCAGCCTTTTCGTAACCATAGAAACATCTTTAACGCTATGAGCTGGAATTTGACAAGATATGTGTTAGCAAATCTAAAATGTAATACGATAGTTCTATCAGAAAATATACCTAAATAACAACAGATGGTAATAAATATTTATAATTTTTCGTGATACGTACGTCTTTCAAAAGTATTCACCCCTATTAACAATGCCACATTTTCATGAAATACAAATAATATAAACAATTTTTTAATGAGCTTGTTTTTATACAAAACGCTAATGATCAAACTTATTACTATTATGCGTGAAGTAGGTTGAATGTCAGCAAAACTTACAAAGAGAAGATATAGATTGAAATTTGTTGATTGTATATTAAGCTTCGTAAGTCAGTACGTAGTGGAAATACCTTTGGCAGGAATATTTTGGATAGGTCTCTACCAACTTTGTACAATGGTCTGGGGTAATTTTTGCCCATTTTTCTTGAAAAAAATACTCCAATTATGACAAGTTCACTCGTTAATGGACTGAAATATTCAGGTCTCGCAATAAATTTTCCGTTGGATTCAAGTTTGGATTTTACTGGGCCACTCCAGGATATTCACTTTCTTTATTTGAAATCCACTTATTACGTCTTTTTAAAGTCATTATTTTGAAGCATGTCATATTTGACAAGAAATTTGTTTAATGAGAATTTTTATTCTTCTCACAAATAAATATATTTATATTTCAATCTGAGAGAAATAGGATCTGTCACCGCTAACGCTGTTTGACTAACGAGAGCCATAATAAGACACACTGGAGGTTTCAATTTAATTGAAAATGTGTAGAACACTTTTAAAAAGAGATAAGAGAAAAAATACACTATACTGTCTATACACCAGGTCTTTGTTTTTGTGAATTCAAGTTGTTTTCAATCATTCATAAACAACGCTTCTCACTTCATCCTAATTAACTTAATAAAACGTTTATTTGAACACCAAAAAACGAGAACATAATACAAATGACTATTAACCACTAACTTAATGAAGCTAATTACTTGAAATGAAAAGCTTTCCAATATATCCAGTTTTGGAACATGATGCTATCAGTGAAGATGCTAAACTAAAATAACATGTATATATAAGAAAATAAATAATAATATTCTACTGCCAGGATTAGTTATTCTCTCCAGCTTTAATAAAACTCTTAAACTCACGAAGGTAAAGTCGACCTCAAAATCCTTCGTATATCAGATACATGAATCATGATTCATTTCATCTGAGATGTATGTTAAGAAATAACTAATAAATTACTGATTTAGAGGTGGTAAGCTTCATTAAAAAATACATGTTTCTGAAACCTTTGATAGAACCAGCAATGTATAATCTCAGGTGCTTTGCAATATCATGCTTGTAAACATTTATGTTTGTCTAAATTCTACACTTAAAATATTTTGTTACCTCAGAAAACAAAGCTATAATAACAACATTATGCGGTAGCTTATTTATTTATTTTGTATAAAATTATTCATCTTTTGCTATATAATTCTAGATTTATATTGAAGCGATACAAGCTTAGAGACAGTTCATTAATAGAAAGTATTAGTAACAACAGTATCGATATCAAATTGCATGAAGGTTATTAGTTGTAATATATCCAGTACACTTGGTCTTTAAGTGACAGCAGTAAACTCTTTAACTTCAACTTACAGGATTAACTTGAGCTGAAACTGACATAACGTCTCACATTAAACTACTTGGAGTGGGAGGGGTTAACAGTTGGGGTTATATACCACATGTTCTCTTCAACAGCAAACAGTATGCACTTATATTATTCCATCATTTTAGTAGCTAGATTTTTAAAATTACCAAGTGTACCGTCCTGGTATAGCCAGGTGGTTAGGGTAATTACTTCGTAATTTTAGGGTCGCGGGTTCGAATCCCTCTCACACCAGAGAGATTTACCCTTTAATCTGTGGGGACGTTATCAAGCTACGTTCAATCTCATTATTCGTTGATAATAGAGAACCTCAAGAGTTAGCGGTGGGTGGTGATGACAAATTGCCTTCCTAATTGCACTGTTAAATTAAGGAAGAATGGCGCAGATAATCCTCGTGTAGTTCTGCGTGAAATCCAAAACAAACTAAACTCTTTACGTGTAAGTAATGTGCTGCTTTGTTTCCAGGTGTGTGTTTTTATGTTACAGAAACTAACTTACCAAAAATTCCTATCTTTTTTTAAGTCAGAAACTATTTTCATGTTTGATGAAACAAAATGTGGCTGTAAACCCGAAGTATAGGAAAACTTAGGGTTAATTTATATAAATTAAATGAATTATATAAGGTCGTGGTCTCGCAGTTTGGTGGAAGAGCTCATATAGGATTAAAACATTGGGCAGAACACGCGGATTTTTGTTGTTTCTGAAACTGAGTACATAAAGGATTGAACTACTTCATAGAACGGATGAAACTGCACTTGTAGTCATGTCCTGTTGGTTAGGGCACTCGACTGGCAATCTAAGGGTCACTAGCTGAAAGTGTGTAATGTTCACTAATTAGTTGCCTTTCCTTTGCTTCATCAGATAGTCTTCAAGTAGCTTTGTGAAAGATTCAAAATAAGCAAATCCATTTTGCCATTTGTGTGAGTTTATACAAGATTAAAACACTGATTAGAATGGGTAAAACCTTGTGGTTTGTGAACTCAAGTTCTTACGAATCAAGAACACTTAATGTGTGAAACCTTCCTATTTGCTTAATAACGGATTATATAAAAACAAAATCTTCTGATGTATTCTTATGTTTAAAAAAATCTTGATTTTCTTGGTTTAGTATTAAGCGTAAAGCTACATAAAGAGCTATCTGCGCTGTGCCCACAACAGGCATTGAAACCCGTTTTTTTAGCATTGTAATTGTAAGCCACTTACCGTTGAGTGGGGGAAGGATATCATTTTATTAATATATTATCCTCTATTATTAAAGTTTTATTTTAATAAATAAAATTAGGAAAACGATAGAGACATTTTGAGGACGAGAATTTTGAAATTGATTGTATTATTGATTATACGTAGTTAGGTTTCTCGTCACTAACGTAAGACAATTAGATAATTTAATTGCCAGGTTATATGGCAAAAAAAATCAAATAAAAGATTTCAGAGGATTTAATAAGCAATTGAAATAGCGGCAAAAAAAATAGATTTGAAAAGATTTAATTAGCAGATAATATAATGTCAAAATTAAACAAAATGATTTGAAAGAAAGATCCTTAGAGGCTTATTACTGAACTATATTTTTTATCAGAATGTACGTGAAAGAAAGCATGAATATTTCTCATTGCACCAATCATAGATGAGCTTCGAGATGTGTTGCTCTGTATCCACATGTGAATTTCAAACTGATAGCTAGAGAAGATAATCTTTCCCGTTGCTAAGGCCCAACTGATGAATTAAAACACAGAAACAGCCTTAACTTTGAAGCAGGCCCGGCATGGCCTGGTGGTTATGGCACTCGACTCGTAATCTGAGAGTCGCGGGTTCGAATCCTCGTTACATCAAACATGCTCGCCCTTTCAGCCGTGGGGGAGTTATAATGTTACGGCCAATTCCACTAATCATTAGTAAAAAAGTAGCCCAAGAGTTGGCGGTGGGTGATGATGGGTAGCTACCTTCCTCTAGTGTTACTCTGCTAAATTAAGGACGGCTAACACAGATAGCCCTTGTGTAGCTTTGCGCGAAATACAAAACAAACGAAACAAATCAAATAACTTGGAAGCAACTAGAAAGATATAACATCCCTAAGGTATCAGTTTTAAGTAGTCATTAATGGACCTGTAACGGCAGTAAAAGTCTAAAATTTACATCACATTTCCTTTTAAAGTTATGGAAACATAGGTTTGTTTCTTATCATCATCTTATGAAATGGATGAAAAGTATTATTGATTATGAATAAGTGCTTTCCGCAGATGTGTACAAATGTTGTGGTATTTTCAGTTCAAAACGATTTCCTGACAAGTTTGTCTGATAGAAATTCCCTCAAACAGCTCCAGAGTTCGATAATACACTTAAGTTTACGTGTGAGAATATTCAAAAATGTAGATACTTTAAATAAAATTAACAAAATCTATAATCGTTATCATATAAAATCGTTGAAAACTGAGCGCGTATCCACGTGCGACGGTGGACAGTCCTCACTCCGAGTTTTTCTTCCCGTGAGATGGATTTCCTCAACACGAGAGCACTGATCGAATTTCGAAAGTTCTTCTTTGTGCACGACTGGTTCCTGGGAGCAAAACTGATACAAGAAAAGCGCCTGTATTTTAAACATCAGGTTAGGTTTATTTTGCAGAGGACAGTGTGACCTCGTGACCTCTCTTCATAGCATTAATCAGCTCTGATTCATTGACGTCGTCCTTAGGACACCAAAGGATATTTCAGTTCTGAGTAGTTTTGAGCTAGACTCAAAATACACTAAAATAATCCTCGAGGGCTAAAGACGTCATCTATCAATAGAACAAAAGGTTAAGGCGAGTTGGATAAGATAATGACAATGACCGTAGATCACACGTTGCCTCCATGACAGTGTGGTAATTAAACAAAAAGTCGTGCCACTGTATAAATAGTATAAAACATGGTTTTTCTGCATACCACAACGTTAGTCCGTCCAAAAGCTAAACTCTACCGACCGCACATAGAATAACAAGAGTGTCTTTGTTAACAAGCAGCGTCGTTACCTGTATTGACACAATGTTGGCGATTTGCCAGGAACGCTTCGCTGAGTCTATACAAAAATAATAAATGGATTATTAGTTCAGTTAGTCGTGACTTAATTTTAGACAGCCTATGAAATAATATCAACTTCCTCTAGTAAAGGGCGCCATGAAACAAAATGAACACAATTTGTGGACGATTTTATTTGTAATAAATAAATGTGACTTTTAAGCAATGAATCTAATAAGGATTGGACCGAGTATGGCCTATTGTCTAGTGTTGTGGGTTGCATATCAAAAAATCAAATGATCGCGTGACGATGATAACCACCGCATTGTATACTTTAAGGATGATAGTCAGTGTTTTTGTTTATTCAAAACCTAAAAGAAAAACTATTTTAGAGGCCTAATTTGGCTGAAGGTCAGCATACGAAGCTGATGATTTAAAGATCCAAGGTTTGGGTCGCGATAATGCTGAATACATTCCACACGTTCAGGAATGGGTGCGTTATAATAGTGACAGTTATTCCCATTATTCATTATTAATGTAAAATTGAAATGTCCCTTGTGATCGCGAATGTTGCTGACCGGCTGCTTTCCAACTTAGGATAGTTAAGAATTAGGGACGGTTATATCTGAACTCTACTGGTCTGTGATCCAGCCATTTTGCCAAAGTATACATGGTCTGGGATGACCAGGTGATTAGAGCGCTTGACTCGTAATCTGAGGGTCGCGGGTTCGAATTCTTGTCATACCAACTATGCTCGCCCTTTCAGTCGTGGGGGCGTTATAATACGACGGTTAATCCCACTATACTTTGGTAAAAGAGTAGCCTGAGAGCTGGCGGTGTGGGTGGTGATGACTAGCTCCCTTCCCTCTAGTCTTACACTGCTAAGTTAGGGAAGATTAGCGCAGATAGCCCTCGTATAGCTTTGCGTGAAATTCAATAACAAAGAAACCAAGTATACAGAGGTGTCTTTCAGGTTGAAAATACTAACACTAATAAGAAATATATTGTAAACAGTTACGCTAAGCATTCAAAAGCAACAAAAAAACATGTATGACCCAGTTTACAAGCGTTTATATTAAAAATGAAATTGAAACTCAGAATTGCTATATATATAAGATTATTGTCCATATAATGTTTTAGGGGTTTTGCTTTATTAACAACAAGCTTTTCTCAGTGGTTTCTCCAATTCGTTGAAAAAAACTCGTTTTCCTTACTTTATTACATACAATAGCACCTTTGTCCTTAGAGGTTTTGCTGTGTTTTTATTTCTTTCAGCGTTTGATTATTAGCAATAGCACTTCGTTTCTACGATTGTGTATTATACTTTAACCCACTCACTTTCTACAGTTTTAAAATAAATAGATTAATACCATTTTATTAATAATTACTTCAAAAACATACTATGTTTAGGAAATGTTGAACGTAACTACTCACTGCGATGCACATCTTGATGCGTTCTTCAGATTCGTACATGTGCATTAGTAGTAATAGCAAGAACATAATAATAGTAGGACTGTATTTATGGCAGGACTATAGTAATACTGATGTATTAATGTTGGAACTATACTAATGAACTAACGGTAGAACTGCAACAATAGTATTACTATAATAATAATGAGCTGTAGTAATAGTAGGACTAGAGTAATAGAGAAGCTGTACTAATGGTAAGACTGTAATAGCTGAAGCACTGTAGTTTTTATGGTATTTTAGTAATGGTAGGTCTGTAGCAATGATGGGATAGTTGTAGTGATGGAGGAACTGTAGTAATGGCGAGTCTATAATTACATGACTCTTATCATTATTACATATTTTTGTGTATATATTTTTATTTTACTTATATCATTATTTCTTATAGCTTCCCCTTTAAATGCGTCGAGTCATTATGACTTAATGCAAGTATTGGTTAATATTTGTGGTAGCCACATTGTAAAGGCAAATAGTTAAAATTTATTGTATTGAATTTCTGAATCAAAGTTTCTTTTCGGTGTAAACATTGGTATAACAATAAACACCAATAAGATTACACTAACATTCCGTGCTCGTGTCATTGTAGTTTACATACATTTCTGTGTTCTTTTACGTGCACGAATCTTACCTTATGTAACAAAATCGATACGTATTTATAATTTTCAATTATACAGTTCATTTAGACAAACTATTTAGAAGAATATGCCACTGTCTCTCGCCTTGCTAATGTAGAGGAATTATATTAAAACTGTTGTTTTTAAGTTGGGAAATTCAATATTATGCGAATTAGATTATCGAACACTTTATCATAATAGTCTTGAGAAAATTTACCTAATGAAACTTAATAAAACTCAATCTTTAAAAGGGCAGGAACTTGGAAAGCTTTCTTCTGTACTTTCGACTAATTATCAAACAGTAAAAACATAAACATGCACTCTGTTTTTGTTACAACCCATTAGTAAGATAAAAATTCAAAGCCTATATCTACGTCATAAATTATTATTCCTACTTGCTGATTAACTCATACCAGCGTATTTTTAGACCTAATTAAACGCTTGGATGAGCTTAAACATACGTGAAAAGCAGAAATGTATTACGTTAATTGAATAATAGTTTATATTTTACATCCAGAAACATTAGTATTACAGAGGAGAATCTCTTTCGTGAAATCATTTCAATTGCTACATACACCTGATTCGTCATGACAAAAATCTTCATGTATTTTGTTAAGTATTTATTTTACACAAAATTATTGAATTTTGTACACACGCTCAGTATGTGTACATAGTCTGCTCGAGGATGTTTTTTTGTAATGGCGGGAAGATGAAACTCCGCCTCCTTCCTTCTCCCGTCGCGGAATTTAGGACGTTTTTGTTCTTCTGTGTTTTGTCTTCATCCAGAAAAAAATTCAGTGACAAAAATTCACGTTAAGAGACTTAATCTGTTCATTATTTGATTTGCTTATCAAAGTTAAACAGATACTATTTTACACAAATTAAAAAAAACACTTTTGTCATTAAACTTAAGGATATAGAGTAGATGTAAAAACTCTGATTAAATAATCTAATGATTCACATAGAAAACGGAAAACACTGTTCGTTTATAACAAAGTTTCCAATTTTGTGGGTTAATCTAGTTTGTTCTAGAATACCAGGCGGGATCGTATATATTGTAAACATCCACTTTACTCATCATTCCATAAATAAGATAGTTATTGCGTATTTCAGTTAACTTCAGAATATCTACGTCGAAAGTGTAAATTACAAAATGTATTGCGAAAATACCGAACAATCAAAATTCATAGAAACAATCATGAAGTGATAATATTATATATACTTTTACGAGATTAGTTTGTGTGTGTTTGTGTGTTTTTCTTATAGCAAAGCCACATCGGGCTATCTGCTCAGCCCACCAAGGGGAATCGAACCCCTGATTTTAGCGTTGCAATACGAGATTAGTGTGAAATCTTTTAATATCGAATGTCTTCATCAGTTTGTCCAGTTTTAATACTTTCTTGGGCCCAGCATGGCCAAATGGGTTAAGGCGTTCGACTCGTAATCCGAGGGTCGTGAGTTCGAATCCCCGTCGCAGCAAACATGCTCGCCCTTTCAGCCGTGGGAGCGTTATAATGTGACGGTTAATCCCACTATTCGTTGGTAAAGAGAGTAGCTCAAGAGTTGGCGGTGGGTGCTGATGAGTAGCTGCCTTCTCTCTAGTCTTACACTGCTAAATTAGGGACGGCTAGCGAAGATAGCTCTTGTGTAGCTTTGCGCGAAATTCAAAAACAAAAACAAGCAAACATATTTTTCGATACTTAAGTACCTGACAGTAGTGTAGTTTACAATCGCGAAGACAGGACGAATAGAGTCTTTGTTATTAAAAGATTCGATAGTCGTTGCACTCAACAAATTGCAAATAAAAAAAACTCATACACGCATATAGTGCGTGAAGCTTTACTTGCTATCACGTTTATAGGGGCGTGATAAACATAGAAAAAATAAAATAAAAATGATTGAGTACACCATTGGAAATTAATCTTCGTGCTTGTGAAAGATAAGATTATACTATGGCAAAATGCTATTCCAGGTGGACGAATTTTTCATGTAGAAACTGTTATACAAACACAATCAACTGTAAATGAAACCTAATGTCATCAGCTCTAACTTGTCATCCTAGACTAATTTTACGTGCATGTGGCGTATTTGATTATTTACGGTACAATATGTTTTTCAGCAAACATATTACTGTTCACATACAGTAATTGGTATATAGTATTATTATACCGGAATATACAGAAAGAAAAGGTCACGTGATATTCACATAAACCGTTTACATGGTAACTGTTTTGGTTTTTATGACGTCAGGAAAACCAGCGTAATATCCTTTAGAAGAAGATGAACCTATACATTCGATTGTAACTTAGTTCAAGGTTAGGAATTAAAAGTAGTAAGAAAGAAAATAAGGCAGTTCAAAATTACATCAATGGACTGAATGTTGTACTTGTACAAACCAACCGTCTTCATTTCTTCTGTCTATCTCTTTCTGTATTTAGATATATTTGTAAATATTACTTCACAAAAAGGAAATTTTGAGTTTTATTATGAAAGATGACAACTTTTGTTATATACTTCAGCTTCATATCCAAAAGATTATTTCGCAGAAATCCGTAAAACATTTTTAATTTACATTATAGCTGACTAAATTAGCTATTAAAACATGTTGCGAAAAGAAGTAACTATTGAAAAAAAATACAACAACTGTAGGTTTTATTTACAATTCCAAATAAAGAAATGCTTCTAGTTGGATTAATTTTAGAAAATGAACTCGATATATTATGAGAGGAATTTTTGAGCATTACGTAAAGATTGATTGCTAAATGATAACTTAACAATCTTGTGTATTAAGCATTACATATTTAAGCCTTTATCATCTTCTAGTGTGATAAACTAAAAAGCCACGTAGAGCTACCTGCTGAACCGAAACTACAAGGTCAAGGAAACTTTCTCAATACCAAATAACATTTCATACCTTCAATTATTTCTCATGTATTTCTGCGCGAAATTCAAAAACAAACAAACCTTCAGATAGAAAGTCATTGTATTTTTAGCCGCGGCTGGGCGGCTCTGACTGTTTTTTTCACTAAGTACAAATTTTTAGAGCATATCTCTGTCACTTCTTGACCAATATGAGAACTAATCACAATATTAGACTCAGGGTCCCCTATTGGTACAGCTTACAGACTCACATCTCTAAAAACTGTGTTTTGATTATCATGGTGGGAAGAGTACTAATAGCCCTTTATGTAGCTTTGTGCTTAATTGCACACAAACAGACTCAAGAGGTCAAACCCTTTCGGTTGATGTATTTGATAATGCCAAAGGTGTCATAGATTAATTTATTATAATCCTACCTAAAGATTTTCAATTTGAGGGTAGGCTGGTAGAGATCATAGTTGAGATATAAAATCAGATCAGGTTTATGTGCGTCTCACACTTTGGTGTGGGGAAGGATGCAAAAATGGAAGTAATTAAAGTTCCAGTGAAAGATATTCTTAAGTAAAAACAAAAAAAAAAACAAAACACTGCTTGCTTTGTATTAAAGTAAACAAAACAAAGAAACCAATACGCAAACGCCAGCAACTGAGAAAAGAGTACTCCTGTTTACAAACCTAGGTATTTTTCTACATAATAATCCTCACGTTGAACATCATATAAAATTAATATTTCGAAAAGTAGTGATCAACTAAGTTTGATTTATTGATTCCATGAAAAAGAAATAGCATAAATACAAAGCCTCACTAGACCATTAGAAGCACCCTTTTCGCTGGAATAAATACAAAGCCTCACTAGAACATTAGAGCACCCTTTTGCTCAAAGCCTCACTAGACCATTAGAAGCACCCTTTTCGCTGGAATAAATACAAAGCCTCACTAGACCATTAGGAGCACCCTTTTTGCTAGAATAAATACAAAGCCTCACCAAACCATTAGAAGCACCCTTTTCGCTGGAATAAATACAAAGCCTCACTAGACCATTAGGAGCACCCTTTTTGCTAGAATAAACACAAAGCCTCACTAGACCATTAGGAGCACCCTTTTTGCTAGAATAAATACAAAGCCTCACTAGACCATTAGAAGCACCCTTTTCGCTAGAATAAATACAAAGCCTCACTAGACCATTAGGAGCACCCTTTTTGCTAGAATAAATATAAAGCCTCACTAGACCATTAGAAGCACCCTCACTCACTAGACCATTAGAAGCACCCTTTCGCTGGAATAAATACAAAGCCTCACTAGACACCCTTTTGCTATAAATACAAAGCCTCACTAGACCACACCCTTTTCGCTGGAATAAATACAAAGCCTCACTAGACCATTAGAAGCACCCTTTTCGCTAGAATAAATACAAAGCCTCACTAGACCATTAGAAGCACCCTTTTCGCTGGAATAAATACAAAGCCTCACTAGACCATTAGGAGCACCCTTTTTGCTAGAATAAATACAAAGCCTCACTAGACCATTAGAAGCACCCTTTTCGCTAGAATAAATACAAAGCCTCACTAGACCATTAGAAGCACACTTTTCGCTAGAATAAATACAAAGCCTCACTAAACCATTAAAAGCACCCTTTTTGCTAGAATAAATACAAAGCTTCACTAGACCGTTAGAAGCACCATATTTGCTTCTGTATTCGTGTTAAATAAAATGAAAGATATTTTTTAATGACAAAGCTCAAAGATTTAATCAAGCCTATTATTTGTCACAAATTATAAAACGCAAGAATAGCAGTTTTAAAACACTAACACTTGAGTATGTTCATTTTCACAACATTATTTTATTGTTACTGTCGAGAACCGTAATCTCTCAGAAAAATAAGAACATTTTCCTTATACAATTACGTTACTTATTCTGAGAATATTAGATACACTTGAAGAAGCCAAGGCTTGACTTAAGGAATGGAATTTATTTCACATGTTTTTTTTCTTATAACAAAGCCACATCGAGCTGTCTCTTGTGCCCACCGAGATGAATCGAACCACTGATTTTAGCGTTCTAAATCCGAAGACATACTGCTTTCTCACCGGGGGATAATTTATATTACTTATATGTACTTAAAATTAATCAGCATTTGGTTAGTGAGTCATAATTTTTATTGTCTCAGATTTTCTTCTTACTTCGTTGTTTGTTTTGTTTTGTTTTGAATTTCGCGCAAAGCTACATGAGGGCTATCTGCGCTAGTCGTCTGTAATTTACAGTGTAAGACTAGAGGGAAGGCAGATAGTCGTCACTACTCACCGCCAACTCGTGGGCTACTCTTATACTAACGAATAATGGGATTGACCGTCACATTATAACGCCCCTACGGCTGAAAGGGCGATCATGTTTGGTGTGACGGGGATTCGAATCCGCGACTCACAGATTACGAGGCGAGTGCCTTAACCACTTGGCCATGCCGGGCCTACTTCGTTGTAGAATAATGTGAAAGTTTTCCTTGATTATGGATAATGTTATGTTGTATATTTTTTCTCCTCGCTAAAACGTGAATATCAATGTAAGCTTAATTTATTTTTCGATTTGCAGCTTTTCCTGCAACAATGGTGAGTAAATGACTGTACATTAAACCAAACAATGTTAATTATATAGCATTAAATCATGGGACACAATTCATCAAACCATACCTAAAATTTATCATACACTCTCATCTTCCATACAATGGTAAACAAAGCTGAAAGTTAAAAGAGTGAAATCAGGCGCATACTTTATCGTTACTATACCCAAGTTTAATCTGAATTACTACATTCAGATTAATTTTAAATCCACATCACGCATACAAGATATTTTCAGCACTGTAGACTTCTTCTCAGTTTCTCTTTGTTTTTGGCTTGTATATATTTACACGTGTGGAGATTGCAATACCTCCTATACTGTAAAATCAGACGCTGTCTATTAGTTAAGGCCAATGAACAAAGCTAGGAACTTCTTTAAAAATGCAAAAACATAAAGTTAGTAAATTTTGTGTCTCCTTTGTACGTCACCATAATGAAGAAACAGGACAAGAGCATGACCAATCAAATATGAATATCCTGTACAAGACAAACACTGATCTGGAACCATCAAATAAAGAAATCTTTCACACCAAACAGCATTCTCTTACACTGAATAAAACGCATTCTTCATTTAAATAGCAAATTATTGAATATGCGCATAATTTTTATTCTTACTACTCTATTTCTTTTGTGTTTCAGTTTTGGTTAAATCACTGTTAATGCAGCAGCGTAATTCCACAATTCAGTTAGGACTAATATAATTATATATATATTTGCTATAGATACTGAATACAGAATCTGCAGCATTGCGAAATGCTTAGCTACGTTTCTTTATTTAAATAAACAAAGTTGTTCATCATAAATCGCGTTTTTTCAAATTGTCAAACTCCATTTCCCTTCGAACACATTGATTGCTGATATCGTAATACGAAGATACGGAAATAATTCTTCAGTATTGACAAAGTCTCGAGATATAAGTTCACGAGCGTTTAGTTTTTCAAGCTGTCATAAGGGATAATTCAAAACTCCGTCACTTGTTTGATTGATGTTCGATTTGCAACCTTAGACTAGAAATTTTTCTTGCTGTAGGATTTTAATAATAGTATTATCAATTTAAAAAAGTTTTAGAAATACTTCGAATATGTTTACTAGGATAACTATTCAGTGTAAGCGTGGAAAGTGGGTAAATTATGAGAAGGAAAAGAGTCACTTGTCGTTTATATTTCTCAACATAAATCCATTATTAAACTATAAACATCCAGCGACACAAGTTTCAAGCCGTTCAGTCACATTTCTATAGAACAACAGCTTTTCTCTAACTTACATACCCCCAGTGACACAAGGATATATCTTCGAACTCACAACGCTAGAAACTGGGTTTTGATATTCGTGGTGGGCCCAGCACAGATAGCCCATTGTGTTGCATTATGCTGAACTTTAAACAAATTAGTTAGTTAGTTATCACCATTAGATTCCATCAAGGAACATAGGGCCGCAATCGCTTGCGGATTCTTCAACAAGTATTTAAGTGAGTAGGTTGTTAGCCCACTGCACCGAGCCGTCCCTAATTTAGTAGTGTAAGACTAGAGGGAAGGCAGCTAGTCATCACCACCCACCGCCAACTCTTGGGCTACTCTATTTCCAACGAATAGTGGAATTGACCGCAACATTATAACGCCCCCACGGCATGTTTGGTGCGACCGGGATTCGAACCCCGCGACCCTCGGATAACCAGTCGATCGCCTTAACACGCTTCGCCATGCCGGGCCAAATTGCTTCTGTAAATCATTAAATGGAAACTAGAACTTTATATTTTGTACACAGCACCAAACAGAGTGATATTATTTTCAACATCCTGAGTCTCATTCTGAATGGAAACATTACCGTTGTAAAGTCTATAACCTCAGGGTTCCAGTAAAATTGAAGTTAGTAATTACATTTGCTGGCATGAAACCGATTTAAATGCATCTGTTTTATAATTTCGCGCAAAGCTACTCAAAGTGAAATTAGAGAGAAAGCAGCTAGCCAATAGTATGCGCCGCTACCTGCTGAGTTACTACCCTTATTTGACCAAAAGGTTACAACAGATTGTTACTGTTATAGCGCGTCCGTCATCCCAAGTTGCAGAGAACTTTACAGCAACAGGATGCGAACCATGAAATCACCGATTCTCAGCCCAGCACGTTAGCCACGAGGCTACGTTCAGCGCCAATTCAATAAATGTTACAGCTTATGGTTTCCCAGAGCTGTCACACTCTGTCATGTGACCGAAATGAATAGGAAACCCTTCTCCCATATTTATGTGCTTTTTTGAACCCGTCATATAGAATCAGTAATTGAAAAATAGCACGCACGTGATTACTGGGTACGTGGAACGCGGAGGTGCTTATTGTTATAACGCATTACAAAATTATTCAACTTACGAGCTCTAGTCGTTTCTTCTGGCCCTCATAACTATTCAAGACTTTAAAATGCTTCTACGTTTTCATCTAATAATTCTCATAAGAGTATTTATAATTAATATAATAAACACTATATCACATATTTTCAAACAATTTATAGTTTTACGAGTCTTGAAATATTAACTTAAGGTTCAAAACGAATACAACAAACCAGCAAATAACCAGCTTGTGTTGAAGTTTTACTAGTAAAATTGGAAGGCACTAGAAAAAATTTATAGCATTTATTTACAATAAAGTTTCGCAGTTTTTCATTGCCGAGTATCAATAGACTCGTGATGCACGCATTTCAGTCATTTACGTAAGACTGTAAGGTTAATACAAATGTGATTTAGAAAACCATTTCACTGCCTTCCGATCCACCAAATTTCCTCTCGATTTCCTTGTTCTTTCGAGTAACTAAAGTTCGTTTCGTTTTCCGCATTGCGTAACCGTTAATTTTTATGTTAGCGACTTGACTTGCTGGCAGACGACACTGTAACACGGGTGATAAAAAGTTTGAAAAGTGTTGTATAAAACGATTGTAAGGTAATTATAGGTTAAACACCACTGATGATAAGGTTTGGCTTGTTTTAAATTTCGTGCAAAGCTACACGAGGGCTTTCTGCGCTAGCCTTCCCCAATTTAGCATAGTAAGACTAGAGGGAAGACAGCTAATCATCACCACCCACCGCCGACTCTTGGGCTACTCTTTTACAAATGACTAGTGGGATTCACCGTAACCTTTATAACGCCCCTACGGCTGAAATGGCAAGCATATTTGGTTCTACGGGAATTTGAACCTGTGGCCCTCAGGCTACGCGTCGAGTGCCTTAACCACCTGGCCACGCTGGGCTGATGATAAGGAGAAATGGAAATTGCGTATTATTGATTAAAGAGAAATGGTAGAGCGATTGGAAAGAGAAGTAAGTATTTTCTAGTACTGTTATTACGCTGCCTTTATCCGTATGGAAGTGCTTCATGCTAAGTTTCCAAACGTAAAACTGCCTTTGTTAATATTTTCCAGAAGAGTAAGGAACTTGTATATTTGTTTACCTTCCTACATTATAAAACAACAGCGACCTTCTGGGGATTTATGCCCTTGAAGCCTACTGAGGTCCTCAGGCAGAACTCAGATAACAGGCCTAAAATGTCTGCCTCTTTAATCCGGATAGGTTCTCATGATTTGTCGATTGAAATAAAAACAAAGCTTCAACTCGTTTGATTGGTTGTCAAGCAATTACAGCATAGGCCAGATCACTAGATTCGCAGCATTCTGACGCTAACATAGTCGGAAATACTATGCTAAGTTGTTGCTTACTGAAGGTAAAAATAAGATAGAAATAATTTAAACTGCTTATGTTGTTTTCCTCACTTCTTGCAATTTGGTTTTGGTTAACTTGTATGTTAGGCTTATTGGTTTATAATGCTTTTGAAATGTAAATCTCAACTTTTAATAATATGGTATTTATTATAGCATAATCGACACCAGTGGGAAACTATAGAGTTTGTAAATGTAAGCACTTGCGGCTTGGATACACCAGCGTTTTTCTTAAATAGAGCATATTTTAGTGTTTGTGAAATTAAAATACTATTTCATGTAACTGAGTTTTGGTATTTGAAAAGAAAGAATGACACATATTTTATTACTATTGTTATAGTTATGTATATATATATATATGTATATAATGTTATTATAATTATCATCTAGTCGTAATTAATTTCAAAGTCTCCATTGCAGTTAGCAGGAGAAAGTTTGTTTTATAGGTAACTTGTCATACCGCTGACTAGGAAATCATTGTGCCATAGATAATGAATATAAGAAAATGTATTCAGTTATATAAATATGAACAATCAGCTAGACTTGAAAGTTTGTCTTGCAGCTAGCCTAGAAAAATTTGTTCTACAACTAATTTGAAAGATCGTGTCCTGCAATTAATGAGCATAGAAACATTTATTCAGTTATATAAATATGAATAGTAGTCTCCGAAGGTTTGTCTAACTGATGGCTTGGCAAAGTTTGTATAATGTTCTCTGTTTACAAAAGACATTCAGTTAGCGTAGTGAGGTATGTACAAAGATATACGTTTATGAGAGACGTTAAGCTAATACGGTAAAGTTTGCACAAAGGTTTCTGTATATAGGAGAAATTTAGCTAGTCTTGTGAAGTTTTGTAAATTTGTCTCTTTCTGAGACACATTCAGCTAGTCCAGCAAAACTTCTATGGAGTTGTCTATTTCTGAGACACATTCAGCTGGTCTGGTAAAGCTTCTATAGAGTTGTCTATTTATGAGACACATTCAACCAGTGTCGTAAAGTTTGTATTTTTCTGCGAATACAAAAAAGGACAGTATTGGACTTTGGAAATTGAAGAAGAAATAGGAGTTATTGGAATTGTTAAATTATAATGCTTTAAAATACACATGTTTCTTCTAAGATACACTGTTTTATGTTATAATAACTAAATCTGTATAGAAATCTCAAAGAGAAAGCATTACCTAATTTCTTTCGTGAATGTATGCCTTACATTTTACAAGCTGTAATAGCTCTGCTCTGTGCCTTAGCGGGAACATTAACTACTATAATCAAGTAAATGCACTTACGAGGACTAGCCTTGGGTACACATAATAAGGGACGACAGCTCCGTTTGTACACTTGTTAACACAAATAAAGTGTGTTCAAATAGCTGAATGCACTAATAAAACCATACCATTCATAGCAAATAATCGTATATTTGTATCATTAAGGAAATAGTTGATATTTTAGTTGGTTAACGAATCTAGACTACTTAAAAGATTCGAAAAACACAAAGAACGATATACAACGTTTTAATATAATATTCACTCAGAACATCATTTACCAAAACCCTTTGAATCTATATTTTTAAACTATGCCTTATATAAAACTTTTAAACTATGGCTTATATAAAAATAATAAATCAATTCTTGCTCATCTAAAGATTGCATAACTTCTGTTATAAAATGAAAAAATGTTCCTTCAAATTACGAAGTTCTATAGATATATATCAATTTTAATGTACTGGTACGATACTTTAATAATATAATAATTTGTTGTTGTTTTTCTCTGAAACAGAGTACATAATGTATCACTGAAGTAACTACTCATTGGCACTTCCACTAAGAGCACGTGATTTTACGAGAGTGATAAGAACCAGCAATTTCAGTACTTAACATAATAGCACATGGTTAGTGACTTTATTAAATATACGTATAATCACATCGATTACGATATGCATGTAATCTATAAATTGAACATTCTAGAATAGTTTGGTGATTCGAATATGTAAGTAATTTGATTTGGTTCTGTTTTATAGTGTATGTCGCCAGTAATATTACCACTTCCATAATAAACTGTAGCTTGGACGCTTCGTAAATAATAAAGATAAAAACTAAAAAACTGGTTATCAAGTGCTAGAAATAAGGAAATCTGAAAAACAGCTATTGCTACTGGAAGCTAGGAAAAAGTAAAGTTGAAACTCGCCTATAAGAAGTTAAGAAGCAAAGTTGAAACACTGTTATGAGAAGTCAGAAGGTACCAGAACCTAAACGCTGGAAAATACGAAAGCTAAGAAGAATTGGAATTCAAATATGTCTATAAAAAGCCAGTAAAAGTAAAGTTTAAACATGCACTTGAAAAGCTAGGAAGAGTAAAACTGAAAAACGAAGGCTTTGAGAAGCTATGAAGAAGTAAAATTGACACACTGGAAGTGATAAGCTTGTTAAAATATGACTGTTAGAAGTTAGGGGGAGTAAAGTTGAAACACTGGAAGTGATAAGCTTGTTGAAATATGACTGTTAGAAGTTAGGGGGAGTAAAGTTGAAACACTGCTGTGAGAAATTAAGGAAAGTCAAGTTGAAACGCTGGATGTTAGAAGCTAGTAAGGAGTAAACTTTAACCGTTCGAAATTGTAAAATAAAATAAGGTAAAGTTAAACTATAACGACAAGAAAAAAACAAAGTTAAATATGGCTTTGAGAAGCCATGAAAAGGCAAAGAGAAAACGTTGCTATGAGAAGTTACTAAAGCTGAGTATCCCTGGATATAAAGATTCTATCTGAAAGGATAAATATATTGCGGTGAAGTGAACTCGAAACATAAACATGTAATGATATTTAACATTCGTTCAGATGTGTAATAGTTTTCTAATGCAAGTGGCTAGAAAGAAATAAGTACCAGAACTTTCGAGGTAACGCTTTTGTGAAATGTAAAACATGATTTAATATTGCACGTTCGTTAACAGTTTTGGCATATTCATTAGATTTGTTTGTGTTGATGAAGTGAAATATCAAATTGATTTCTATGTTCATGGAAAAAAGTGCATCGATTCTATAGTTGCACAATTGAATTCAAAATTATTGAATGCGTATTTATATGGTAAAAATATCTAATACACATTAGTTTTATGTTTTAAGATAAAAACACACTTGTATCATAAGCTACATTTTCAGGTAAATGTACTTTTACTGACAATGGAAGCTTACCTTGACCAAATAGAAATACTATTACAACTGTCACTGCAGAAACTAAACCACAACACTGCAGCATGGCTTGTAATAAACCAGATGACGAAAGTTGTCCGTTACGTAGAACGACTGACTATGATATCAGAAAGCGTTTCCGTGGTAACTGCTTTGGTACAAGCTAAAACAGTGCCCTCTCCTGGGAGCTATTGAAACTGTTATACCACTTTGGAAAAATGACAATTTTATTTTGAATAAGCCTAGCCAAAACAAATCAGCTAACGCATATTTCGAAAATAGTAGAACTTTTCTTTTGTTCTCACCAGTCTTAAAGTGTTTCGGTTTTGCTGTACAGAATGTTTTTAACAGCCAGTCGAGGGCTATCTGCGCTAGCCATCCCAAATTTAGCAGTGTAAGACAAGAAGTAAGGCAACTAGTCATCACTACCCACCGCCAACTCTTGGGCTACTCTTTTACCAACAAATAGTGGGATTGACCGTCACATTATAACGCTCCCACGGCTGAAAGGACGAGCATGTTTGGTGCGACCGGGATTCGAACCTGCGACCCTCGGATTATGAATCGAGTGTCTTAATTAACCACCTGGCCATGCCAGGCCTTAGGCAAAGGGAGTATATAAATTAAATTAGACATGAAAAAAAAACTCTTTCTATCTCTTTTAGCGCACGCATAATGTCCGACTTTCAGTAAACAGTTGCCACTTGGCTATGCCAGGCCACATATATTTGATGTCTCGATAAAGCTAGTTTTTGGTAGAACAGAAAATCGTGTTATACAAGCTAACCGAAGGAACATTTGGCTGGTTTTATCAATGGTGGTAAACTTGTAGAATGCTCGTTTGATTGTAGAACTAAGTGCGCAGAAAGGTTCGTTGTAATAATTATATATGCCATTATGTTATATATGTTATTGATGAAGAAAAACACTAAAACGTAAATGCTTTACGAAATGAATATAGTATTTTATACTTTATATAGAATCGTATTTCAAAAGTAATGGATATCGCACGAACTATAAGTAGTTAACCAGTTAGGTTCGATTAGAGGTCGTTGAACATAAAATTACTTATGAAATATATACTAAAATATTACCATACTTAACGAACCCTAGTATTATGGTTCCGAGGAAGTAATACATATTATCTGATTCAATCTGTAATTTTCTTTAAAAAAATCGCGACTTGGAAAACGAACTGCGATAATAAAAACGAGAACGGAACTGTTGCTTACAGTTCTGGAGGTCACCAATAAAACTCCTTCTTGAATTTTAGGCGAGTAATTAAGTGTAAATAGTAATAAAACTCGTAAAATTCAGTACAGTATAAAACTTTATTTCTTCAATAAAACGAATAAGAGAAATAACTAAGATATTTTGAAATATTAAAATAGTTTGTTCTGAATTTCGCTTAAAGCTACACGATGGTTATTTGCGTTAGCCGTCCGTAACTTAACAGTGTAAGGCTAGAGGAAAACAACTAGTCATCACCACCTACCGCCAACTCTTGGGCTACTTTTTTACCAACGAATAGTGGGATTGACAGACACTATTATAACGCCCCACGGCTGAAAGGACGAGCATGTGTGGTGTAATAGGGATTCGAAATCGCGACCCTCAGATTACGACTCGAGTGATTTAACCACCTCGTCATGCCGGGCCGTATTAAAATATTTTATATTTTTTCAATAAAGAACAAATATCCAGTTACGGTTTATAAACACAGGAAACAAAATGACCTATTTTTGGTATTTCGGGGAAAGTAAAGTTTACAAAATGCTAATTGGTCAGAATGAATTATCTAAATTTTATCTTGGATGAAAACGTATTAATAGTTTACATATTAATATTTTTTCAGAATATGTGTACGTAGGTATGAACACAGATAATTACAATATTGCGATTAAAGCTATTGCTGCATAAACTAGTGTTGACAAGCTTATAACAACTACATGTACGCCATTGTAACTAAGTGAACTCGTCAAGATTTAATAACAACACTGATACTTGAATGATTTTTAATGTGTTTATTTAGCTGGAAACTAAACAACATTAATTTACTATACAATCTGTAAGTAATGAACTTCATTAGTTCCATTCACCGTGTTAATATGAAGGATACTACAAGGCACATATAGCGAAGGGCTTACACGGTCAGTTGCATACACATACGTATTGCGAAACCTTGCAGGTAATGTATAGTTATATTGATTTCGAAAATCAGCCGAGTTGATTATGATACAGCTGGTGTTAATGCAGACTTAGCAGAGAACATTTTCTAAACCACATCAATTCTTTTGTTTTCACGCCGAATAGGTTCAGTTTCTGTAATAACTAAAGTTTCCAATGTGGTTTAGAATTCTCATCAACTTTTGAAAATTGAGTACGAAAACTTCGGATACCTGAATAGATTGCACCGGATAACAAAAACATTTTATCTGAAACTAGCAACAAAGGATAACTGCTTCTGAGCAATCTGACGATGTTAGTCCTAAAAATAATGTTGAAATTACTGATTGCTTCTAGTTTCACGATATGATAGATTTGTTAAAAATATATATATATCGTGAAAATAACTTTTTCTTTAATAACTTTATTTACTCATTGAAAATTAGATTTAATAATGTTCATAAACAATACATAATAAAAATATTAGTTTGAGAAAAATTATGAGTACAATCAGAATACATAATGAAAATACATTCAGACTACGTTAAAAAACAATCACCATGGTATTATTTTTTTCCAATTATCTGCTTGACATGTGTCTTTTATATATGTTTTTAGTTTTCCGCTGTAAGAATAAATAGTAATCTCCAATCATCGCAGGATTCCATTGATGTCATTGTTCCATTGTAGAAATATCTAGGTGGAAACACTCACCATGCTCATCGATCACTGCACCTAAATCATTTGGAAGTATAAATGAGAGTGTAAGAAGTGCACATTTGGTGACATCCTAGGCACCAGTTTTCTGTAGCTTTTCAGCATAGTGTCAATCGTCACAGCATAGTTTTCATTCCTTCTTTTCCTAAGAATATTTTGACAACTGGTTAGGATTATTTCCAGGCAGCAAGATCTTTCCAATTGAGTTCTATTTCAAAATCATCATTCACTGCCGTATCCCAATTAAGATACCTTCTTTAATTTTTGCTTCATTAATTTTTGGAAACTTGTCAGTCAGATATTTAAAACCGTTACTATCTTTGCTCTTTCCTTTTACAAAATTCATCATGAAATCCAGTTAAATGTGAACTGGAAGCAGAAACACATTTTGAGGATTCATTAAATGTTGATACTCAATATTCTATTTCCCTGATATGTAATTTGCTCTCACTGGCTATTCCTTCTTTGTGATATGACTTTTATCATCTCGTCTGTTCCAAAGACACAAAAATCAACAATGATTGGTATACACACTCTACAGGCCTAGCAGGAGTGCATTAACTTTTACATCGGTCTGGCATGACCAGTTGGGTTAAGACGCTCGACTCGTATTGTGAGGGTCGTAGGGTTCGAATACCCATCACACCAAACATGCTCGCCCTTTCAGCTGTGGGAGCGTTGTAATGTGACGGTCGATCCCACTATTCGTTGGTGAAAGAGTAGCCCAAGAGTTGGCGGTAAGTAGTTATGACTAACTGCCTTCTCTCTAGTCTTATGCTGCAAAATTAGGGACGGTTAGCGCAGATAGCTTTCGCGTAGCTTTGCGCGAAATTCCAAAACAAACAAACAAACAAAAATTTTAGATCACCACATACGTTCCATCTATGGTGATCATATTTGATGACCTCAAATATAGTCTGTAGATTTTGATAAGTTTTTTTCATGTTCACTGCGAGCGTACAAGAATTGATGGCTTAGTGTTCCAATTGTGCAGAAGTTCGGCTTTCAGACTGACTTTAGATGAGTCAACAAAAATATCTCCATTCTTGAGGATGATGTATAGTACCCACTAATTCTTCTATTAGTTTATAAACATTTGTAAGGAAACACAAAGTACCTTACATGCTGTAGTGAGAAGCAAGACTTTGATGGTGACTTTGGTAAATTGAAAATCTTTTTCCTGGAACTAATAATTTTCATTGCTCTAAGCCAGAACACGCTTTTCATGTTGCTTTGATAGAGATAAGGGCAATTCATAAATCAGATCATTTAGCTCTTCTTGTATGATGAGATAAAGTAATTTATGTTAAGGCTTCGCAGGAATGTAAGTCCTAGATGAAGAGGATGAAGATGATTCATTTCTTCTTCGCAGAATAACTCTTCTGTTTCCCAATTCGCTACTGCATTTGGCACTGAAAGATCATCCCCTTAAGACATTGATTTCATTGCAGATGTAATATGGGGATATTTAATCTATTATTTTGCCTGAGTATTTAGAAACATTAGTCACACAAAATTAACAGCCTGTTGGTTGATCTTTGGGCTAACGCCATATCATGGTAACTACAAATGGCATGCTTGCTGTCTTCTGACTTAGCTACTGTGTCAAGCCAGATGCGCAAACTATACAACTCACATGTGGAGCCATGTGTTTTTCTTGCTCACCAATTTTACACCCGAAATAGTGGTAGTAACTTATCTATACCTTCTGTTTGATGCTCTTCCTTTGTAAAACTGTTACTTATTTTTCACAAATATAGCAGATTGGGTAACTTTTGCAATTTCGGTTTTACTTTAACGGGAGGCAGCCAGAATTTGAAACGATTTTCCAAAAAAAAAAATTAAAAGTTACAGAACTATAATCTAAAAGATTATAAGAAACAAAAATTTGCAGAATTTTAATGTGTCGTGAATATCATGCAAGGAAAAAGATCTGACTTTGTTTTGACTGCGTACAGAGCAAGGCAAAGTGACCAAATGAGTGAGTGAGGGGGCAACTGAGAAAGAAAGAGATTCCAAATCTACAACGCAAAATCTTATAGAAATTTACATAAGAACAAATAAATAATTTCTCTTAAAAGTCGGTTACCGAGAAGTAAATATCTGGGACTGTTCAAAGACAGATTTATCTTCCTATGCTACGCAAGGGGTAGTTATTGTTTGTCTAGAGATTATATATATTAACTATAGCGGAAGGATAATTTTACTTGCCATAATCACAAGGTTTTAATGCACGAGGTAGGTGATATAGGCGTGGAGTATGGTGAATGAGGCGAAGTTTCCCGCGAGGTTGATGAAAGGACGAGAAGAAACAGTGCGATATCAACAAACGGGCCTTTTTAGGGCCTGAAAGGGAGCTGTAAATCCATATTTTATGGCTAAGATTTACAGCTCTGATGCCTAGAATTTAATAGTGAGGAAGGAAATGGGAGAATTCCGAGAAAACCCATGGGGGCGAATTAAAGTACGTTCAGTGCCCAGATAAAGTGGAGACTGGAGTTATGATGAAGTGATAAACTTTAAGAATAGTGTGGTTAGACACTCTATAAATATAAACTTTAAAAATACTATGGTTAGATACTCTATAAATATAAACTTTAAAAATACTATGGTTAGATACCCTATAAATATAAACTTTAAAAATACTATGGTTAGATACTCTATAAAGATAAACTTTAAAAATACTAAAGTACACATATATGGTTAGACATTCCATAAAGATAAACATTAAAAATACTAAAGTACACGTATATGGTTAGACATTCCATAAAGATAAACTTTAAAAATATTAAAGTACACGTATATGGTTAGACATTCTATAATTTAGTCAGAATTAGTTTGTGTAAATGTTGTCATGCATGATATTGTATGGCGAAATGTATTTTATTCAGGTAAGTGGGGTAATTGCTATAGTATATAGGTAGTGAAATAGTTAGGTTTCTGGTCCTAATATGGTAAGTTTCAACTAGTTTGAGTAGTTATAAACTTGTTGCTGAGAGAGAGCCGTCTGATTCTGCCCTATCTTAGCTCAGGACAGAGGCTTCTTTAATGTTCTAACAAACTGAGCACGTGAGGGTTTCGTGATTCTTGGATGGAATAGGTGACTGTGGGAATGAAGCAAAAGTGGTGCAGTTCGCTACCATTTTATCAAGAACAAATAGTATATATGAACAATATATTTGGAATTTTATACTAATACACTATAGTCAGTGTTTGATGTCATCAAAAATGTTTGCCTTTTACCCAACACACTGTTTAAGTGAAGTTAAGTTTTCAACATAAATTTATGTTGGGAACTGAGCAGCAATATTTTTCCATATCAATAAACTAATGATTTGCTGATACAAAAAACTGACGCCGTAATTAAATATTCTATTAGCACAAAGACACACTCTTGTAGATACAAATATGTCAAAAAAAGCTTGTTTAGTGAGAAATCAGACCTGAACAAATGAATAGTAAGTTCAATGTTTGTTTGTTTGTTTTTAAATTTCAAGCAAAGCTAGCCATATTAAGGCTATCTGCGCTAATCGTCCCTAATTTAGCAGTGTAAGCCTAGAAGGAAGATAGCTAGTCATAACCACCAAATGCCAACTCTTGAGCTACCAAAAATAGAGGGATTGACAGTAACATTATAACGCCTCTACGGTTGAAAGGGCAAACATATTTGATTTTCAATACATTGAAACTAACTATGATAGTTGACCTAAGAGGTTTAGCTAATTGTCGCATAACCAGACTTTTATGTAAGTGTGTTGGACTTTGAACGTTGTGACAACTGTAACCTCTTCATATGCTAGTAGATAGCTGCTATATTCAAAGCCGACGAGACCTTTCGCCAGTACTAGTTTTCATCAGGCTGGTTGGGGTACGACAGACATATTAATGTTAAACTGTAACAGTTCTACATTGTCCAGATGAAAAAAACAACAAAAAACATCTGTTATATTGCTAACGGTTTTTTTTTCTCCGAAAAGCATTTCTCTTCAAGACGACTGAGATACGAGAAAACAAAAGTTGCTAAAACGTTTATTTGGACTTATTAAACAGTTTACCTGTCAGGAGCTATCTGAGGACCACTAAAAATGAAATACTTTAGAGATTAGATGGGTGAGAATGGAATATGAGATGCTAGTATCGTAACCAAATATTGTTTTAAGCTTAATATTTTTACAAAGTAAAAGTTTTGTTCATAAACTACAATTTCAGTTATGTTTTTCGTACACTATAAAATTTGTTCATATGCGAGTTTGTTTTAAAAAATAAAGCAACTTCAGGGGTAATATTTCCTGTCAACCGATATTCTATTTGCAATGAACCAGTGGTAATTTTGAGAGTTTATAAAGTTAGAAATCGAGGTTCGATCCCTGCATTGGGAGCTATGCACAGTATAGACAGCCTTTTATGCAACAAGATGTTTGACAAAAATATGAAATCTGCTGTGATACATACAGAATTGCGCTCGAAACAAACAAATAAACAACCGTGATTAAATAAGGCGGGTTACAAGGAAAACGAATTCTTCTGTTCGACGCTTGAGGTTACAACCACAAGTTACATCCTGTTCGAAACATTCATGCTATTAATCACTCAAGAATTTTATGAAACAATATTATTAAGATACAAGTGACAAGTGTGACAGATTAATAAACGACACGAACGATTCTTAAGACTGTGCAGTCATTAAGTGGAAAATAGCCTTCTATCTTGAGCTGCGAGCAGATGTGGTGTCAGTTTAAAATAACAAAATACAGCTTATGTATTAACTAACTAACCAAGCTTTATAGTGCCTGTTCACATTATTATTACAACGTCAATCAGGATGAAGAAAACTGTTTCCATGACTTTCGTTTGTGTTATTCATGCGATGAAATATTTCAATTCACAATCACGTTTAAAAACTTATTGATTTACATTAACGACGTATTTGTTTAAGTTTATAAGTACGTATATAAAGCTATATGTCTTCGATATGGCGTAACTTCTATTCAAATCAGTAATTATACATAGAATAATAGACACTTAAAACAGAACCATACTACTTAAAGTATTAACTGTATTTAGAAAGTTAGGGACCTTCAGTATGACGTCGATCCTACTTAAATTTATAATTATTTCTATGACGGTAGACACTTAAAACAGAACTATCATACCTGTTTAAATCCAGAGATACGTATAAGAACTACCAACAGTAGTGTCGATTCGGATCCTGTTATAGTGTTTATGTCTTAATTCCAAACGAACCATCCTGTTATCATACAAGTAATTTTCTATACTAGCTCAGTTTTGCTTACTAACGTAAACACTTAAATTTTATCTTAATAAATGGCGTTACCGAATTACTACAACAATGTTATTTGTTGCAAATCTGATCAAAATACTTGGTTATTTTTAAAACCATAAAAACGCTTTGTTGAACCTCTTTGAGGTTTAGTATAGGCATTTCCTAGTGTTGTTTGATGTGGCATAGTTAGGTGTGGTGCACAATATAAGCATTTAACAGTCATTTTACATGGTGTGATACATACAGCGAATTCTATACATTATAAGGACTTCCTAGTGTCATTTTGAATCATGTGAAATATAAGATTTCTAAGTGTCACTTTACATAATGTGACACATACAGCGTGTAGTACACAATATAGGTATTTTCAGGTGTTGTTTTACATGTTGTGACGTATGACGTAGAGGAAATAAATCTTGCTAACGAGGATTTTTTTCTTCTGTACCAAAAGGAAAGGAATTATAATAGAAAAACCTTATCTCAACAATTTAATAAAATATTCTTAGGTAAAAATTTTCAGAGAAAAGTACAAGCTTGATGGAAAGAAGACAAGATAATAGTGAGACACTACTGTCTCGGACAGAAAGAGAACAGAAAAATAGTGAGGCACTACTGTCTCGGACAGAAAGTCCACAGAAAAATAATGAGACACTACTGTCTCGGACAGAAAGCGCACAGAAAAATAATGAGACACTACTGTCTCGGACAGAAAGAGAACAGAAAAATAGTGAGACACTACTGTCTCAAACAGAAAAAGTTCAGGAAAATAGTGAGACACTACTGTCTCGGACAGAAAGAGAACAGAAAAATAGTGAGGCACTACTGTCTCAAACAGAAAAAGGACAGGAAAATAGTGAGACACTACTGTCTCGGACAGAAAGAGGACAGGAAAATAATGAGACACTACTGTCTCAAACAGAAAAAGGACAGGAAAATAGTGAGACACTACTGTCTCGGACAGAAAGAGGACAGGAAAATAATGAGACACTACTGTCTCGGACAGAAAGTGCACAGAAAAATAATGAGACACTACTGTCTCGGACAGAAAGCGCACAGAAAAATAATGAGACACTACTGTCTCGGACAGAAAGAGAACAGAAAAATAGTGAGACACTATTGT
Source organism: Tachypleus tridentatus (assembly GCF_004210375.1). Classification (NCBI taxonomy): domain Eukaryota; kingdom Metazoa; phylum Arthropoda; class Merostomata; order Xiphosura; family Limulidae; genus Tachypleus; species Tachypleus tridentatus. Next base: position 38,667,480 of record NC_134836.1, read on the forward strand.
CTCGGGCAGAAAGTACACAGAAAAATAGTGAGACACTACTATCTCGGACAGAAAGAGAACAGGAAAATAGCAAGACATTACTGTCTCGGACAGAAAGAGAACAGGAAAATAGTGAGACACTACTGTCTCAAACAGAAAAAGGACAGGAAAATAGTGAGACACTATTGTCTCGGGCAGAAAGTACACAGAAAAATAGTGAGACACTGCTATCTCGGACAGAAAGAGGACAGGAAAATAGTGAGACACTATTGTCTCGGGCAGAAAGTACACAGAAAAATAGTGAGACACTACTATCTCGGACAGAAAGAGAACAGGAAAATAGCAAGACACTATTGCTGCAGAGAGAAAGACAGTAAAATAGTAAAGCACCATTGTCTCACTTGGCTATTGTTCTAAATGCTGTTTCATTTTGCTTCAGTGTATAAAAGATAATTTACACTTTCAACTCTCAATTCCTAATACTGAAGCATCTTAAAGTTCCTAGTTTTCACAGCTTCTAAATCGTAAAGTTCAATACAGCTAGGCATTATAAATGTATTTCAAACTCTAAATGTTAAAATCCAAATAGAGTAATGTGTCGCAAATATCTTGTTCAAGATTTATTATTACATGTTTCAGAGACCACTTTATGTCATAAGATTTTAATAGAATTTAAGATAACCGTGATTATATATTTATGATATCACTGAAGCTCGTAACACTTTGTTTGTTTGTTTTGAATTTTGCACAAGGCTAAACGAGGGCTATCTGCGCTAGCCCTCCCTAATGTAGCAGTGTAAGACTAAAGGTAAGGAAGCTAGTCATCACCACCCACCGCCAACTCTTGAGCTACTCTTTTACCAACGAATAGTAGGATTGATCGTAACATTATAACACCCCCACGGCTGAAAGGGCGAGCATGTTTGGTGTGATGGGGATTGAAATCCCCGACCCTGAAGTTACGAGTCGAGTGCTTTAACCACCTGGCCAGTCATACGGAAACATCAAAATGACAAGTTAAATGGGCCCGGCATGGCCCAGCGCGTTAAGGCGTGCGCTTCGTAATCTGAAAAAACATGCTCGCCCTCCCAGATGAACGGTCAATCCCACTATTCGTTGGTAAATAATAGAAAGAAAAATGTTTATATGAGTAGCTTTGTTAAATTCCAAAAAACAACAACAACAAACAACGACAAGTTAAATAATAATAATAAACAAAGGTGTACGTAACACGCAGATAATAGAAAAAATGTTTATGTGAGTGATTAGTCAAATAATGATAATAAACAAAGATGTACGCAATACGCAGATAATGTAAAAAAATGTTTATATGAGTGGTTAGTTAAATAATAATAATAAACAAAGATGTACGCAATACGCAGATAATAGAAAAAAATGTTCATATGAGTGGTTCATGGGACAAGTCTTATAGTACACTTATTACTTGAAACTGTCAGTGCTCAGTAAAACTCATAATAACAGAATTTAGGAAAACAAAGACAATTGTACGTTTAATAAATATTGCATTTATTACTGCCATGGTTTCACCAATAAATAAAATATTTGTGACACGTACAATTGTCTTTGGTTTCTTCAGTTCAGACTTTTATATCAGTTTGTTTGAAAAATACTATCAACAATTAGGCTATAATAAAATATCAGAGACTAATAAACAAAACTACGTATATTATTTAGGAGCATACATTAAGTTTCCTCAAGTTTTAAATACACTTTTTAATATACTTGAAACTTTTCGGGTAAAATTAAAAGTTATTTAACATCATGTAAACAATAGTCTATAAGAAGTTGGATGCTGTATGCTGCTCCCCTAATGATCATTTTATATTAGTACATGGATGACTGAAAATTGATCCTTTCATATTTTGTCAAACTATGACGACTCGTGAGATATAACAATAAAATACAAATCGGTGATGAAAAGTAAGTTTCTTATGTTCTCGAACGTTAATAGAATACGACATTAAGGGGCAAATACATGTAGATATAAATTCGCAAATTACTGATTGCTGAAAACGTTAAATGTCATACAAACTACATACTAAAAGATGCTATGTTTTTGTGAGAATTTTCTTCAAACTGTGCATCGACTTGTGATACGTTTCGTACGAATATCATTAGGTTTTGGGTGGGTAGAATGTATTGAAATTTAATGTTAAAAAAACTTTACGTAAAATTTGAATGCATAATTAATGAAAACAAGTGAAATACCAAAGTATTATTAGAAGAGGTTATGTGATTTTTCTTTCTTGTTACTATAGTATTTTTATCATTTAAAGGAAAATAATCGGATACCGACTAACCCAAGTAAACCTACATTTAAGTGCGGCTCATTATTGTAGTTTTTTTATGATTTGTGGCTGACTTGTAGTTAAACATAATAGGTCAAAGTCAACAATTTGCAAAATACTTTGTTAAACGCTTCTATCCGTTTGACCAAATTCATTCCGAAATTAATCGAACATGAATAAACTATGCTAAATGTAAAACTTATAGCTCGTTTTCACGACATCAGAAAGAACTAGAAAGTTACAAATACGTATTGAACCCTGACGAACACGCAGTAAAGTTAATGAGCACAGGTTTGTCTGAGAGTGACAACAAAACTCTGATCGATCCTGGACCGTTTTACTGTTATTTTCGTGAACTTCTCCAACTTACTTGGAACTAGAGCAGAATAGGTATTGACGAATAGCTCACATGAGAGCTCTTTGTGCCTTGTGAAAATACCAGTAAAAGTATCTACTACAACTGGGATGTCTCCTGTCAAGAAGCTTCTATTTTACTCCTCACACAGAACCCAGGGGACACTTATATTGTTCTTCGCACCGAATCCAAGGTATAATTTCTTCTGAAGAGTGACAAATGTTCAGAGGGTTCGGAAAATAAATGAGGGAATCCAGACAATTCATGCGTTTATCGCTATATCAGCTTAATTTGTTTCTTCCAGGATGCACATAAACCAAGCACTTTAATTTTGATCAATGGCTACACAACCTACGAAATGCTGTGAAGTAAGTACCTTTATTATCATATAGGTTTTCACAGCAGTAATAAAAACAACCATACCGCTAATCTAGTTATGAACTAACGCATTATTTCTTAAAAGTTGTAAAGTATAATGACGAGTTATGCATTTAAAAAGTGTAAAATACTCTAACTTAAATTCATATATAGAGAGTGTGTGTAACAATGTGCATAGTTTGGAAATATTATGTTCTAAGTTTGTATATTATGCAACATGAAATTCTGCTTTCTCATAATCAATCAGTGTATCGAGGTTAGTTACTTAAGTTCTGTTTATATTTAATACTTTGTACACGTTAAATAAAATTCAAAATCGTATTCGTTGTTTTACTAAAATCAGGGGTTCGATTCACCTCGGTGGATGGACTCAGCAGATAGCCCGATGTGGCTTTGCTGTAAGAAAACATATACACACATTCGTTGTTTTACTTTGCAATGTTGTTTAATAACCTTTATCAGCTTTGATCGAAATTAATATCTTCAGGAAAGACCAAATGCTATATATTATATCACAAGTTGTATTCATCATACTCATAATATTACGAATGTCCTTGGTATAAATGCCTTATAGACTGAAACTTAAGTGTCTTGAAATTATTTGACAAAAGCTTAGTTCTTAAAGAAAATATACTATGTTCACGAAAGTTAAGTGAAGCAATCTTGAGATATAACATAATGCTATGTAAAGTATCTTTATTTCTATCATCTGAATTTTTATAGAATATATTTAACATGTGCACGACAGTAGACTGGTCCCTGAAAGCTGAAAACAGGTGAAACTGTCTTTCTTATTCAATATTTTACTTTATTACTGACGCTCATTACTAAGGACATCTCAGCCCTAATATTGGCAATTTCACGCTTAGGGAAGAGTTAGTGACGTTCAACCTAGTTTACTAAATTAAAGAGCATGTGTTTCAAGCTTTTTTTTAGAGAAAACGTCAGCTGACCCCAGGAGTCACTTTTTGGAACGACTACACTAAATCATAATAGATGATTCAATGAATCAAGCTTCTGGGTTGGATATCACAAAGATACAACATTACGTTCTTGTCACTTCTTCACAATGAAGTACTTCAAAATATCTAACTGTAATTCTCGTTTATCCTAGATGTTACTGATGATGAGCACTGGAACAGCTGAGCTGACCTGAAAAAGGCCTCAAAATAGAATCCGAAACGTCGTATCCTTTCTATTCAACAGACCACTGAAGTTCATTAAAGTTCTCACGCCTGATAAGTTAATTTTCTGTCATAATCTGATCAAATCAGAATTTATTTAGCAATGTAATTTTCACTACGGTTAGATTAACTGTGCAAATACTGGAGTTCCGCACTAAGACCAGCTTATAATATTTGTTTACAAAGACAAGTAGTGGAATTTCTTTCCTTGTTTTCGTTTTAAGTACAGCGTTCTCTATAGTGCCGTTACGAAAATATTACGCACTTTTATAATAGTTTTAATAAAATAAATTGATCTCATTTTTGAGATATATTATCACGCCCACGTCACAGCGTCGCGGAATACCTCGTTAGTTTAATTATTTTAAGTACGAACAAAGCAATCTGTTTTAATATGACGGAAAAAGTAAAGTTCTACCAGACAAACGTTTTGTTACAAACGCTTCAACTCTTTATGTGTTTGTAAGAATATTATTTTAGAGCATGCTAGCGATTCTTTTGAAACTATTCTGAAATGAATTTTCATGAAAATGAATTTGGAATTGGCAATGAGGAATAATGTGTACAATCAAACTGATGAATAGTGAATGCTATGATTGGAGACATTAACTATATATCTATATCATATTTCTCCAGCATGGATTACAAAACACAATATTGATGTTCCAGCCTTTTAACATGCGTAGGTACATATTACATTTTGAATGACAGACGTGTTTAATGTACCAGAACAAAACAGACGTCACTTTTCAAAGAGATTTAAAGCTTGTAAAAATAGAAATTCTTGAACAGTTTAAGTTTAAAACACATTACTGATGTTATTCTGTTTTGTTGTCAGTGTAGGCTAACTGATATATAGTTTGTTTGTTTTTTTTGCACAAAATTTTGCTTATGCTGTTAGAGGTGTACTGAAATATAGGTATATCTTCGAACAGGATTATCTCGGGTATTAATTTCGTTTGTTTCACGGGGATGGTGGGACGACGTGCTTGTGCCTCAATTGCCATTTAAGCTTACCGAAAACGAGAGTAGTCATTTGTACCACAAGTAGCATTAAACGTCAGCTTAAACATTAAACGTCTTTTGACGTTGATTTCACGTAGTAGAAATTAAAAAGGTTACTAAACTTGTTTGTTTTGAATTTCGCGCAAAGCTACTCGAGGGCTATCTGCGCTAGCCGTCCCTAATTTAGCAGTGTAAGACTAGAGGGAAAGCAGCTAGTCATCACCACTCACCGCCAACTCTTGGGCTACTCCTTTACCAACGAATAGTAGGATTGACCGTAACATTATGACGCCTCCACGGCTGAAAGTGCAAGCACGTTTGTTGTGACGGGAATTCGAACCCGCGACCCTTGGAATATGAGTCGAGAACCTTAACCACCTGGCCATGACAGGCCCATTCTTTCAGAAATATAAAATATGAATTTCATTATGGCTATAATAGTAAAGTAAAACTCTGAGTACTTTGCACATAATTATCTATAATACTAATACAGTAAACTGATTTATGAATTCGCACTGTAATACATCATGCATACTTCTCAACTGGATACAGTACCTTTACTGAAGTGATTAAATGAATGTTTGCTATACAACAATCATGCATCACACACTTAAAACATGACAGTAATACACATGTGTGACAGTTTTAAAACAACATAGTTCACCAGTTCAACACTGGCTAAATTTCATTAGAATGTGTTATTGTATTTATAAGACAGTACAAAAACGATTACACTTCCCTAATACGCTGCATCAGATGTGGTTGCTAAATTCTCCTCTGGAATGCTTTGAACAGAACACCCTTTTCTCAGCAAAACTCAATACGGGAATGTATATCCAAGGAGATGTTTGCATCGACATGACCTGAATTCTGAAACCTGGGACGTGTTACCTGACTGACCCTCCTCTCGTAGGCAGTATTATAAAATCACATTATTTTCTTTTCATTTCCCGTACATGTTCATATTTAGGGACAATTTAACTGAAATACAACAACCACAATGGATTACTTGTCACAATAGAGTTTTCTTACTTGTAAGTTTTTTTTTTCACTCATATTGTAGTTTTCATATTTGTATTTACAGCAAAGTTGTTAAGATTTTTTATTAACTGCTGCTATCTCTAAGTTTGAACAACCAGCCACCGCCAATTCTTGGGTTACTCTTTTATCAACGAATAATGGGATTGGCCATAATATATAACGCCCTTACAACTGAAAGGACAAGCATGTTTGGTGTGACGGAGATTCGAACTCGCACCCCTCGGATTGTGAGTCGAGCACCATAACCACCTGGCCATACCGAGCCCATTTGTAATTGTAATGACAACACTTTACCCACCACTACAGAATCTATTATACATTTTTGCTAACCTTTGAGAAGAATCATATAAACTCAAAGATTTTACCCAGGTCGTTACATATTTCATAATGTGTGTGTGTTTCGTATAGCAAAGCCACAAAGGGCTATCTGCTCAGCCCACATTTCATAATGAGGGTAATGCTTTTATTTATCTTAGAAAAGTCGTACATAGCTCTGATTAACTTCGAAAATGCGCACACGATAATCTAAATAGCAATATAATATGTAAACTGAATGCTAGGTTTTCTTAGAGTACATAAATGATACTCAACTATCATTGGAGAATATGTTTCATTATTATATTATACGTGTAGGATAGTTACTGCCTCTTATAAATATGGTTAACCTTGCATATTTTTCAACTTTGAAGCATATTTTGTTCAAGTCGTAAACAATTACTAATTTTTCATATAAATACCTTCGAAATATTCATAGGAACAAACTGTACATAATTTATTTATTAAAAAATTACCAGTTTTTTGTAAGGGTTTCAAAGATTATTTTTTTACCAAGTGTACGTTATCTACCCGTTTTTATTTTACATGTGAAATTTTTGTGGTATTATTCCTAATTCTTTTCGTTTTAATTCTTGTGAATTATAAGTTTATCAACTCCTGAAAAGTAATTTAGAATGAAAACAACAACAACATTGTAAATAATCTAAAATAAAATTGTGTTATTTTATAGAATTGCCACTTCTTAATATGTTTCTTTGATGTTTTTTAAACTAGCAAATCATTTTGTAGATCAGAAAAGAATAAACCAAATCCAATTTGGATTAAATATAAAAAAACAAAAAATTCAAAACCAGATTCATTTCTGACAATTATACATGCTGGTTGGATAAATATTAATGTATGAGAGAGTGTTAAACTGAATCAGAAATAAGCAAATCACAACTCAGTCATAAGCTGACTACATGAATCATAAGATAAAACATCCAAATGTTGTTTTTATTTGTAATTTAGTTCTTGGTTCAGAAAATGTTGTCTTATTCTTTGTATGTGAAAACTGCAGAAAGTTCCTTTATAATGGAAGGCAAAGACTCTCATAATATTTGCATGAATACTTATTTCCATTAAAAAACTACATGAAAGTAGTACTTACTAAACTTAGATTAAATAATTATATTTTCGATAAAGGGGGAAGTGTTTTAAAATCGGTCGTTCACTGAAATCTACGTCAAACATTTTTAAATTTAGTGTGAGGGGCATATCTTTGACGTGATATGAATCATTATTACCTTTCTGTAGAGTTCACACGCCCACTTACCGAGAAAATTCGTGATATTTGAGAGCTTCTGATGAAAACCAATAGAAGTGATGAGGATGAGGACTGACGGCTCGTGACGTTTTGATCCGGATGATGTCACAAGGGATCAATTCTATTACATCAATACGTAGATTACTTCACTTCAACTTGTTCAGCACCAGAACAATGCCAGTCTCTTCAGGCGGAAATGTAGATAATATCGATTTTCATTAAGAGAAAAGCTACGTAATTAGGAAAACTGTCAGAGGGAGAGAGAAATGGAAGATGTAAAGCATGTCGTGATTACAAGGAATATCTTATCGGAACGTGGAAACTGAAAATTAAGGTCTTTACACTTATTAAATAACAAAGTGAATTTTTGTTCTTATGTAGTCATACTCTTTATATAGAATTGCAAAAATGAAGCATTTATCATGTCTGCTATGCTGATATAAAGACATTGATAAATCTCTTTTTAGTTTTAACTTAACCAAAATTATCAATGTTCATATAATGTGCTGCATATATAGAATTTTCTAATACAGAATTAGAACGATGATACAGAATGCAATCATTAACCCTCTTTCTATTATAATTTTTAAATATTTATAGGGGCTTTTTGTTTTTTTTGTTTTTTTAATTTCGCACAAAGCTACGCGAAGGCTATCCGCGCTAGCCGTCCCTAATTCAGCAGCGTAAGACTAGAGGAAAGGCAGTTAGTCATCATCACTCACCACCGAATCTTGGGCTACTCTTTTATTAACGAATGGTGGAGTTTCCCGTATCGTTATAACATCCCTATGGTTGAAAGGGCAAGCATGTTTGGTGCGACGGGGATTCGAACCCGCGACCTTTACAGGGGGCTATTCACGTGACTAAAGAGAAATATTTAGAATTAATTTCAATCGTAAAGTTATTATGATATTCTTAATACTATATATGTATGAATATATATTTGTTGTTAAGTACAAAGTAAGTCACAAAACAAATTGTGCTTTTCCCACCGCAGGAATTGAAATCTGATCTTTAGTGTTATACTCTATTAAATTTATCATTAAACCACCGAAAGGTAGGAATATAAAATGTAATAACACCTAAATACTGCAACATATACTTTTTAATGGAATTGACAAAGTACGTTTTTACCCTAAATATTATGTTATGCTGATTAAACAAAACTAATAATTCATTTCATTTACAAACTTGAACTCTAAGTGGAATAAGAACATTTGTTATTTTAACTTAAATACATTTTTATGAGACATGGGCAAGTCAGAAATCCCAAGATTTAAAAACTAATGACGAGACAGAAAGTAACCGTTCAAATAACACCACAGTAGTACAGTGGTGTGTCTTCTGACTTCTACTGCTAGAAATCGGGTTTCGATAATCGTTGTGGGCATAGCAGAGATAGTCCATTGTGCATCTTTGCTCTTAACTACAAACTAACTAACTAACTATTCCCTTTGGCTGTAATGGTTACGTATAACCAAACAACGAGATTACTAACCGTGACAGGTAAAAATGCAGAGCAGGTTTAGTTTATTACAGACTAAAGCTTGACTCTTCAACTGAGGCCCGGCATGGCCAGGTTGTTAATCGTAATCCGAGGAATCTTCTTGCCTTTCAAATCTTTTGATGCTCTTTGAAAAGGTACGCCCACACAAATGAAGGAATAGTAAAAATAGTACTTACATTTACAGGTGATACCACTGTCTTGGGTGTTGCTGGATGTGAAGAGGATGCTGCTGATTTACAAAAGGATTTAGATCATTTAGTGAGTTAGGAAAATTAAAGGCAGGTTGGTTTTAATTATAATAGATGCACGTGGGCTATCATAATTTGAATTATAAATATAATTTGGATGGAAATAACATTAACAGTGTTATGAAGGAAAGGGATCTTGGTGTAATAGTCGATCAGTTTCTAAAGTCATCAAAGCGGTGTGTTGTGGGTAGTGGTGGGGTAAATGGAATTTTAGTTGTATCTATAGAAATATTGAAAGTAAGTCTAAAGAAGCTACAATGTGATTGTATGAGTCACTGGTTAGGCCACATTTGGAATTAGGTGTTCAGTCTTAGGAAAGACATTGAAAAGGGTTCAAAGAAGAGTAACTAAAATGGTGTCTGGGATAAAGACGTTGTTACACAAAAAGAGACTGAAATTTCTCAAATTCTTTCCTCTTGAAAAAAGAAGAGCTAGAGAGAATTTAATTAAGTTATTTGAGATTATAGAAGTAATTGATATTGTTGAGGAATTATCTTTTTTCATGTTTAATGTTGAGAATTGTAAGGCCTTTAGCAAGGTAGGAGTCATCTTCAACTAATTTTCCTAGCAGGGCAGTTGGCTTTTGGGATGGTTTGCCTTCATATTTTGAAGAGGCAGTAAACTTAAATGAGTTTAAGAAAAAGCTGAATAAGTATGTGAATGATAAGGACTGTATTTAAGTGTTTTTTTTTTAAGTTAATTTAGTTCAGGGTGTGGAAAAGCCGAGATACACCAATAGGCCGTATGTTATCCCAAACCATTATGTTATGTTATTATTGGATAATCATTGTTCATATATTAACTGAATGAAGGATAAAGGTTAAATATACTGAGAAAAATTATATTTTTGAAACGTTTCCAGTGTTGAGTTCATTGCTTCTGATATTCACACAAACGTACACAAACATCACTTGAGCTATCTATCATTAATATCACACTGATATACTAGACGAAAAGCAGTTAATCACCAATGCTCACCGCCAACTCTTGGACTACTGTAAGCGAATAATTAGAAGTGACTGCTACTTTTATAAAGTTCTTACCGTCACAGTTTGCGAAAAGCGGTTTTGCTGCAGTGCGACGTAAGCCAATGATCTTCCTTTTCACAGTCCAACATACTAACCACTTGGTGACTCCCAAGACTGGTGAGAAGAAATAGCATCATTAAAACCTATAATTTCCTTATATTATATAATAGTTTACAAGGACACACCCATATGCAAAATTGAATAATTTATTTTAAAATTATTAATATATCGTTTAACTGTGAAATTCTTTTAAACTGGCGAATCGGTTAGATAATATATTTTAATCTAAAAATATAAGAGTTAAAATAATATTAAAAAGTAATTACATTTCAGGTAATAGGTGTGTATGTTAACTACAATTTATCAATGAGTGTCTTATTTTTTTTCTAGAACAAAGCCACATTGTACTATTTACAGTTTTCACTCAGGGGAATCAGACATCTGATTTTAGACTTGTAAATCCGAAAGCTTACCACAATCCCACCGGGGGACTCATAACTAAGAATGCTCTAAAGATAAAAAAAAAGTATTGAAGTTAACAAAAAGGTCGACAACTTGAAAAGGTCGAGTTAATTTTCATCTCATGGTACATCTTTTAAACGAAAATAAAATGTGTTTCCCATGTTTATGCATGGCCAAGCGTGTTAAGGCGTTCGACTCATTATCCGAGGATCGCAGGTTCGAATCACACTCGCACCAAAAAGGCTTGCCCTTTCAGCCGTGTGGGCGTTATAATGTGACGGTCAATCCCACTATTCGTTGGTAAAAGAGTAGCCCAAGAGTTGGCGGTGGGTGGTGATGACACGCTGCCTTCCCTCTAGTCTTACACTGATAAATTAGGGACGGCTAGGGCAGATAGCCCTCGAATAGCTTTGCGCGAAATTCAAAACAAACCTTCCCATGCTTATATACAGGGTGGCCCAAAAGTAGCCATATAGTTCATGCTTGATAATATATTTACAACAGTTAAATAAAAATTAAATAAACGATTAACAATTTATTTAACGCCATTTTACACATGGCACGGAATTATGGGAATGTTAATCCCAAGCCAATCACGCAGATGTTCAGATTAAAACCATTTGCTGTTCACACAATTTGAAGTCTGCCTGACACAAATCTATTCGTTTATTAAGTTCCGTAAGTACGCCTGTGATGTACTTTTTCATTTCGTCAACATTTCACGATTTCCCACCGTGCAGTTTGTCCTTGAGTACACCCCACAAAAAATGTCCATATACAACTTAACATTTATTTTTGGGCCACTCTGTATATTTATCTTCTGAATTAAGATGATTGAAATTTTAAATTTAGTACATCATCTAATCATAGAAAATGCGCCCTTAATGGTACAGCGGGAACTCTGCGGACTCATATTACTAAGTACTGAGTTTCGATACACGTGGTGGTGGCCTGGCATGGCCAGGTGGGTTAAAGCGTTCAACTCGTAATATGAGGGTCGCGGATTCGAATCTCCGTCGCACCAAACATGCTCGCCCTCTCAGCCGTATGGGCGTATAATGTGACGGTCAGTCCCCACTATTCGTTGGTAAAAAGAGTAGCCCAAGAGTTGGCTGTGAGTGGTGATGGCTAGCTGCCTTCCCTCTAGTCTTACACTGCTAAATTAGGAATGGCTAGCATAAATAGCCCTCGCGCTCGTGTAGCTTTGCGAGAAAATTCAGAAAACAAGCAAACACGTGGTGGACAGATCACAGATAACCTTACATGTATCTCTGCGCTTTATGACCAACAAACAATATACAGGTGTTTTGAGGGTTTATTTGTTCTTAGATTTTTGTTTGTTTGGAAATTTCGCACAAAGCTACTCGAGGGCTATCTGTGCTAGCCGTCCCTAATTTTGCAGTGTAAGACTAGAGGGAAGGCAGCTAGTCATCACCACCCACCGCCAACTCTTGGGCTACTCTCTTTACCAACGAATAGTGGGATTAACCGTCGCATTATAACGCTCCCACCAAGGGGGCGAGCATGTTTAGCGCGACGCGGGCGCGAACCCGCGACCCTCGGATTACGAGTCGCACGCCTTACGCGCTAGGCCATGCCGGGCCTTGTTCTTAGAAACAGAACTTTTAATAAAAAATATTATTTATGAACTTAACGATGAAACCTTAGTTTACAAAGATAAAAAATTGAATCATATTTTGATTAAACTTTGCTTACAGACTAACGTTTTCAGTGCTTTAAAAAGTTACCGGTGTTGAACTTCCTATGACTTTCACGAAACTCGTTCAATATAGAAAAAGAAAGATAATTTACATTAAGAACCACTGGACAGGAAAAAATTATCAAATTATTTTAGCTCTACATAAACTTTTAATGACGCTACTTTTTAGACGAATTTTGGAAAATCTAAAGGAGGAAACATCAATCATTCATTGAAAAATTCAAATCGTCCTTAAGCTAGTTTGACAAGCGAAACTCAAAATCTTAAAACGACAACTTGGAACTGCTCTGGACGTTTCGGTAGAAACTCGGCAAGATTATCTTGACGAGATAAATTACTTAATTGTTAAAATGAAAATTTCAAAAGTGATAACTCAGTTAAATACTAACTGAAAATGCATATTTTAATTAACAAAAAAACCTATGAGACTTAATTTTTAATGGCAAGCAAACAGCTCAGACAGAAAGATTTTAAAACCAGATAAAATAAAACCGATTTTTAGATTTTCATTTATAGTTTACAATGTCACGTCTTTTACTTTCTAATCGTACTTAGTTTTTTAATTGAGAGATGTGTAAAACCTAAAGATTTTTAAAGTCGTTATTAAAAATAAAAGTCGAAGAACAAATATGAGGTTTGTCTTCAACTACTGAGGAAATGAAACCTGGCCACGGCATGGCCAGGTGGTTAAGGCGCTCGACTCCTAATCCGAGGGTCACGGGCTCGAATCCTCGTCACACCAAACATGCTCACTCTTTCAGCCATGGGGACGTTATAATATGACGCTCAATTCCACTATTCGTTGGTAAAAAGTAGTTCAAGAATTGGCGGTGGGCGGTAATGACTAGCTGCCTTCCCTCTAGTCTTACACTACTAAATTAGGGACGGCTGGCGCAGATAGCCCTCGTGTAGCTTTGTGCAAAATTAAAAAAGAAACAAAAACAAATGAAACCTTATTCGAAATACACTTAACTTACTTATGTCACTTAAATACATAAACTTGTATGACAATCACTATGAACGTTAAGAATAGTTTCCAATTTTATCTTAAGTGTATTGTTCTTTCGGGCCATTATTCCCAAAACACTCTCCGCACTCTCTAACTGTAACAATCATAACTGATCATACAAGGAGAGCCAAAAGATTATCGGCGAGTGCTCATGAGTAGCTGCCTTCCCTACAGCCCAGTATCTAAAAATTGAGGATGAATTTGTTCAGGTAGTCCTTATGTAGATTTAAACGAAACTTTGAAACAAACTATCCTCTTTTACATCCGTCCTTGAACGTGTACGAATACACATGTTGTTGTAAACAAATTATTTCGTTATCATTGTTCTCGTCGTGGAAGACACATCGGCTAAATTATCAGTTCAGAGACAACTATGATTTAGACATTACCACACCTGAGAGAACTGCTGACCACACTGCTTCCCATACGACAACGCTGAAGTGTTATTGCAGAGCATGAAACCACTGGGCTATTGCTGAAATCTTTCACACACGTCATCACAATTTGCAAGGAATACTTCCACCTATCGTGTGTTATTTTTTGATCTGATAGTATTGTTTAATTTGTTTGTTTGTAGTTAAGCGCAAAGCTACACAATAGTCTGTCTGTGTTCTGCTCACCACGGGTATCGAAACCGCTTTCTAGCGTTGTAAGTCCTCAAACGTTCCGCTGTGCCACTAGGGACGGTATTTTTTTAATCACGATAAAGGATTATTTCTCCGCTATCACTTTCTTTGATTTTTATTTTAGAATTCTCAGAGCACAAATATCTCTCGTATGTCTCTAAAGAAGTTGTAAAATGTTGAATAAACGAATTAAATTTTGATTACAATTTTGCCTAAGACATAGTTCCTTTTTTTTTTAGCGTGATCTACATCATTTCTGCAACAATAGATAAAAGTTCCACTAATATAAAAACGCAGACTGATTTCGTGTCAATATTGGGCGGGACATATCAGACTTGATTACAAGGTGCTTTGCGTGCATATTCCAAATTATACTATACATATAGGCGTACAACGAATGTAAGCTTAGGTGCAAACGTTACCCACAAAGCGTTTTATAGGCAATAACGGCCTTTAGTGTCAGGCACGTGTGTACTACGACCACATGTTGATAGACTGTTTATCAATATGAGTAAGATATAAGAATATCGCGGCTAATGAATTATGGATCTTGTACGAAACTAAAGCGCGTTCACCCGATACGATCAAGTCCAAACATAGAGCTAGGACAACCACACAAGTTTGTCATTACAAACAGGAAACAGCTGAGGGGGGATATTTGATTAATTTCACCAAATCAGTGACTCATACTTGATAAACAATATTCTTGTTGTATTGCAAGTAATGAACTATTCATTTTCCAAATAACTCAGCTGGAACGTTATAATAACTAAAAGCTGTATCTGGTGTACCAAATCCAACAACAAAATGGCTGCTGTACTTTTCGTTGGGTCATCTGTAAGTTTATAAACTTACAACGCTAAATTCTGGAGTACATTTCCCTGTGGTGAACTTCAGTTTGAATAATAAACCTCTATAGATAGTAAAGCTGTTTTTGGTAAATAAATATTTGGTATTTTTATTCTAAACAAAATCTTATTTGTACGTCGAATTTCTGGTCAGGTCAGAGACTTCAGGGTTTAAGTATAACCATCTATTGTTTCGAACTACTCATTAAAAGGTCGACAACTTAACAGCGGCACGAAACACCAGGCCCAGCATGGCCAGGGGTTAAGGCAATCGACTCGTAAACCGAGGTTCGCGAGTACGAATCCCCGTCACACCAAGCATGATCGCCCTTTCAGCCGTGCGGATATAATAATGTGACGATCAATCCCACTATTCGTTGGTAAAAGAGTAGCCCAAGAGTTGGCGGTGGGTGATGATGACTAGCTGCCTTCCCTCTAGTCTTATACTGCTAAATTAGGGAGGCTAGCGGAGATAGCCATTATGTAGCTTTACGCGAAATTCACAAATAAACAAACAAACCAAATACCACAGGAATTTGTTCGGCTCCTTGTACGGAATAATGTGTATAGCTGTCACTTTTTAATGAAGCTAAATAATTGGAGCATACTCATCTGCATCAAGTCTCGAACCTTGAACCGTTCGATCAACAACCCCACTGCTAACCACGAGGAAATTCATGCCATCTTGTTATCCAAAATCATATGTTTAGAACATATCAGTCAGTCTTTGTATCTCTTAGAGACAGCTACATGTAAGGTGAAGAGGTCACAAGGTTAGAAAAAAGCCTTACTCAATTTACTTAATGTAGAAACAGCAAATATGAGTAAGCTCTCTACTTGAGCGATAGCTAGCCGTAATGACGACAAAGGCGTCTACTATTATCATTTCTAAGATTTACGCGACATCTACAATAAAGAAACTTTAAAAATATATTCAAAGATGCAGCAATACATCAGTAGCCGAACTAAGCTTAATTAGCTTACTTGAAGCATATACAATTCTGTAAAATGAAAGTGTCCACATTTTCTAACCAACTGCGATGAATCGACAGTTAAACGTAAAAAAAAAATCAAGCTGTTTTACTTCACAACCCTCAAGTAGCGGAACGGTTTTACACCATTAAGAAAATAGACCGAGGTTGGGCCATTGTTGGTTGATGGGGAGTTTGTTGGCATAAAGTCGGTGTTGATAAAGTTATGAAGGCCAGTCGACGGTTAAGTAGCGTTTAAGTAACTATTTGGCCAGTATTGGTACAGAATAACCAGTTTCATTCTTCCAAGATTGGAAAACATTGTTGAACGAACGGTAATTCAGTAGTGTAAGATTAATTGCAAGGCAGCTAGTCATCACCAACCCCCGCAAACCTTTGGGCTATTCTTATAGTGGAATTGAACGTCACATCATAAGGGCGAGTATTTTTGGTGTAACAGGGATCAGAACCAACGATCTTCAGCTTACAAGTCGAGCGTCCTAACCACCTAACTATGTCGTAGCACAGCGGTTCATAGAATGGATCTGAGTTTTGTTTGTGTGTGTGTAACCTCTTCGATTGATGTATTTGACCACGCCCGAGGTCTCATAGATTAATGTACTGCCTAAAATAATTTCAAATACCAAGGCAGTTGAGGATTTCCTCTTGTTTATTTGTGTGTTGATAATTACCAGTCACGTTGGCTCAACGCAAATTTGTAAAATAGGCCTTTAGTTGGACCAACGTATTCGTTCATCGGTGACCTTACGTAAACACCTACTTTTTAAACTGTTAGTCCAAGATTGTAATAATCAAGGTCTAACAAAAATGATGTTTAATTAAAGTATCAGAATGTTAGGTGCTATGAGATAAAGTTATATACAAAATGGCGGATATCTATGAATGTAAAGAGTTCCATAAAAAATGTCTTTTTTTATCTATTCTTCTTGTCATTATTAATAAAATATTTTCATTCTATTAAATAACAAACCGGTATAAAACGTGAATAACAGAGCATAGAAAATTATTTTGATTCTGAGTTTGAAACGTCAGAAATAATAAGGTAATTAATTGATTTATAATGCTAAGCTGTTACAGAATAATATTTAGAATGGTTTCCAGTGGCATGTCTGAGGACTTATACCACTAGAACTCGGGTTTTGATACCCATGATTGGCATAGTACAGATAGCTCATTGTAAATATATTTGCTTCACTACAAACAAATAAGAATTTAGAATGTGTTTAAATGTGTTCTCAAGTACAGTATATTGTAGAAGTCACTGCTCCGTGTCATTTCATTGTGCAATGGTCAGCTTTTGATCTAACAAACTTCTACTGCTAGAAACTGATAATGTATGTGTTTCTAGTTATATTAGTTGGAGATAGACTTCTGGATTTCGGACCTATCGATTAAATGGGACAAGGGTGGTGTATTATAAAATGTACTGTTGATTATATCATGCCATTCGATCTGATAAGGGTAGCCCTCGAGTAGCTTTGCGTGTAATCCAATATTAAAAATGCTAGGTAATATATATTTATATTTTGTCTGATTGAAGCATTCCATAAATGTTTAGCAAATCATGAAACATCCAGCAGAAAGAATCATGTGTTGGTTTGTCCAATATTGAGCCAAAATTGAACCAATTTTAGTTTGCTATTTGGATATTTAATATTAAATGTTGAAAGTCTGTTGATATTGTTTAGGGTCCTTGTGTCAAATTACGTATAAAAGCACATTGTAATTCTTATAATTGGGAACATAACGAGATTTGTTTTGTTTCTAAATTTCGCGCAAAGCCACACGAGGGCTATCTGCCCTAGCCGTCCCGAATTTTACAGTGTAAGACTAGAGGGAAGACAGCTAGTCATAACCACTCACCATCAGCTCTTGGGCTACTCTTTTACAAATGAATAGTGGGATTGACCGCCAAATTATAACGCCCTCACGGCTGAAAAGGTGAGCATATTTGGTGTGACGAAGATTCGAACTCAAAACCCTCAGATTAGGAGTCGAGTGCCTTAACCACCTTGCCATTCTGGGCCTCGACATTTGTTTACAAGGTTAAGAAATAAACGTTTAAAGTGTCTGCCTAATTTGCTCTGTGTGTTAGGCCTAATGCTAAAAATAATCACTTTCTTGTTTTACGGATCTTAAAATTATTGACATAGAAAATAATATAAAAAAGAAGAAAATTCAAAGATTAAGAAACAAAAACATGACATTAATTAGTTAAAAAGACATTTATTATAATTTTTCTCTTTTTAACAATTCTGTTTGACTTGCTTTTATTTTGTGGCTTGACGTTATATTATCGGTATTGACGGTGCAACGCGTAACGTTTTACATACATTATTCATGATTGATACCAGGTAAACCTTACAAAATGTAGCTAGTTTTCTAACTAAACACAAGGTTTTAAAAACATAATAACTCATTTTATCTGTTAGCATAATGTAAATTAATCTATTTTATTTTGTGTCAGTTACAAAATTCAGTGTAAAAAACTGATGAAAATGAGTAAAATAATTATAGAAGTTTACATGTAAAATACACATTGCTAGAAATTTTGTTTAATTTTTTGTTTGTTTCGTATAGTTTTGGGGTTGATGTTGTTTTCTGAAATTCAGTATACAAGGCTGTACAATGGAATATCTGTGATTTGTCCACCACGGGTATCGAAACCCGGTTTCTAGCGTCGTAATTCCTCAGGCATACCAATGTGCCCCTCGGGGCCATTATTATCGGTTTTCCCAGATGGCCAACCTCCCAAGTAAGATTATATTAGGGATCCTATTACCAATAAAGTTATAAGCTTACACACCCTTTTAATGTATAAATACTTTTAAAAGTGTATTGAGAAAGCTGATCGCGTTGGGATCCGTTAGTAGTAAGGCTTGGGTTAAGCTTATTTTCAGAATTTATTTCGTTTTATTGGTTTAACAGCCGTTATCATTTCATAACTTAAGAAAAAATAGTTTTTGGTCTTTTTTGCATGGATATCAATTTCTTGGTAGATACGAGTGAATGTTTTTTATAACTACGGATAGAAGCTTGAGCTTAAATTTTTAATATGTTTGTTAATTTGACAATAAGCACAAAATTATACAATGGGCTATCTGTGCTCTGACCATCACGAGTATCGAAACACGGTTCCTCGCAGTATAAGTCCGCAGACTTATTGCTGTGCAACTAGTGGGCTTTTTGCCTTGAATACTGTACTACATAAAGTAACTTTGTTAGCAATACAAAAATGTATATATTTGCAGTCACTCCTGTGAGTTGACCAAAGTTTATTTTTATTGTTACACAGCGTGTTATGGTCACCGTGAGTGAACAAAGGTTTATTTTTGTTGTTACACAGCGTGTTGTAGATACCGTGAGTGAACAAAGGTTTATTTTTGTTGTTACACAGCGTGTTGTAGATACCGTGTGTGAACAAAGGTTTATTTTTATTGTTACACAGCGTGTTGTGGATACCTGTTTGTTTGTTTTTGGAATTTCGCACAAAGCTACTCGAGTGCTATCTGTACTAGCCGTCCCTAATTTAGCAGTGTAAGACAAGAGGGAAAGCAGTTAGACATCACCACCCACCGCCAACTCTTGGGATAATCGTTTGCCAACGAATAGTGGGATTGACCGTCACATTATAACGCCCCACGACTGGGAGGGCGAGCATGTTTGGCGCGACGGGGATGCGAACCCGCGACCCTCAGATTACGAGTCGCACGCCTTAACGCGCTTGGCCATGCCAGGCCTGTTGTGGATACCGTGAGTGAATAAAGGCTTATTTTTATTGTCACACAGCGTGTTGTGGATACCGTGAGTGAACAAAGGTTTATTTTTATTGTTACACAGCGTGTTGTGGACACACTGAGTGAAGAAAATTTTTTTCTTATTGTCACACAGCTTGTTCTGGAACACAGTGAAGAAACTAAAGTAATCAAGTATATTTTTCATTTATATAAAAATGTATTGAACTTAAAATAGTTAAAAATAAATTTATCAGAAAACTGGAGCTAATTTTCACTCTAATGATTATGTTCCATCAGTAAGTAGTTCACAAATTCTTACTACGAAACTGATTTAAATTTCCTAATTTTCTGCAAAGAAAAACTGAATTACATATTACGAAAAAGAAAAGTAATTTTAGTGTTTTAAGTTTTTTATTAAGTTTTTTATTTTATTAAGTTATTTTGCATAACTCATTGTTTGTTTTATATGTTTATAATTTACATAAATGAATATTTAGAATATTAAATAACCCTGATTTTGCTTTGATTTCTCTTTTTCTTCTGACAGTTGAAGTTTAATAATATGCCATTAGTTTATAATTATATTCTCATTCTGAATCAGATGCTCAAAATGATTGGTTTTCATATACTTTCTTACGTAAAACAAAATTCGCTGTCAAAGCAGGCAGTATCATTTGCTGTCATTAAGTCTATCGTGTATGTTCTTCCAATCATAAGTAGGGATACTTACACCTTGTTATTAAAAAAAACACCGGTATGTTATTCCATATTCATGAGCTCTAACCGTCGTTAGTTACAAAAGAAAACTTATCGTTATCATGAGACATATACGACAGAGCTACATGTTATAATTTAAAACTCTACGATAATATGTGCATATATCTACTGTTGTTACGGGAGGGAAACTCTCCCAAGCCACACACCGTACGTAAATAATTTATGTACTCTGTGGTAGGTAAGAAAATGTCATGTAGTTTGGAACTGTAGATCCATTCAGAGCTTATTCTATAGCAAACTTTTCTGTAGTAAAACAATAGCTATGTTTACATACGACACCATTGAAAACTCCTAATAATTTAAAAGCATTTATGGTGAACATTATATTTCACAAATGGTGTAAATCGTTCATCATTCTCAAGTAAACAAACTCTCAAAATTGCCCAGAATAAAATAGTCACTAAAAACCAATAGCTACAGAGCTCTTGTGGTACTTACCTTTAATTAATATGTTATTATTCACACCAAAGTATTAGGGCTTGGTCTTGTTTGTTTGTTTTTGAATTTCGCACAAAGCTTCTCGAGGGCTATCTGCGCTAGTCGTCTGTAATTTACAGTGTAAGACTAGAGGGAAGGCAGATAGTCATCACTACCCACCGCCAACTCGTGGGCTACTCTTATACTAACGAATAATGGGATTGACCGTCACATTATAACGCCCCCACGGCTGAAAGGGCGAGTATGTTTGG
Organism: Tachypleus tridentatus; assembly: GCF_004210375.1. Lineage (NCBI taxonomy): Eukaryota > Metazoa > Arthropoda > Merostomata > Xiphosura > Limulidae > Tachypleus > Tachypleus tridentatus. Next base: position 38,688,956 of record NC_134836.1, read on the forward strand.
CGCGACGAGGATGCGAATCCGCGACCCTCAGATTACGAGACGCACGCCTTAACACGCTTGGCCATGCCGGGCCCAGAGCTTGGTCAATAGTCATGAGTTTGTTTCTCTTACTGATTGTATTTTCACAGCTGTAGTTCAACTGTTATAATCAACCAATTTAGTGTCACCACGTAAATCAATATACACTCGATATTGAAATATATATAAATAAAACTGGCGTGTCAATTTACGCTATACAGATCATAAACGATATAAACGAGAGTCCATGTTTGACTATAGTATTTTAATTTAGTTTGTCATAATTAGAAACATGCTAGATTATTGACAACTCGTATGTTTGTTTACCCTTCAGTATATTACCGCAAGGAGAATAAGTACGCATTGAGAAAGTGTTTGATTTGAATACACGTTAAAAGCTCTAACGTCCTCTTTTGGGCACCGTTAAAATAACCTGACAGAAACATGATTGTGCCCTGTAGCTAAACCAACAATTACATGCTAGACTAGTTTTCTTGGAGTTTTGAACTAACTGAAACAGCTGAAACGAATATATCCCTACATAGTAAAACTCTTTTACTCAGCCAGTTTAAAACACTTTTATCCCAAAAAATTTGACAAAGTTTACTCTGCACTCTTTCCTCAGTTCGGTCTTCTCAATGAACAACACCATTTTTATTAAAAATAAACAAAAAACTACTTTATTATTTGTAGTAACACTACAACTACATACAAACAAATCGAGCTTTGACATTAGTGTTGGTCACCTTTCTCAAGAACACACATTTGCAAAGGAAAACTAGAGGCGTTCAGTTCTTTGTTCTTTTGTCATCAGAGTAGCTCAAAGTTTCGTAAGTAGATTATGCTGTTTTCTGTAGTTTTGTGATTAAGTTTCAGTATTCCTAATGATCAACTAATGATGTTAGTGCCAATATTTCTGTACACTCAGCTTTCAGTAATTGTTTAGTTATCGGTTAAGACACTCGTGAATACCTTTTCTTTTTCCAGTATCGTTTACTGAAACTCGGAAATAATCAATAAGCCGTATATTTACTGTCATGTTTTTAATTAACGTAAGCATCGACAGAGCTTACTAATAGAATATTGGCGTGTTAACTTTCTGGCTTTATGAATGTTGCATTCAATAAACCGTAGTTCACTGCACTTTCTTACTCTCGAGCTAATGAACTGGAAAACCAATTTCAAAAACAAGGATGAAGAAACAGAAAGTTATTCATCCGTATCTCTTCGAAAGAAATACAGGAAGCTTAACTACAATATGGCCTTATCGGTTATGTTGTTTCTGCAAACATACTTAAAAAAACATCAAGAAATCTCTTCACCTCTGCCTTCAGATACGAATAGTTTGTAAGATATACTGTCAAGATCCTGTTATATCATTGTCCAACTTCTTTTCCCAGAAAAGAAGTAGATAATCCCGATATTAGATGAAAAACTCCTTCAAACAAAGGCACATTTTAACAAGGACGTTGCTTCGCTTTGAGAAAAACACTGCAGTCCCAAATTTACCACAGAGTATTACAATTGCTACAAGGATGCTGCTGGTTTGTGTCACAAGTGTTTGCATGGGAAAACAACAATCTGTTTGCTTGTTTGTTTGTTTCTGAATTTTGCGTAAAGCTACACGAGGGCTATTGCACTAGTTGTCCCTAATTTAGTAGTGTAAGAATAGAGGGAAGGCAGCTAGTCATCATCGCCCGCTGCTAACTCTTTTAACAACGATTAGTGGGGTTGACCGTAACTTATAACGCCCCCACGACTGAAAGGACGAGTATGTTTGATGTGACGGGGATTCGAACCTGCGACCCTTAAAACAACAATCTGCATTGTGCACATACAAAGAATGGTACCTAATTCCAAAACACGTTTTCTTGTCAATTTAATTTTAGGGTTCCGTGGAGATAAATTTGTTATATATTTTTTATTTTTTCATCAGTGTTTGTGTGTGTTTTTCGTATAGCAAAGCCACAAAGAGCTATCTGCTCAGCCCACCGAGGGGAATCGAACCCATGATTTTAGCGTTGTAAATCCGGAGACATACCGCTGTATTAGCGGGGGGCAAATTTGCTATATACCTTTCTGTTTCCTACTGAGTCATTTCAATCAAAGGAAGGGAAATAAAAACACATCCATATCGGTTTCAGTTTCTATGTCATCATTTCTCAATTAAGGAGATCAGTCCACATAAAAATTTTCATTTTCTTATTTAATAATGCGAGAATGCATAGTTTCCAATAGAATTGTTTACTCCTTTCAAGTCTAACCTCTATATGACAGAGAATAAACGGGTATCAAAATCGTAAATGCACTACTCAACTTGTTTAAATAGTTTTAGAATAAATCTTTCAGTTTCTCATCTTTCTTCGTCTTATATTTCTGTTACCTCTCCCATTTATTAAACAACTTGGATAATGATTTTAATTTGCACCTTTCTTTAAATATATGTTGAATTCCCACTAAGTTCAGTTTCAACGGTTAATATTCAGAATTCCTTGCGATTACTTCTTGTTATTTATTTATGGGTATGGATAAAGTTAAGGAAGCGAGCTTAATTATCAAACTATACATGTTTTTTTTTTTTTATAATAATATACCGGACACAATCCAGTAGGTAGCATTTTGGATTGCTAATCGTAAAGTACAATTTTTAAGATATAATGCCGCAGAAGAACAGCGTCACTTACAGATTAAGCATGATCTATAAATTACGTCGATTCTGATATTTGACTAAAAGAGTTTGACAGAACCTTGTGACGTGAACCTCAAAGTTTTAATTTCTTAATGTTCTAGGAACAGTGGTAAAATGTGAAGTATACTCTAACAATTGTAATTAAATCGTCTTTTTTGTTCTGCATAAGCCAAATTAAAATATTTAGAATAAAGAAAAATGTGTTTTTTATATTAACACCGAGCAAAAGAAAAGCAATTTAAAGTCGATACTTTAAATTTACCTTTAGTATAAATAAGTTGGAAATACTGCACACGTTTTTCGTCTTTGTTGATTTTTGTTGTTGGTTTTGTGTGTTTGAGATTGACAAATATTTTATTTAAAAATAAACTTAAAAATAATCAAATTGATAGTTTATCAGAAACTGTGAAATATACTCTGAAATTTACTGAAATCTTCCCTCAAATCAAAATTAAAGAAATTAGATTATAACCGTTGATTTGTAAGGATTTTTATACATTAGTGTTTATAATGTTTGAAATATTGCTCGATGATGAATTAATACTTACAGAGGTAAGGAACAAACAATAAATCAGAAATGCCATGTATACTGAAGAACATTAGTAAATCAGTCCTAGAATTATTTAGGAAGATTACTTCACCGTTTCGTTTTTAATTTAATACACCATATCGCTTGTTGATCACCTCGTCTCTAACAACATACAGTAATATCGTCAACAATGAAATGAACCACAGTAATTACTACCGGAACTCTCTGTGTTAAATACATTCATCCAATACTTTTGGTCGTTTCTCTACATTGAATTAAAGACTACAGTTAATCCATATGTGGATCACACAGGTAGTGGACAGTATAACAATAAGCTCTCATTCTGAGATTTAATTAATGGAGCTTCTAATATAATAAATCAGGTTGTGTGACCATTTATTGGATAAATCCCCATTATGAAGTACATAAAGATACAAATATGAGATAAATTAAAATAAAGAGGGCATATAAAACAGAAGGATATCGAGAAAAGAGCTGTCTATATTCTGACGAAAATAGAATCTCTGTGTAGCAGATTCGAAGGTATACAATGGACTACATGTGATGAAAAGATGTCTCACTCTATGAAGCCACGTGCCACAAGGTAGTGTTCTAATTAAAGGGGTAACACCGGTTTCGTCATTGATACAAATATACATTTCGTTCTGCTAGTTATCAAAATCGTGTATAGGGAGAAACGTGTTCAGAGTGAACTTTCACCGTCTAAACTTATATTTTGTGAAGACACATGTGTACAGTTACAGTCGTTCTGGTTGTCCCTCTGTCAAGTGTTATCTCCATCAACCATTGGTAAAGCTGCATTTCAGTTTGATCTTAACATCTATTTTACGCAGAGTTATTATTCACTCTTGATCTTGATGTAATTAATGACTGATCAATAATGTAAATAAATTAAAAATATAATTATACACATATGTCAGAGTACCAGCAATGAGTACATTTTTTCATTATATTTTTGAAATTCGAAATGTTAAGTGGTTTGTGAAAATTCGAATTCTATAGTTTAGTAACATAGAAGTAGGAATGTGCTTGGAGCATGAGAAAGGCAACATGTCTGCATACAAGGATAGGGCGAGGGTTACATATATTCTGTTAAGCCTTGAATGTAACTGTTTCTTACATTAATCATTGCCAAAACTTTGAAATACTGATATATTTTTTTTTGTAAATTAAAGATGGCTATCTACAAAGCGTTGAATTACTATTTGAGGTTTGTTTTTGCTTTGGTATTTCTAAGAAGTACGGCTTTTGAAGGGACAAAAATGAGATGAAATCAACTGAGATAAAGTTTGTACACTCTGATAGGAAGTCGGTATAAATATATATATAGAAAGAGAAAGGAAACACGTATTAAAACTTCAGTATTCAATCAGTGCTGGTGGTTAAATTTGTTATTGGTAGCTATACACGTTCACAGTAAATATCACGGAAAGAAGTTCGTCAATTTAAATCATTAGGTTTGAAAATTAATTTAAAAGCATCTTTTAATATAAATTCAAGTTATCTTAAGTCATTGTTTTTGAAGCGATGTTTGCACAGGCTTTTCATCATTACAGATTCACTTTTAATGCGATACGAACTAACAAAACATTTTGCTTTAGACGTAGATTTAATAAAGGCTGAAAAACTGCTAATATGAACGTGCAATGACAAGTGAGGACAATGTTATCCAAAACTGAGGACTTTAAGCGATTAATTTTGTGTTATAATGTGTGTCTTTAGGGAATTTCAAGCATCTGTCAATGGCATTACCATAAGAAAATTATGCAAATTTCCAGAGTTATGCAGTCACCGCTCTTGGGAGAAATTCATGCTTTACTGAAGTTACACTACGCAATTGGGAATGCATAACACGTGGTGAAAACTCACGAAAAAATGTGGTTATACGAATACACAGTTAACTTGGATGAATGGTTGGAGAATTAAGAAGCTGATGAATAGTCGTTCGCTGAAAACTATTAAATATTTGATTCTATTACAGTATGTGTGTGTACGTACTTGTATAGAGTTTATTCTAAGAAGCCAGGCGGCGTCAAAAACCGGTCGAATCACAAAATGGAAACCTAATAACTCGAGATTTTTCGAATGGTCACTCGAATTACTGGAATTGTATTTGATGCTTATAAATGTAGATACAAACAAGAAGAGGGTGAAACAATGGAAATACACTGGAATTCAGGTTTAATTTTCATTCCCAATCAAAAGTAAAACTGAAAAACACTTGCTCTCCTCAATTCATTTATCTGATCACGAGTGACAGTTATTCATAACTCCAAGTCATTTTTCATAAAATATTTTGTTAGATCATGATATCATCTGGTGTGCTAACAGTAGTTGTTTTTTATAAGTTACTGTTGCTCATCCCACATTTACACTTTAAATAGAAGTGAGAGGTCAGAAGAACTCACCTTCATCAATATCAGAAAGCAATATTTTTAATATACACACATGTGTCAATTGGTAATTTTTTATGATACAATTGATATGTACATCTAAGTGCGTTTCTAGGTAGTAATATGTATATAGGTTGTGTTTCTGGGTATAGTACCATATATATAAATATGTACGTGTATTTTTGGAAAGTATTACACATGTATACAGCTAGGTGTACTTCTAGGTTACCAACGGTTGAAAGGGCAAGCATGTTTGGTGTGGTGGGGATTTGAACCTCCGACTCTCAGACTGTGAGTCGAGCGCCCTAACCACCTGGATATGACGGGCCACTGAGGCAAATAAATAAACTAGACACACGTTAAATACAGTGAAATGATATTTAATTTAACCCAAAGCAAAGTTAAAGAACACAAGTGGTACGTTTACTCTAGAGATGTATAATCTGAGATAAAGTCCTGTGTTTTCAGTTATCTAGTGAGAAAAAAAAAGAGCATCATAAACTTATAAAGAGAAAATCATTCTTTTCTTTTGCACGAGCTATCCTCGGGAATGATGGTCACTTTAACTTCAAAACGAGGCATGTTGTACCCCTTGGACATCACCTAACTTCCTAATTGAACAGGTCAATTTCGATTTTTCTACAGTGTTTGAAGTGTTGACACTTATTTAACTGATCTAGTTCAGCAATCTTTCCTACGAACACGTGACACTTATTTAACTGATCCGTGAGCATTCAGGGCACTTATCATCTAGCTTCTTTGATCAACTTTCTATAAGTATTCTTGCTTAATATGAACAGGAATCTTAAACTAAAGTACATATTAACTAAAGGAATAGGAAACACATGAAAGTATGCATCACCTTATCCAATTACTGATTAGAAATTACTTGTTCACAAGTAGATACAAATTACTATGCACTTTATTACACAGTATTTTAACAAGTAAAGACTAATCGAAACGCCGTGAATATCACAACGCTCAAGCGACGAATAAATAAAAATAACAACATACCTTTCCAGACGTAGAATATATGACAATAAATATTTATTTAAATATTTAATTATAGCATCAACTATATTTATATCAGAGTTAGAAGCTTAAAGAAAATATTGAGTAGAATATACTGGCTTAGTCAAAGCGAAATAAAATAGCAAAATTACAAACTTCCTCAAATACTATTTATTAAAAACTAAGTGCTAATAGGAATATAAAAAAGAACGCTCGTTTCGCAAAACATAAACTATTGACACTCCTTAAAAACAGAGTGAGGAAACAGAATCCAACCTCGAGTCTAACACTGATTTGAATGTATATATATATATATATATATATATATATACAGGTTTGTTTTGAATTTCGCGCAAAGCTACACGAGGGCTATCTGCACTAGCCGTTCCTAATTTAGCAGTGTAAGACAAGAGAGAAGGCAGCTACTCATAACCACTCACCGCCAACTTTTGGGCTACTCTTTTACCAACGAAAAGTAACATTGATCATGACATTAGAATACCCTCTCGGCTAAAAGGGGCGAGAATGTTTGGTGTGACGGGGTTCAAACCCGCAACCCTCAGATTACGAGTCGAGAGCACTAACCACCTGGCCATGCCGGGCCAGCTTCAATTTTAAACGAGTAAATTTCTACCTGAAAGATAGATATCAGAACCTGTGTAAAAATATAAGCAACTTGTAGTATATATGCACTACGTAGCAAGATTAAGAGTGGATTTCAGTTCTTATTTAATATATTAGCATTGCCTCGACCCGTCAGAACGTGTTAGGTTGGAGGTTTGTATAACAAACCCAGCCCCTTCCCTTCCTTCAGAGATCTTTGTTCACCACAGCTCTCCTTCCGCAACAATAAAAACAAGTTTCAAGTGCACTCTCACAAAATCAAGGGGAATGGTGCAATTTAAATTGGACGTAATTCGCAATAACATTACACACACATGCGTAAAACTGACACACGGTAATATATTAGAGTTTAATCAGCAGAAAAACAATTGTATCACGTCTGTGTTTTTGAATTTCACATACATTTATGAACATTGTACAAAACTCTTATTTATTATTAATATTTTTTGTACTTTTCACTTTATTCTCCACATTATAGCTGTATTAAGACTGTTTATATGCCATTTCTGATGTTAAAAAATCGTTACAAAATTGAAAACAAAATTTTTTCAGCATTTTAGTTATTTCTTCCGAATATATTATATTTTCAAAGGTTTTTAGAAATCTTTTTTTCTATTCATGTTGTAACAAAAGATGGTAATTTTCACAAAACAGAAATGCATGATTTTAAAACTCAACATTTTTCATTATTCAAAAATGTAATTAGATGTCTAAAGGCATTTCCAATGATGTCATTTTAATTCTAACAACTGTGTTTGGAAGTGTGAAATCAAACAAACATTTCATTTAAAATAAAAGTTTTTTTTCGAGATAAACCATCATTGATTAAGAGCTTTTATGTACGTTGAGTGCTTGTATACTTGCTAATACTTCTTTCTATTGTTGGCATTGTAACTCCTGTTAAAGATTAATATATATTTAATTATTCCAACTCAAAATAAAGTATTTTCTATTCATCCTTATTTCATCTTCTATTAGTTTCACTAAGCCAATCTATCCCTATCACGTTGAATAAGTTTGTTAAAAAATTATCTATTATACATAAATACATATATAATTTGTTATTTTAACTCAAAAACAAGCCGCAACAAAACCAAATTAAACAAAAACGCTGTATTAACTGAGGAGATCCCAGCGTTTGTTTTGTTTTGAATTTCATGCAAAGCTACACGAGGGTTATCTGCAGTAACCGCCCTAATTTTGCAGTGTAAGACTAGAAGAAAGATAGCTAATCGTCATGACCAACCTCCAACTCTTGGGCTACTCTTTTACTAACGAACAGTGGGATTGACCGTTACATCATAACGTACTCACGGCTGAAAAGGCGAGCATGTTTTGTGGAACGGGATTGATTCAAGGGTAGAAGCTAAAATGTGGAATTATAAAATGTACCCTAGGTTTTGGAGGTGACTGCGGAAGTAGGACCCACATAACAGTGGGGTCTATCAGTATTAGCTTCCGTTGGCCAGTCTCACATAAAAAATAAAGAATAGCAACAGTTATAGAATTAGAAATAGAAATTAGGAGAACGAAATGTGGGTGCACAAGCCCACAACGTCCCACATCTATATCACCCTTCACTGCCTGCAGACAGTTGTGGGCAGGTGACTGCTCTCCCAAGTAAAGAATTAACTGAATTAAAAAAAAAAGAGAAAGAAATGAGGTATTACCATTTGGATGTAAGTAAAAAACAACTTATCTTTTGATTTTAGCATTTCAGCTCCCAATATGGTTGAAAGGCACTAACTGACAGCACAACAAATGAACTATATTAGCATGAAGTGTCTTAACCAGTTATTCATACTCGTATAGCTACAACTACCACTCGCTTATCGAGACTTGTACCCTGGGATCTTTTCAGTTGATGCAGCGTTTTTTGTTTAATTTGTTTTTGTTTCGACTTCTTTTTGAGTTAAAATAGCAAATTATATAATTAGTCAGAGGTTTGAATTTGCTGTTTTTACCGCAGCCCTTTCTTATGATTTTACTTATTTTACTATTTAACTTCATTAAAATGTTATTCTTTTCACTAATAGTTATGATAAGTTTGCCATTTTCTTCTTTGATTAGATGACTAATCAGATTGTAAGAATAATAACTTTCGTTTACTTTTGCGTATTTTCTTGATGTTTTGTCTCCAAAATTAAAATGAAAAGTTTGCTATAATTAAACTAAAAATTAAAATAATTAATTTTTATTTAGTCACGTAAGTGAAAATACATTCATCTATATAAATTGCAGATTCATTATAAACTACTGCTTAATTTTTACTAACTTTGATTTTCACTAACAATTTGAATACTTCGCGTTATATAATATTTCTCACGAGCTCTTATTCATCTTTTGATAAATTCCCTTGTTTCTTATCCTCAATAAAAAATACGTTCAAATTATTCTCTAGTTTTATTTTTTACGTCGATGTAGCTTACAACAGTCCGTGAGCAAACACTGCTTCAGGTATAAATAATTACATGATCAAAAGTTTCTGCTTGTAATTTATTCATCGTTATGCAAAGGATTGGGATGTTGTTGTTTTTCCATCGGTTTGATTCAACACAAACTATGCCGTTAATTCAATTTTTCTACTTGCAAATGGTAAATGAACAAAAACTCAAATAATTCTATGAAACTGATAGTGCATTTTATGTTCTAAAAGTCTCCATATTGCTTCAGGTGCGCTAATGTATCTTATATCCAAATAAGTCGCAGCTTTATCATGAACTATTGCTTGGTTTGGCTCATTTTGATTCTGTCTAATCACATTTATGTAGTTGTGGTATTTTACACGTATCTGAAAATGTACTTCACTGATATCATATATGTTCAAACTTCGACGTTTTTATGCGCATTATACTTGAAACTAAAATGTTCATTAAACAAACCTGTTCTAAAAATCATAATTTCTAATTTGAACAGTTCTATCGTCTCTTATCTTATACAACCGATACCTATCTACAATTGTCATTATCTTATTTATAAATTCTTTCGAAAACTTATTTGTAGATTTTCCACACATCCATGTATCATAACACATCTCCTCACTATTTCAAACAAACATGCGTCAATTTCTGGATCTGGAGTTTCTTAGCACATTATTTTATCTGTCATTTCTAAAACCTTGTATTTTAACGTTTCATCTCAGTATAATCAAAACATATGCATGTACCTTTGTAGCATGTACATAAGGTACTGATTACCCCTAAATATCCTACTTCAAATTTTCTCCAGTAATGCAACAAGCGTAATTTTGAACACTTTTGCAACTAAGTCAAGTCTATCAAATACTAACGTCCGGGAAATATGTCTTTCTGCATTTCAGACCGATTTTCGGCCCGGCATGGATAGGTGGTTAAGGCACTCGACTTGTAATTCGATTTTCGTGGGTTTGAATCCTCGTCACATCAAATCAAACATGCTTGCCCTTTCAGCTGTGGAGGCTGAATATAATGTGTGACGTTATAATGTGACGGTCAATCCCACTATTCGTTGGTAAAAGAGTAGCCCAAAGAGTTGGCGGTGGGTGGTGATAATTAGCTGCCTTCCCTTTAGTTTTACACTGCTAAATTAGGGACGGTTAGCGCAGATAGCCCTCGAGTAGCTTTGTGCGAAATTCAAAAACAAACAAACATACTGCTGAATCTTTACTAACTGACTAGGGGTGTGTAAAACAAAACAAAACAATCAACCAAACAGACCGGTTTGGATCGCATGTCATCGTTACAAACAGGTAAAGTCTTGCACACCTACAAACAATAGCTATTGCTTCGTGAATGTTAAGAGGATGACAGTATATAACCATTCTTACTCAAGCAGTATGCGCGACATCATGTAAACGATACATCAGATCTTTATATTTCTCAACATGTAATTACGATTGCTTTATTTTAATTAGTTGTGTTTGCTTCAACATGAGAATGTGAATGAACACCCCGTTACTAAAATAGCTTTCCTCCAATTAAAATTGGGTTACGTTCATCTTTACGAATTGTTGTTTGAACAACTTTGCACTCCAACATTGAAATATTTTAACGTTTTGCATTTTTATAACTTTCAATCGCCATATTCGGCTTTCATTCTGATTCTCTATAAGGATAAAATAACGTAAAAGTCACTGGATCCAAATCTGGGCTTAAAATGTTCAAATTTTAACATTTTAACAAATGTTATACATTAGGTGGATATACTCTGATATTTCTTTCAAAAAGTGGTTTTCCATATTTTTTTCTAAAAACCTTTGCAACCTCATCCAATGTTAAGCAGTAACGTCTTCAATCAGAATTTTTATCATGCCTGCCCCGAGTGGCACAGAGGTAAGACTGCAGACTCACACTGCTATAATCCGGATTTCGATACCTGTGGTGGGCAGAGCACAGATAGCCCATTGTGTAACTTTGTGCTTAATTCAAAACAACAATAACTGATTTATCAAATGCGTTATTATCGATTGTGGTAATTTCCCTTTGTATATTTCTTCTACTTGCTCCCTTTCAGCCTTGGGGTCGTTATAATATGACGGTCAATCCCACTATTCGTTGGTAAAAGAGTAGCCCAAGATTTGGCGGTGGGTGGTGATGATGACTAGCTGCCTTCCCTCTGGTCTTACACTGCTAAATTAGGGACGGCTAGCACAGATAGCCCTCGAGTAGCTTTGTGCAAAATTAAAAAAACAAACAAACTATTTGCTCAGCTTTGAATTGCATTAAAACACCGTCTTTTTTTCAGTGTGCTTCTGAATTTTGTTTTCAACTTTTCAAGAATATGTTCATGTTCTAATCTTCTTTTTTCTTGATTAAATATTCTGTGATTTGATGAGCTCTAAATATTTGTTATTAAAATATCGATTTTAATCTAAATAATTAACAAAACATGGCTTAACACTGATTTACTATACACTTAAAATTTAAGACAAATTTTTCAGTTCACTTCTTCATACAGATATAAATATTGTTCTTGTAACTGGAAATGTTGTTGTATTACGGTAAATAACGTTTCGAAAAAATCCTAAATTACAGGACTTCGAAATATTTTGGTGCTTCTAGCTCAGGATATGCATAAATAAAAATGTAGAACAATCTAAAAAAGTAGATTTCAAGCTAACCTTCGTGAACGTTCGAATAATTATATACACACTTAAGAGGACAATAACAGGTTATATTTTTGTTGCTAACGGCCCAGATTAACGAAGCGTTATCAAACACAGCTGGAGTTAATATATATATATCATCAAAACAAAGCTGGAGTTAATATATATATATCAAACACAGCTGGAGTTAATATATATATATCAAACAAAGCTGGAGTTAATATATATATATATATCAAAACACAGCTGGAGTTAATATATATATATCAAACACAGCTGGAGTTAATATATATATATATATATCAAATAATAAATCGAAAGAAAGTTTTGCTGCTCAATATTTTTGTATTCTAAGTAATTTTTGTTTTATTTGCCTTTTCTCTCCCTTTTACTTTTTTAATATCATTTAAAAATGTAATCCTTAACTGACAAACCAAGACAACTATCTTTTTGTTGAAGTTATTTTAACTGTTGGCACTAAACTTAGCCGTTTGAATTTTCGCGTTACGAAGTTATGTAATAGGGCTACATCATTCACCACTTTTCCTTTTGTTACGTCTAACGTGATACACACGTAGCAAATTCAATCAACAAGTGTGTACATCAAGGTGAGATCGATACTTTATGTTGAAGGTAATTGAATGGTGTTTAGCACAGAGTTATAAATTTAAATAGTTGTAAAATTCCCAAACATGGCAAACATAAACGGGTCAAGGTACTTTTGCTTCCTTTCATTTGGAAGAAATCCAAACGTTACAAACTTCTCAAATATAAAACATACAAACATTAAAATTTCCAGAAAAGAAAACACTACACCTCATTATAAAACAACTGGAACGTTTGACCTATTTTATTTAATACTTTTTGATATTCAGGAAGGCTAGAAGTTATTTTAGTCTATGTATATGTAATAAAGCTAAGATATACCACATGCATAACGTAAGTCACGTTGTAAGTATGGTTGAATACCTAAAATAGTACGGCTGAATATATAAAACAATATAAATTTGGGCTGAACAACAAGAATAGTAGGAATTTTCAATCCAATTTCTCATTGACAAAACGTTTGATCAATTTTAACGATTTTATCTAAATTCAGAAACTTTATCTTGAAAATTGAGAGTACAAATTTTACAAAATCACAAGGTATCAAACTACCTACTTTTCAAAAATACAAATGTAATTAGATTCAGAGGCTTTGTGTCAAGTAGCTGATCGCATGAAATTCTAAATTGTACCAAATGAATCGTTTCGGTCCCGAGACTTGCAAACATTTGAAGTTTCCGCCTAAGCCTCTGGGGAACACAGGGATTGCCCCCCAAAAAAAAAGCAGGCCCCAAATGCGGCGTGGATTTACTTTACAATAAACAAGTACTAAATATGCATTATAGTGGTCCTGTAAATGTGAAGCAACGGACCACACGGTGGATAATTCAAGATAAATAGTACTTTATTTGACGTATAAAATTTTTTAGAATTTATATTGATATCATAAGCATTGAGTGAACAAACACGATTCCTTCTCTCATTAGCAGTCATGGAAATGTTCGTCTGAGTATTGGAAGTTCGATCCTAGTAATTACATCAAACTAAACAACAAAGTCTAGGAAGTTTGCCAGGATAGAGTGGGAAGTTTTATCAATACATATAACTCCTATCACTTAAAGAAGCAGGCTGACGTCACCTAGATGTTAGTGTGTTCGGCTGAAGAGTGAAAGGTTCAGAACCTGGTTTTAGCATTATACGTCTTCAGACTTATCGTTGAGACATTGGGAATCACTTTGTAATATATAATTTTATTGTGCTTAAAAATTTTGTTATTGAAATACTGAAGTTGAAAAAATTTTATATCTCAATCGAGTCGTTTCTTTCTGAGAAAGTGATAACTTTCTTCTAAGGGATTTCTGAATTGTTTATTTGTTTGTATGATGAATTTTCGCTAGTTGTTCCTAACTTCGCAGTGTAAGACTAGAGGGAAGGCAGCTAGTCATCACCCCCTCACGCTATCTCTTGGGCTACTCTTTTACCAACGAATAATGGGATTGGCCATCATTTATAACGCTCCCAAGGCTAAAAAGTAGAACATGTTTGATATGACGGGGATTTCAACCCTCGAACCTCAGGTTACGATTCGAGCGCCCTATCCACCTGGCCATGCTGGGACTCTTATGAAGTAATTCAAAAAATAATACAAATCATAATTTACATTTTATAAATGATTTTGTAATCGATCTCTTGTATCACACTTACAAGCACCTCACCAATACACATGTTAAAAATTATTTTTTGTCGCATTTGTTGTAATAAACTCTTGTTTACATATAGGGTAAAGGTTATTTATATACGTTATGCAATATACAGTTTTTTTAGCCGGGATATATCAATTCTTGGAAGAGTTCTGCGTTTTGTTTTGTTTTTTCAAGTATAATTTTTTTAGTTCGGAGCTCTATCACTTCTTCATCGATTTGAGATATAATAATAGTTTTGGATAAAGAGATCAGATCCTTTCGATTGGCCTGGCATGGCCAAGCGCGTAAGGCGTGCGACTCGTAATCCGAGGGTCGCGGGTTCGCGCCCGCGTCGTGCTAAACATGCTCGCCCTCCCAGCCGTGGGGGGCGTATAATGTGACGGTAAATCCCACTATTCGTGAGTAAAAGAGAAGTCCAAGAGTTGGCGGTGGGTGGTGATGACTAGCTGCCTTCCCTCTAGTCTTACACTGCTAAATTAGGGACGGCTAGCACAGATAGCCCTCGAGTAGCTTTGTGCGAAATTCCAAAACAAACAAACCTTTCGATTGATCCATTTGTTCAAAAATAATTTCAGTTTGGGGGTAGGTGATAAAGATCCTGATGAGTAATAAAATCTGATCTGCCCCCCAGTGGATCAGCGGTATGTCTGCGGACTTACAACGCTAAAAACCTTGTTTCAATACCTGTAGTGGGCAGAGCACAGATAGTCCATTGTGCAGCTTCGTGCTTAATTCAAAACAACACATCTGATGTAGTATGCACGCGCCCCAAGCTTGGCATTGCTGGCGAATAAACATGTACTTATTTTGCTCGTGATTGTACTTCAGTATTCTTCGTAGAATTGGCTGGGACTTGTGGAACTAAAATCAATTGGAGGTGAAATAATTTATTGATTTGTATTTTGGAACTGAGTTTTCAAATTTTGTTAAAGAACTGTATGTGATTTATGTTTTCACTACTCGGTTGATACTGTCTTTAATGCTGAATCTTAACTAACTGATCAAATGTCTTCCGATTCTCAGCTAAGGAAAGTTTGCAAGTGCCACGCCTTATGTTTTTGTGGGTCAGACGTCGATTTCTTCTCGAACTGGTGGCGTTCACGCGAGCTAAGCCAATTTCTTTGCGTTCCCTTGTACGCGTGGATTGCTTATTCTCGTTACAGCGTCATCATAAATTTATCGAGTAGGATGTTTTATTGACCTTTGTGACTGAATAAGGCGCAGTGGATGTATACCAGAAACACAGAAAATATTGCAAGTAGCGACATCTGTTATCCTATATTCTAAAGACGACTGACAAAAGGCATTAAAACTTTAATTAAAATAAAGTACGGAACAATATTTCAACCTTCTTAGATGAACTTCAAGTTTTTGTTAACCTGAAGATTCTCTAAGAAGGTTGAAATATTGTTCCGTACTTTACGACAACAAAATTATGGAGGAATATTATAATTAATTTTATCATGGGCTTGCAGGTCTAAAACAGTGATGAACACGGCACAGATATCTTACTGTGTTGTTACGTATTGAACAACAAATAAACCATGGATTTACAATATATTCAACAATCCTATCTATACTTCTTTTATTATACTCCCTACAGTCAGTAGACGGACGTTATTACGAAAACAAAGGGAATGAAACTAAACAATATTTGATTTATAACAAACATTTACCTTAGGCTTGAGTGTGAAATATGAAATATACTAAAAACTGTTTCTCTCATCACTCTTTCATAATACAGAATTACACTAAAAAACAGCTTAGCTATTCAATGATTTTTTAAAACTCAAAAATAAAAGGTGCTTCTAACTGTCTGTTGTAGACTCAATACAGATATCAGAAAGTGGAAGTCTTAACATGTAAGCTTCATGTAGGTTACGTGTAAGTTTTTGTTTCTATCAACCATTTTTCTTAAGTTTAGAGTTAATTTGTTTAAACAAAAATGACTCTAAATAGAATGATACATTGTAGCCAAAAACAGTAGACTCGCCTTTTATCCTTTCTGCTCTGCTCAACAGAACTAGATATGTTGTTCTTTTGAATTAAGCACAAAGCTACTGAATGGGCTATCTGTGCTCTGCCCACCATGAATATCGAAATCCGGTTTTTAGCGTTGTAAGTCCGCAGACTTACCTCTGAGCCACTAGGGGGCAACTCGATATCATACACATTAAAATATATATATATATATGATAGCCAAAAGTTTGTATGTTACACTCTGTATATCCTAAAGGCTTACTATTACTATTTTTAAAATGTCATAGTGATGTAAGCATCGATAGTTCAGTCTTCACTTGTTGAATGACTAACCTGAGACAAAGGAAATTAAGAACATTTTTTGTGTGTGCTGAAGAATTCCACTGTCCACTGACTAAAAGATATATTTCGAAAAATAACGTGAAAGAAAAAACGCATAGAGAGGAACGTGATTGTGTGTATATATATTTGATGTTGTTCGGTTTATGTTTCTCTGTTTTTTCATCTTAGTATTATATATGTACGTAAGATTTTCTACATTATTAAATATTTTATTTGAATTTAATTGAATTATTCCCTTTGACAATTCTTACAGAAATGACAACTATCAAAAAGCGCTCCCTTTGGCAGCAGTCTGTTCTTGCGCTTATTAAAATGAAGTGGAATGGTGGCTGTATAGATAAAAATCCTGTGCCCACTGAGAGAAGCTAAGAGTTCTATTGTGCTAGATGCATCCTTTGTGTCAAAACTTAAATATTTTTTTCGAACATTGCTTTCAGGCTCCTTTGCTATGATCCAAGACATATTTATTTATTCATCAGTATGTGTAGGAAGTTTACCTTTAAATTGTTTCAACGGGTATCTGCCAGTATTGTGAAAATGTGGTATGACGTTCCTGGGTAGTTCGTCACCACAATGCCTTTAAACCATTCGAATCTTTCAAAGACAAAGTAAATAACCATTTAGCAAGTGAGTCAGATTGATATATTTATTTTGGGGAAAAAAGTAATAAAGAGCCAAAGAATTTTCTAAATATAAGAAAAAGGAAAAAATACAACTTTACAAAATTGAAATGTTGAAACTAATTAAAAATTACCTTTACTGTACTGTGAAGTGAACAAAACTCTTAACCCAAATATCATTTTATCATGAAGTTAAAGATACGCATTTGTTTCTGATAGTTTACACATAAGTGAAAGGAAGTTTCTAAAACTGTTTATATGTATTTTTAAATAGATAAATACTTAAAAATACTGCTTGTTAAAGATTTATCGGTAATGTTAATTACACATATCAATAGCAACTGGCAAGTCAACGAATTGATGAATTGTACATTAAGTCAAAGGAAAGTTAATTTATTTTTTTATCTCACGCGCACGTTATAAGATTTAGTTTCGTAGCATCTTCGAACCTAAATATCGTAACTATAGAAACAAAAAGAAATAAATTGTTTGAATGACCTGACGGGCGCTAGATTCACAAACTTCGGGTTCGAAACACCATCAGCGAATATGTTTACTCTTTCAGAAGTGGGGTGTTATAATGTAACGCTCAAACGAATCATATATTTTTAAAGTGTCAGTGTGGAAATTTTTACATAAATATTAAAAAAAATCATTATTTTTATTCCTTAATTTACTTTTACGACAGATAGACCGCAAATTAATACACAGCATACTGACATGAATTAATAACTAATGCATTGTTCTAGATTAAAAATAAAGTGCCACCTATAAACAGGTACAAGATTTTTCTTATCGATTGTCAAGTTCGCTTTTTCGCTTTGACTTTGCGTTCCACTTAATTTCTTCCGGGCCACTGACTTCAGAATTGTCTGTTAATTTCACGCCGATTAAATAATGATATATCTATGTAAAACAAAAACAGAACAACAAAAAAATTGTGCTAATGGAGCTCGTTAGCTTCTTTATACCGGAAAAACAAAGAATTCTGATTACAGTATAAAAGGTGGTTCCAGTCATTTGGGAATCAGTTAGAGATTTGAAGACAAATCAGCTTGAATAGATTTTCATTAGAAAGTTTTCTCAGTTTCAGAATGAAGGTTGTGGTAAGTACAAAATATATTTATCATATGTATATATATATATATATATATATTTTCGGGCCCGACAAGGCCAAGCGTGTTAAGGCGTGCGACTCGTAATCTGAGGTTCGCGGGTTCGCATCCCCGTCGCGCCAAACATGCTCGCCCTTTCAGCCGCGGGGGCGTCATAATTTGACGGTCAATCCCACTATTCGGTGGTAAAAAAGTAGCCCAAGAGTTGGCGGTGGGTGGTGATGACTAGCTGCCTTCCCTCTAGTCTTACATTGCTAAATTAGGGACGGCTAGCACATATAGCCCTCGAGTAGCTTTGTGTGAAATTCAAAAACAAACAAACAGATATTTATATATATTTTCAGACTTAAGCTCTTTAATAGTATTACACAGGATGTTCAGAAAGTCACTGTGCAGTTTTGTAATCATATTTTATTCAGTCTATTTCAAGCCAGCAACTGGTAGTGGTGTTTAGAAACAAAATAAGAAGGATCCAAGTCTGCATTGATGCCAACGGGGGTCACTTTCAACATTGTTCATAATTGTCATTGATATTTACCTCCTGTATTCTATATTGAAACATGTCTGTTAATAAATATATAAGTGCACAGTTCTTTCCGAACACCCTGTATATTCGCCAAAAATATCAAAGAGAAAGTTTTAAGATATCCGAACCCAGTCGTCAAAACAAATTGTTTTCGGATTAATCTTTTCAATTTTTAGGAACGTACTTAAGTTTTTAAGTCCATCTTCAATTATTTCATGATTGATAAAATATAATTGTTACACATTCAGTCCAAATTGTCCATATCCATAAATAATCAGAACAGGACAAAAGTTTATATTAATGAAAGTGCTCGAAACATTTGTTTTGTTTCAGATTCTTTTCTTTGCCCTATTCGCTCTTGCTGCTGCTGGTTATGTAAGTTATCATCAGCCTGGGTATGGGTATGGTGGATATCCAGCTTACGGTTATGATAGATACAGATATGGTGGGTATCCAACTTATGGTTATGGTCATCGCAGATACAGATATGGTTACTATCCCAATTATGGTTATGGATATGGCAGGTACGGTTATGGTGGCTACCCCAGTTACGGCTATAGACAAGGAAGGTATGGATATGGTGGTTATCCCAATTATGGTTATGGACACGGTGGATATCTTGCACTAGGACATGGATATGCAGGTCATGGATATGCATCCCAATATTTTAAGACACCTTACAGCGGCTACCATGTTAGCTACCCAACGTACGGATTCAGACATGCAGGATACCACTGAATAAAGAACATTTATAAAGGTGAGATTTCATTGTCAATACTATTGTAACTAAAATAGTGCAATTTGAATAAGTAATTGCTGAACAGAATGTCTATGTAAACCTAAGATTGTAATCACAAACCATTAAATTACTTCAAAAACAACAATTTAGATTCGAAGATGAATAACACCTACTATTTGCCCAGCAAGGAGCTTTGTAAAGATTTGTTTACATAAGTTAATGAACAATATTGTGTACACATACCTAAATAAATGCATATACACACATACAAACAAAACAAAGAAATATAAACGATCTTTTAAAACTCTTTTATGAATTTACTTTAGCATTATTTAAAAAGTTATGTTATGTGTTATATTACTTGTTTCAGCACAAGCTACGGTTTGAAGCTTGGAAGAAAAAGAGTTGTCTCTTCTGAACGCTTGAAGTTAAACTTGCAAAAACGTCTGTATGAAAACCAACCTCTCTTGGAATTACTTACACACTTTCTCAAGGGTATTCAGCCAGTTCGTCGGAGAACTGTTGAGAGTTTTTAACTTGATCTTTTTAACAGTTGTTTATAATGAATTTACCTGTTCTTGGGCACTGACTTTGTGGTTGTTTTGTACAATAAATAAATATATATGTGATTATTTTCTCGTTATAATTTAATGTAACAACTTTTTTTTCATGGTTTGAGCATCTTTCCCATCATCCCAGCTCGCTTTTCGAAAATTGGTAAACAGAGTTGTCATGAAAACATCACATGTTCTATGTGGTTAATAAAAATCGTTTCTCATAAATTCTCGGTAATACTTACAAAACGTCCCTTCCTTCCCATCTCTTCTGGTATTTAACAAAGGTCGATTTCGAGGATGAGGAAGATACAGCAGCAGAGGCTGACGAATCAACATCATTAGTTCCAAGACTCGGCTGTTTAACTTCTGTTGGAGCCAAAGCTTCATTATTAACACCACACCACTATTCACTACCTGAAGTCTAGGTTTCTCTGTAACAAACTGTAGATCTAATTTTTCTGATATATTTTACCACAGAAAAGTTCAAATCACACAGTTTAATTATAATATAAAATAACTCACAAAACAACTATACAATGTAAAAACACTGCGAAACAAGTAATCTTTTAGAAACATCCACATATCTAATATAGTGTTTACATACTTCAAGAAATTTGACGAATGTTTGGTAATAATTCTATATTTAGATGATACAATCTATGTCTAATTCTGGATTCTTTGAAACAAACCCACCTTTCTCGTGATATACATTGGCTAGCTGTTAAGATGTCAAGATGAATGGCCTGGCATGGCCGAGCGCGTAAGGCGTGCGACTCGTAATCCGAGGGTCGCGGGTTCGCGCCCGCGTCGCGCTTAACATGCTCGCCCTCCCAGCCGTGGGGTTGTATAATGTGACGGTCAATCCCACTATTCGTTGGTAAAGAGTAGCCCAAGAGTTGGCGGTGGATGGTGATGACTAGCTGCCTTCCCTCTAGTCTTACACTGCTAAATTAGGGACGGCTAGCACAGATAGCCCTCGAGTAGCTTTGTGCGAAATTCCAAAACAAACAAAGAAGTCAAGATGAAACACGCCTTTTTGGAAAAAGTTACTAGATTATTATGTTTCTATATTCTTTGAGTCCAGGTGTATGACGGAATAATAGTAAAGCTAACTCCTACGTCACGACTTTCATTCGGTTTCTAACGTTTCTCTGCAATAAAAATATTAATAATGTCTGTAAAAACAAAGATAAAATCGTCAAAATATTTCAAGGGAGACAGTTTGGAATTGTTACTAAAGAATTCTCTCCTGATAAACACTGTTTCTATTTATCATGCAATTGCTCAAACTCATGTAACTGTGAGATAGCCTTGGTTTTATGCTAATATTAGTGTATTAATTTGTAGAATTTGAAAAAAGAATAAATTAGGTGTTGTAATAATTCTTGGTAGCTTTCTTTTATTTACATGTTTCAGTTAGTAACATCTCTGTAGTTTAATGAATAGTATCTTACAATTTTACCAAGTGCTAGTACCTATAGAATACACAGAGTGGACGGTAAAAGTAAAGCTTGTTTTTCGTTGGTTAAACGATCGTTCACATGAACATCTTTCTTACATCAGGAATAATGACTTTACAAAACCCACAGGCTGACACTTTAATAACACTTCACACTGCATATCTGATATATCCATACTTCTAAACACATTTGCTCTATCCACTGTAAAACAAAGAAAGAACCGGTAAAGAAGTTTGATTTTTTTTTTAGATTAGGCACTCCCGACCCCTATAGAATGAAAGAAGAATTATATTTTCTTTAACTGTATCCTTCCATTTTTCCCTCCTACACTTTCTCACCCTAATAAGGTGTCTACAACATTTTCCTTGAAGATTTACACTTTTTTTTTCTTTCTTGCCAATTCACTTTTAGCCACACACTTTTGTTACCTTTATATTAGTACAGCGGTAAGTCTACGGATTTACAACGCTAAAATCAGCGGTTCGATTCATTTCGGTGAACTCAGCAGATAGCTGGACATGACTCTGCTATAACAAAACAGTCTTCGTTTTTCTCCTTTTCATGCTGTTTTCATCTTAAAACATTGATTTTAATCTAAATAATTAACAAATCACGGCTTGATACTAGCTAAATATCCACTTGAGACAAATCTTTTAGTTCACTTCTTTATACAGATATAAATATTATTTCTGTAATTGGAAATGTTGTTGTACTACAATAAATAACCTTTCGAAAAAGTCCTAAATTACAGTACTTCGAAATATCTTGGTACTTCTCGCAAGGAATAGACATAAATAAAAATGTAAAATGATCTAAAAGCAGTAGATTTCAAGCTAACCCTCGTGAACGTTCAAATAATTATATACACACTTAAGAGAATAAACCTAAAGATAGTTTTGCTGCTCAACTGCCACCTATTCTGAGTAATTTTTGTTTTATTTTGTTTGACTTTTCGCGTTACGAAGTTATATAATACGACTACTTCACTCACCATTTTTCCTTTTGTCGCGCCTAACGTGATACAGACGTAGCAAATTCAATTAACAAGTGTGTACATTGTGAAGAGTGATTGACACTTGATGCCAAAAGTAAAGTGAATGGTGTTTAGCACAATTTTAGATTTAAATTAATGCAAAATTCCCAAACAGTGGAAACAGATACGGGTCAAGGTACTTTCGCTTCCTTTTATTTGCGAGGAATCTAAACGTTACAAACTTCTCAAATATAAAAATAAAATCATAAAAATTTCCAGAATAGAAAACACTACACCTCATTATAAAACAACTGGAACGTTTGACCTATTTTATTTAATACTTTTTGATACTCAGGAAGGCTAGAAGATATTTTATTCCATGTATATGAAGAAAATGCAATCAAAGCTAATATTTCCTACACACACAAAGTAAGTCATGTCGTGAGTATGGCTGAATGTCAAAAATACTCGAAATCTCAACGCAAGTTTTTCACTGACAAAGCGTTTCATGGATATCAGCTATTTTATCTGTATTCATGAACTATATTTTGAATTTTACACAATTACAACGTATCAAACCACTTTCCAGAAATATATATAATTAGATAAAGAGACTTCGTGTAACGTAACTCCATAAACAACTGATCGCATCAACTTCTAAACTGTACCAAACGAATCGTCTCGGTTCCGACATTTGCAAAAACGTAAAAAAATAAAATAAAATCGCCTAAGCCCTTGGAGAAAAACTGGAAATTCCCCCAAATCTCTTCTCTTCAAATTCTTGACTCATCAATTTCTAAATGGTTCCAAACGAACCGTTTAGGCCTTGAGGTATGTAAAGAAGAAAAACTTCACCCAACACTTTAGGGAACCCGAATATTTCACAAAAACATTTTAAAGGAAATTCCCCAAAAGCGGACTCCAAATGTGGCGTTGATTTACATTAGAATAAACAAGTACTGCTATTAATCACTGCTCTTATCTTAATTTAAAAACGTAAATTTGGATTGTAGTGCTGCTGTAAATGAGAAGCATAGAACCACCTGGTGGATAATTCAATATTAGTAGTACTTTATCTGACGTATGAAATATTTAAGAATTTATATTGATATCATACGCAACGAGTTGACAGACACGATTCCTTTTCCGATTAGCAGTCATGAAAATGTTTGTTTGAGTATTTGAGACTCGATCCTGGTAATTACAACAAACTAAATAACAAAGTCTAGGAAGTTTGCTAGGATAGAGTGGGAAATTTTATCAATACATATAACTCTTCTCATTTAAAGAAGCAGGCTGACGTCATCTAGATGTTAGTGTGTTCGGCTGAAGAGTGAAAAGTTCAGAACCTGGTTTTTAGCATTATAAGCCTTCAGACTTATCGTTGGACCATTGGGAATCACATTGTAATATATAAATTTATTGTGCTTATAAGTCTTTATTTAAATGTTAAACTTGAGAATAATTTTTATACCTCAATTGCGTCGTTTCTTTCTGAGGAAGTGGTACATTTCTTCTAAGGGATTTCTGAATTGTTTGATGCACTAGCCGTCTTTAGTTTAGCAGTGCAAGACTAGAGGGAAGGCAGCTAATCATCACTACCCACCGCCATCTCTTGGTTTTCTCTTTCACTAACGAATAATGGGATTTACCGCTATTTATAACGCCACTACGATAAAAAATTGAGCATCTTTGATGTGACAGGGATTTTAACTCGCAAACCTCAGATTACGAGTCGAACGCCCTAACCACTTGGCCATGCTTGGCCTCTTATTAAGTAATCCAGAAAATAGTATAAATAGTAATTCACATTTTATAGTTGTTTTTGTAATCCATCTCTTGGATCGCACTTACTAACACTTCATCAATACGCATGTTAAATAATTATTACTTTTTACATTTGCTGAAGTAAGGTCTTTTTTATACATAGGGCAAATGTTATTTATATATGTTTCGCAATATACGTTTTATTTTTTAGCCAGGGTATATGGATTGTTAGTTTTTTTTTAACTCGGAGCTTCATTATCTCTTCATTTATTTGAGATATAATAATAGTTTGGGACGAGTTGTTTTTGAATTTCGCGTAAAGCTACACGAAGGTTATCTGCGCTAGCCGTCCCTAATGTACTTGGTTGGTTGATTTAGTGTTTTATGGCACAAAGCAGCTAGGCTATCTGCACCAAACGTCCGGTAGAAAGCTAAAAATAAAGTAAATGTAGTAAAATTCATAAAAAGAAATGAAGGTAAAACAAAACAGCATTTACAAATATAAATAGCATAAAACCAATGTTGACATCTAGTCTACAATGTTAAGAGAGAAACCAGAGTAAGAGAAGTTGTAAAAGACTTTGTGTAGCATAATGGTAATGATCATAACCTACCAGGAAGACTAACAGTACAAGAAACACCGTCAGTCACCTGAAGTTGGCCATTTCAGTCCTGGTTCCGGGTTATGTGTCATTATGGCCATTGTCAAAAAGTAAAGTAATAAAAGTTTTAAAAGACATGCAGCAAAATTGTAAAAATAATTTGCCAGGATGACTAAAGGGAAATTCAAACGGATAGTTCAAACAGCAGCGTTAGTCACCTGAAGTTGGCTTTTCTAGTCCTGGTGTCGAGTTATTTAATGTGACGGCCATTTTCTAATTTCAAATCGAACTAGAGAGATTGTGATTCTTAAAAGGGAACCACATTAAAAAAAAAGGTTTAACTTAAATGGCATTAAAAATAATAATGGTCTTTTAAAAACTAAAAAGTTTATCAAGGTGGACAGTATTACAATCACCAGTAACAGTGTCTAATGTAATGGGCAAACCTTGGGACCGAGCAGTATTAAAATGGTACCGTCGTTGAGAGTCGTAACGATAGCAAGAAAGTAAAATGTGGCTCATAGTGACCTGAGTGTTACACAAACTACACACTGGTGCATCAGTTTTAGATAAAACAAAACAATGAGTTACAAAACTGTGACCAATGCGTAGTCTAGTTAAAACAACTTCCTCCTTTCGATCCTTACGGAAGCTAGAAAAAAAAAATGAACACGGACGATATTTGGCAGGATAATAACGAATAATGTTCTACATCACTCCACTAGTTTAACTAAAATCCCATAATTTTTGACACAGTTACAGAATAAAAATATTGTGAAAAATTAGTTCCCGTGTTAATAGAGAGAGTTTTATTTTTTCAATAATTTCACTCTAAAAATTTGAAAACAGTGAATACATGCTAAATGAAGTTAAACAGTTTCGGTTCAGTTATTGTTAAGGGCAAAGCTACACGATAAGTTATCCATGCTCTGTCCATCGCAGGTATCGAAACCCGCATTTTAACGTAGCGAGTCTGTAGACTGAACCAATAGTGGTGGCAGGAGAAATCAATAAACAAATTTAAAAAATTGATATATTTTACTGTATATATGCAATTTCAGTTTGTTTAAAATTAAAAGACATGAAACCACGGGTCAACATCTAAATATATAATGAACCAATATATCAAAAGATGTTTGCCCTTTCAACCGAAAAAGCGTTATTATATGACAGTCAATCACAACATCTATTGATATGAGCGTAATCCAGGACAGCGGTGAGTGCTACCAGGCGTTTACCTACACGCTGGTCTGAGTTTCAAACATTCGATAACAGCAGACATTATCAAAATGCTACAAGTAAAAAGAAACCAACCAAACCAGTAATAATTAAATTTAAAAAATATCCAATAATACACCTGCAGGGATTGTCCCTTTACGTTTGCTAATACATACATATCTTGGAATCTTATGAGACATAACGTTATGGTGTTCATAAAGTTAGTATTTTCATACTGAGAAATAAAATTAAAAGCACATATCCATGCATGAAGTTTTCGCTGTACTCTTTTAATATTCATGATGAATGACGTTGCTTCCAATACTTCCACGTCGTTACCGAGTGTTTGTAAACCATCTAATAATTCAACCGCTTTAAAAATAAAGGGAAATTGATGTTTCAGTTCATAGGAATACACTTGGGGTATTTATTAAACAGATTTTAGCTCTTCAGAACATGCATCAAACTTCAACTCCTGTCAAACCGATCAAGATATCAACATGAAGTAACGTTTTAGATTCTTATACGTGCCATAATCAAACATGTGCTGCTCAACCGTTGAACGGTACCCCAGCGGAAACAAAAAGAAAAGAAAGCGATATCCTCTACGATACCTCTAGCTCTTTCACAATATTTCATCCTACACAAGCTCTTTAAAATAAAAACTTCTAAGTAGCGTTAGTAACAGTCATATCAAAAAAAAAAATTAGGGCCTAATAAGGAAACACACAAGGACAATTAAAATATTCAACACTATCTCTTCGAATGTGTTACAAACTTATGCCAAGTAACTACCAGTAATACAGAACTACTTGAAACAATATTCAGCTGACCGGTAACCATCGACAATCAAGCATTTTCTTTTCGAAAACACCAAGAACAATTGGTTTAGTGTATAGTTACATAAGGGATTAGTCATATGTGCTTTGTCCTTCACGCGCAATTCAAGCCCCAGGTTTGAGCGTTGTAGGTCCCCAAACTTTCCACTAATCAAAAACCAAGGAAAAGTATCAATAATATTGAACTAGTCATCAATAACTGAAGTAGTGTAATATTCTCTGGTGAAAGTTTTCCATGAACGAGTTCTTTAAGTCTTTATAACACCAAAATCTGACACTCCATCCCTGAAGTTGGCAACATTGACGATATCCCTAATTATGCTTTAAAATAACAGTTTAAACAATCTCTATCCTTCAAATAATCCGTTTATTATACTGTTCTTTGTTGTTGGAATTCACATACTACATCAATGTTAAGTTTGTAGTAATTACATTGTTTTTCTATGTAAAATTTACAGGCTGCCCAATCGGTAATTAAGGATTAATTGCAATATTGATCGTATTTTTCTATGCGTTGTTAGTCCTTAATTGAGGGATGAAAATAAAGTATTGCAACGATATGAAGAAAGAGACAAAAATAAATTAACAAACAGTGTTTCGAAAGGCGACGACGTTCAGATCCCTTTGGAAATTCGAAGGTTTAAATAAGTGTAACTTTAGAATTTAAAAACAGAATAATTAAAGGTTTTAATTATTTTCCACTGTATGAATATGCTTGTCTACTACAAATATATAAAGAAATGGTGATGCACTAGAATATAATTATTGTATGAAAAATATATAACGCTAGTGTATAACGAACGAATCAATACATCAAGGTAAAAAGGTAGTCAAACATGGATTCTTCATATAATATTTTTTTTTTATTTGCTGATACAGTCGATTTCATTGGAGTTTTTCCATTTTTAATTGCACTAATATGAATTCGGCAAGGTAAGGCTTTAAAATTTAGTTTATTTTGGTCAGTTGTTCAAAAGTGAACACGACATGAAATTTAATGTTTCCTACACTTACACTTTGTTCACGAACCATTGTTGATTCGAGAACCAAGGTTAATTTATTTACTTCTACACACGTGGCATGTTGTATGTAACCCATATGTTAAGTGGCAGTTTTTGAGTCACTAACAGTGTGTCACGATAAGACATGTATTTTTCTTTTATTATTAATCTAGGGAGTGCGGCTCATAGAACGCTTCTGAGGTATTGTTTGTACTTAAAAAAACAAAACAAAAAAAACTTAGCTCATAGTTCCTTCATCTCCTGACCGATTCGAGATCTAATTGCAGTTTTGGGCTCGCAGATCAAACTCTTTCGATTGTTGTATTTAACCACATTCAAGATCTCGAAGATTAGTTTACTTTAATCCTGCCTAAAAGAATTTAAGATGTCATGGCTATTGAGAATTTTCTCTTGTTTATTTATGAACATAATACCTTAAAGAAAGCTTCGGGTTTAAAAAAGGAAACAAAAACCAAACCAAGTTATTAACAAAATGAATTTTACATTTATTGAAACATTTTAAATTAAGTGCATAATGATTTCGTTTTCAAAAAATTTTTGTATTAATATATATTTACAATTCAAGTTATGATCCCAGCTTGAATTTATACCATCGTAATCTGAAACACTTATAGATACCAATGTAAAACTTCAGCGCAAATAGATCTCACTTTCATAAGATTTCTTCAACTCAGCTAAACAGGTAATCTTGTCTATAATGAAAGATTTGTTTCCACCTTCAAAAACATGTTTAATAACACAGTCCAATAATAACTAATAATTTATACCCCAAAACTACTTTTCAAATATTACAATAAACAACGAAAAATAATTATTTAAGAATCACTTCAAAGAAAAAATTTTTCATCACAATTTCTTACAAGTTATGAACATGGCCCTTGAATATTTTGGACAAAAGTATTTATAATGATTATTTATAAAGTATAAAAACATTTTTATTTTTTTCCTGTATTAAAAAATTTTTGCTATTCAGAATTTAATATTTGCAAGAGTTCTTCAGTCTCAGATTTGATTTTTTTTCATCTTCTTCACACAATCTTTGTTCTTTGTTATCTTCCTCTTCCTCCAAGTTGTATGGTTCCATTTCTTTTACACTGCTCAAATCTTCTTCAGTTACTGCTTTACTACCAATCTCTGACTCGTATTCCGTATTACATTCTTTACTATACAAAGCTTGTTTATCACAATCTTTGCTCAATTCTTCTCTGGGCTGTATTTTATCTTTATTCAATTTTAAGAATCCTTTCTCAGAGATTTCTGCTAGTTTCTCCTCAGGATGCACAATTTCTTCAAAGGGTTCAACATGTTCTACATCTTTTTCTGTATAATTTTTTAACAGAAAATTCCAGTTTGGTTTTTCCTTCAGTCCCAAGATATTCTTGTTTTCCTTTCTTTTCATACAAAAGGTGTTCAGTTTCTTTGTATCCCTCATCTTCAACTTGCCCGATTTCACCAATGACTTCACCTTCAAGATCACAGTCCTGATGTTCTTCTTCTGACTCATTTTCCTCATCTTCAGACTCCTTGAGGTTTTCATCTGTTACTGTGGCTATGAAGTAAAATTATACTTTGAAACCCTTGTCTCATTCTGATTTATAATATAAAGAAGAATCAATATACAATAAGAAACAGTGGCTGACATATGCTGTGTAAGTATCATTCTATGAAATGTGAATGTTATCACAAAACCTGTTGTTTCTTCACTTTCATCTACGAAGTCTATTGGTCCTTCCGATACTGATGAAGCTACAGAGATGTAGCTATTTGGTCGAGATTGAATGTCATTCAAGTTGCTAGGAGAAGGGCACAATCTGTGACAAAGGCGATGACTTTCATGAAGAAAATGAAGCTGCTCTCTTGAAGTATGAAGTTCGTCATGCATTCACAGTCTTTCTTCTTCCCTCTCTGAGACATACGACTATATGATAGGAAGAGATATAAGAGTTAAATGAACTTCAGTATATTAGTTAAACAAAGATAGATTTATCAAAAAATTAGAAGTAAAATATGACTTACAATATATAAATACAAGTACACAAATTCAAAAAAAGAAACAAAAAGCAGAAAATTATAATGTTCTTTTTTCTGAAACTGTAACTGTTTAAGACTTTTCTTGTTCTTTATATCATTGTGTTCACTTTCTCAATTAACTTAAACAATTTTTGACCAGCTTGTGGTTTCAATTTTACTTCTGGACAAACCTGATCAATACTTTGGGTTCTTAAAATCTATTTTGTGAGTTTTTTTTTGGTTTTTTTTTTACTGGCTATACAACTATATACAAAAGAAATTAATAAATTGCCTTTTTTATTTATTTTTACAGTGCTTATTTTTGTCAAAGGAAACTAAAGAGAATTTAATTATATTTGTTGTTTTTTTAAGTTAAAACATTCATTTATTAATTGATACTTTGTCAAATAATAAATATAATTCAATAGAACAAATTCAGATTCTTTTTGGAAAATGATGAATTCATCTTTTGAAATAGCAGCAATTGTTATAACGAATGATTTCCATTTCCCTTGTTTGTTGAAAAAGTAACACATTAAATAAAATAAAATCTCTCTTCAAATATTATTTGAAGATTGTTTTAATCAGGTATAAAACATTATAGTCAGTCATAAAACAGATATCTGGTTGTAGGTTAAATACATCCACAACCTCTTAAACACACAAGAATGTTTAAAAAAAACGTCTCTACAAACAATACCCATCTTTCTATGCTTTTACTACCATTGTTAAATTGGATGATTTTATGATTAGATAAATTCTATAAAATATACAACTTACCAAGAGTTGAGTCAAATGTCTATTTATAGTGCAAGATATATTGATTAATTTTGGCAAAGGTAAACTAAGTAACAGGCCTGTCTTCCTTGCAACAACTGAAGTTTCTGCATGAGTGTTATTGCTTTCTTCCCCCACAACTGTAAGCAGCTGAATTATTAAATCATGAAATAAGTAACAAACAAGCTACAATATTAAGAGAACCATGTTAAACCTTATAAGTGATCTTCATCTGAATGGACTATCAGATTGTGCAAACAGGTAAATACAACATTTAAGTTGGATTATACAATTTGTTTTCTCCTTTTTAATTACGTTCACAATGTAACAGTACAAAATGTTTAAGCCAGCCTGTTTTTGTGTAAAAAGAACTGTAATAATGAAAACAAATACAAGTTATAAATCAACTTTATTTTGGAAACAAAAACAGTTTTATACCAGCATTTTGTAATTCAATAACAAAAACACCCAAACATACATTTTCAAATATATAAGAAAATGATAATCTCAAAGACTCAACAAATGTTATTTTATTGTAAGAGTGGCCTTTGTTGTTTTTGCTCAACCATACTAGCAATCTAGTCCATTTGCTGCTTTATTTCATTACAGAGAATCTCATGCTACAGTTATCGAATAGCGATCAATCAGAAAACACGCGACTCAAATGAAAATAGATGATTTTGACAGGAAAAGAATATGTGAAAAACCGTTTCACAATTAAAGACTTGTATTTCTTAAACTAAAGAAAATACTATATAGTCATACCTTCACAAAATTTCTTTGCTTAACTATTAATGCTGAAATATTCTGACATTAACAAGAGATTCTATTTCATTACAAACTTCTATCAAGTTGTTTTTCAAAGCTAGTACTCACCTTCTCCACTGCAGGCATTAAACATGTCATCTTCAGACACTCTTAGGCCTTCATTTAATACTGAAGTAAGTTGATTAGCTGAAATATAATTACATGCATTACACCTGTAACAACAAATTACTTGTCACAGTTTTAACACTGAATTTTACGAGATATTATTACATCAGCATTAAAGACTCCAGTGCTACTGTAAATGACAACAAAAACAAAAGTACAGAATAATTTTCTTATCAAAACTACTTCAAAAACAAATACTTCCAAAAATCATGGTATGTTTGAAGTTAGTACCAAAATTAGTATCTAACAAGTCATTACAGAAGTTAATATTTTTCAGATGCTTAAAATAAAGTTACCTTGGTAAATGGATGCTAGAACTAGTTCTTTCAAATCTTTTTGACCCTCAAGTTCACTTGCCATCTGGAATACACATTAAAAAGAAAAAAAAAAAAAAGATTATATATATTATACACACATACAAATGTGCGTGCATGTAAAAATGAAAACAAATATATCACTTGGATAAAATATTTACACAAGTCTTTGATGCTACCAAGACATTTAAACATCTCTTAGTTGTCAAGTGCATACTTGCATATCAAATTTATGTAAAAATAATAGTTCTACCTTTAATAATTGTAATACAAAAATACTTTTACCTTATGACTGTCATTTTGTAACATTTATGTTGTGAAGTTCACACATACATAAAAAAAAAATCATTTAAACTTTCATTTTTCTGCATTCTTTAAAGCTCCATGATTCTTTTTCCTTTGAAACACACACACAGGCATAACAAAAATAGCCTAACACTAAATAGCGTAAACAGTATACAAGTAAGAAAATCAGCACTACATAACAATGATGGAGCTATAATTTTTAAAGAGAAAAGTAAAATTAAAATTACTAGTTGAGGTACCCACAGATTGGACAAAAGTTATTTAAATTCACAATTGATGAAAAGGTTATCTTAAGAAATGAAAAGCTGTTTCCTTTATATATAAATTTTTAAAAAACCCAAAATGCCCATACACACAGTAAAACACAAAAAGTGAAACTAAGTTTGCATGCAACTCCTCAAGGACCCAACAAACCTTCATGCCAAATTTGGTGAAAATCCATCAACAGAGGAGAAATAGTGTTTAAAAAAAACTACAAAAAACACTCATAAAAACCTCAAACTAAAAAACCGAAAATTTTTGTGCATTCCCCCTCCATGGACCTAATGAACCTCCATACCAGTTTTGGTGAAAATCCATTCACACCCTGAAGTATTTGCGTGGTCATACAACAGACAGTGTTATTATATTTATATAGATGGCACCAGTACATTAGATCTGCATGTGAGTTATTCATGACATCATATCTGCACCCTTAGAATGGAGAAAAATAAGGTTTTCCATGATGGGAAACAAAGGCAAAATGAGTAAAATCATGACCACTATTGCAAATCTACATGCACAGAGGATAAAACATTTCACAAAGTTATGGGTTATACATCATGTAATAAAGCTTTTCCAGCATCATATAAGCAAGAATCCCATTACAGTATGCTACTTTTGTAATTTGGTAGCAAAGGGTAAGAGTTTTAATTGTTTCACTTTATTTTTTCTTACAAGTAAGGATTTGTTATGGACTTACTCTAAAACACTGTTGTTTTTTGTTTATACACTTACATAGTGACAAAGACAAATGTTAAAGATTTCAAAATACATCAAAAGAGCATATTCAAAATAAACTACCACCAAATACTGCACATATTTTCCATAAAACTATTAAGTCCAGATTAATGTAGCATAAACCCCAGCAAATCAGTATTAACATTATAAAATCAAACTTTAAAAAAATAATTCAGTTTAATGTTTCATTCTCAGTAAAACATTGTAAATCTCATATTAGTAACAGATTAAATAAATTTTAGAAAAAAGACATTTACAATTGTGAATATCACAGGTACATAAAATACATTAAACTTTCACAGTAACATTAAAGTAATTAATACTGATTTAGACAAGTGTGCTGATTCATTGGTTAGTATAACTTCTTGGAATCTAAAACAACCATGTTATTTAACATTTGCATAACACATCCAAAAAAAAGTTTCTATATTTGTAAAAGAAAAAAAATTATAGAATTCTATCATACCTCAGCAACATACTGAAATTCTTTCCTTGGAATCTGAAAAATCTGGGAAATGAGTTCTTGCTATTCTGCCAAAGCATCTGCAATTTGTTGATCTTTGCGACGTAACATTTCTAAATTAAACAAGATTAGTTAAACTATTGAAATTAATTTAGTTCAAATTATGTTAACGATTTTTACTAAGCTGTTAGAGGTACATGCTGGTATCTTGAAAATGTTTTTAACATTTTGTAAAAATTTTTAAAAACACTAATTGCTACTGAATTAGTTCTAATCCTCTTATCAATTTGGCAAAACATACGAATATATTATTACAAGATCAGACCAACTTTATGAACTAATAACAAGCCAATCCTGACCACTACTGACAGTACAGCAAGGTGGACATGAAACTTATGCACGAATATATATATTTTTTTTATAAATTAGTTTACTCTAGAAGCACAACATTATTGTACAAGATACAAGTAATACACTCAAGTATTACAAATAATATGGTGAAAAGTTAGTATTCAAAAGTACACCTGTATATGAAAAAAATTAAATTTCAAAAAGAGGACTTTAAAACTTTTTGGTATAAGTTTTTGTGATGCAAGTTTGTTTTTTGTTGTTTTTCTTCAATATCCTAAAAACATGACCATGGTTAAGTTAATAAAGCCTACAAGAAATAAAATAACCTGTAACTCCAATTTTATCACTATTCTGTTAAAGCTAATAGAGCTTCCAATTTTAGTAGAAAAATTTACTTTAGTCAATGTGACATTTACTTTCAAAGACACCAGCCAGTTGGTATACATTTTTTTTTATGTCAGCCGATTTTATAACAGAATTTTCTCTCATTCCAAACTGCTCTTCGTACATGGCAGTACTGCCTTTCACTTTGCCTTCATCAACCAGTTTTTAAATCTATACTATATTCTTTATGTTAATATTAGGCTGAGATCCAAGTTGAATCTTTCCATGCAAATGATGGAAAAAAAAACGAATTTACAAAACTTAGTGGCAAGACTGTCCTTCTAATACTAGTGCTGCCAGCAAGATGAATAACAAAGTACATAAGTTTGTACATTAACAATAACCCCTTCCTTTATACTGCATATTTTAATACTTCCATAGCTTTTAAAAACCGCCTACGAGTACATACATCATTCAAGTCAAGTCTGGGTAAAATCAATTTCATTTGGAAATTTTTCCAATTCATTTATTAATATTTAAATAACTTATAATGCTCAAAATGAACTATTTTAAAATATGACAAAAACAAATTATTTTTAATGCCAATTATGAAGTTAATCAGCGAGATCTATTAGCAATAAAAATACACAATGTTAATGTTTAAACATGAAAACAGTACCCGAATTCTAAGTAAGATAAACACACACAGTTTTCATTATGAAAAATCAACTGGATTTACTCTGATAAAAAAAACAAAAAACAGTGAAGATTGCCGAACTACACGTCTTTACTTTGCCTACAGTGTCTTATCAATTGGAAATGTCGTCTAGAAATACATCTGCTTAGAAAAAAAACAAAAAACTATATGTTCATTGTTTGCACATGATTTTGTTGTTTTTAAATATAAATGAACTGGGAAAACATCATGCACACAGTAAAATGATTTATGAAATAAATGATCTACAAGGTAACTACCTATTGGAGTAAGTACAGGTTCTGCAACTTGAAGAACCACACTTTCACTGACTTTAATCTCCAATGGTTCTATTAGCTGGGGTTTGACTGGAACATGAAAAAATTTTACTCTTTCAAGATTCTGTTGTTCTTGGCTATCTTCAACTGAGCTACAAGGTGAAGGAGCTTCTTTCTGTGGTGTGACTGATGAAGTACCCTTCTGTGGATGATTTTCTGTTGGTGGGAGTTTGGGACTAGATATTTCAGTGTTAGGAACACTATGGGAGCTGCTATCACTTGTTTCTCCTGTGGATTCCACACCATTGCTTACTTCAGAATGTGAAGATTCTAATGATACAGGCATCCTAGGTTTATGACAAAGTTAATTTCTTATTAATTCTCTCAACACTGGCTCGGGCAATTTAACCAACCATGTGATCTCTTTGTAATCATTTAATATCATTATAGATTTAATACTTCTAATTTTCAAAATAGTTGGCAATCTTTCAGTTAATGTGTCTTTCATGTACAAAAAATAATTTTGAATAAAGTACTTTCAATAAATTAAAATAATGATTTCAATGTATAGTCCATCAATATATAGGGTATTTGTTTTGAACAGTCCATGTGCAAAGTGATTTTCATGTTTAAATTAAAATAGTTTTTTCATGTCAAAAATTTCAAGTTTCACTTGTTTAATCTCTAAAACCTCCTAAATACATTTCAAATGTTTATTTTTAGTAAAACTTTACATTTTATCTGTTATTTTCTCTACCCTAACTATATATAAAGTTAGTCAATATGACTGACCTCTTAACCCCCTGCCAAATTGAAATAAGCCCCCAACTACTACCTGCACCATTATAACTCGCATATCACTCTGGAAATGTGCAGTTCACATTAAACTACTGAATTGCATTACCAATGAGTTACTGCAAGCTGTTTGCATGTGTAACTTATAAAATTATTATTATTTACTTTATCTGATCTAAACTTAATGTAAAGAGAGAGATCCTTAATTCTATACTTTACTTTTATAATAATAAATAAAGAATAACCATGGAAAACAAAATATAAAGCAGTTAGCAAATCATCTTTTCTCTTGCTGTCAACTGTCAATGAAATTAATCACTCCCTTTAACACACACCACACCAATGGTAGTAATGCACTAAATAATTTTTATTTAATTCAATAATGCACCAAAGAAAATAGACTAACAACATGCAAAAAGTAGCCAATTTCCCCTTATAATTTTTCAGGTTTTCTAACTATGTGACAAGAGTTGGTACAAAATCATCCAAGCTGGTTTTTAACTTTCTCACAGGAATAAACAGCGTATTAAGTAAAATTGATGACGTTATACAATACTTTATTTGATAAATGTTATACTAATTGGTATAACACAAATAAAATAAGCTTAGTAAAACTTTAAATATAAGACACTAAAATCTTTTGTCATGTACAGTAAAGGATACCCATTGCAATAGGGTTAAGTGAAATATGCATTGTACACAGGAATATTTCATTTCTTAAAGGTTTTCATGCTATTTAGAAAGCAGATATTTAATCTTCAAAAACAAGACTCACTTACATTAACTATTTTAATCAAAGTACAGCAGTGATTATGTTTTTCTGCTAAAAGAAGAATCAATCAATAAATTATCCTTAAAAATTAAATCTAAATAAATCAGTTTGATTAATATTTAGTAAATAATTTTACCTTAAACCTCAACTACTCTTTCTCTTTATAAAAAAAAGAGAAGTTTTCTTTAATAACTGTTATAATGAAAGTTTAAAGTTTGGTGTTCATATGGTTCTAAAAATAATATCAAACTGCTAATTTTAAAGCTTACACTTTGTTTTTTGCCAGAGAATCTTCTGAAATATCTTCTGTTCTTTCAGACAACAATGTGGAGGAATCCTAGGCTTTGGCTGATTGGCCATGTCTCAGTTTGTGAGCTTCAGAGGCTTCTGTGATATACTTTAACCACCTATTAAAAATAAATTTTATTAACAGTGAAGTAAAAGAAGGACTACATAAAGCTTTATCTAAGTAAATTCTACAGTATTTTATTAACACAACCTGATTTAACAAGCAAAATACACATTTCATTGTACAAGTCCCTGGTTACACCATAATTTGAAGCATTATGTTCAATCTTGGGGTCATTACCTTAGGAAAGACATTCAACTGTAGGAAAGAGTTTAGAGGAGAGTCACCAAAATGGTACTTGGGATGGAGGGGTTGTTATACGAGGAGAGATTAAGATCCTTAAAGTTATTTTTGTTGAAAAACAAAAAAAATTAGAGGGGATTTGATCAAAGTGTTTAGGATTGTAAAAGGAACTGATAATTGATGCATCAACATTTTTCATATTTGAGAGCCACAGTTACAGAACCAACGGACAATTTTATATTTAGACAATGTAGAAACTGTGCATGTATGATGAATGTTAACACTTGCTTAAAGTTCACAAAATAATTTTTTTTCATGGTACATCTAAATAATCACTAAAACCTTTAGAAATCGGACTGTACATTCTTTAGCTATATTACCTGGTATTCAAGATACAAAAATTACTTCAAACTAAATGAAAAATGTTTAATTTTAATATAACATTTCAAAAGGCATAACATACATAAAATAACCTTAAATACTGAATAGTGGCCAGTGAAACTATATGAATTTACATTAACAACTACATGTTTTGTTTTTTGTTTGTAAAGGTGAAGATAACCACACTTATTGTAGACAACATTATTCTGTACATCAACCATTTATCAGAACTTTAAAATTTTTTAATAGTTTCCTTTCAAGGGGAAATCATCTATCAGCTACATATTTGTTGGTTAATAATAAGTCTATAACAGACATCAAGTAAAAACATGTTATAACAAAAAGAACTTATGTTTAAATATATTCTTTACTTACACTGCACATGCCAAAAAATAAAGATCAGTTCTTACATTTTTCTTTCTGAAGCTGATGTGGCCACAAACTCATAGATGGCATGTTGTTCAGATGTAGAAACAAGAAAAAATCCTTTGCTATCTATAATTTGACAAGTTATTATAACTAGTTCATATATCAAATATTACCATCCAATTTACAAGTACCATTTCTTGAAATACCTTTATTAATACAAGCAGAATTAAAGATACTTTGGTATATACTTCTAAATACAAAAATAATTTTAGTATGTTATAATAGCTATAAACAGGAATTATACAGTAATACAAAATGCTACTTTAATGAAATTGTTTTACAGGAGATAATATACAAGAGTACAGTATGCTATATTTATTAATATAAAATACTAAATGAAATATAACCTGTAGGATTTACAGTAATATTATTTGTGAGAGTAAAATATCTTTTGTTTTAAATGCTTACAAAAACACACTATCAATAACTTTACATAAGGTCAAGTACCAATTATTAGATCGGAACGTATGTTGAATGTTACAATTTTAGAAAAACATGAGAATGCTTAATATGTACATGAAACACATGAAGAGAACAAAAAGTTACATTTCAATTGGATCTTGTGATCTCCAAAACTATCAGAAATATAAACTTTACAATTAAACTTTTAAAACTCCTTATAATATATTTGGCTATATAATTACTGCTTTTCTTTAAATTTATTTTTTTTCTGTCACATATTTAACTAATGGTAATAATTCAGCATTCCAAGTCCAGTGATAAATAACGGGCCTTTCTCAATTCTCCACTCCCTACAAACATTACTTTTAATCACTATACCTTACATATTACATTTTCAACAGTTTTCAAATGGTCAAATAAGAAAAAGTAAACTCTCTACACATCTGTGATAAAAATATCTAAATAAATGCAAGTTTTTTTTGTTGTTTTGAGTTTGAAGTTTATTTTACTGACGACTTTCACTAAGATTAGCAGTCAAATGCAAGAAAAACTGATTCCTTGTAACAATAAAGAAAAAAAATGTTGGCTGTCCAGCCCATTATTTTCAAAGCATATTTTTTCCAACAAATACTTGACTGTTTTTGTTTGTACATCTAACAATGACTGGAGTTTAACAAAATTCTTCTCACAGTTTCAAGAAGACTAGAAAACTTTTTTCAGAAGATAAAGATAGCCAGTATTATTTTTAAATATATTAACTACATGATAAAAAAAGTTGGAGCATTGAAGCTTATTGATACAGTTTCATTACAATTAATTTCTTTGTAGTATCTTCTCAATGTATTTTATTTCTTAATATTTATTTCCCTTCATATAAATCTAAGAGCACAAGTTAACTACATTTGTAATTTTTGTCTCTAAATGATCTGCATATTTTATAAAAAAAAACACACTCAGCAAATATAACTTGCCTGTGGCCACGTTTCTTGTAAACAGGTTTTGTACACGAAGTATTGGGCTGTGGGTGACTTTGGTGTCTTCTCGGCCTGACATCAGATTGTTGTTGTGGAACTTCAACAGCAACTTATCATCCTGTTTCTGGAGCAACACAAGAAAGTCCTCATGTAATACCACATGCATCTCAATAGTCTTTTGTTTGTGTAGCCTCCAGGTCAATGAACCCTCGTGGATCAGCTTATGCTTCATTAAGTCAAGGTGCTGAAAAGACAGAACTCACAAACAAAATAGTTTTTCAATTTAACGGTTAATAACCAAGAATAAACATTGGTTATTACTTCATGCATACATATTTCTTACTATTATCTATGACAGTTGTCTATCGTGTTTGCATTTAATTAATCAAACCTCCATAATTTATTTTAAAAAATTATTTAAAAGTTGAATGCAAATTTTGATATCTGGAATTTTTGTAAATTATTACAACATACATACATATATATTATATATACTGAAAATTCTCCCAGATGTATTCTAGCTTTAAACAAGACCCACTTTCTTATTACTTACTTACAAATTCCTTGAATATTTTATTGGACAGAAAACTCAAAATGTTTAATACAACAGGCAAAACTGCATATACACTCAGATTAACTGATTACTTGGGTCTTTATAACTAGAACTAATTTATGAAGTACTATTTATACACATACACAGAAAAACAAAACATTTTAGTACATTACAACTGCATTGTCTACATACTATTATCAAATTTAATGAGTACTACATTTTGTAATGTTGAGGTATTCCTTCCTTCCATAGAAAAAACAGCATAATGACTTATCTACCTTGAAGGTATACAACTACATACTTTGATCATGAAAATGCTTACGTGATAAGCTTGAACAATAGGTGCTTTAACTTTCTCAAAGGCACTTCTGTTCATTTTCTTTTGAAGTTCATCAAGTCTGTGTTCATTCTCTGATTCTTCAACAGCTTGATTGACATGTGCCAGGATTTGTTTGCTACAGTGTACTGCCTGCAGTAACCTCCTATGTTCTTCAGAATTCTCTGTGTAATAATATTCAGTAAAAGAAGTTCATGGAGCATACATACATACATGTGTGTGTGTGTGTGTGTGTGTTTA
Organism: Tachypleus tridentatus; assembly: GCF_004210375.1. Taxonomy (NCBI): domain Eukaryota; kingdom Metazoa; phylum Arthropoda; class Merostomata; order Xiphosura; family Limulidae; genus Tachypleus; species Tachypleus tridentatus. The sequence continues at coordinate 38,730,257 of NC_134836.1, forward strand.
AAAATAAGAAATTTAGTAGTTGTAAACACTTCTTATTCTCAAGAATTTCTAACTGAAGTTTTAAGATTTAGACTAACACACTGCTAGGATATTTTTAAATTGTGTTTTGCCATATTGTCTTTTATGATGGAAAATATATCAAGCACTTATATGAATACTAAATGAAAATTTACAAAATCTCATTGTGAGATATTTATCATCATGACCATTTGCATCTGCATAGCAATCTTTACAATATTAATATGATATTAAATCACATTACACTTGTTTATGTACTTCTGTCCTGTCTTGAACAAACAGAATATTAAAAAATTCAAATATACACTCCATAATTTGTACATATTCCATTTAAAGATGTTTGAAAGCAATGAAACAGGATTTATACATCATTAAACATGGCACAGGATTTAGACAATTTTTTACTTAGAAGATTTAGTACACAGAAGCAAAATCATTTACCTATATAAGCTTTAAGGATGTCACAACTGACGGTTTATAAAACTAGTGTAAAAAAGATACAAGTTAAGTCATTAAAACAAATTTTGTTGTTTGAGCAATTTTCTAACTAAAGCACAACTTGACAACTGCACACTAAAAAAACCACCCATTTTTCAAATATAACACAACAAGTTTGGACAATAAGAGTGAATCACTTACCACAGTTTTGTTTAAATGAACTTGCAACACGGCATCATGTTCAAAACTTTTTGAAACTATTAAACTAAATGGTGAGTTAGGGTTAATAAAAGCATTATTTGTTACTGGCTTAGTGCTCTAAAAAGGTTTGTTGTTGAAACAGTGCAGAAACACTAGATCAAAAAATCGTTTTCAAGCGTATGTAAATTATAGTACAAACTTCAAAATCAGTATTTATTAGCTCATTAAGGTACACAAACAAACAATGCTTACACATACATTATTATGTCACAGATAATTATAACAATTTAAATACACTACAGATTATATTACAGGGTTTAAAGAGGCAGATGTAAAAGTACATGAACTTATAAGCTATTAAGGTACTTCCAATCCAAAAATTACGATATTACACACACACACACAAAAGCACAGTTGATGGAATATTTCATAGTTACGTGGTGTATATTTTGCAATATTTTCTAAAAGAAGAGGGTATTTGGTTAGTCTCTGAAAGCCTGTAGCAATAATGTCTTTTAGCTGTAACCTTCTACAGAGATGATTTGCTTCAGCATTTTACAGTAAATCAAATATACAATAAAAATATTTACCATAATACAAAACTGCATTGCTCAACAATAAATCTGACTTTCTGAAACATGCTCAGTAACATGATACTTTTCCAAGGTCACAGAGTAAAGTGTTACTGTTCCAACATGATTTACAAACAAGAATCTTACTTGTATTAATACTGCAGACTTTTATTGTACGTGTATTAAAATATGTCATGGCACGTAATTTACAGATTACTATAGCGTACAATCACAATTTTTTTCAAGTCTCCAAATCCACACGAGTGCATATATGAATTCTACTTACATTTTCTACATCAAATTGCACAAAACTACAATTTACAAAAGTTTTAATTAAACTTAACAATTTGGAAGATGTATTGTGATGTTTCTTAACCTTGAACCAGCCAATTATAATATTTAATACAGTAAGATAACACAAAATTTTGAGAGGTTTGGATTATGTTCAAGTAAAATGAGGTTTAAGGATAAACAAATAAAACTATATAAATTTTTTTGTTGAGAACAATATGAATACATAAAAACACCAGTCTTACAGATAAGAACTGTGCCAGCTTTTGTTCCTTCTTCTGCTTATTCTTAATAAAAATAACACTCACGTAAATATTCTTACTTCCACTGAAGTTATTTTAAGAATGAACTGTATATGTCTAAAACCTCTAAGCTAAACAGAAGTTAATACAAACTAGTAAAACAGTTTTAGTGTTTTATTAGTCTTTGCAAGCATTAGATTTGCTAGGCACAATCTTGATAAAAAAATCAGTAAATACATTTGTTAAGCTTTGTTATATAAAACTTTAAAATACCCCAGTTAGAAAAAAAATAATTTCAAAATGTATATTCCATATTTAAGAGAAACACAAAAATTAGGTCTAAAAAATCCAGATTTAAAATAAGGCAAATTAAATAACAGAAATTTAAGTGGAATAGACCTATCATCAATACAAATGTGAGAACAAGATCAGACCCTTTACAAGTTTTATCTTTCCTCTCAATACAAGTATTTTGCTAGACCTTAATAAACAATGAAATATCTAAAGTGATCTAACCCAAAGATGTATATTAAAGATCCAAGACAATTTGTGGATTTTATATACTACTGAAAATTAAACAAAATGCCCAAACACTGGCAGTGGATATGTGAATTCTAAATGCCAAATACTGTATAAATGTTATCTGACAGAAACTTGTCATATTCTGAAATTCTGTAAGCATCAGGAAAGTTGAAGTTTTGTGCTTCCTACAACTACATAAAATCTTAATCACCTGAAGGTTCAACATCACATTAACTTGACATCATCTGGAAACCAATTCAATAAATATGATTCTGTGCTAGAAACAGACACTATCTCAAATAAATAAAAGATATCAGAGCAACTTGATTACGTCAGTAAAACTCACCATTTCCAGCATGATGTCTCCAACATCACCAACCACTGGCTGTTCCCGCCTGCGGGCTTTCATTTTATTGTTGAACCTATTGTGGATTTCCAGCATCTCCTCCAAGTTAGGAAAAAAGAAGATATAATTGATCTGATGGTAGAAGCTGTTCCTGCTGCATTGGCTTGAAAAACAGCCTATCTAACACTTTCAGGTTCCGGACATGGGTGCGTTCCGTATGGAAGAGCTCTGAAGAAGTAATAATTTACTTAAACTTTCAAATTTCTAAAAACTTAACTCCACCATCATGTCATGCAAACAAGAATTTCATATTTTCAACCACTTTAAGAGCTATGATTTTCTTATTCTATTAAAGAACAAAATGTTAATATTAATAAACTGTATGCACTTTGTACACACATAAAACTAAGAAAACAGAAACTATGAAATACTAATAGAAAGATACATAAACAAAATCCGAAATTATAAATATGAAACAAAAGTGATCAAACAGGTTTCAAAAATCTATTAAATCCAAGAATTTTTTCAAAATACCTCTATTGTTGTCAAATTACAACAAAACCACATCAATCAAATACTATAATAAATGTTAACTATATTCTTCTAAGGTTTTCACATACACTTCTACATCTATCTGCTTCACAACAAACCACTTTTTATTCTAGTCCTTAAGATACACAGAAATATTATAAAAATTGTTAAAAAACAAATGGGTTACATGCTGTAAAATCAGACTTTAAAAAAAAGAACAAACATTTATAACTACACCCACCAGATGCCACTTGGCAATTATAGTTGTGTGTGTAACACAAATAAATACAAATTATAAATATATCAACATCACTAATCAGTGATGAAATTAATCTAATGTAATCTAAGCCATAAAGCAGATTATGTCTCTATGTCCATTTGTAAAGACATATTTCCAATTTTCTGACATTATCTCTGTGAAACTTTCAGGGGTCCTTGGAAATTAAGAAGTGCTCACTGGTAACTTCTAAACACTAGTGTTATCACATCAGGTACCTTCTCAAAACCATCCAAGTCCCTGAAAACCAGCAGTTCTTGAAAGAAAAATTTAAACTGTAGCAGAGTCTAATTTCAGGCATTTATTTAAATCTTTTATTTCATTCATTTTCTATTTTGTAATATTTAAAACTTAAATTTACCCCCTTCCTTCCCCAAGCTATTGAGGTATCACCCTCTCATGAAGGCAAAAAAACACATTCTGCATCTTGTGTAGGTACCTCTGCTCGATGGTTAAATGAACACAAACCATGTAACACAAAAAATATTTCTAAAATATGTTTACAAATTCTAAACAAAAAAAAAAAAGAGTATCCAAAAGTCACAAACGTGTAAAAAAGTAACTGCAGAATCAGCACCCAAAACTTTTTTACATCTAACTTTCAAACTGCTGGTGAAATGCTAAGGCAAGAAATTTAACAACAACAATAAAACTGGAAGAGAACTGTGCGTTTAAATCCATAAAGTCCTTAGATGATCTAACATCTGTCACCTACATTTAACTGCAGATACTACAAGTCATCCCAGAAGACCAATTAAAATGCTAAGTACCCCCACAAAAAGTGTAATCACAAATTTCACCAACCCTTGTATTTTAAGACAGATAAAATAATAAAACTATAGTATTCTTCCGTATAATTTACAAAACACATTACACGAACTCTTAATCTAAACCCATGGTTCCAAAGTTAAATGATCATGAGTGCAAAATAGAACTAAATTATCCATCCATACAGTTCAATACGTTACAGTAAATTAGTCCAATTATTAATTATTCCATATTTCGCAAACTAGTTGGACTGACTAGGACTAACAGTTACATGAAGTTAGTTTTTAACTAATTTTATCGTAGCTGTTATTATTTAAGTCATTTCTTGTCAGTTGAAATGTTCTGATTTATACATACACAACATATTCTCTATACAGAAACCAAAGTTTAATGATAAAAGTATGAAGACAATGGAAACAACATTTAACACTTCAGATGACAACAGTGATTTAGTATTTCAACATTTTGGAATATTCATATTCCATTTTGAGCAAGCTATATTAAACAAGATAAAAATATAAAATAAAGAAATGTCTTAGTTTATAACATTACAAATGGCAATGAAATAGTAACACTGGCTACTTCAATATTTTTAAAACATTTACCCAAGATTCCACATACCATTATTGGACATTTATTTCTAAGCAATATCTAAATATTATCTATCAAATTATCTGCAAATTTCTCTATTCCAAAACCATAACTCATCTCTCAGAGAAAATTTATTTCACACGTTAATGTCACCTTTTAGAAGAAATGAGGTACAAATTCAGACAGAAGAAACAGTCTATAATTCAATGTGAATCAGTAAAGAATGAGCTAAGAAATAACATCATGGATTGACTACAACCACCTACTTAACAGTTTTAACACCAGAGCTACATCCTTTCTACAACACACTCACAACGTTAAAACAAATAAAAGTTTTCCTACAAATATAAGCAACACTGATCCTAACAAGACCATTTTAACTTTAACATACTCACAAAACCTTGTAAAAATACTTTTTTGTGGTTTTGTGTTTTTTTTTGTTTTTTTAACACAATAATCACAAATTAAAATAATATATAAACACCCTTTATATATATAAACACCCTTCAAGTATGTTAACTTAGTATCTACTTCTCTATCTTTCTATGCTGTGTTTAAATATACACGATACCACTCACACTAGCAAAACAGCATGACAATTACAACTACAAACCTATGGAAATACAGGGGTATCAAACTGTAAAACAACTTTAACATCTTCCAGACACCACAACTGCACATGCATTGAAAGTAGCAACCACATCATTCTGATTAAAAATTTCAAAATCATTTCACCTTCATCATCCAATAATAAAACTTTTAATTATAGAAAAACTTATTGTAAATTAATTTCCAACTCTAAATAGTAACACAACACCAGTTACATTTGTTCTAAATAATTTGTATAAATCTGATAGAGTTTGGTTTGATTTGTCTTTTGCACAAAGCTACACAAGGACTATCTGTGCTAACCATCCCTAATTTAGCAGTGTAAGACTAGAAAGAAGGCAGCTAGTCATCACTACCAACTGCCAACTCTTGGGCTACTCTTTTACCAACGAATAGTGGGATTGACCATCACATTATACTGTCCCCACGGCTGAAAGGGCGAGCATGTTTAATGTTACAGGGATTCGAACCCCCTTCTGATAGAGAAACTATTACTGTAATATTTATATTGCAACCTATACCCATCCTAACATTTATTACTTATTTCACTTTTTTTTTTTGAAATGTTGGAACTTTCTGAATTTCAAAAAGTGTTTGCATGTTTTATCTTGTTTAACATATCTTGCCAAAGATGAAAAACATGTTTATTCCAAAGTGTTCAAATATTAAATGTCTGTTACCAACTCAAGTGTCAAATGTTTGATGTTAAATTTACATTTATTCATCATGTAAAATTTAAATACAGTAAGCAGTTTGTAGCATTAATTTATCATACTGATACTATAACATAAGTGATTAAAGTTATCCATCTTACCATTTATCACATCTTGACGTTTCTTTTCTTTGGGCTTCATTAAACGTAGAACATTAATATTCACATTTTCTTGCCATCTGGGAGGATCGTTTTCTGCTTCCAAGTCTGAATCATCAAACTGGTGAACATGAGAAGACAAAGAAGACCCTGAAGAAGGCAATGGTCCAGTGGAAGGAACGAATCCTGGGACCGAGTCAGCAGGTGTTCCTCCTGGAGTTTTGTGTACCATTTCTAGAGAGTTGCTTGGACTATCAAGACTTCCAAGAAAGAATACCTCCAGTTTTAGTGTAATTCGAGTAACATCAAAATAGCACAATTAACACGATACTAACTATGATACTCAGACAGCATTACAAATGCCTTATGATTATTCCCATAACAGAATTCAATTTTAAACTTTTACAATTTTGTCATGAATGTGCTAATAATATAATTTAACATTTTTTGGAAAAAAAAAGCTCAATTCATATAATAAATTTTGTTTCCATTATATTATACTTAATAGGAATGACTTATTTAAATGCACTGTTTTTTATACAAAATCACACACTTTAAAATATGGATTTGTATTTAAACTATTTCCTTAGTTCTTTTGTAAATTGCAATTTTCATACCAATTAACATTTGACCAAACCTAAGATATTGAAAAACAATGCTTAAATCACAATGCCCAAGAATTCAAGTTCTATAATAAGCAAAGATCCTACATTACTACAAGGTAATCTCTGGCTGTAAAACATTGAGATAATATAACTAAAATTACAGTCAATCTTACAATATGACATCAAGAGGTTTGGTAAATTTAATATAAACATAACCAGTACTTAGTGAAAATAACCAAAAAGCAGTATTAACTCATTTCTTTATGTGCATATTCAGTTTATACGAACATATTACTACACCAGTTACATGACATTCTATACCTGACACCACTTTTATATTCAATGAATTCTAAAAATTATTGTTAAATTAAATGCTTAAAAATAAGAACCATAACTATTCAAACAATCATCATAAACTTTTGTCACCTCCAAAGAATCAAGTTTGTACTGCTGCCCACAATGCAATATTAGAACTATTTTGTCGTGTTTTTTTTGGCATGTATTGTGATTTCTAATAGTATAATTTTAAAAGCCACATTGTTAAGAAAACATCTCACAGTAAAAGTCTCAAACAAAACTAATATATTTAAAGAGTTTGTGATTATCACAATATTTACCTTGTAGATAAGCTTGAATTAGAAGAGCTTCCCGAATTGTTGAGGTCTGAAACATTCTTCTCGTCAACTTCTGCATCACTGTGGTACAAAATCAATTTTAAAACATTAAAATAGCAAAAAAAGCTGCATATCTGCAATTTTGTTTTTCATATGTTGTTCCAACTTCTACAAATGAACAATAAAAGAATTTCAAACCTTTTTGACCTTGGAATATTTGGGTCGCTCCATATCTTTAAAGGTACTCGACTTTTTCTCTGTAAAATCAAAATCAAAAAGATAACAAGTGTGGTCAGCATACTGTAAGACTTACCAAACAGATAAGCCCATAAATGGATAAAAGTTCTAATCTTAAAAATGAAGTCCAAAGTCATTATTATTATGGCATGAAACTTGAAATTAAAAGTACAAAATCTGATTGATAACAATATATATGCATTTTTACACCAGCAGGTTTTCCATTTATTACTCTTAAATAACAAAACCTGAATTTGTTTTTTTTTAAATCAAGGTACACCTAAAATATTTCCCTATTTAATTTTCATGTTATGTGAATAATTAAGAGCAGTTGGGTTAAATGTTTAGAAAATACATCTGTCTTTTGAGCAAGATAAAGATAAATGGAATTATAAACATCATACTGCAGCTGAAAATACAATAAAAACTATGTTAATAATTTATACATGGTATTACCTAAAAGATATTAGCCTATATGAAAAAAAAAAAAATCAAGAGAAAAATAATACTTTCATGTAATTACTTTAGGTTTATTTCTACCACTGCATACCTATTTCAGTCTAACACTTGTAGAGCTGATGTAGAAAATAAAAATCTTAACATTTACATCATGATAAATTTAGTTACTTTTACTATACAGTCATGTAAGTCTAAGTTTAAGATAACTAAAAGACTTAGCATATGTCCAAGCTGAAATATTGTTATCACACTAATTCCATTTAACTAGGAAACAGCATTATAATGATTCTAGCATCACAAAAAATTAATCTACAAAAACAAATATATAAACAGATATTAGTAACAAACCTTACAAATCATACTATAATGGAACTATTAGTTGAACAATACTGTAATAACTTTTTTTTTAATACATGATGTGCAAGTCCTAACTTCGTGAAGTTTTTACCCTGTGTGCATGTAGATTTGCAATAGGAGTTACAATTTTACCAATTTGCCTCCATTTCCATTGCCAGCTTTATTGTTCTCCATTCTCAGGGTGCAGATACATTCAAATATTTCACATGCAGATCAGTATAAATATGACAGAACTGTCTGTTATATGTCTATGTAAATACTTCACAGGGTGTGGATGGATTTACACGAAAACTGATATGGAGGTTCATTAGGTCCATGGACAAATACAAAATTTCCATTTTGCAGGAGTTTTTTTTTTTTTAATTTTATGTCAAATTTGAAGATCCACCAATAGGAGCAAAGTGGTTAAGTCCATGAGGAGATACATTCAAATTTACAGTTTCAAGTTTTGTGTTTTGGTGTTTTTATGGACAATATGTTGTTTTTAAATAATACATACAGAAAATAACTTTTCACGTCCTAAGCTAACCTTTCATCAATCACAAATTTACATAACTTCCATCCAGGGTATGGATACCCCTGCTAATAAATTTATGAAATGTTCATTTCTGCTAACAGCAATTAGATGTTATTAAACTAGTCATAAATTCAAAATTCTAAAGAGCCAAAAAGGAGTTTATTATCTATCAAGGATGTCCCTTCTGGCTCCAAATTAAAACCACCCTTTTCTATTCAGTTAAATTTTATGCCTCCACTGCCATTGAAAGCAGCTCATTCCAAATCCCAAAGACTGTTTTGAAAATAATACTGTCTAAACTGCAGACAACTCCTACACTGCCAAAATTTAAGCTAATGACTCCTTGTTCCATTGTTTTCGTTGCTAAACACAAAACGTTTGATGGATCTATATTACAAATACCATTAAACACCTCAATCAAATCCCACCTGATCCTTCTCCTTCCCACCGAAAACAAGTTTAGAAATTTTAGTCTCTTTTCTAATGACCATCCCACCATATCAGGTATCATCCTAGTGGCTCTTCTCAGGACTTTCTCCAACAATTAAATGTCCTTCTTAAGGAATAGAGCTCAAAACTATATACAATACTCTAAATGAGCCCTTACAAGAGATCTATACAGTGAAACAATAATACCCCTTATCTTGTATTCAATATGTTTATAAATGCTACTCAAAATTACAGTAGCCCCATTTATAACTACAATACTTTGTTTAGATGTCCTAAGCAATTTTTATATCACAACACCAAGATCTTTTTCTTCAACTACAATATTGAACTTATTCCCGTGTAAATTGTAACAACAATTTGAACTGTGAAAACCCACATGCATCACTTTACATTTTGGACAGCTAAACATCATCTATCACATACTGGCCCAATACATCAAACGACTTACATCTCCTTGAAAGTCTCCTGCACCTTTTATACAATTAACCAACCCCAAAATTTTAATGTCATCTGTAGACTTCAATAATTTTGTGAGTCATTCAAGAGTCAATATCATTAATATAAATCACAAACAGCAAAGGATCCAGTGGAGAGTCTTGAGGCACACCACTGGTAACTGTGATCCAGTCATATCAAATTACATTTGTTACAACTTTCTAGTTTCTACTCTCCAGCCAATTTTCTATAACATTTAATAATATTTCTCCCACATCCACAGATTAATTTTTTGTAACAAATTTTTTGTGAGGTACCTTATCAAATGTTCTCTGAAAATCAAGGTAAACCAAACTCACAGCATTTCTTTCACCAACTCTTGCAATGACATCCTCAGTGTCAGAAGATTTGTTAAACAAGACTTTCCCTTAGTGAAAATACAGTGGTTCCTTAATACTAATAAACAACTTTAAGTGAACATGCAATGCATCTTTAATCATATTCTCCAAAACTTTTCCAATTACTGATGCAAGACTAAGTAACCTATAATTGCCTGGGAAATGTTTATTACTTCCTCTAAATACTGGACAAACATCAGCCAATTTTCAGTCTTCTAATACTTTTCTACAACAAAACAAGCTATGAAAATATTAGCTAGTAGTTCACAAATAAAGTCGTTAAGTTCCTTTAAAATTCTAGAATACAATCTGTCTGGTGCAGGAGGCTTGTGAATTTTTAGATTCCACAACTTTGTACCTGCACCTTACTTCATAAAAATTGAAGAGAAAATATAATTTAATAACCAATGCCATCTTCCAAATATCATTTTTTTTTTTTTGTATGAGGCTCAAATCCACCCTATCATATTGCTTATCCATCACATACCTAAAGAATTCCGTATTGTTTTATTCGCAGCCAACCCTCTTTCCTTCACAGTGTTTGCCCTTTTAACTTCCTTTTTAACCCGGTCTTGATTTTCTATAGTCCTCCAAGTCATTGTTTTCAGGAAGCTTAAATTTCTTGAATAAATTATGTTTATACACTGACTGAACAACGTGGCATTTGGATTAAACTGAGCAGTGTTCTGACAACGAGGATTTCCCTCATCACATGGTCAAGCTAGCTAAGGTTTCACCTCAGTTCTACGAGCAAAAACATCTGGTGGCCAAGAAGTACTGGATTTTTATATATGAGTACATGTTGCTGTGAATTGTGTATCACAGTTATAAGTCATACATTATTGGTAACATGATGTACATGTGTTAGACCATGTTTCACTTGAATTTAACCAACATGTACAGGTTCCTTAATTACAACGTGTGACCAACCTTACGTAATACGTAAACACATTTTCTGTATACTTCGTCATTGCGTGGACTCTCTTACTGCAAGTACAACAGCCTTTTGTAAGCATTTTATACTGAATGATCACAGTTTTAATACGAGTACAATAGCCTTTCACAAACGTTTTATACTGAACGATTACAGTAAATAAGTACTACAAACTATCTTAAACAATTTGTATTGAATTAAAGTTAATATTTCATGATAAAATATAGGCAAAATTTACATTTCCAAGAAAATAGCTATGTTGAAATTTATATTACAACGTATTTAATGTTTGATTTGGTTATCTGGCAGTCTACATTTTACAATAATTAATCAATGTACATGTTTACAAGATCTAATCAAGTTTCCAGAATGTAAAAGCTCTGCAGATGTTATAGGATTAAAACAGAATTGTGTGTTACACAGCTGATTGAAACTACTCTTACGCGACATAAATTATGAAGTTTTTCTGAGAGTTGTACTATTCACAGAAAACAAGAGGAGATCCTCAATAGTTGTGGGAACTTGAAATTCTTTGTGGAAATATTAGAGTATATTAAATCATGACTTCTTTTTTTATTAGCTATATTTTTGTGCGCTAGCGTGGGGTGCACGTGCACCCGATTCGATTTTATTATTCATCAACGTCATTACAACAACCTACCCTCAAACTGAAATTATTTTAGGCAGGATTAGAGTAAATTAACGATACATTGGGCGCGGTCACATACAACAATAAAAACGTTTGACCTCCCGAGTTCAAAATTCTAATTTGATCTCAAATCAGTCAAGAGATGACAAAGCTACGAGATAAAATGTTGTACTTGAAAAAAACAAAGAACCGTTATGCCGTAGCTAAGAAACTTCAATCAAGATTTGTGTTCAAGAAACACTAACATTTTAGAGGGGAGGTAATATCTTCCACACAATCAAATCAGACCCTTCTGAACAAGATCTGACACCCAAGCAGACTCCTCCTAGACCATTAAGAATAAACAAATGACGAGGGCTACTGAGAGCTGGGGATTTAATACAAAAAAATTGAAAAGTTTTATTTTATGTCGTAATATACATCATTCACTTTGACAGCTTACAGCAGTGTGAGAAGTCAAAATTTCCTTGTACTGCACCATATTCTGCTTTGACAGTATAGCTAATTCCTTACACCCCACAAGCCAGTTCTACAGTGATAAAACAGCAGGCTGCGTATTTTAGTGAACTTCTGTTTACGCGCGACTTTCTCCATTAACAATCATTCTGGCACAATCAGATGGTTATGGTGCTTAACACGTAATCTGAAGATCGCGGGTTCGAATCCTGGTTAGCTGTAGGACAATTTGTTTTTTCAAGTTTCCTGTAAAAATTAAACTTTCCCGTACTAACTGCAATAGAAACTTTACAAGGCTAGCTGACTATTCATATACGAACGAATAATTTGGATAATTTTCTCAAGGTAGCTGCAAAACATTTTTTACTTATTTTCTTACCGCTTTTCCATACGAGAGTGGCCCGACGTGGCCAAGTGGTTAGGGCGCTTGACTCGTAATTTCAGGGTTGCGAGTTCGTATCCGTTACACCAAACATGCTCGCCCTTTCAGCTGTGGAGGCGTTATTTGTGACGGGAAATCCCAATATTCGTTGGTAAGAGTGTAGCCCAAGAGTTCTCGGTGGGAAGTGAAAACTAACTGCCTTCCCTCTAGTCTCACAGTCGAAATGAGGGACGGCTGGCACAAATACCCCTTTGTGTAGCTTTACGCAATATTAAAAACAAAACAAACACCATAAACAATGCTATACCAGTACTGTAGCTGGTGTTAATTCCAGATGAAATGCAATTACAGAAAGAAATTAAATTCTTGTTTTCATTTTTCCTTTCTTTCAGAGTGAACTTCGATAATGCAAGTTGTATATAATCTCATTTAGAAAATGATGTCAAACGCAGAATTTAAGAGCATGCAGTACTGAGTTTCATGATGCTCCTGCTTTAGAAAATACTTTCATGTGGTAAGAGATACGCGTATAATATGAAATTAGGCTTTTAAAGAAAATAAACTTTAAATCACTATGGTAGTTTATTCACTTTGCGACGTTCCCGACCAACCGTTTGTGTTTTTTCAAGCCCGTTGCTCAACCGTCCCTCAGTAGAAGTCCGAAATGTTTTCAAAACAAAGCAGATTTAATGAGCATTCCAAATGGAATTATTAAACATTTGAGCACACTGTTCAAAGTTCTCTTTCAAAATTATAGTTTTGTACTGACAGACCCATGGCAGGTAATTAATCAACAGCTTCATAAAAGTGACGCAAGCTCTAGGTTTTGCTTATATAATTATTTATTCCAAGTCTAATAACGTCACGAAATATGAAAATAGCTGATCACTGGTGAAAGAGGTTTTGACAAAACCTTTACCAAAGTATACTCTTACCCTGGGAATAGACATAGCCATAGCAAATTATGGTAAGCAAACAGTTTACATGTTATAAAAAGAAAGCTTAATGCAATACGATACAGTAAAAAGCATTTACCAATAAAATATGCTTCTATTTTACAAGTAAAACTTACAAGCCAATTCCATCTCCATTACAACTTTTGATTATTTGTAAGTTTTACTAAAATACATGCAGGTACTGTTAAGAGTAATTTTTGAATTTGTATTTTATAATTTGTTTCAATCATGCATTTAAAGCCTACAGAGAAACGTATTTTCAGCGAAAATATTCAAGAACGAGCGGAATTATGGAAATGATAATTTCGGGTACTAAAAAACTTGAATGAATCTCATAAGCTCATTTCTTCATTTCTTTTGTTGTTCCTTCTTGATAAGTATTAGTTATCAATTAGAAAACTTACAAAATGTAAAATGTTATTACAAACTATGAATAACTGCACTGTGTAAAATATGGCTAATTTTCAAAAAACTATTACAAAGAGTAAATAGGAAGATTCTAATTGCAAGTCAACTAAACACTGTACTTAGCAGCTAATACAGAATAAAAACAAATGTAAAAAAAAACTATACATTTTACAATTTTATTACCATCTAAATAGTCAAATGAAATCAGCTTGAACAGACAAACACCAGTCAGGACAATAACTTACAACCAACAAATAAACCTGGTTTGTAATCATGAAGTAATGATGTTCTGATGTAGCAGTTGTCAGATTACTTTCTAGTATCTTTCAAAAAGTGTATATATTTGTTTAATTTAATATATTTATGTTAAATACATAACATTAAGAAAAATGATACAACTCAGAATTAATCTCAAAACCAATAGCAATACATGTATAAAATTTACTAACAAGGAACCTCTTGGTCCACCAAGGCAATCCCCATCCATAAACTTGCAAAAATCATGCCTAATCTTTTCATTCTTATATTTATCAAGCCTTTCCCCCCTTAAATTAACTACATACACATATGAATGTAACCCATTCCAAAGACCTATCACTCTGTTTGAAAAACAAAACTGTTAGCCTAAGCTGACTCCAACCCTGCCATAATTTATTTTCTGTTCCCTTGTACAAGCATTTTCACCATTACATACAAAAATAAAATGTGGTACACTTGCAATATCAATTCATTTAACAATCTTAAATACTTGAATTAAATCCCTTCCATCTCTTCATTTTTATACAGGAAACAATTCTAGAATAAGTCAAAATACCTAAAATGAAGTTGATAACTCTGACATCAAATACATAAATGGATGAATGACATGAGAACCTTTACCTTTCCTTATGCATATAGGGTTAATCTAGTTGTTAGTCAAAATCTGATTCCATAACAAAACATTGTTTTTTGGACATACTGAAGTTTTTGTATATCTGCTACTGCAGAATGAGTTGAAAAATCAAGATTTACAAGCACGGTACAACAGAACACATGTAGCTAAAGGAGTAAATCCAAACTTCTTGAAGGAAACAGTTCATGGTTTAATATCAGATGAATCATGTATACTGATCTTTGTAACTGAAAACCAGACAACTTTTTTATCAAAACAAAAATTATGCATAAATCTCACGCTATATGTTTACATGTTAAGGAATTACAATTAACATATCAATACCACATTTTCTGTAAAACTAAAACGGACAAAATAATTACATAGTCTCACAAAATAGATAAGTTATAGTACTTACTAGACTTGCAGGCTCACTGTTGCTAATGAGATAGTACATGAAAACAGCTAAATGGGCCTGATGCCTCAACAGCTTCCACATTGCATTAAATGGACCATGGTTTTCAAGAAGACCCTATACACCAAAAAATACTGTTAATGAATATTACTGATACTTCAAACTATACTAATCCTAAGCAAAATGCTTCAAGATAGATGGTCACTATTCTTGAACATGAATTCCAACAAAACTGGAAAGCACCACTGAGTTACCAAATATGCACCTGCATCTCAAATATCTTAGGTACAAATTAATTTAATAATTTTTGCAACTTTTAATTAAAAAAATATTTCAGAATTTATATTGTCATCTTGTAGAAACTTTCATATCTATGTAAATTTGAGTCATAAACATTACTTTCTTTTTCTTTAGGATGGACAGAAGAAATTATAAAGTGTAAGTTTATCTTTGCTAATAAACTATCATCCCTTGAAAGTACAACGATTCACATCTTTTTACTCATGACTTCTTTTTGTTAGTGGTTTCAATGCTACAGTTCTTCACTATTACACATTTACGGTATTACAGCAAGTGTGTTTGCAATAACAAATGAGGTTCAGCTGTGGAAGAAAAAAATATTTGTACTGGCAAAGCTACTAAGGTTATCTACCCCATCCCTAATTTTAAACTTCTGACAAGAGGAAAGGTAACTGGTCAGTTTTATCTTACCACCATGCTAAAGGATAAACTCTCTCATAATGCATCCACAGTTTAAGTTGAGCGTATGTGTTTGTTTGGGAAAGGAGTGATGGGTGGATAGGGGTGTGGTGTTGTAGCATTATAGTTATTCAAATCCAGCTAACTGCATCAGAAATACAGGTCTCTACAAGTTCCACCCACAAGACTTGAATAATGTCTAAACCAACATTTAACAAGAAATTACATTAATTTGGTAAGAAAACAGAATCCAAGCCAAATCTGGAAAAGCCAAAAATTAAACCGACAGGGATAATTGTGTTGTCACCATTTACTAAACATTTTTTACTCAGATGAAAATTTTGAATACGGTAAGGGTCATGGTGTGTCAAATTTAAGCAACTTTGAATGTGGTCATCAGAAATGGCCACCTTAGCAGAAAAGTGAACTTTTTGAAAGCCTTCAGGTTATAATGTTATTTTATTTTATTTCTGTCAAGACTTCTTGAACCTGTCTTTTTCTAACTGCAGAAGTCACTAAATTTAATATTTTTGTCAGGATTGCTCTACATCATTTTTTATTTATCATGGTAAAGCTGTATTCTCACATATTTGCAGTTAAAACAACAAAATTCCAAGATATAATTGAATGAGAGTAGTCTTACCATTAGCAAACACCCTCTTGTTAACTCTGTTGCTACGAACTCAATCAGACCGAGCTCAAGACCTCAAACTCACCTTTATTAATTTACATACTAAAAAAAATATCCAATCTTCCTCTGAACCTTCAAGAAAGTTCCCAAACTTTCAGTAAGCATTAAGTCATCTGTAGACAAAAGTAGTTTTTTGGTAAGTGATTTCACTAAGTATTTCTTCATAAATGTATGAAGTCAAAGTATTGACTGCTACTAGTACTTAGTTATTTTCATGCTAAATATCACAAAAATTTTCTTCCTTGAAAATCTCAAATTTCATCTATGTAATATCCAAAATCCCCTAAATTTAAAATATTCTGTAAAACAATATATGTTATTTTCTTTACCCTAACTCTATATAAGAGTGGTTAATTTGACCAAAATTCACAGCCACCAGAATAAACACAAAATAAACGTGACCAATGTGTAGTCTAGTTAGGACAACTTCCTCTTTCTGATTCTTACAGAAGCAAGATGGCCAAAGTCCAATATCGGGTTTTATTTGAAAAAAGCTTGTTTTCGCGTTGCTCACTCCAAGTCGACTGCCAGCTGGCATGGAGCCGAGCCTTGAATACAGGACCATAGTCCATGTACGGAATAGGCACAGTGGTGATAGTGCCAGAGCAGATAGATTTAGCTGCCGTGACTGTAAGCTCGTTCCCGCGAATACCAACGTGGCCTGGTATCCAGAAAAACTGGATAGAAGTAAATGTTAATGTGCAATGGGCCAGTTGGTTTTGAATATCAGTGAAAACAGGGTGTGAACCAACGTGAAGCGATTCCAGGGCCAGTAGAGAACTAAATGAATCAGTGTAAATAGTGCAGTTGGAGTACTGCTCAGCTTCAATATGATCCAGGGCAAGAGAAATGGTGTACCGTTCAGCAGTGAACACAGAAGCTGTAGAGGAGATTCTGTGCGCAACCACCGAACCGCAAAAAACAATGGCAGAGCCCACCTGATTTGGAACCATCCGTATAAATTGGAATAGAAAGATTGTTCGAAAGATGTTCAGTAAATAAAAGACGGTACTTCCAATTGGGAGTATCTGCTTTTCTCAGATGACTTAAAGAAAGGTCACATTTGGGGACTGTAATAAGCAATGGTGGGATGGCTGACCATGGGACACTGCAATGTTATCCAAGGACAAACCCAAATTCATACAATTGCGCCTGGACGCAAAGGCAAAAAGGAGCAGTTGCAGATCATCTGTTTTGAAAGAGTATGGCCCACCGAGGAAGGAAAACACAACCCCAGGTGGGATGCTTTGGTAAGGAACGAGGTTTCGAAGAACATAGTAAAGACAGTTGCAAATGGTGAAGGTGCAAAGCAGGTTCATGAGATTCTACATATAAGCTCTGACTTGGGGAGGTGCAGAAAGCCCCAGTGCAGAGTCGAAGTTCTTGATGATGAATGGTGTCCAGCATCTTTAAAGCCGAGGGTCTGGCAAAGCCATAGACCAGTGATCCATAGTCGAGTTTCAATCGAATAAGAGCACGATATACCTTTAACATAGAACATCGATCCGCTCCCCAACTGGTGGTAGAGAGAACACGGAGGATGTTGAGTGCTCTTGTGCATTTGACCTGTAGATACTTAAAGTGTGGTATAAAGGTCAGTTTGTGGTCAAAGATAAGTGCCAAGAACTTGATATCGGGGACCACAGGCAGCGAAACTTCACTGATACAGAGTTCAGGATCAGGGTGAATACCCCTCATTAACCATCCTCTGTAAGGTCTTACAGAGACAGCTCGTCAAAGCAGTTGGACGGTAGTTTGAAGGAATCTTGGGATCTTTCCCAGGCTTAGAGAAAGGTAAGATAAGAGCCTGGCGCCAGGCATCAGGAAAAACATTCTCCTGTCAGATCCGGTTAAAACCAATTAGAAAAATATCAAGAGAAGCAGGAGATAAATGGCGCAGCATGTCATAGTGTACATCATCTGGTCCAACAAATGTACTGCCAGACCGATGAAGGGCCAGTTTTTCAGTTCCACCAGTGTAAAGTTGTTGTTGTTTTAAATTAAGCACAAAGCTACTCAATGGGCTATCTATACTCTGCCAACCATGGGTAGCGAAACCCGGTTTTTTGCGTTGTAAGTCCGCAGACATATAGCTGAGCCGCTGGGGGCTCCACCAGTGGAAAGGGACGATTATAGTCATAGAAACAGTTCGAAAGGAAAAAGGTGAACACGCTGCCCGAGTCTTGATGACCAAGAAGGTGGAGGAACAAGCAGAAGTGCTAGATACCAGGCAAAAGCTTTCACTTAGAGTATTGGCGATGTTCCGGATATCAGCTACTTCTTGGCCATCAGAGAGTAAGATAGAGAGGAGGACAGAATTAAAGTGCCCACTGACCTTTCGAACCCTGTCCCACATAACTTTGGAACTGGTGGTAGAAGATATGCCAGTTGTGAACTTAATCCAAGATTCCTTCTGGCTTTGACGTCTTACTCACCTAGCATGTGCACGCGCCCGCTGGAAAGCGATGCGGTTTGAAAGTGTGGGATATCTACGGAAAATATCCCAGACCCGTTTTTGAGCCTTCCATGCCATGTGACAGGCAGGATTCCACCACGGACGAGGATATAGTGGAAAACGTGTCGAGGTGTTAGGAATACATTGAGCAGATGCTTGAAAATACAGTCAGTTACTGCTGCCACACTGTCGTCTATTGATGGCTGACAGACGATGGCAGGATCAAGTTCTGCGAGAGCAGTGAAAGTGGACCAGTCTGCCTGATCCAGCTTCCACCAGGGCATGCGGGTTTGGTGGCATCGACCACGGCCAGTCTCTCTCAAAAGTATAGTAAAATGATCACTGCTTCGTGGATGAGAAATGCCTTCCATGAAAAATGGGAGAATAATGAAGAGGAGCAAATTGAGAGATCAATATCACTAAAAGACTGACTAGGTGCGTGAAAATAAGTGGAAGAACTAGTATTGAATGAAAAAGGTTGTGATCAGAGAGCATACGCTCTACAGAGCGACCCCTCCTATCACTTCTCCAGAGGGGATGATGTCCATTAAGTCCTCCAGGATTAGAAAGGGAGACGGCAACTGTTCAATGAGGGCATCAAGGTCTGATTAATCATATGTCTCTCCAGGTGACAGGTAGAGAGAACAAACAGTGATGGCTATAGCCTCCAAGGGTGTGTTGAGTGACATAGACAGGGTGGGCACATGCTGATCAACCAACAGTGCCACCCCTCCATGTACTTGTCTATCACACAGCCTGTCATTTCTGTACAGAGAAAACTCCCGAAAGGTGACTGTATCGGCAGGTTTCAGAAATGTTTCTTGTAAGGAAAGACATACAGGATGGTAGGAAGCAATCAGTGTTTTGATGTAATCCAAAATAGAACGCAAACCTCGACAGTTCCATTGTATCAAGGTGGCCTATTTTAATGACGTGTAGGCGAATTGCCTGGAGAACCCTTCTGTTTACGACCACGTCTTTTTTCCTCTCTGTCCCTATTCGGGGGAGGTCTCTCGACCTCCATGAAACTTGCTCTGGGTCGATTGGGCATGTCTTTGTTGTTGGAAGGGGATTCCAGTGACTGAGGACGCGAACGAATGAGCGGTTTGCATCTTAGGGTGGGAGAAAAAGATGTATCCAAAGAAATTCCTGTACCTGGAACCAAAGGATGAGTAGCTTGGGGTTTGTTGGAATGTGTGGGAGAAACAAAGATGTGTGTAGAAGTTGATTAACTTTTTTAACCATGGAAGTCAAAAGGATTTTCATTTGTTTCGAGAACGATTCTCTTGGAGGCACAGAGAGATCTGTCTGCACTC
Source organism: Tachypleus tridentatus (assembly GCF_004210375.1). Lineage (NCBI taxonomy): Eukaryota > Metazoa > Arthropoda > Merostomata > Xiphosura > Limulidae > Tachypleus > Tachypleus tridentatus. Next base: position 38,750,778 of record NC_134836.1, read on the forward strand.
CCACCATAGTTGTAGAACGAAGTGCAGCAGCATATGTCCGTGATGAAGTGGTGGACAGCAATTTCCGAGCCTCAGGATAAGTAATGTTATGAGTCATTTTCAAATGCTGCACCTCTTTTTCCTCCAACCATTTAGGGCAAAAAGGAAAGTAGGAAGGGTGAAAACCATTGTAGTTAACACAATTTGGGTCTGTTTCACACTCATAGGCATCGTGGTCCTTGCCACCACAACGAGGCACATATCAGGGAACCACGACATGACGTCTCTGAGTGACTGAACCTCTGACATTGGAAACATCGGAGAGAGTTTGGAATGTACGGCCGTACCTTGGAATTTACATAACCTGCCTTGATGATGGAAGGTGCACGTGATGATGTAAATATCAAAACGAGGATATTTGTCGGCAGTGTAACTCCATTTTTGCGAGTGGAGATGCGCCTCACTGCAGAACCTCCTTCAGTGGAGAAACCAGCGAGAATCTCTGACTCTGGGACGTTCTTCAAATTCCTCTCAACAATAACACCTCGTGATGAATTCAAAGTAGCATGAGGTGTAACCTCAATAGGTATATCCCCAATTGCCTTTGAATGCAAGAGGAATTCACTGTGTTGAGATGTGGATGTTTCCACCAATATATCACAAGATCAAAGCTTCTTTACTCAGTTTGGAGAGTCAGCAAGTCCCTTCTGAATGAAAAAGGGAGACATTTGCTCTAAAGGTTTGTCTGAATGTGAATGCAATATAAGAAAATGAGGTACATTAGGTGGTACAGATGGTGAGGATTGCTGCTCAGAATCTTCAAGATGTGGTCGTTTGTCTATAGACTGTTTTTTCACTATTTTATTAAGATTTTTAATTGAAGTATCCATAATAAAGAAAGGAAAATTTCGGTGCCCATTGACCTCACCCTCCATGGAGCTCTACGAGGATCGCACCACAATGTCAAGCAAGGACACTGCAGCAACGCCAGGATTTCGTGAACACTATACCCAAACACGAGCATCAGACACAATGTCCACAACACCCATTGAGAACTTCCAACACTGGTACTTGGTTGACCCTAGCCCAAGTGGACCAGCCGACTAACCCACGGGGGGTCACCTAAAGGCCGCCCGTCTACAGGAATTCAAGGCCAAAATGGTGTGTTAGGGGTGGACCCCTCAACCATCAGGATTCTCTCCTCCCCTTGACGGGTCGCCACGCACGGCAAACACGTGGGTGGATGTTTAGATCCCAGAGGAGGTAACCTGAAAGAACAGAACCTTCCCTGTGAGGTCCCCTCACCACATACAGAAATCCACACCGAGAGACCCTAATGTAGCAGTGTAAGACTAGAGGAAAGGCAGCTAGTCATCATACCGACCGCCAAATCTTGGGCTATTCTTTTACAAATGAATAGTGGGATTGACTCTAACATTGTAACGTACCCACGACTGAAAGCACGAGCATGTTTGGTACGACGGGGATTCGAATCGGCGACCCTCAGATTACGAGTCAAACGCCTTAACACACCGGGCCATAAAAGAATGTGCTCATCTCCTGGTAATCGCAGGTGGTCACCCTCGCAAGTACTAACCAGGCCCGACGCAACTTAGCTTTGAGTATCGGACGAGAACCGGCTTTTTTTTTTTTTAATTATTTACAAACCTCTTGAAGAGGCCTCATAATCACATATATTACAAACAAAACATGTACAAAGATCAAATAGACAGTTAAGTATAATTAAATGCACCTCATACTATCTGTAATAGCTCATATCAAAGGACACACAATAATGTAACGTTGTCAGAATAAAATTGAAAGAAAGGATCGATATCATTACAAATAACATACCTGGAATAATCAAAACTTATTTTCTTTCTTAACTGCGCTTTGTGAAATGACAACAGATATAAATGGATATTTTTGGCTAAATGTTGTTTTGAGTTAAGCACAAAGCTGCACAATGGGCTATCTGTGCTCTGTCCACCACGGGTATCGAAACCCGGTTTTTAGCGTTGCAAGTCCGCAGACATACCGCTGAGCCACTGGGGAGCATTTTTGGCTAACCAAATTTTCATAACAGTCATTATACATTATTTAGCTAAAGTAATCAAACACATACATTGTAGGCTGTCATCTTTTATTAATCCGTCTGGAAAGCCCTGTACAACATTTCGCCTCTTCTGATTAACTAGTACTGGTTTTTGAGTGATAAAGAAAATAGTGTCGAAATCTGATGTCCATAAGGGTTGAATCATTGGATACAGGCGATATAAATGTTTCACTGTTTCAGTTTGTTTGTTTGTTTGTTTTTGAATTTCGCACAAAGCTACTCGAGGGCTATCTGTGCTCGCCGTCCCTAATTTAGCAGTGTAAGACTAGTGTAACTCTTTTACCAACGAATAGTGGGATTGACCGTAACTTTACAACGCCCCCACGGCTGAAAAGGCGAGCATGTTTCACGCGATGGGGATGCGAACCCGCGACCCTCAGATTACAAGTCGCACGCCTTAACACGCTTGGCCCTGCCGGGCCCACTGTTTTAGTGTCTTTACCGCAAAGTGTACATAAACCAGTGCCATGTTTATCGTTCGTCATTAAAGCATTGTGATAAAATAAATAATCACATCAACAAAGACAAAACCTTTTAATGGGTGATAAGTATATTTATGTATTTTTTTCCAGTTTGTATCTATTAAAATATCATTCCAAGCAGTAATTTATTCGGTAGCGGGCATGGAGTTCTGGTATAATAACTTAGTTTTTTTTAACATGAAGATTATTCAAGCGAATAACATTTTCGCCATTTGAATCGAACACCCCAAAAATAAATTGTGTCGTTCTTTTAACTGGGGGAATCTCTCTTTCAACCAAGTCTTTATATTCTTCTGGAATAGCATCATATAACATTTCGTAATACTGTCTGACTTGAACAGGTATCACACTTTCAGATACATTCGATAATTGTTTTTAAGGGAAGCCAACGAGGGACAAATTCGTAAGTGAAATCCCTTAAGCGAATTAGTACCGCGCGAATAATCCCATAATGGGAAAAACAAACAAACAAAAAAACATTGAGAAACAGCGGTTGCCGGAAAACAATTTCGGTGTTATTTTGGAAGATTCGACGATACTCAACGAGCGTTTTACATGACTCTAATACTTTACAAAAATATGTAGGAAAATTCATCATGTGTCGTGGAAGATTGTCAATACCCTATATCATGCCTAAGATTTAAATCACCATACATGCCTAAAAGATGAGCAAAGAGGATAAACTGGGATGAAAATGTGTTATAATCTGAAGAACCATTTTAACCTAAACGCATTTGTATGGAACTGAATACCCAGAATTCTTAAAGGGCCATTTCCAATAGCCAATTTACCCATATTTTTAATTCTTGGTTATCAGCTAATGAGCCCAACCACATACCTTTACTTTTTTCCCAGTTTACTTTGTTACCAGATGCCCGTTCATATTCGTTACACGATTCTTGTGTGGCAATAAGAGAGTCAACGTCAAACACTGTTATCTGAGTATCATCAGCATGCATATATACCAGTGAAGTCGAACAGATGTTATTGTATTTGAGAGAAATATCTCGAATTTGTGGGTTATATACCAAGGCTTCTCTGAAAGGTTCTGTACAGAGAACATACAGTAATGCAGATGAAAGGCACCCCTGTCTTATCCCTCTAGAAATAGTAAATTCCTTTGTCAGATATCTATTACATTTGACGAGACCAGTGATGTTGGTATAACATAATCTTATCTAATTGGAATAATTGGTATCGAATCCCATTCGAGAAGAACTGCAAACATGTATGAATGATCAACTCTATCAAATACTTGCATTTGATCAACAGAGACTAGAATCCCACCCTCCAAATTCAAATATTCCATTATGGAACGTAACGTCAGTGGAATGGTAATGATATCCCTACCTATCAAACACATGTTTGATCTATAGAAACGACATTAGGAATAACACTTGACAAACAAAGCCAGAACATGTGGATAGAATTTTGTACGACAGAGATAAAGTTATGGGTCTCCAGTTTTGTAATCTAGTATTGTCACCTCCCTTAGGGAGCAAAACTATTAACCCTTTTCTCATAATTGGTAGTAGCTGATTTGGTGAGTACATATGATTTAACAACTTAACACAATCGTCCACAATAAGAGGCATAGAAATCTGTGAAAATTCTGTGATGAAGTCATCGAGACCAGGAGATTTATCATTCTTCATTCCTTTCAATGTATTTAACACTTCTTCCGATGGAATGGGAGTTTAGCAAAGTTCTCGATCGACGGAAAACAACTTTTTATTTAATTTAGACACGAATGTAAACAAAGTTTCTGTCAATATCGCTGCACTCATACAAGTTCCAGTAATAAGAATATTCACAGTTTAAAATACCTGTTATAGCTGTACAAGGCACAATATTTTCATCACACAATTTCCGATTGCATTTTTCACTCTATTATTTTCTATACGAAAAAAGTACCGTGTACTCCTTTCTCCCTCTTCAGACCATTTAACACTTGCCCAAACTAGGGCCCCTTCTGTACTGGCTAGCTGTATATCGTTTATTTCTTCTTCCAAGTAATAGGCGTACTTCGGTTCACGTTGAACGTCTTTCGACAATTGTAATCTCTACGTAACTTTGACTTTAGTCGTACAAGCTTATACTTACGGTTTTGAGCTTCTAATTTTGCATATTTACGGGTAACAAGATAAATATCACTAAATAACTGATCGTACCAAGCGACTAAGTCTTTAAGTTTTTCTGCGTTTACTTTTTTCAATCAGTAATTCAATATTTTTAGTACACTTCACATTATCTAGTTTATTATTAAACAACCATACACCAGGCCCTCGCGGAGCACGAGAAAAAACTAACTATACATTCCACAATATTATGATCACTGTAAGGAAATTGAGCATGACCAATTTTTCGTAAAACGGTATAGACTTTGTTGAGATACTAATATTTTATCTATACGAGGCTGATACAAATTACCACAGATTATTCTAGACCAAGTGAATTCGCGGTTAGTGGGAAAACTATAACGGTAAAGATCAACTATATCAAATGAATTTAAAACTTCATGTAAAACTGTTCGGGATCTGTCATTAATGTGATGAAATGGGTTTGTATCTAACCTTTCGTTTAAAATACAATTGAAATCGCTCATTATAACGAAAAATATCAGAAGGTATATCAAATTTTAAGTTATTGAAAAATGAACAGCGTTCTGCGGAAGAATTTGGTGCGTAAATATTAACAACTGTAAAATGTTTGCATTATAAGTAAATGTTAAAATTATCTTACGACCTACTCCACTAATATGATAATTAATATCACTATTCAGTGATGACGAGAAACCCACTTGTTGAGAAATTTATATGCAAAAACGGCTCGTTTGGGCTGAGAAAACACTTTACATAGAAGAGCGAACAACGTTTCGACCTTCTTCGGTCATCGTCAGGTTCACAAAGAAAGAGGTAACTGACCGGAAGCTGACCACATGTTTGAGCTTAAACACATCAGATAACCCGTTGACATTAACTGCATAATTTTAACTGGAAAACTATGTTGTGTTACTAATATATTTCTGGTTACGTTTCTTGCTATTCTTCTTGAGACGAACCTGTTTTACTTTTGTATTTTCTTGTTGTTTATTTCTATCAATCAATATCCTTTTTCTTGTTGCATTCTTGTAGACCATAATATTATTTTCTTTTCCACTTTCGGTAGAAATTATAACTTCTGATTCTGTTACAGTGGCGGGAACAGTCTCCCACGGTTCGTCTTGTCTCGTGTTCTCGACAAACGATTGTACGTTAGGAACTTGAGTAATTAAAACAGGCGAATCCACTTCTACTTTGGACAGGATGGGGGTGTCGGTGAATTCAGGACGCGTTTCTTTTTCGATATTAATACGTTGATTATTAGCATTAATGCAATCTCGCGCAATATGTCCGATTTCTCCACATTTCCGACAAATGATCATCAGCCATACATCTATTACAGACTTTTATCTGACCATTGTGTTTTATTTGATAGAATTCACCCTTTTCAACTATATCTATAAGACGTATAGCATACGGTAGAGATGATACACCTGTTAGTAACTGAATGCGTGCATGCCTTATTCCTGTATATATACCATTAATACGTTTCCACACAATAGGGCCTTTAAGAGTGCAACCTAGTTCGATTAGTTTGACCTTAAATTGATTATCCGTTATGTATCATTGTACCTGAAAGAATGAAACCGTTAGAACTTTGTTAGCGGCACCAAGTACTTCACAATCCTGACCGTAAATAACAACATCATCATCAATAGCTGGACCAGCATCATTCTGCAAAACAAACGTAATTTCTAATCCTCCGGGTCTTGGACCGATTGCCGAGATTGATGCATAATCATATTCTGCAGATATTTGCTGAAATGCATTCCCGTAGTCAATATTACCAAGACTTAAAAAACAGAACGCTTCATACACGATTTCATATCACACAAATCATCACCCCTCATTATGTCACCTTCCATCCCTCCAGGGAAAGGCATAATGCACCGCACAAAAACAAAAATCGTAATATTAAATCTAACAACAAATAATACAGCTTATCTAACTCAAGGTCATTACCACAAGAATAGAATTTAAAACAAGCCTCAACGAAAAGGAAACAAATTTCGAAAAAAATCAGAACTGTAAATGCGAAGCTCACACAAAACACGTCTTCACTGAACGCCGAGAACCGGCGCTTTCAAAGTGGTATGAACGATGATAATATTGAATGAAACAGATTCAGACCCTTTCGATTAATCAATTTGACCTAAAATAATCTCAGTTTGGGTGTAGATGATAGTGATTCTGATGAGTAATAAAATGTAATCTAGTATGCTCGCGCTCCGCACTTAGTATTGCTGGCGTGTAAACATATAGGTATCGTATATTAATTCGCTCTAATCCTGTAGAAAATAATTTAAGTTCTTCGGCTATTTAAGATTTTCCTTTTTTACTGCTTATTTTGTTCGTGATTGTACTTCATTATTCTCCGTATGATTGACTTGGACCTGTCGAAATAAAATCAATTGGAGGTGAAATAATTTATTGATTCGTATTTTGGAACTGAGTTATTAAATTGTATTAAAGAACTGTATGTAATATATGTTTGCACTGCTCGGCTTATACTGTCTTCACTGCTGAATTGCGCCCGGCATGGCCAAGCGTGTTAAGGCGTGCGACTACTAATCTGAGGGTCGCGGGTTCGCATCTCCATCGCGCCAAACATGCTCGCCCTCCCAGCCGTGGGGGCGTTATAATGTGACAGTCAATCCCACTATTCGTTGGTAAAAGAGTAGCCCAAGAGTTGGCGGTGGGTGGTGATGACTAGCTGCCTTCCCTCTAGTCTTACACTGCTAAATTAGGGACGGCTAGCACAGATAGCCCTCGAGTAGCTTTGTGCGAAATTCAAAAACAAACAAACATACTGCTGAATCTTTAATAACTGACTAGGGGTGTGTAAAATCTTCCGATTCGCAACCTACGAAAGTTTGAAAATGGCACACCTACTGCTTTTGTGCGTCAGACGTCGAATTCCCCTCGAACTCGTGGCGCTCACGTGAGATAAGTGAAGTTTGTTAGCGTTCTTTTGGCCACCTTAACTGTCGTTCTAGTTACAACATCACCTTATATTTATCGAGTAGGATGTTTTATTGACGTTCGTGACTGAATAAGGCGCAGTGGAACTAAACCTAACACAAAGAAACGGATTATTGCAAGTGGCGGCATCTGTTATCCTATGTTCTGAAGACATCTGGTATAGATATTAAAACTTTAATTAAAATAAAGTACGCAACAATATTTCGACCTTCTTAGATCAACTTTAGGCTTTTTGTTAACCTGAAGATGATCTAAGAAGGTTGAAATATTGTTTCGTATTTTATTTAATCAAAGTTTTATTTACCATAGTAGCCGTCTTTAGCATACATTTTTACTTCAAGTGGGTTTCACGTCCTCTACAACTTTTAGACCTGGCATGGCCAGGTTTTGAGGTACTCGTGTTGTAATCTGAGGATCGAGGGTTGGAACCTCCGTCACATCAAACATGCTCGCCCTTTCAGGCGTAGACGCGTTATAAGTGTCTGTCAATCCCACTATTCGTTGGTAAAAGAATAGCCCAAGAGCTGGCGGAGGGTGGTGATAATTAGCTGCCTTCCTTCCAGTCTTACACTGTTAAATTAGGACGGCTAGCACAGATATCCTCGTGTAGATTTGGACGAAGTTAAAAAACAAGCTTACAACTTTCAAGGACACATTTTACAGATTTTAGCATACAGCCTACAGAATTCATACATCGTGTATAATATGAATGATTTACACATTAATTTCGAGAATAGAAACGGTAGTTACAATTTACCTTTACGGTAATTTATATCAAGGCTGGCATTTTTATTAATCCATGTTTTTCTCAATCGTTGACATGTTGACTACGGAATCATGGGTGCAAGCAAACAAACACAGAGCTGAAACGAAGGATACTTTACGATAAGACCCACAAAAGGTTTATTAAATTAATGTTTGTTTTGGAATTTCGCACAAAGCTACACGAGGGCTATCTGTGCTAGCCGTCCCTAATTTAGCAGTGTAAGACTAGAGGGAAGGCAGCTAGTCATCACCACCCACCGCCAACTCTTGGGCTACTCTTTTACCAACGAATAGTGGGATTGACCGTCACATTATACACCCCCACGGTTGGGAGGGCGAGCATGTTTAGCGCGACGCGGGCGCGAACCCGCGACCCTCGGATTACGAGTCGCACGCCTTACGCGCTTGGCCATGCCAGGCCCATTAAATTAATGATTTCGGTGGTTTGTACGTTAAGTGGCGAAAGCTATCTGCCTTTGTTCTGTCGCACATAAATAAGTACGTACAAGATCATGTTCAATGAGCTATGTAGACTAGCTATTCTTTGCTAGTTGTCATAATTTAAACCTATAACGGCGATTAATAAACATAAAGCTAAAGTTTACCTGATACACACATTTATTTACAGATATGTAGAACTAACTATATACACTTCTGCAGGGATCTCGAAAGTGTTCTGTTTCCAGAGTAAATAAAAGCAAAATTAAGAGAAACAAACAATTTTTATTTTTTGTCAAGTTCAGACACTATGATGTGTTGTCTCCGATTTATTACGTAATTCTTCTTGTGGTTCTTGCACGCGTACGTTTCACTCATGTCATGTCAATACAAATTGCAACGTTAAGTGTTCCTCATGGGACGTAATTTTAGTGTTAACTTACTGATAGACAACACACTAATGCAAAATGGTGCAAGAGATTACACCAAGTGACCCCGGGTGGTCTTCGCCCTCTTTCGAAGAAGTTGAATTAGGTTTATTTGTTTGAAATTAAGCATAACACTACACAATGGGCCAAACACGGGTATCGAAACCAGGTTTTTAGCGTTAACTATTTCACAGTAAAGCTATTGGTAGTAACGTCTTTAATTAGAAGAATAATAGATAACTACTGAAGAATTATACAGCATTTTATAAGATAAATGAAAATATAATTTATTCACTTACATTTACTTCCCATTGACCACGTGCTTACGCCTATAATCTTGATGACTTCACAAACTAAGATTTACGACTGCAATGATTAAAGATCGAATAATTATTAAGAAGCACATGAAACAATACTCATTGCATTTTTTGTAAGATCGTAATAAACTGTTCTGTGCTATAGAACTGTTTGTTTTATGTTTGTGCCCTTTACTATGTGACCCGCGTATAAATGAGAGAAATGTCGATGATTTAAAACGCGACAGCTTTGAGAAGGGTTACCTTTACTTCTAACTCGGTCTTTAATCCCATATAAATAAATCGTAACTAACATTTAGTTTAATTTTAGTTTAGCTCTAAATACATAGCTTATTCTGATCGGAAATTATTATTTGCATATTATTAGTATGAATATAATTATTTCCGCAGATAAAGCAGTTAAAATGTTCGTTTGAATGTGTTTCATGTCTTGTATTCAGAATTTATGTAAGAACAAGAGTTTAATTTTACTACATTAAAAAAATGAAGAAGGAAAATATTTCCACTAAAACTGTAACTAGTCAGAGAAATAAAACATTGCCAACAGGAACTGTATTGTTTGATTGTTTTGAATTTCGCGCAAAACTACTGAAGGCTATCTGTGCTAGCCGTCCCTAATTTAGCAGTGCAAGACCAGAGGTAAGGCAGCTAGTCATCACCACCCACCGCCAACTCGTGGGCTACTCTTTTACCAACGACTATTGGGATTGACCAAAATATTATAACGACGCAACGGGTGAAAGGCGATCATGTTTGGCGCGAAGGGGATGCGGACCTGCGCCTCTCAAATCACGAGTCGTACGCCTTAACACGTTTGGTCATGCCGGGCCTAACAGGAACTGAAATGTTTTATCCATAATTGCTAACGTCAGTCAGAAGGAGAAAATGTGAGAACTGATAATTAGAGCTGCAAGCACCAGTGGAAAAGGTGAAATATTGCTAGGGAGAAAATGTAACTTTTAAGCTTGTAATTGGTAACTTCATGTATAAATACAAAAGACAGAATATTTCCAACTGTATATTTCATAAGTTTAAAATTTCAGCTTATAACTTTAGGCGCAAGTAATGAAATGGGAAATATGGCGACAAAACTTTTACGTACAAGTAGAAATAGATTTTTACAATAACATATCTGAAAGGACAATTGAAGGTACTTTTAGAACATATTGTGATAATAAGATAGACAACCGTTTAAGAAGCGGCTAAATGAACGGTACTTGCACATTCTGTGGCATTAGTGAGAAGAATGCTTAAAATGTTTTCGATTAACTTTACAGTAGCTTAGCATTAATTATAAAATTGAAAACTAGGTTTCATTATCCGTGTTAGGTACGGTGCAGATAGCCCATTTTGAAGCTTAGTGTTTAACAATAAACAAGCAAAAGCGTGGGGCCATAATCATATAATTCTTACTGTAATTTTAACGAAGTAACTAAAATAGTACATGTAAGCATGCTACAGTTCGCTGGATCTTGGGTCCCGGAAGCACACTTTGTCTGTTGATTATGCAAAGCACAATCCAAAAAGTTGATACTTGTCCTATATCACTTTTTTTTTTACTCACTTGCCGAATTGGTTCAATCGTGTTTCGCTACGACATGACACTTATAATTTTTCCTACTAGTTGCTTGTTTGCTTTTGAATTTCGAACAAAGCTACTCGAGGGCTATCTGTGCTAGCCGTCCCTAACTTAGAAGTGTAAGGCTACTCTTTTAACAACGAATAGTGGGATTGACCGTCACGTTACAACGCCCCCACGGCTGAAAGGCCGAGCATGTTTGGCGCGACGGGGATACGAACCCGCGACCCTCAGATAACAAGTCGCACGCCTTAACACGCTTGGCCATGCCAGGTCCCTACTAGTTGCATCCGAGTGATCCAGACATATGTCTGTAGACTTACAACGTAAAAGATCGAGTTTCAATAAACTTGGGGGGCGGAACACAAATAACTCATTGTGAATCTTTGTATTTATTTACAAACAAACTATCCTATCAATTTTTAAATTGCTTTAAAGATTTTTTTAACTTCACTAAAAATATTGGGTATATAGTTTAAAACAACTATAGAAGCTAATGGCTTTATTTTATTTAATATTCCAAATATCATTCATACACATAGATAGAAATATCACTCTATATATATATACATTATTTTAGTAAATCAGTAACGTTACGGTCTACTGTTTAATTTCGTTTTTCTGTTCTTATACAAAGGATTTACTTTTATTCGTTCACAAAATTGTAAAATGCTTTCGGCAAGACTTAAAAAAACATTACTTTTTAAAAAAGAAATAATTTTCGAACTATTAAAATACGTAATTGAAACATACAGTTTCACATATATTACGTTTGAGAAAGGTTTATGTTGAAATTACCGATTTGTTTTCATACCATTCGAGCCCGGTATGGCCAAGTGGTTTAAAACACTACTTATTGAACAACAAATAAACCATGGATTTTCAATATATTCAAGAAAGCTATCTACACTTGTTCTTTTATTATACACCCTACAGTCAGTAGACTGACGCTATTACGAAGGAAGAACAAAGGGAATGAAACTAAACAATATTTGATTTATAACAAACCTTAGGCTTGAGTGTGAAATATGAAATATACTAAAAACTGTTTCTCTCATCACTCATTCATAATACAGAATTACACTAAAAAACAGCCTAGCTATTCAATGATTTTTTAAAACTCAAAAGTAAAAGGTGCTTCTAACTGTCTGTTGTAGACTCAATTCAGATATCAGAAAGTGGAAGTCATAACACGTAAGCTTCATGTAGGTTAGTTTTAAGTTTTTGTTTCTGTCAACCATTTCTCTTAAGTTTAAAGTTAATTTGTTTAAGAAAAATTGTCTCTATATAGAATGATTTATTGTAGCGGAAAACAGTAGACTCCGCCTTTTATCCTTTCTGCTCTGCTCTACAGAACCAGATATCATACTCACTAAAATATCTATTCATATACAATAGCCAAAAGTTTGTATGTCACACTCTGTATATCTTAAAGGCTTACTATTACTATTTTTAAAATGTCATAGTGATGTAAGCATCGATAGTTCAGTCTTCACTTGTTGAATGACTAACCTGAGAAAAGGAAATTAAGAACATTTTTTTGTGTGCTGAAGAATTCCACTGTCCACTGACTAAAAGATATATTTCGAAAAATAACGTGAGAGAAAAAACGCATAGAGAGGAACGTGATTGTGTGTATATATATTTGATGTTGTTCGGTTTATGTTTCTCTGTTTTTTTCATCTTAGTATTATATATGTACGTAAGATTTTCTACATTATTAAATATTTTATTTGAATTTAATCGAATTATTCCCTTTGACAATTCTTACAGAAATGACAACTATCAAAAAGCGCTCCCTTTACCAGCAGTCTGTTCTTGCGCTTATGAAAATGAAGTGGAATGGTGGCTGCAGAGATAAAAATCCTGTGCCCACTGAGAGAAGCTGAGAGTTCTATTGTGCTAGATGCATCCTTTGTGTCAAAACTCGACTATTTTTGGGAACATTACATTCAGTCTCCTTTGCTATAATCCAAGATATATTTATTTATTCTTCACTATCTGTAGGAAGTTTACCTTTAAATTATATCAACGGGTATCTGCCAGTATTGTAGTAATTTGATATGACGTTCCTGGGTAGTTCGTCACCACAATGCCTTTAAGCCATTCGAATCTTTCAAAGACAAAGTGAATAACCATTTCGCAAGTGAGTCATATTTAGATATTTATTTTGGAGAAAAAAGTGATAAAGGCCCAAAGAATATTCTAAATATAAGAAAAAGGAAAAAATACAACTTTACAAAATTGAAATGTTGAAACTAATTAAAAAGTACATTTACTGTACTATGAAGTGAACAAAGCTCTTAACCCAAACATCATTTTATCATGAAGTTAAAGATACGCATTTGTTTCTGATAGTTTACACATAAGTGAAAGGAAGTTTCTAAAACGATTTATACATATTTTGAAATAGATAAATAACTTTCACTTAAAATGTACTGCTTGTTAAAAATATATTTTTAAAATGTCAGTGTGAAAATTTGATCATAAAAATTAACAAAATTTCATTATTTTTTATTTTTGCTTTATTTTTATGACAGGTAGACTGTAAATTAATGCACAGACTACTGACATGAAATAATAATTAATGCATTGTTTCAGCTTTAAAGGGCCCGGCATGGCCAAGTGTGTTAAGTCGTTCGACTCGTAATCCGAGGGTCGTTTCCTCTAGTCCTACACTGCTAAATTAGGGACGGCTAGCGCAGATAGCCCTCAAGTAGCTTTGCGCGAAATTCAAAACAAATAAATCCAGCTTTAAAAAAAAAAGTGGCACCTCCAAACAGGTACAAGATTTTTGTCATCGATTGTCAAGTTCGCTTTTTCGCCTCAGTTTCGAGTTACACTTTAATTTTTCCGGGCCACTGACTTGAGAATTGCCTACGAAAAAATTATATATTTATGTAAAAAACAAAACAAAAACAGAAGAACAAAAATTGTACTAATGGAGCTCGTTAGCTTCTTTACACCGGAAAAATAATGAACTCTGATTACAATATAAAAGGTGGTTGAAGTCGTTTGGGAATTAGTTAAAGATTTGAAGACAAATCAGCTTGAATAGATTTTCTTAAGAAATTTTTCTTAGTTTCAGAATGAAGATTGTGGTAAGTACTAAATATATTTATCATAAATATATATATATGTTTACACTTAAGCACTTTAATAGCAAAATTCAAAGAGTAGAGGTTTTATTACATAATTACCTAAAAGATCAAAGAGGAAATTTTAAAGGATCTGAACCCAGTCGTCAAAACATATTGTTTTCGGATTAATATTTTCAATTTTTAGCGACATTCTCTGTTTTTAAATTCCTTACCAATTATTTCGTGATTTATAAAATATAATTGTTACACATTTAGTCCTAATTGTCCATATCCATAAATAATCAGAACAGGACAAAAGTTTATATTAATGAAAGTGCTCGAAACATTTGTTTTGTTTCAGATTCTTCTATTTGCTTTATTCGCTCTTGCTACTGCTGGTTATGTAAGTTATCATCAGCCTGGGTATGGGTATGGCGGATATCCAGCTTACGATTATGGTAGATACAGATATGGTGGGTATCCAACTGATGTTTATGGTCATCGCAGACACGGATATGGTTACTATCCCAATTATGGTTATGGACATGGCAGGTATGGATATGGTGGTTATCCCAATTATGGTTATGGACACGGTGGATATCTTGTACCAGGACATGGATATGCAGGTCATGGATATGTTTCCCAATATTTTAAGACACCTTACAGCGGCTACCATGTTAGCTACCCAATATTACTTTCGCAGTTTCTCGAGGGTATCCAGTCAGTTCGTCGAGGTGTGTTAAGATTTTTTAACTTGTCTTTTTTAACAATTGTTTATAATGAATTTACCTGTTCTTCGGCACTGACTTTGTGGTTGCTTTGTACAGTAAATAAATAAATATACATACAATTTAATGTAGTAACTTTTTCATGGCTTGAGCATGTTTCCCAGCATCTCACGTTGCTTTTGGTAAACGGAGTTGTTATTAAAACACCACATGCTCTGTGTGATGCATAAAAATCGTTTCTGAAAATTTCTCGGTAATACTTACATAACGTCTCTTTCTTCCCATCTCTTTTGGTATTTAACCAAAGTCGATTTCGAGGATGAGAAAGATGCAGCAGCAGAGGCTGACGAATCAACACCATTAGTTCCAAGACTCGGCTGTCTAACTTCTGTTGGAGCCAAAGACTCACTAACACAACACCACTATTCACTACCTGTAGTCTAGGTATCTCTGTAACAAATTCTAGAATTGATTTTCGTGATATACTTCACCACAAAAAAGTTCAAATCACACAGTTTATTGTAATATAAAATAACTCGCAAAACAACCAAATGACGTAAAAACACTACTAAACAAATATCTTCTAGAAACATCCACATTTCTAATATAGTGTCTACATTCTTAATGAATTTGAAAAACGTTTGGTAACAACTCCGTGTTTAGATAATACAATCTACGTCTAATTCTGGATTCTTTGACACAAGCTTCCCCTTCTCGTGATACATATTGACTACCTGTTAAGACCAAACACGCATTTTTGGAAGAAGTTACCTGAATTTTGCGTCATTCTGTTTGTATAATCGTTGGGTCCAGGCGCTCGATGAAGTAATAGTAAAAACTGAAGTCGTCAAAATATTTGTAGGGTTTGTTTTTGTTTTTTTGGAATTTCGCACAAAGCTACTCGAGGGCTATCTGTGCTAGCCGTCCCTAATTTAGCAGTGTAAGACTAGAGGGAAGGCAGCTAGCCATCACCACCCACCGCCAACTCTTGGGCTACTCTTTTACCAACGAATAGTGGGATTGACCGTCACATTATAACGCCCCCACGGTTGGGAGGGCGAGCATGTTTAGCGTGACGCGGGCGCGCCTTCCTACAGTCATCACTGTTTTATTTATCATATAATTGGTTAAACTCACATGACTGTGAGATAGCCTTGGTTTAGTTGTATTTATTAGGATTAATATTAGTTCGTATTATACAATAATATTAGTATATTATTTTGAACAAGGAATTAGTTGGATGTCGAAATCATTCGTTGTAGCTTTCTTTTACTTACTTAAAATACATATTTTATTTAGTAACATCTCTGGAGTTCAGTTAATAGTATCTTACAATTTCACGTAGTGCTCGTGGTTCTAGTACCAGTACTGGTCTTAGACTGTCATCAGACTTATAGAATACACTGTGTGGGCGGTAGAAAGTAAAGCATGTTATACGTTGGTTAAACGGTTCTTCACTTTGGGTATCGTTCACATGAACATCTTTCTTACATCAGGAATAATGACTCTACAAAACCCACAGGCTGACATTTTAATTACACTTCACACTGCCTGTCTGATATAACACATTTGCTCCATGCACTGAAAAACATAGAGAAAGCCTGAAAAATGTTTGATTTTGTTTTTTAAGATTAGGCACTTCCGACTCCTTTGGAATTAAATAATTTTCTTTCCTTTAACCTTATTCTTCCATTTTTCCGTCCTACTCTTTCTCACCCTGATAATTTGCCTACAACATTTTTGTCAAGGTTTACCTTTTTTTTTTCTTGTTAGGCAATTCACTTTTAGTCACCCTTTTTGTTATTTTTATATTATTACAGCGGTAAGTCTACGGATTTACAACGCTAAAATTAGGGGTTCGATTTCCCGTGGTGGACTCAGCTGATAGTCCGATGTGGCTCTACTACAACAAAACACACAAACACCTTTGTATTAATCTTTTCTCACAGTCGTTCTTCGCTTATGTTCGTGTACCTATTGTTGTTGTATCCCTTTAAACAACATTACCCGACGCACATGTTAATTTTTTTCCTAATAATGCTGCTTGTATTTATGTCTTAAAATATTAATTTTAATCTAAGTAATTGACAAAACACGGCTGACTTAACATTAACTAAATAGCCACTTATAATATAAGACAAATCTTTCAGTTCACTTCTTTATATAGATATAAATATTCTTCCTGTAATTGTAAATATTGTTCTTCAATAAATAACCTTTCGAAAAAGACCTAAATTACAGGATTTTGAAATACCTTGGTACTTATAGTTCAATATATGCATTAATAAACATGTAAAACGATGTAAAAGAAGTAGGTTTGAAACTTGTTCTCGTGAATATCGAATAATTATATACACACTTAAGGACAACAGTATGTTATAGTTTTGTTACTAATGGCACAGATGGACGAAGCGTTACCAAAAGAGAGCTGGTTTTAACATATATAATCCTGATATATGTAATTCTAAACTGACAAACCAAGACAGTGAAGCTCTTTTCACTGTTTGCATTAATTTTAGCCGTTTGAATTTTCGTGTGACGAGGTCAGATAATAAAACTACAACATTCAATTTTCCTTCAGTCACACCTAACGTGTTACACACGCAGGAAATTCAGTTAACAAGTGTATACATTGTAAAGGTGAGATCCATAATTAATGTTAAACGTAAAGAGAATGGTGTTTAGCACAGAGTTTCAGATTTTAATAATTGTAAAATTGTCAAACAGTACAAACACATACGGGTCAAGGTACCTAAGTTTCCTTTTATTTAAAAGGAATATAAACTTTAGAAACTTCTCAAATATAAAACAAAAACATAAACGTTTCAGAAAAGGAAACGCTGTACCTTGTTATAAAATCATTGTAACGTTTGACCTATTTCATTTAATACTTTTTGATATTCAGAAAGGCTAGAATTTATTTTAGTCTATGTAAATGAAGAAAATGAGATATAGATAATATATACCACATACGCAACGTAAGTCACGTCGTGAGTGTGACTGAGTACCTTAAACAGTAGATATTTGGGCTGAATAACAAGAATAGACGAAATTTTAACTTACGTTTTCACTGACAAATCGTTTGATCAATTTCAACGATTTTATCGAAATTCATAAACTTTATTTTGAGTATTAAGAATACAAATTGTACAAGATATCAAATCTCTTACTTTTCAGAAATATAAATCGCTGATTACACCAACTTTTACCAAGTTGTAATAAACAAATTGTTTCGGTCGTGAGATTTGAAAAAGGTAAAAAAATTCTGCCTAAACTTTTGGGGAACACTGGGTTTCCCGGAAAACCTCTTTTCCTGTTCTTCTTGGCTCATCAATTTCTAAATGGTGCGAAACGAAACGTTTAAGTCTTGAGGTTTGTAAAAAAAAATAAAAAAACTTCACCCCACATTTTAGGGAACTCGAGTATTTCACGAATCATTTCAAAGGAAACTCCCCAAAAGTGGGCCTCAAATGTGGCTTTAATTTACTTCAGAGCACGTAAGCAAGAATACCTATGAATCACTGTTCTTATCTTCATTTAAAAACTTAAATATGTATTGTAGTGGTCCTGTAAATGTGAGGTATAGGCCCACATGGTGGATAATTCAATATAAATTGTACTTTATTTGACGTGTGAAATGCTTTGGAATTTATGTTGATATCACAAGCATTGAGTGGACAGACACGATTTCTTCTCCCATTAGCAGTCATGGAAATGTTCGTTTGAGCATTGGAAGTTCGATCGCAGTAGTTACATGAAACTAAACAGCAAAGTCTGGGAAGTTTGCCAGGATAGAGTGGGAAGTTTTATTAATATATAACTCCTCTCATTTAAAGGAGCGGGCGGACTTCACCTTGGTGTTAGTGTGTCGGGCTGCAGAGTGAGAGTTTCAGGACCTGTTTTATGACTTTATAAGCCTTTAGACTTAACGTTGAACCATTGGGAATCACTTTGTAATATGTAAATTTATTGTGCTTATAAGTCTTTGTTGAAACATTAAAGTTGAAAATAATTTTTATTTCTCGATTGCGTCGTTTCTTTCTGAGGTAGTGATACAATTCCTCTAAGCGACCAATGAAGTATTGTTTGTTTGTTTGATGAATTTCGCACAAAACTACACAAGGTCTACCTGCGTTAGCCGTATTTAATCTAGCAGCGTAAGACAAGCTAGTCATAATACCCCGCCATCTCTTGGGCTACTCTTTTACCAATGAATAAAAGGATTGATTGTCATTTATAACTTCCCCACGGTGAAAAGTCGAGCATGTTTAATGTGACGAGGATTTGAACCCGCGAACCTCAGATTAGGAGTGGAGCACCCTAACCACGTGGTCATGCCGATCTTCTTATGAAGTAATCCAGAAAATAATATAAATGGTAACACATTTTATAGATATGTTTGTAGGTGATCTTTTGTATCACACTTTCAAACATCTCATTAATACGCATATTGAAAAATTATTTGTTATTGCATTTGCTGTAGTAAGGTCTTGTTTATACACAGGGCGAGCATTATTTATATATGTTATGCAGTATACATTTCATTCGTTAGCCGGAGTTTATCGATTCTTAAAATACTTTTAAGTTTGTTTTTTCTCAAGTACAATTTTCTTTAGCTTGGAGCTCCATCATCTCTTCAGCGATATGGGATATGATCATAGTTTTGGACTCAAGAGATCAGACCGTTTTGATTAATCCATTTGACCTGAAAAAATTTCAGTTTAAGGGTAGATGATAGAGATCCTGATGAGTAATAAAATATGATATAGTATGCACGCGCCCCACGTTTGGCATTGCTGGTGAATAAATGGGGTTAAGGTATAATGTGTTATTTCACTCTAACCCTGTATAAAATAATTGTAAGTGCCGCGGCTATTGAGGATTCTTCTTTTGTACTGCTTATTTTGTTCGTGAATGTATTTCATTACTCTCCGTATGATTGACTGGGACCTGGCGAAATAAAATCAATTAGATGTGAAATAATTTATTGATTGTATCTTGGAAAAAAGTTTTCAAATTTTATTAAAGAACTGTAGGTGATTTATGTTTTCACTACTCGGCTGATACTGTTTTTACTGCTGAATCTTAACTAACTGATCAAATTTGTCTGATGTCTTCCGATTCTCAGCTGAGGAAAGTGTGCATGTGCCACGCCTTCTATTTTGTGTGTGAGACGTCGATTTCACGTCAAGTTTGCTAACATTCCGTTGGCTGTCTGGACTGCTTGTTTTTGCTACAGTGCTACAACGACAAGGATGTTTTTACTGCCCTTTGTGACCGAATAAAGCGCAGTGGAAAAGAAGCTAACAGAGAGAAATGATGTATTACGAGTGGCGACATCTGTTATCTAGTATTTTAAAGACGGATGTTATGGGTATTTGAACTTTTATTAAAACAAAGTACGGATCAACATTTCGACCTCCTTAGATCATCTTTAGGTTATCAAAAAAACGTGAAGATGATCTAGGAAGGTTGAAATGTTGTGCCGTGCTTTATTTTAATAAAACTTTTAATCACCATAGTAGCCGTCTTTAATATACATTTTTACGTCAAGAGAACTCTCGTCATTACAATGTTATCTTTTAGCAAAAAGAAGAACTTAAGTTTCCTCTAACAGGCCCGACATGGCCAGGTTGGTTAAGGCGTTCGACACGTAATCCAACGGTCGGGGATTCGAATCTCGGTTGCATGAAACATATAGAGTAACTATATGTACTTCTGCGAAGAGTTCTGTTTTCAAGAGTAAATAAAATTAAGAGAAACAAGCATGTTGTATTTATTGCTTGTCATTTTCATGTATCATTTTGTGTTGTAGCCTATTTATTTCAAAATTTGTCTCGTGATCCATGGGGCGTTATAAAGTTACGGTCAATCCCACTATTCGTTGGTAAAAGAGTTGGCGGTGGGTGGTGATGACTAACTGCCTTCCCTATAGACTTACACTACTAAATTAGGGACGGCTAGCGTAGATAGCCCTTGAGTAGCTTTGCCCGAAATCCAAAATAACAAATCCTCTAACAACTTTCGAGGTCATACTTACAGATTTTTGCATACAGCCAACAGAATTTATAAATAATGAAAATTTAAACGATTTACACGTTAAATTCGAGGATAGGGAGGATGAAAACGTTAGTTACGATATATATTTATGGTAATGTTTATCAAGGCTGGCAATTTTTAATAATACACATTTTTCTCCCTACGGCTGAAAGGGGGAGTATGTTTGGTGTGACGGTGATTCGAACCTGCGACTCGCTTTAACTATCTGAGCTTGCCGGGCCTGTCGCAAGTTACACCTATAACGACAACTAGTAAGTATGAAGCTAAAGTGTGCCTTATGCGTATATTTATTTACAGACGTATAGAACTAACTAAATGTACTTCTGCAGGGATCCCGAAAGTGTTGTGTTTGAAAAGTAAATAAAACCAAAATTAAGAGAAACAAGCATTTTGTATTTATTGCTTGTCAATTTCATGTATCATTTTGTGTTGTAGCCTATTTATTTCAAAATTTGTCTCGTGATCCATGGCATGCGTACGTTTCACCTGTTCACTACAATACAAATTACAACATTAAGCGTCCCTCATGTGACGTAATTTTAGTGTTAACTGACTGACAGACAAACAACACACTCATGCATAGAGAGTAAAGCAGGAAAACCCAGCGGTTTCGCCCTCTTTCGGAAAAATTAAATTAGGTTTATTTGTTTGAAATTAAGCATAACACTACACAATGGGCTAACTGTGTTCTGCCAAACACGGGTATCGAAACCAGGTTTTTAGCGTTAACTATTTCACAGTAAAGCTATTGGTAGTAACGTCTTTAATTAGAAGAATAATAGATAACTACTGAAGAATTATACAGCATTTTATCAGATAAATGAAAATATAATTCAGTCACTTACATTTACATCCCATTGACCACGTGCTTACACCTATAATCTTGATGACGTCACAAACTAAGATTTACGACTGTAATGATTGAAGGTCCAAACATTAATAAGAAACGTACGTAAAAGTAATTATTATATTTTTTGTAGAATCGTAATAAACTGTTTTGTGCTATACAGTTGTTTGTTTTATGTTTGTGCTCTTTATTATGTGACCGACGTGTAAATGAGAGAAATGTCGATTATTTGAAAAGCGACAGCCTTGAGAAGGGTTACCTTTACTTCTAACTCGGTCTTACTCACATACGGGAAAATCGTTACAAACGTTTAGTTGAATTTTATTTAGTTACGCTTTAAGTGCATAACCTATTGTGATCGGAAATTATTATTTGCATAATATTAATAAGAATATAATTACTTCCGCAGATAAAGCAGCTAAGAGGTTCGTTTAATTTGTGAAATGTCTTGTGTTGCGAATTTATGTAAGAACGAGAGTTTAATTTTATTACATAAAAAAATGAAGAGAGAAAATATTTCCACTGAAACTGTAACTAGTCAGAAAAATAAAACACTGTTAACAAAATATGTAATGTTTTACCCATAAGTGCTAATATTAGTCACAAGTAGAAAATGTGAAATATTGCTGAGGAGAAAATGTAACTTTTAATTCTGTAATTGGTAAATTTATGTATAAATATAAAAGACCGAAAATTTACAATCGTATTCATAACTTTAAAACTTTAACTGGTAACTTTAGGCGCAAGTAAAAAAGTAGGAAATGTGGCTACAAAACTGTAATTTTACGTAAAAGTAGCAATACGAACTATCGCTTGTTAAAAGTATGGTCTTGTAACTATAAGTAAACAATGAACCTGCTCTAATAATTTATGAGCATTTGGATTTCCTGCACAAATTTATTATTGATAACGAACCGCCTCGAAAATGACAATTGGAATAAACGTATATATTTTTAAGGAGTTTCGAGTGCCTAAGAGTAGTTCGCTGATTAAAGTGGTGTTTCTTTTTCAAGGACGTTTAAGAAATCTTAAAAATGACCCACTGAATTAAGAAGTTTTTGAAAAATATTGAATGACTCTGAGAGCGATAGAATATTTCATAAACTGTTTTATTAAATACTTAAAAGGAAATCTGCGAACAATCCTTTAATCGAAAAAAAGAGATTTTAAACAATTCTAAATAAGCCTGATAATGATTTTACTGATTCAAGATGTTTTGAAGATAGTTCTGAAACACGAAGTTGCTACATATCCTTTTGTTTGTTGTTAAACGCTAAGTTGCTACATATCCTTTTGTTTGTTCTGAAACACTAAGTTGTTCCATATCCTTTTGTTTGTTCTGAAACACTAAGTTGCTACATATCCTTCTGTTTGTTCTGAAACACTAAGTTGCTACATATCCTTCTGTTTGTTGTGAAACGCTAAGTTACTACATATCCTTTTGTTTGTTCTGAAACACTTAGTTGCTACACATCCTTCTGTTTGTTCTGAAACACTAAGCTGCTCCATATCCCTTTGTTTGTTCTGAAACACTAAGTTGCTACATATCCTTCTGTTTGTTCTGAAACACTAAGTTGCTCCATATCCCTTTGTTTGTTCTGAAACACTAAGTTGCTCCATATCCCTTTGTTTGTTCTGAAACACTAAGTTGCTCCATATTCCTTTGTTTGTTCTGAAACACTAAGTTGCTCCATATCCCTTTGTTTGTTCTGAAACACTAAGTTGCTCCATATCCCTTTGTTTGTTCTGAAACACTAAGTTGCTCCATATCCCTTTGTTTGTTCTGAAACACTAAGTTGCTACATATCCTTCTGTTTGTTCTGAAACACTAAGTTGCTCCATATCCCTTTGTTTGTTCTGAAACACTAAGTTGCTCCATATCCCTTTGTTTGTCCTGAAACATTAAGTTGCTCCATATTCCTTTGTTTGTTCTGAAACACTAAGTTGCTCCATATCCCTTTGTTTGTTCTGAAACACTAAGTTGCTCCATATCCCTTTGTTTGTCCTGAAACATTAAGTTGCTCCATATTCCTTTGTTTGTTCTGAAACACTAAGTTGCTACATATCCTTCTGTTTGTTCTGAAACATTAAGTTGCTCCATATCCCTTTGTTTGTTCTGAAACACTAAGTTGCTCCATATCCCTTTGTTTGTTCTGAAACACTAAGTTGCTACATATCCTTCTGTTTGTTCTGAAACACTAAGTTGCTACATATCCTTCTGTTTGTCCTGAAACATTAAGTTGCTCCATATCCCTTTGTTTGTTCTGAAACACTAAGTTGCTCCATATCCCTTTGTTTGTTCTGAAACACTCTCCATATTCCTTTGTTTGTTCTGAAACACTAAGTTGCTACATATCCTTCTGTTTGTTCTGAAACATTAAGTTGCTCCATATCCCTTTGTTTGTTCTGAAACACTAAGTTGCTCCATATCCCTTTGTTTGTTCTGAAACACTATTGCTACATATTCTTCTGTTTGTTCTGAAACACTAAGTTGCTACATATCCTTCTGTTTGTCCTGAAACATTAAGTTGCTCCATATCCCTTTGTTTGTTCTGAAACACTAAGTTGTTCCATATCCCTTTGTTTGTTCTGAAACACTAAGTTGCTACATATCCTTCTGTTTGTCCTGAAACATTAAGTTGCTCCATATCCCTTTGTTTGTTCTGAAACACTAAGTTGCTCCATATCCCTTTGTTTGTTCTGAAACACTATATCCCTTTGTTTGTTCTGAAACACTAAGTTGCTACATATCCTTCTGTTTGTTCTGAAACACTAAGTTGCTCCATATCCCTTTGTTTGTTCTGAAACACTAAGTTGCTCCATATCCCTTTGTTTGTTCTGAAACACTAAGTTGCTCCATATCCCTTTGTTTGTTCTGAAACACTAAGTTGCTCCATATCCCTTTGTTTGTTCTGAAACACTAAGTTGCTACATATCCTTCTGTTTGTTCTGAAACACTAAGTTGCTCCATATCCCTTTGTTTGTTCTGAAACACTAAGTTGCTCCATATCCCTTTGTTTGTTCTGAAACACTAAGTTGCTCCATATCCCTTTGTTTGTTCTGAAACACTAAGTTGCTCCATATCCCTTTGTTTGTTCTGAAACACTAAGTTGCTCCATATCCCTTTGTTTCTCAAAGAAATTTAGTACCAGTAATATTCTCGTCTTAGTAATTATAAATGTACAATTGAAATACGTTTTATGATCTTAATGTATAATTATTTAGCTTTGAAAAGGGCCGTTACGTATTTTTCCCAAAAGCGATTAATTTTCTATGATATCACACTAAGTACACATCGGAAGAACACTTATGGTTATTAATACCATCATTTAGCTGGATTTTTTTTTTTCATTCTGAATATTGAGTTTAAAACTGCATACGCCGAAACTTGCGAATAGTTTTACTTTTATTTCTCAACATATAATTATTTCTATCCATAAATGAAAGCCTGACATAGAATTCAGTTTTTAAACAATGTAACTCTCCATTAAATGGTTGAAAGTAGCTCTTATAACCATTTACAATGTTTTAAATTGTATTCAAGATATATTATCTAATTATGTATACCAACTTAGAGTGACACCATTTTTCTCTGAGTGATACGAAGAATTGTTTTATAACTATTAAATGTTTTCGCTCACTCTTCATAATTCGCAAAACATACATATATATTTTTAACTTCACACATTCGCATAAACAACAAGACAGTTCGCAAATACTAGCTTTTTGGTTGTTAACTAAATTTTTAGCTTCTCACATCAAGGAGATTATGTTCAGGGGTTTCATTATTAGTTAATATGTGCATAATTGATGTGATATGCTTTGGTAATAAAGCTATGAAAAAAATTCTTAATAATAAAATAATAATGACAAAAACATTTTATTTCATTCAATATTTCACTGTTGTGGTTTCATTAGTGCTAATAGAATAGTAATAAAAACCTAATAAACGTAGCTTCATCAGCGCTAGTAGTACAAAATATATTATCTGGAAATATGACTAATTGAATGTGTTTCTATTCTGGATTATTGGTGCATAAGTTATATTTGTTAACAAAGTAATAATCATCAAAATATAAGTTTAGGAGACGTTTTAATAACCTAGGTATGGAAATGCCGATTTATGTCAAGTGTCCCATTTGTCCTGAGTTTAACAATAACATATCTGAAAGGACAATTGAAGGTACTTTAGAAAATATTGTGATAATAAGATAGACTACCGTTTAAGAAGCGGCTGAATGAACGGTATTTGCTCATTCTGTGGCATTAGTGACAAGAATGCTTTCGATTAACCTTACAGTAGCTTAGCATTAATTATAAAATTGAAAACTAGGTTTCATTATCCGTGTTAGGTACGGTACAGATAGCCCATTTTGAAGCTTAGTGTTTAACAATAAACAAGCAAAAGTGTGGGGCCATAATCATATAATTTTTACTGTAATTTTAACGACAGTAACTAAAATAGTACATGTAAGCATGCTACAGTTCACTGGATCTTGGATCCCGGAAGCACATTTTCTTTGTTGATTATGCAAAGCACAATCCAAAAAGTTGACACTTGTCCTATATCACTTTTTTTTTAATATTTTGCACTGTTGCCGAAGTGGTTCAACCGTCTTTCACTACGACAGTGACACTTACACATTTTCTTATTATTTGCTTATAAGTGTTCCAGAGGTATGTCTGCAGACTTACAACGCTAAAAAAATGGGTTTCGATACCCGTAGTGGGCGGGGGATAGATAACTCCTTGTGAATCTTTGTGCTTATTCACAAACAAACTATCCCACTAATTTTTGAACTAATTTTAGTTAACTGCCCTGTAAAATATTGGATATATATTTTTAAACAACTGCAGAAGCTAATGGTTTTATTTAATTTAATATTTCAAATATCATACATATACATGCACAGAAATATCACTATATATATATGTATTATTTTTGTGAATCAGTAAAGTTACAGTCTAATGTTTAATTTCTTTTTTCTGTTTTTTACTAACCAAACTAATATCTGATAAGATATTGAACACAGCTATCACAGACGTGAATTCAGTCAGTACAATACAAACATGTCACTCACATATACAGGTTCTGCTGCAATCTTTTTAAGTATTAGCATTTCCAACCTAAATGGCATCTTATATAAACGACCATGCCAGCAAACCTTGTTTCAAATAATTGTATTTGTTGTTTTAAATTGCTGATTACAGTAAACTTAAATCAATGTCCAACAGCATCGGAACGCGAAGCAGGACCTTCAGTCCACCGCAAGGTATGCTAGTCATTGAGCTACGACCTATCTGTTTTTCGAATGAGTTATATGATTTTATAAAAAGGATTTATTTTTATTCGTTCACAAGCTTTTAAGATGCTTCGGCAAGATTTTAAAAATATTACTATTTAAGAAAAAGAAATAATTTTGTGAACTATTAAAATACATAATTCAAACATACAATTACACATTTATATGATTTTAGGAAACGTTTATCTTTGAAATTATCGATTTGTTTATATATCATTCACTACCACTTGTTGTAACATTTATTACGATAAGTTTTTTTGTTTTTTTAATCTCGCGAAAAGCTACATGAGGGTTATTCGCAGTGACCATCCTTCATTTAGCAGTGTAAGACTAGAAGGAAGGTAGCTAGTCATCACTACCAACCGCCAACTCTTGGGCTACTCTTTTACCAACGAATAGTGGAATTGACCGTCACTTTATAACGCACACTTTTAAATGCTGAAAGGTGAAGCATATTTTTTGTAACGGCGATTCGAACACCCGACCCTCAGGGTAGGAGTCGATCGCCCTAATCACCTGGCTGTGTGGGTTCCGTTACGACGGGAAAATAATAGTGAAATATTATGATAAATTTTATCATGCATGGGCTTGCAGGTTCAAAACCATGATGAACATAGCGCAGCTATCTTATTCTGTTGCTATGGATTTACAATATATTCAACATAGCTATCTACACTTGTTCTTTTATTATACTCCCTACAGTCTGTAGACTGACGCTATTACGAAGGAAGAACAAAGGGAATGAAACTAAACAATATTTGATTTAAAACAAACATCTACCTTAGGCTTGAGCATAAAATGTACTAAAACTGTTTTTTATCACTCTTTCACAATACAGTATTCACAGTAAAAAACATATTAGCCATACGATGATTTCCTGAAACTGAATACCAATTGATGCTTTAAGCTGTCTGTAGTAAACTAAATTCAAACTCAAACTGGATATAAGAATGTAGAAGTCATAACATGTAAACTTGATATAGGTTAATTTTAAGTTTTCGTTTCTATAAACCATTTTTCTTTAGTTTTGAGTTAATTTGTTTAAGAAAAATTGACTCTAAATAGAAAGAGATATTGTAGCCAAAAACAGTAGACTCACCTTTTATCCTTTCTGTTTAGCTCTACAAAACTAGATATAATACACATAAAAATATATATACATATATGATAGCCAAAAGTTTGTTTGTCTGTCACACTCTGTATATGGTAAAGGCTTAACTAAAGAAAAAATATGTATCAAGCATTTCTTTTTAAGAGTTCATTACAAGAAAATTATTATGTATTATTAATATTTGTAAAATGTCATAGTGATGTAAGCATCGATAGTTCAGTCTTCACATGTGGAATGGATAATCTGAGACAAAGGAAATTAAGAACAATTTTTTTTTTCGTGCTGAAGAATTCCACTGTCGACTGACTGAAAGAAATATTTCGAAGAGAGAAACATGTAATAAAAAACACATAGAGAGGAACATGATTGTGTATATGTATTTGTTGTTCTTCGGTTTATATTTCTCTATTTTTTTATGTTAATATTATAAACATGCGTAAGATTTTCTACATTATTAAGTATTTTTATTTAAATTTAATTGAATTATTCCCATTGACAATTCTTACAGAAATGACAACTATCAAAAAAGCGCTCCCTTTGGCAGCAGTCTGTTCTTGCGCTTATTAAAATGAAGTGGAATGGTGGCTGCATAGATAAAAATCCTGTGACCACTGAGAGAAGCTAAGAGTTCTATTGTGCTAGATGCATCCTTTGTGTCGAAACTCAAATATTTTTGGGAACATTACATTCAGGCTCCTTTGCTATGATTCAAGACGTATTTATTTATTCATCAGTATGTGTAGGAAGTTTACCTTTAAATTATTTCAACGGATATCTGCCAGTATTGTAATAATTTGATATGACGTTCCTGGGTAGTTCGTCACTACAATGCCTTTACGCCATTCGAATCTTTCAAAGACAAAGTAAATAACCATTTAGCAAGTGAGTCAGATTTACATATTTATTAAGGAGAGTTTGTTTGTTTTGTTTGTTTTTTGAATTTCGCACAAAGCTACTCGAAGGCTATCTGTGCTAGCCGTCCATAATTTAGCAGTGTAAGACTAGAGGAAAGGCAGCTAGTCATCACCACCCACCGCCATCTCTTGGGCTACTCTTTTACCAACGAATAGTGGGATTGACCGTAACATTATAACGTCCCCACGGCCTTACGCGCTTGGCCATGCCAGGCCATTAAGGAGAGAAACGTTTTAAAGGGCCAAATAATTTTCTAAATATAAAACAGTAAAAATACAACTTTGCAAAATTGAAATGTTGATATTAATTTAAAAATACATTTGCTGTGCTGTGAAGTGAACAAAACTCTTAACCCAAATATCATTTTATCATGAAGTAAAATATACGCATTTTGTTTGCTGATAGTTTACACATAAGGGAAAGGGAGTTTTTAAACCGGTTTATATACAATTTTAAATAAATAAATAACTTTCACCAAAAAAGTACTGCTTGTTTAAGATTTGTCGAGTAATGTTAATTACACACATCAATAGCAACTGGCAAGTCAACGAATTAATGTTGTGTGCATTAGGTTAAAGGAAAATTAATTTATTTCTTTCATCTCGCAAGCACGTACAAGATTTAGGTTCGTGGCATCTTCGAACCCTAATATTGTAACTACACAAATAATAAAAAAGGAATTTTTGAATGACCTGGCAGGCACTGAACTCATAAACTGCGGGTTCGAAATGCCATAAGCGAATATACTCACTCTTTCAGTCGTATGGGTGTTATAATGTAACAGTCAATTTCTCTGTTCGTCGATAAAGTTGTAACTGAAGAGTTGACGATATGTTTTGTTGGTTGATTGTCTTTTCGCTACTTTATAATTGCACAGATTGACTTTGTGTTACTTTGCACGAAATTAAAATCAATTCAATTAGTTGAATCGAGCCTTAAGTTCCTATAAACGAAGGTTTAACAAAGTACACACAAGGCATATCTCTTATACACTATTTTAAATGCATGTAAAAGTTTTTGGTATTCTTGTAAATTTTCTGGACCATTGAAACATTGTTGCCTATTGTCACTAAAAGTTACTTTAGTAGCTCAGAGATAAGTCTTAATTATAACCCTAAAAACCAGAGTCTGATTTCCACAGTAGAAATAGCACGGAGACATTAGTAGTTTTGCTCTATAAACATACAAACAAAAACATGAAATCAGATGAATTTTTTATTTCATTATTAATCTACAATAAATTAAATTTCATTATTTTAATTGACAAAAGCTAAACTTTATAAATAAATAAAACAACATTTTAAGGAGTGTCTTAATTCTTTGTTGGTATACATTATTCTCAGAAAGACCGAACTGATAAAACGAAAGAACGTTTTTCAATACAAGATTTTACTAGTCGTTTACACAACTTCTGTTAAATTTTGTATTTATTAGCCACATCTCGTTAGGCTTGTATTTGTTTTTTTTTTAATTTCACGCAAAGCTACTCGAGGGCTGTCTGCGCTAGCCGTCCCTAATTTAACAGTGTAAGACCAGAGGGAAGGCTACTAGTCATCACCACCCACCGCCAACTTTGGGCTACTTTTTTACCAACGAATAGTGGGATTGACCGTCACATTACAACGCCCCCACGGCTGGGAGGGGAAGCATATTTGGTGCGACCGGGATTCGAACTCGCGACCCTCGGATTACGAGTCGAACGCCTTAACATGCCTGGCTTTTTCTTATCATTTTTTCGAAGAAATTTTAAGAAGTTTAAGCTTAGTTTTACGTTTTAAAATATAGTTCATTTCAATAACTGTAAAAAATATCTCAATTATATATATTTTAAAATCTGAAATTCTTGTAAACAGTACTTGGGTAGTAAATTAATTATGAATAATACATTTTAAACTGTAAGTATGAAAATTTTATCATAAAAATTGAAAAAAATTTCATTATTTGTTTATTCCTTGCTTTATTTTTGAGACAAACAGACCGCAACTTAATACACAGCATACTGACATGAATTAATAACTAATGCATTGTTCTAGATTAAAAATAAAGTGCCACCTATAAACAGGTACAAGATTTTTCTCATCGATTGTCAAGTTCGCTTTTTCGCTTTGACTTTGCGTTCCACTTTAATTTATTTCGGGCCACTGACTTCAGAATTGTCAAATAATTTCACGCCTATGAAATAATGATATATCTATGTAAAAACCGAACAAACAACAACAACAGAAAAATAACAAAAATATACTAATGGAGCTATTTAGCTTCCTTAACCAAAAAAATAATGAATTCTGATTACGATATAAAAGGTGGGTCCAGTCGCTTAGGAATTAGTTAAAGATTTGAAGACAAATCAGCTTGAATAGATTTACATTAGAATTTTTTTCAGTTTCAGAATGAAGGTTGTGGTAAGTACTAGCTACATCTAACATATACACATTTTTTTTACACTTAAGCTATTTAATAGTGAAATTCAAGTAGCGTAGGTTTTATTATATGGTTACCAAAAGATAAAAGAGAAAGTTATGAAGAGTCCGAACCCAGTTAAAATAAATTGTTTTCGGATTAATGTTTTGAACGTTTGGGAACATACTATGATTTTAAGCCGCTTACCAATTATTTCATGAGTGATAAAATATAATTGTTACACATTTAGTCCCAATTGTCCATATCCATAAATAATCAGAACAGGACAAAAGTTTATATTAATGGAAGTGCTCGAAACATTTGTTTCTTTTCAGGTTCTTTTCTTTGCCCTATTCGCTCTTGCTGCTGCTGGTTATGTAAGTTATCAACAGCCTGGGTATGGGTATGGTGGATATCCAGCTTACGGTTATGGTAGATACAGATATGGTGGGTATCCAACTTATGGTTATGGTCATCGCAGATATGGTTACTATCCCAATTATGGTTATGGATATGGCAGGTACGGTTATGGTGGCTACCCCAGTTACGGCTATAGACAAGGAAGGTATGGATATGGTGGTTATCCCAATTATGGTTATGGACACGGTGGATATCTTGTACCAGGACATGGATATGCATCCCAATATTTTAAGACACCTTACAGTGGCTACCATGTTAGCTACCCAACATACGGATTCAGACATGCAGGATACCACTGAATAAAGAAAATTTATAAAGGTGAGATTTCATTGTCAATACTATTGTAACTAAAATAGTGCAATTTGAAATCTACTGTGTTCTTTATAAGAACAAATATTTGATGAACAGAATGTTTATGTAAACTTAAGATTGTAATCACAGACCCTTAAAATACTTCAAAAACAACAATTTAGATTCAAACATGAATAATTATTATTTGTCCAACAAGGAGCTTTGTTAAGATTTGTTTGTACAAGCTTATGAACAATATTGTGTACACGTACGTAAACAAATGCCTATACACACATACAAACAAAAATAAAGAAATATAAACGATATTTTTAAACTCTTTATGTGTTATATTACTTTTACAACTCTTTTATGAATTAACTTTAGCATTATTTTAAAAGCTGTGTTATGTTTTACATCATTTGTTTCAGCACAAACTATGGTTTGAAGCCTGAAAAAAAAATCGTTTTCTCTTCTGAACGTTTGTAGTTCAACTTGCAAGAAATTCTGTATGAAAATCGACCTTTGTTGGAACTACTAACACACCTTCTCAGTATCCAGTTAATTCGTTGGAGAACTGTCGATATTTTTTAACTTGTCTTTTTAACAATTGTTTTTAATGGATTTATCTGTTCTTGATCATATACCTTTTGGTTGCTTTGTACAATAAATAATATATATATAATTATTTTCTCATTATAAATTAATGTAGTAGCTTTTCTCAAAAGAAAAAACATAATTTGGCCTGTATTATTCCAAAGGCTTGTCCCCTATTTTTCATTTTCAGCGAAATGTAAATTGTGTTAACCCTTTTTTATATTTTCTCACACTTTACTTAAACATTCTTCTGATACCAATTAAATATATTAGAATTTTATCAAACTGTTTTGTTTGCTTGTTTAATGTATCTGAACTTCATACTAGTCTACTACTGACAACTGGTAGTTGTATTATTTTATTCGTCATACTGGCTGAACTTCTTAAGACACAATTCAATCTTTACTTGTTCAATTCACCTTTCATATTTCATCTCCCTATGCATACTACAAAAGCTTCTATGTATGAAGCTTGGGTTTCAATGCACAAGTCATATACAAATAAATGAAGATATGGTAAAAAAAATAGTTTCATGAAGCGAAAAAATAGACTAGGTGCTTGTTATTCTTGTACTAAATATAAAAGATTTACTTGTATTTTCAACGTAAGAGAAACTGACAGCTGATCAAAACTGAAACTGAGTTAATACAGCTAGTGTAAAAGATAAAATTGTTTTGACATTTATGAACTAAAAGTACAAGGATACTGAACAGTTAGATTTTTAACATAAATTTTAAAACACAACAAAATTATAAAGGAGACCAAATGTAATTCCCTTGATGATATTGTAGCCTGACTGCGTTGTGCTATTTAAATGATAAGTGTGTTTTTAATGGTCAAGAACTCACATGTCAAAGATTTTCAGTTATTAACATCAGTATGTTTGATACTGTAACCATTATTAAACTGTTCTGATAGTCACAAGCTAATTTAAGTAAAATATATATGAATACTTAACTCTTGGTCAGTATTATAATTTATTGTTCAACAAAAACGTAGCGTAAACTGTCCAAGGAATGATTCGAAAGTACATATCAAACAACAACGAAGCCACGTCACTATTTTTCCTCAGCATATCATTGGATGAAGGTTTCCTTATGACATTTTTATTGCTTTTTTATGCTGGTGTATTGCATCTATCTCCTTCAACAGCTTGTACCTCATTAAAACATGGTTCCTTTTGTTTACTTTTAGTGGCTGATGTTCAATCCAGTTTTGATGAGACTTGAATTCACTGCAAAAATTAACTGACAGCACTACAAAAAAAAGACGATAAGAACTTATTATTCATAAAATACTCACATTCAAAATATACTTAAACAGCTGTTGAAAACTTCAAAAAGAAGAATTATACAGCTGCCAAAATTCAAATTAAACTTTTACATAATACCATTACAAAAACCTAAAAGTTAAGTACGTACAATGACTTATTTGTAAATAACTACCAAAATACAGCAGGTAGAGTTTTACAATACATGACAAGTGTTTAGAATACCAGTAGCTCTTTCTCCACAAAATATTAATTAGTATATTAAAATAATCTAACTTATATTACGTTATTTTATTTACTTGTAAATATCTACCCAAAATGCGAGAAAATAATCCATCTTGATATTACTTTTCTTTTCTTTACAAAAAATTAGATTTTGAACAGTTGTTTTCATTCAGTGTTGACACCCAAACCTTTCCACCAGGTGTTGTGTGTGCATGTGTGTAGCTGGGAAAGGGGATGAATTCAAGTTAAAATGTGACATCATGGAAAATATTATAATTTAATTATTATACTCGAATCCACAGGTTTGCAATGATATACTTTATTATTATTGGTTATGATACTTAAATGTAAGTTTTACAGATTTGCAATAACAACAAAAAGAAAGAATCACATTACCAAAAATACGTAAAGACGGTTCACTGTAGCTACTCCTGGAGAAAACGAACGCGTCTTAGTTGTTTTTTTGTTGCATATATAGAAGTTCATAACCCTTGAAAACAATGTATTTGAAAGGATATTAAGCCTATCGATGTTAATCTTTCTGAAGCCTTGAAGCATGTCTTGTGCAATATGTTTTCTCAGTCTTTTTTAAAATTTGGTTCATGCCACTGATGAAACACTCAATTCAGCAGTAGAAACCGCACCATCATCAGGCATTTGGTTGATATTTAAGATTGTCGTAACCAATGCTCACTTTTTACAAGTAATGCAAAATATTTTTATCTTGACCTTTTTGTTTCCTTGCAACGTACAACGTATTTGAAGGGGCTCAAGTCAACACACATGGCAAGAACATTCAGTTCATCAAAGAAATTACATCCTCTCTTCACATCATTACATGTCAAAGTGCACACTGACTGATCATTGGAAGGAAGTACACATGTTGATGACGGTAACCGCTTGAAAACTGAATCGATTTGTTAAATCATAGTGACAAAAAGTTGTTTAACATTTTTAACGTTTGACTTTCTGGCTCATTTTTAAGAATCGACACACACAATAAGCCTTCATTTTCAGATCAACGTGCTGTCGTCGAGGCCACAAGCTGAGGAATTTACAACAAATTTAGATTTTATTTTTGCAAAACTGTTCTGAGATTAAATGCTGTACATAAAGTTTCAGCAGGACGTATCTTCCTCTAAATAAAGACATTTAGTTTTCTTGTTACTGTATCAATTTTGGATGAAGCTTTACGTACAGCATCTTTGTGTATATGCTTATAGGCTACTACAATTAAGCAATATCAAATTAAAATGACTTGAACAGGTTTGTAATTACTGAGCTAGCACATTTCGACTGATTCTAAAACTTATAGTTCAGGTTCTTCCAATAACCTTTGAACTTCGTGCAGTAAACGTTCACGTTCTGTTGACTTGTAGAATAGTCAATATATGTTTTTGATAACATGAAGAACCCATTTAGCACATAGAATTTTATTTCTAGCACTTGTTAAGGCTAAGGATAAAAGACAGGCCTTACAATGTTAATACGAAATTTCTCTTACTACTTCTCTCTGAAAATTGCTTATGCATAACACAAATTTCCTGAAAAAGCTTTTGCACCATCGAAAGCACATTTTTTTTTTTGTAATCCAGGATTATCAGCTCTGAATCAGCACTGGCTAGATCAGAAATTTTTCTTTTACTTTACTTCAGTCAGTCATATAGCGAATCAAATTTGTTCACTGGTTCACATTGTTTATATCTGGCTTTTCGTCAGCCATTATAGAGTAATATTCGTCATTCACTTCAAAGTTGTCACAATTATCTAAAACTTTGGCAATGCAGGTCAGCAGATTGCAGATTATAGCTTTACTTACATATGTTGAACGGTTATTGTATTTTCCCACCCATTTACTTCATGGTGTCGTCTTGCAGCATACGAATATGAGAAATCAAATGTTCATACTTCGTAGTATGAGGAATTTCTTCTTTTCTTAAGAAGTATGCACTTTTCACAAAATCAGACATTGATTCTCTATCGCGACAACATTCCTCAGTCGAATGTTAAACAAGCAAACTATGAGCAGGTATTCACGGAGCTTATGCATGACTTGAGCATGTTTCCCAGCATTCCCAGTTGCTTTTCGAAAATTGGTAAACGGAGTTGTTATTAAAACACCACCTGTTCTATCGTTTACCAAAAATTATCGGTAATACTAACATAACGTCTCTTTCTTCCCATCTCTTTTGGTATTTAACCAAAGTCGATTTCGAGGATGAGGAAGATACAGCAGCAGAGGCTGACGAATCAACATCATTAGTTCCAAGACTCGGCTGTTTAACTTCTGTTGGAGCCAAAGCTTCATTATTAACACAACAACACTATTCACAACTTGTAGTCTAGGTTTCTCTGTAACAAACACTAGAACTGATATTTGTGACATAATTCAACACAGAAAAGTTCAACCACACAGTTTAATTATAATATAAAATAACTCACAAAAGAACCAAATGATGTAGAAACTACTAAACAAATATTTTCTAGAAACGTCCACATATCTGACATAGTGTCTACATACTTCAAGATATTTGAAGAATGTTGGGTAGCAGCTCCATGTTCAGATAATACAATCTAGTGTAATTCTGGATTTTTTGACACAAGCTTTCCCTTCTCGTGATACATATTGACTACCTGTCAAGACCAAACACGCATTTTTGGAAGAAGTTACCTACATTTTGCGTTATTCTGTTTGTATAATCGTTGGGTCCAAGCGCTCGATGAAGTAATAGTAAAAACTGAAGTCGTCAAAATGTTGCTAGGGAGGGAGTTTAGAAATTTTATTACACAGGAGGAATTCCTTCCTACAGTCATCACTGTTTTTATTTATTATGCGATTGGGTAAACTCACAGGACTGTGAGATAGTTTTGGTTTTGTTGTATTTATTAGGATTAATAGTAGTTAGTATTATACTAATATTAGTGTATTAATTTGCACAATATAACACAAGGAATAAATCGGATGTCAAAATCATTTGTGTTATCTTTCTTTTATTTACTTAAGATACGTATGTTAGTTAGTAACATATCTAGAGTTCAGTTAATAGTATCTTACAGTTTTTCCTAGTGCTTGTGGTACTAGTACCAATAGTATTCTTAGACTATCATCAGACCTATAGAATACACTGTGTGGGCGGTGAAAAATAAAGCATGTTATACATTGGTTAAATGGTTCTTAGCTTAGGGGATCGTTCACATAAACATCTGTCTTGCATCAGGAGTAATGGAGTAATGACTTTACAAAACCAACACCCTAACACTTTAATAACACTTCACACTGCATGTCTGATATATCCATATTTTTAAACACATTCGCTCCATCCACTATAAAACAAAGAGAAAGCCTTTAAAAAAGTTTAACTTTTTTTTAGATTAGGCACTCCCGACCCCTTTCAAATGAAAGAAGAATTCTCTTTTCTTTAACTTTATCCTTCCATTTTCCCGTCCTACACTTTCTTACCCTGATAAGGTGTCTACTACATTTTTGTTTAAGATTTACATTATTTTTTCTCTCTTTAGCTAATTCACTTTTAGTCATCCTCTTTTGTTACTTTTATATGAGTGCAGCGGTAAGTCTACGGATTTACAACGCTAAAATCGGGGGGTTCGATTCATTTCGGTAAACTCAGCAGATAGCTGGATGTGGCTTTGCTTTAACAAAACACACAAACACCTTTATATTAATCTTTTTTTCACAGTCGTTCTTCGCTCCTATTAAATTCATGTTCATGTACCTTTTGTTGCTGTATCTCTTTAAACAATATTATTCGACGCACATGCACATTTATTTCCTAATATTGCTGCTTGTATTCATGTTCTACTTTTATTTTTATTTTTTAGGCTTTTTTCTATATTTATACAATTTTTATGCCGATTTTTTATGTTTCTGTTCTTATCTCATTTGTAGCTTAAGAACAGGTTCTTTGAGACGCGTGTTACTTGTTCTTTCAACCTAATCGTTGTATTATTAACAGTTTCACTTTCACAGGAAACAAGAGGAAAGGCTGTTGATTTATTTCAGTTTGGCGAGTTTTTCATTACTACTTTATATTCTATTTTGAATTTTTTTGTTATTTCCTATTTCAAAACTTGCAGTGCATATTGGAGGAATTTACGCATTTTGATAACAAGATGAGAGTAAACGACTTTAAGCTCCAGGTAGTTATAACAGAACTTTTTATTCAGTGATGACGAGAAACCCACTTGTTGAGAAATTTATATGCAAAAACGGCTCGTTTGGGCTGAGAAAACACTTTACATAAAAGAGCGAACAACGTTTCGACCTTCTTCGGTCATCGTCAGGTTCACAAAGAAAGAGGTAACTGACCGGAAGCTGACCACATGTTTGAAAGGGGTTGTGTAACTGTGTGTCGACATGTAGAGGGCGGTATTAGATGTTTGAATATATAATTTTATTTATTATATTAATATAGGTATAAAGGCGTTCCTTTATATTGGTTTATTTTGGGTTTAAGTTGTTGTATAAGTAAGGCTTCTTTAATTTTACGTTTGTTTATGTTTGTTTCTTTATTTAGTATTTGAGTGTTTTCTATGGTTATGTTGTGTTTATTTGACTTGCAGTGTTCGAAAACGTGTGAAGGTGACTTTTTATGTTCTTTGAATCTGGTTTCCATTTTTCTACTTGTTTCTCCAATATAGAAGTCGTGGCAGTTATCACATTGTATTTTATAAATAATGTTGGTGTGGTGTTTGTCAGTGTAGTTTTACATAGTATAGACCTCAGTTTTGTGCCGGGTTTTGAATAAATTTGGTATTAATTGGAATGTCATATTTTGTTACTAATTTTGCCAAATGTTGGTTATTTGTTTGCTGATGTCGGGAATATATGGTATACAGCAGTATATGGTTTCGTGGTTTTTTTGATTCGTGAGCTGTATTTACTTTAGTTGGTTGATTTTGCTTTCTGTCTAGGTGTGTGCGTATAATGTTTTCTACGGTTTGTGGAGGAAACTTATTGATGTTGGTGAAGTATTGTTTTATTTTGTCTAATTCATCGTTAATTTTATCTGGTGAGCATAGTTTTATGGCTGTGTTTATTTGGTTTCTTAGTATGTTGAGTTTTGTTTTGTTTCATGTGCTGAGTCCCAAGGAATGTATAGTCCAGTATGGGTGATTTTTCGGTGGATTTCTGTTTGAAATTGTGTATCAGTTCTTGTAATTTTGAGGTTAAGAAATGATATTTGATTGTTTTCTTCCTGTTCACATGTGAAGTTGATGT
Organism: Tachypleus tridentatus; assembly: GCF_004210375.1. Lineage (NCBI taxonomy): Eukaryota > Metazoa > Arthropoda > Merostomata > Xiphosura > Limulidae > Tachypleus > Tachypleus tridentatus. The sequence continues at coordinate 38,790,449 of NC_134836.1, forward strand.
TGGGATGTATAGAGTTAATGTGATTGAAAAAATTAAGTATGTGTTCTGTAGATTTGAATCCCGCAACCGTGTCATCTACATATCTATACCAGTATAGTGGTGGATGTAATGCTGTGTTAATTGCTTGTGTTTCAACTTGTGTCATAAAAATATTGGCTAGAACTGGTGATACTGGGTTGCCCATGCTTAGGCCGTTTGTTTGTATATAGTTTTGGTTGTTGAACATGAAGTTTGTCTTTATCGTGGTGAATTCTATGAGGGTTACTAACTGGTTACTGGGAATTTCTATAGTTGGGTTAGGGTCTCGGATATAGAGTTCTAAGGCTATCTTGCAGGCTTCAGTGGTTGGAACTTCTGTAAAGAGGGATATAACATCGAAACTGGCCATTAAGGCTTTATGATTAAGTTGATTTAGATTAGACTTGAAATTAAAAGAGTCTTTGATAAATGAGCTGGCTGATGTTACATATTTGGAGAATGCCCATGCTATGTATTTACCAAGGTTGTAATTAAACGATTCATATGTGGACATTATTGGTCGTAATGGACAATCTGGTTTATGAGGTTTGGGGATGCCGTATATTTGTGGTGTGCGTGAGTCGGTTTTACGTAGGTAGGAATAAAGTGTTTGTGAAATTGTGTTGGCTTTTTCATTTGTAGTAGTAATTTGTTCAGTTGCGTCTCGTGTGTCTTTGTTGGATTTGTGTGTATAGGTTTAAATTTGTTCGTGTCTGATAGGATGTTATTCATTTTTGGATGTATTCATTCGTGTTCATTATGACTATAGCGTTACCTTTATCTGCTTTTAGAATTTTTATGTTTTGTCTTGTTTTAGGTTTTTTATGCAATTAATGTCTATTTTGTAAGGTTGTTTTCAGTTTTCTGTTTTGTGAAATTATGTTGATGGTTTTGTGAGAAAATTCTTTGAAAAAATCGTTTAAGATGTTTTTAGGTGTTTCTGGAAAATATAAATTTGTAATTTTACCTGGGAAGGTTGGCTGTTGGATGTCAATAAAATTATCTAAGTTGTCTTCTTTCTGTTGGTTGTTTTAGTTGTTTCCTTGTTTTTTGTTCTCTGTAGAAAGTATCACAAGTCTCCTGGCTAGGTCTTCTAAACATGTTTTGATTTCTATGGTTGGAATGTGCCTAGGTACGAGATACATCTACTTAACAAAGGACTCAACTTCGCTATAGCACCTAGGCACATTCCTTGCCATAAGTGATTGCTAGATGGAACAGAGTTGAACAAGACAGTCACTAATTCTGAGATTGTTGAGAAAAATTGGGAAGTTTGAAGAATGATAAAGAAACTTGAGTTAGATAATATTTACCCAAAGGTTTAGAAAATGGTTAAGGATTGGACATATAAGGTGACAAAAATTATACTAGTACTTATAGAGCTAATTGTCTTGCATCATTTGTGAAAAAAAGTTTTCACAGTCTGATAAAAGAAGCTTTACAAAGTCATTTAACAATTTAAAATTTTGTTCCATCGTAAGTAAGCTTTAGCAATGGGAAAATTTTGCCTTATTAATCTCTTGAGATTCTTTGAAGAGGGTACAAGTGTATATTTGGTATATCTGAATTTTAAGAAAGAATTCAAAAAGTTGCCACTTAAAACATTTGTTAAAATGAATTATCTTTGTAAGCCTAAGGGATAGGCTGGCTCATTTAATAGAAGAAAACAAGAAAAAGGTTGTTATGAATTGAGTTCAGTCAAATTGGTTTAAAATTACAAGTGGGGTACCTCAAGAATTAGCATTAGGACCTTTTCTCTTTTAGATTTATGTTAATGATGCAGATGAAGGAGTTATCAACAAATTGTTTAAATTTCTTAATGATATTAAGGATTTGGGTGTTATGGATGTGAGAGTACTGTTACTACTCCATTAAAGGATTTGGATTATTTGGTGAGTTGAACAAATAAATACCATAATGATTTATTTATAATAAATGCATGTGGGACATAACTGAATTATGTGTATAACTTTGATGAGAATAATCTTTATAGCATCATGAAAGAAAGGTATCTTGGTGTAATAGTCAATCAGTCTCGTAAGCCACCCAAGCTGTGCTTACAAATGCTTTGAAAATGAAAGAAACACAGTCTTCTGTGCAATGTAGATCTATTTAGACACATGTTCAGCAGCAACAGTTTAAACTGTGAACTCTCCTGCCCATATTCATGCATATCAGCTTGCAGTTAAACATTGGAAGTCTAAATTTCTTGACAGAATTAAGCCTGTTTGGATTTGCTTTACAACATTTCACTTTATTAGAGATAGAAATGTACTTATCATTTCTGTGATGTTTTATTACATCACAAGTATAACTGTATTGGCATCCCTTTTAACTACAGTATTCCTCTCTTTTGGTACTATATTTCTTTGGCTGTCAAAGCTTTCAGTCAGGGCAGATCTCACCATTTTTCTATGTGTCTATACATTTTGCTTTTTTCCACTGCTTTCTTAAATCCATGTCTTGATATGAGATGCTCCTTTCACTTTGTTGATCTATTAATAACAGTAACAGTCTTTCATCATTGGTCCATCTGGCAATCCTTTTGTCCCCACTGCCCTAGTGTGCTCCATATTTCTGTTTCTTTTTTTTTTTTGGAATGGCTGTTTGGGTGTGTTATGAGATTATTTCACTCTAACATTGTTGGATATTTGTTGGTGTTGTCTATTGCAGTTTGTTTTTTATTTGTATCACAGGATGTTTTTTCTTTAACTCCTTCCTTCCATCAATATTCTGCTTGTCTGACATCTGTGTCTGCCAAGTTCCTATGTGGTTAGCATGCTCTCAAGCAAACCCTGTTTTAGCTATTGGTTTCTTACTGTATCATCATTCTATTACATCTTGTTTCCTCCTTCTTGCCTGTTGTTGTTGTCATTTCATTGTGTATACTACTGATGCTTCTTACACTTTTTTCCACTGCACTTACATATTATTCTGCCCAGACCAGTATTTTCCTTTTTTGAATCTGCCACTTGGGAGGTTAATTGTCCTTTATCTTCTGTCGCCTTTCCTTCAGTTTCTCAGCTTTATGTTCCTTGAGACCCAGATTGGCTCCTGTGTTGTGTTTGGACTGTTTGATGCTGTTTACTGCAGATGACTTCTTTTTGCAGTCCTTGTCATGATTTGTTCCTACTCTAGGTCTCCTCTTTATCCAGGGATCTCTCTCCTTCTGTCCTTACTGAATGAGACTGTTGATTTTGTTTCAGTTGGTATATTTATCTCTGAATGTTGATGCTTGCAGGCTATTTCACATTTCTTTTCATTTGGTTCATCATCTTTTATATTATTTTGCTTTCCATCTTTGCTAGCCCTAGAATAAGATCTTGCAAGTGTGCATATAGATGAAACCCACATGCTCCTTGCTCCTTCCCTTCATTGTCTGGTTGTTTTGTCTCCTGCATGGTTTTGACTTGCACCAATTGCCATATTTCTGTGTATTAACCATTTTTGAAATGGTGACTGGTGTTGACTTGTTTGCTTATTCTCAAAATCTGCATCAAGTTAGGATAATGGAAAGCACTCAAATTATTTACCTTCTGTCTAACAGCACAAACTGTGAAATTGTCTGTTTCACAAGACCACTGTAGGTGTCCTTGTGGTGTAAAAGTTTTTTGAATTGTTTGATACAGACCTTACTACTTCCATGGACTATTGGGGAAAGAAGTGACTGCTCATTTCTTTGGCTCATTTTTGTTGGCTTTTAAAAATAGGAATTTCTGGGAATCCATTGCACTGTTTGTAGTGAAAGACCTTTCTGGCTCATGGTTTGTTGGAGATCTAGGCACTTCTGTGAAGTCTACACAACATAAATTCTACCTTTCCTTTTCTTTGAGAGAATCACAAGATACCTTTGCCACTTATCAGTTGCTAGCTGCTCAGTTAGTGGGCCATGGAGAATTCTCACTGGTTGGGCTTAGTGAAACTTGGTGAAAAGTGGAGAGGTGGTGACTCTGTCTGTGTAGCCCAGGGGTACCCATTAGAAGTGTAAGAAAAATATTGCATCATTCTCCAGCAGCTAATGCCTGTTCAATAGAGTTGAGGTGAGTACACACTGTACAGTCTGGCTGTGTTCCAAGTACAATACACATACCAGCTTGCCATTAACTTCTGTACAAGTGCTTGGTTGAGTGTTCTTATTTTGCTAATCTTTGTGACACTTGTGGCTTATTTGCCTCTCTTCCATTATGTATTGGATGAAGAGTATACCTTGATCAAGACAAGATTAGTTTCCCTAGGGTGTGTCTACATTGAACTTCTGCCATTAGGTGGGTATTGCACTTCGTGTGCTTTCCTGTGATTGCTGATTGGTGCCACATTCAAAGGCTCTATGGAGGAATTTAAAGAATAACTTTACCCTTCAGCATTTCATGGCATTCATATCTGGGAAGATTAAGGAAGTTTTAAAAATCAGGGATTGGACTACAAATATTAAGTAGTGCTATTGTAGTTTCTGATAGACTTTTGCAATATCTTTTTTGTTTTTACTTTCTTTGATTAAATGGTGTTAAATAAAGAATTATTATTATTTTTTTAAATTGCATCTCATTCCTAAAATTCTGTGATAGAAAACTTTCAGCTGTAGGCTTACATTTTGTAAATCACATAGTCAATGTACATTTAGGGGTATACTTTTCGCATATGGTTTGAAAAAAATTATTATATTGTCTCATGCTTTCATATTTGGTCATTTTAAAAATGTCTACATTCTGATAGTAAGTTACTTCCAAAATTTTTGTAAAATTGGGCTACTAAGCTAGGAATGTGTAACATAGCTATTATTGTTGAATAGGTTGAAGACTATACTGATATTAAAGTAGCCAAAAAGTATCACCTAGAGAATGTATTGAGAAAAGTAAGGAAAACAAGAAACTCCAGTGAGAATCTTGAAGACTGGAACGATGATGACATTGTCTGTTCTGTTTCTCCTCAGATGGGCTGCTTTTAGAAGAGATAAATCATTCAAGTGAGAAAATATTTAAATTTAATCCATCCCAGAAAGTGAAGGGCATAACACTGTTATTTACTTTTTATATCTGTTTATTTGACATGAAAATATTCTTTAAATGATGTATTTCATGAGTTAGACTTAACATGTTATTTCATTACATTATTTTACAAATTGTAGAGAGAGAGTAAATTGTGTTTTGTAGATTTGCAGTAGTTATTTTATTGTATTTTAATGAAGGATACAAATTAGTTAAAGACAATGATGTTTTATTACAGCCACAGTTTTTACTATGCAGTTTTTCTGTATTCAGAAAATTGAGGTACACACATTACATTTTAGGTTTTTTTTTTTTTGCAAGTTCAGGAATTAATGAATAGTGTTTTTTATTTGTTTAGCAGTTGGCAGGTGTATTTAATAAGTAAAAATATGTGGAGTGTACATTTTCATTTTGTGCCATTTACAAAATGTATCAACTTGGAAATTTTGCTGCATTATGCTTATTAGGTGTTTGGCTGATTTTCTTGTTCTGATTATAATAAAACTTAGTATTTTAATGTTTATTGATTTGCTTTTCCTTAATACCAATTCCATTAATGTGCATATGTTTTAAGTTCAGTTTGGTTTGTTATTAGGTTGTCTTATTTATTGAAGAAATTGGATAAAGAAAATGTGATGAAAAACAACAAGACCAAGAATACGGTGTCTCGTCTTTGACAATGAGAAAAGAGACTGTCATATGGGTAGAATCTACATTGTAAAAAAGTGTGTTTGTTTCATGTGCATAATGGTGTGTATTTTTATGTCTTGGACATATTTAACACTGTTTTTATCTGAGAGCTGTTTTCAGTTAAGGTGCTATAATAAACTTCTTCAACTTTGATTAAACCTCTTTTCATGAGCATCTTTTTTTCTCTGCATGTCACAAAATTTTAGTGAGTTACCATTAAAATTTGGTTAAAATACTTTTTATTACAGTATATGTTTAAGTTTGTCATAAATATATAGATGATAATCCAAGTTTTATTAGCATGTAGCTTAAATTCTTAGTTTTTACAAGGCAACATTAAAAGAAAATCTGAAATTCCCCTAGTAGGAAAATTGTAATATTTTAGGCATCTACCTTTTATTTACCTCAAAAAAGTGCAAAGTTTAACATAAATTACTTATTATAATGTTTTAATTGCTCAGACAAAGCATAATTTTCAGAGCCTTCAATCTTATTTGGTTGCAGAGCCATAAAATAGAAAATCAGACTGCACTTGCCATGCTCACCTGTCTCATCCTGTATTTCATAAACTCTCAGTGGTTGTCATTGACATTTAATGTTACATTATTTGTAACCAATGAAAATCCAAGAATTCAATCTATCAAACACTGTTTCCTGTACAAATAATTACACATTTTACTTCCAATTCCAGCTTTATTCCAACATGAGTCACATTGGCAAGCTTAGACAAATTTTTAATGGCTCTTATTGCATAGTTATAAAGTTAGAAAAATTGTGAAAGTTACAGAACATTGTCTGTTTTTTTACGTGGTGTGAGTATTACTTAAACATGGTTAAAAGGGCAATAAAATAATATAATTAAGTATAAACAGATGTATATTGTTATGAGTTTAAAGGTATTTATAATAAAAGTAGTTTGAGGTCACAATTTAAAGCCATTTTAGAAATTTTTGTTCACGTTATGAAGTCAGTCATATTAGACCAATCTTTTATACAATTAGGGAAGATATAACAAAAGTTGAAATACAAGGCTTTGTTAGAAAAGCATTTTAAATGTGTTTAGGAAGTTTCAGAGATTATGCAAATGAAATGAAGAAAATTATTTTTAATAATAACTTGGAAATCACTTTGCATTTGGACTAGTTAAAAAAATACTGGTATATTTGAATATGAATCTAAGTAAAAGTACTTCATTAAAGAAATGTCATTTTTTGTGCACAAAACACTTGTAATCTTTACTGAAAGACTGCAAAATTTTGTTGAGATGCATATACTGAATTAAAAGTTGTAGTGTGGAAATTGTAATGAGTACTCCATGGTTATAAGCTTAGTCGTTTAGACAGAGTTCATATCTGTAGTGTTAAATAACAGTTGTTTTTCTGTGTCTGTCAGCTTTAAACTCTGTTGATGTCAGTTAACTCAGGTTCATTCCTTCATTTTCTTGATAAGAGTTTAGTTATTGTGACTGACTTCATAACCACACATTAATTAGAGTTTTCACTCTGTGACTTTTAATATGTTTAGTGTATCTTCATGAAATTTGGCAAGCTTTCAGTAAATATCACAAGTTACCACAATGTAGGTTATCATTCAAATTTTCATATTATACATTATTTAATTTCTTAATTTAAAAGTAAATATTAAACAAATGCACCTAAACACCAATTTTTGTGTGTCATGTGGTATGCTGAATGGACCATTGGTTCAAATTAGATGTTTATAAAGGTAAAATACAAAGTCTTTAGTTATGTATGAATTAGGAACTCAAATTATTGATATTGACAAGGTAGAATATGAAATAAAACCTTGTATTTTTTCTGTTTGCTGACCCATCACTATATTTAATGAATCAAACACAGTGGCTTCTTCTTGCCTTTTTTCCATTTTTGAAAATAGACCCTCATATTCACTTATTTCCATATATAACATGTCAATAACCATCTAATTTTATTAGCCATTTTCAAGTATAATGGTATCCTCTCTTTCTATTGGGACAAACCTTCATGCTCAAAAGTTGAGTCTTTAGTCTGTTGGAGATTTCTGATTTTTGATAGATACAAATACAGTTTGGTAATATATGAGTTTTTGGTTATTCAAATGTGATGTAAAACCTAAAGAAATAATTTCACTTCTTATCTTTAACTAAAACAGTTAAAGCATGTAACATTATATGTACGTTCATATGTAAGCTTTATTATTTTATTGCCTTTTGAACTATATTTGGATGGTACTTCCACCACACAAGTTGTAAATCACTTGACAATCATGTAATGCACATTACATTATTTAATTACTTAAGACAAAGGCTACTTGTGAGCATACTTTAAGAAAAAATATTATTGTACATAATCTAAACTTATTAAACTTAATGAGTTTCTAAGTTTTATATTTTAATTACTTTTATAATAATAAATAAAGAATAGACATGAAAAAATAAATACTGTTCTTATGTGGATTCTTTTGTTTTTCTGTTGACTGTCAATGAAACTTAATACATTTTTATACTAATGGTACTACTTTACTAGATAATGTTTTTTTATAATCAAATAATGCACAGAAGAACACAGAATAGTAACATGCTTTAAATTACTTTAAATTTAAATTACTTGCTACAAAAATCTTCATTGCTCAGATAAACCATAAAATTTATAACCTTCAGTTCTTTTTGGTTAAAGAATTATTAAATAGAAAATCAGACATTCCTGCTACATCCATCTGTCACTTCCCCTTTTCAAGAATTTGTTTTTAGTTCTCTCTTACATTTAATTATATATCACATATAACCTGTAGAAAGTCAAGTTTTTTCCCTGTCAAATGACTCACTACATTGTATTGTACTTAGTTAAGCATTAATTTTACTTACACAACAACTATGATTCTCCTGGTAATCACAATGGCTTGCTTTGATGAACTTGTTATGGCTCCTGTTGCATAGTTAAAGGGTCAGAAAAATTGTGATTATTAGATGAAATTGTTTTGTTGCATGTTATGTGCCTACATTCTTTGGTACTATACTTAATTAAGTAAAAATATGTACATTACTACTATAAGAAAATTGGCTTAAGTGTCTTCAACAATCGACAGAAAGAAAAAAAAATAGATAAGTACTTTATTCTTTATTAAAGGTAAACATATGGATATTTTTTTGGTTAGTTAAGATTAAATTAGGTAAAATACAATTATATGATAAAAATGTTTCCTGGGGTATATACAAATTAGAGCTTGTCGTAGCTTGATTGTATTGTAATTTGATAGCATAATGTGAACTACATATGCCCAAGTGATTTCAGTTTAAAATGGTGAGAATAGTAGCAGTTAAACATGGTTCAAAGAGCAATAAAACGATAAAATTTAACTTTCCTTCTGTCGATGACTGGTTCCTGCTTGCTTCTTTCTGTTTACAGTCCAAAGACCACACTTCTCTGCTCCTACAGGATATAAAACAGGATTCCTGTTGACAGTGGGGATGATCATTCTTACTTTCCTCCTCTTATGTCCAATTCATTTAGTTGCAGGTCTTTCATTTTGCAACCTCAAGTCAAGTCCAACTGTTTCTTTGTCTTTGGAAAAAGCAGTTGAAACCTCCATCACTTTCTTTTATTGCTTGAGATGTTCTATTAATATTAAGGGATATGGGCTTCCTTGGAAGCTCTTATTACTATGAATCAAGCTCACATGTTCTCCGTTTGGTCAATACTCCTTGATCAGTGGAACGTTTCCTTGAATCCCTGGTTTAATAGTTAGACAAAGTTCAGACCATGTTGGAGATGCTGCTTGCTTCACTTTCTCCAGATTTATACCTGTTCATTTCCTCATATTTAAAAAATTGTTTTTTATCTTGACTTTAGGGAGGTTTCTATTCTGAGATCAGTCAAGAAGTCTTTACTCCATATCATTCTTCTCAAACCTTTTGTAGTTTGTCAAACTTTGTCTAACTTCCTTTTCTCTCATATGGGAGGTGGTGGTTATGATACATTCTGACATCTCCTATATGGCTGATTATGTCACTGAGCCAGGGGATACCTGTTCCAGGTCTCTGTGATTTTAAATTGTAGATCTCCTTTCTGGTCTCACAGTCACCACATTGTGGTTTTAGTTTCATTTTTTCCTGGCTTCCTTATCTGATGGTGAATCGTTTATCTTCTCTCATCATCATGGAGTGGTCGCTTCTTTCGTAGATATTACCACTCTGTATTTATTTTTGTCAAATCTATTGTCACAGCCCAGGGAATAACTCTGTATGTTGAATCTTTTTTGATCTATAAGAACTTCTTCCATGCTCATTTACCATGGCTGATAGTATACCTTTTAACGTTGGTTTCTGTGCTGTGGTTTCTGTTCTTCCTACCCTTTCATTCCTCATCTTTCTCTATTCTTCACCCAGTTGTGAGGCAAAGGTTTGTCCCCTTTGTTCTTATCTAAATATCAGAAAGTCTTGTTAACCTTACCATGTGCCATAGCACAAATATTGCTATTAGAGTGTGTTTTTTTCATTTTCAACCTCCTTATGCTGAAGAAGAGTTATTGAGTCTCATCTGCCCAGTTGAGGTTGAATGTATATACCTCATTCCATTTCTATGTTACTATGGCTTGCACCTATCAAACCATATTCTGTTTGTGCAAGTAACTATTTTCTGCTCATTTTGGATTCATTTCCTTCTTTTTGGGTGAAAAGCATACCTGTTCCAAAAATAATGTGGCATCCTCCAGACATGTTTCTTTTTCATCTACAATGTATTGGTATTGTATCTCAGGACAACTGGTATGGGTATTAACACTTTTACCAAAATAAAGCAGAGAACAACGTTTCAACCTTCTTAGGCCATCTTCAGGTTAACAGAGAGAGAGTTTGCAACTGACTGTTGCTGGGCACATCTTAGGGACAAAAGTGTCAACAGGTACAGGTTTGTAGGGAGCATTGCAGTTACATGTTAGATCATTAATTAGTATAGGTATAAAGGTGCTCCTTTACATTGGTTTTAGTTGTTGTATAATGAGGGATTCCTTGATTTTGCTTTTGTTTATATTTGTTCCTCTACTTAGTGTCTGGGTGTTTTTCATGGTTATGTAATGTTAAGAAAAAAAAATTATATGCACACACCTAGAGCAACAACACAGTCAACAACAAACAAACAATAATAAATCCCAAGATACAACAAATTACAAAACCTTACTCTGCTGCATACCATATATTCCTGACATCAGCAAAAAAAAAAAAAAACGTGTGAAGGAAACTTATAACAAAACACAACATTCCAGCAACCACCAAATTTATTCATAATCCAGGTACAAAAATAAAGTTCATACTATGTAAAAACTACACTGTCAAACACAAAACTAACATTATTTATAAAAACAATGCAACAACTGCCATTACTTATATATTGGAGAAACAAACAGAAAAATGGAAACCAATTTCAAAGAACACAAAAAACACACATTTTTGAACACTGCAAATCAAATAAACACTGACTCCTCCTTAGCAGATTAAGCTGAAACGTGTTGACTTGACATGTATGGATAAATATTCTAAGCCTAGAATACTTGAACAGTAAATGTAATGATTAACCACAAGTTGCCCATACACCTTTGGTCTGATAGACTAGTAAAATCCTTCAAGCAAAGTTGACTTTTCATAACCTATTCTAAAGCAGTCTTACTCCTGCTAGCCCTCACACTATATTAAACTACACAATGTTTGTAAGTATGTGTGTTTTCATGAGTCCAGTTTAAACTGTTTGTCATCTCTTAGATAGGATAAATGTATGACAGTTTTACATGGGAGAAATCAAAACCAAAAATTTGCCTCTCTAAATTAATCATGTGATTAAGCAGAACATATAGGATCATTGCTTGCTATTGAATATACAAGACTGTTAGTTAAAGAGTTGTTATTTAGTTGATTTAGTATTCAATGATTATTTAGTTTTCATAACAATAGTGCTATAAGTTAATCATTTTAAAAGCAATAGCTATGAGAAGTTCGTTCTGGAACTTAATACAATTTGTACATTGGATATGTAGTTTAATTGTTATACTAGGCTTTTGTAGTATTGTTGACATTATTTTATACCCAGCTTCTGAGTTTTTATTGTTATGTGTAATATTTTTGCTACTAGAGGGCTAGGTTGTTAATTATTTTTCTCTCGTGTGTTATGAGTGGATACAGCAAGGTGAAGGAAGTTAAAAACATTCAGTTGGTGAATATGGAGCTAGACTATATGGTTGTTTGTTTAGCCATAATGGGCAATTGTAGGAGTGAGTTTTACAGCAGTATTGTAACAACAGAGGTAAAGAAGAAGAATTTGTCTTGTGAAAGGATGTGTGGACATTGATAAAAACTAGACTTTAACCCTTTTGTGATGGACTTAGTATGATATATGCAAGATAAGTATTTATACAGTAACTTTTGATACAGTATGTATACCTTCAAAAAATTTGGTAGACTTTTAGTAAATGTTTTAAGTCTTTTGCATGTAAAAATCAGGTATTTTAATGAAGTATGTTTGCTAAAGATTTGTTTTTGAAAATATCGAATCTGTTTCTTTCCTAGTTCGAGTGCAAAGTGATTTTTAATGATGTGATTAAAAGAACTATTATTCTTCCTCAAAATCTCAAATATTATTTGTTTAATCTCTTAAAACCTATTAAATTTATTTGTTTTCAGTAAAAACTTTATATTTTGTCTGTTATTTTCTTCACTCTAACTCTATGAGATCTGTCAATTTGAGTGAAGTTGTAACCATGATTAAAAACAATTAGGAACTATAAATTGTGCTTTTTCATTCTAGAATGACTACAAATTATAAGATGAAAACATAAAAGCGCAGTCTGTATCTCATAACATTATGCATTTATATATATTTATTATTTTTATTACATTAACTTTCCAATTGTGCCCAGCTAACATTATAGAAGTTGCACTGATGTGGCACATTTGTACTTATGTTACTATATCCAATAATATGAAACTGCTCTTTAGCCTTAACAAAGTGATCTGTCTTAGCTGTGGTTTAATGAACTAGTATTTTGTAAAATACAGTCACATTTCAAGTATTATACATTATATATGTACATACATTATTACTCTTTACAAATGAGTTCTTAAACTTATTATTTTTCTTAAAACATACAATAGTAAATAAATAAATATAGCAACCAATTATGTCTTCTAGTTACAATGAAATTTGTACTTATTTACTGCTTGCCATAGATCACTAAGTCTTTTGAAATTTTGGATGTGAAACAAAATAATTTTTCTATGTTTTATACGTAAATTTGAAATAACCAACAAATCATAAATCGGTGTACTGATACCATAGAATTTTGTTATAATTTATCAAGCTCAGTAACTAAGCCGTTTTTTTTTATCTAAAAAAATATGTAATTTTGAACAGATTAACCTGTTGACTGCTAAGTATTTCAGCTGCTACGGCAACTCCGAACCAAGTTCAAAATACAACTCCAATGCTTCTTCATTTTGTAACCTTTTTCATGATGCCATTTTGGTGAAAGTGAAACAATATGTAAGTAGGTTAAATGCATGTATGGTGCTGACATCTAGCGTTGAAGTTAGGTATTACAGAGAACGAATTAACTCGTCCGTGGCACTGTGTTACCGATTGGCATGGACAAGTTATCTCGTCTACAGCACTGAATAGGTTAAAGATATAACCTACCCACTTGAAATCTTGGTTTGAAAGAATGGGGTAACTTTCTAATACTTTAAAATGGCTGATAAAGCCTTTATTTTAACCTTTTGTTTGGTTATTCACATGTTATATATTGAAGTAAGGGTATATAAGGGACTACTGTATTTGATTCAGTACATAAACCAGATTTCAACAAATAGCAAAGATATGAGGTTTTTATTTTATATTCTAGCTTTTAAATATCAGTAATTTGAGTTCTTAGTTCATATAAAACAACAGACTTTGTATTTGAACATCACAAACATATAATTTGAATCAATACTCCATTCAACCTACCATGTAACACACACAAATTAATATTTTGGTGTATTCTTCTAATGTTTACTTTTAAAATAAGAAGCTAACTAATATATAATATTAACATTTGTATCATAATCTACAATTTTATGCCAAATTTATTGACATAAATTCATAAAGTAGTAGTCTCATAAAATTTTGAATGCAAGTTCAACAAAGTTGATGACATCACTTTTGACCTGTGACCCATTGTGATAGGGTTATAACTCTAGATACAACTGTGGTAACCTGTGGGATAATGTAAATGAATTTATCTCTGTTGGTGATAAAATATGAAAGAATAATTTTTTTTCCCTTTTAGTTGTGTTCTAAAGTAACTACCAGGTTATGGGGACTTTTGATAAAAAATATATTCATTTATTAAAGCTCTAGATTCAAATGTGTTAAACAGTAATGCAACAAATTTGTGTACTTATGTTTGACTTGTTTTGAAGATGTATTACTTTAAAACAAGTGGATTGTGTGCTGTCTGTTTATTGTTGAACATTATTGTTAACAAGTTGCAGACACCTACTGTAAAGAATCCACAAGCTTATACAAAACCTGACAATAGCAATTAATATTGCACTGCCTGTAGTTCATATTGCTGTTTTTATTTTGATCTCGTGGACCATTATATAAGCATTGCATTTTATTGGCAAAGCAGTTGTGGGTAATAATGTTGGTCTCTGTCCTTTTTCTCCATTACATACAAAGTTGTCTTTTTATGTTGCTGTAACATCACTAGTTTGAAACATTTTTTTCACCATCTCCATGATCTCATTTTTAGACTGATTTCCAATCTAAGGTGTCAGCAATTTATAATGATGAAATAACATATTTCTGTGTACAAATAAATATACTTTACTAAAGGTAAAATTAAGACTGAATTGTATTTTATGCCTTTTTTACATGCCAAATTGTTAGATTTGATAGAATGAAACATATCCATTTTAGCTGTATGGTTATTATGTCTAACAGAAAGTAGTTAAAAATGAGAATCAGTTTTCAATGGCACTTAACAACAGTATGGAAATTATCAGAATGCTGCATAAACACATCGAGGAACATGGAACATATAGTACAGTGAACAGTATCTATGAGACTTTCTTGTAAGCAATAATGAGATAAATTCCAAATAAAATACTTTTGGTTGTATTGAGTTAAAACAAGTTAAAAAAATTTCATTCTTTGGTTCTTACTGATGTTAGGTTGAAACAGTTTGTATAGTCTTTATTGTATTTAGATGAAAGTTGAAAAATTACATGGAGACTTTTGTAAGTTATTCCTAAATGTAGTACTGTAAGAAGACACAGTTATGAAATGTACTAGGTTTATAAAAGTTTTAGTTCAGAACTTTATGTGTGTGTGAATAAGCTTATGAATTACAATATTGTGTGTGTGTGTGTGCATATATAGCCTCAAAGTATAAAGGTATACTGTGTAAATGTGTGTGTGTGTGTGTGCATATATATATACATTTATGTGTACATATGTGTATTAACTTATAATTTCATAATTTATCTTGTGTTTTTCATTACAATCTAATATTTACTTTGACTGGTACAACTGGAGACTTAGAAAATTATTAAATTTTAAGAAAGTTGGTGAAACAGGAAATTAGAACATTAGAAAATGCTGTATGAGAAAAGGTAAAAATGTAAACATTAACAGTAAGGATTTCTTTAAATATATTAAGAATAAAAAAAATGTTAAAATGGGGATAGAACTCTTGAGGGATGATAGAAGAAGGCTAATATCTGATTATCAGGGGGTGACTGTGTTATCACATTTTGTTTTTTTGGGGGGGTTTATTAACAATGATTGAAGCAATATTCCATATCTTGAACAGTTGATACGTGGAAACAAAATTAAACAAGATGACTGCATTAAATCTGAACTGGATAAACAAATGGGCAAGTTTAAAAAAACACAAGTCTCCTGGGCCGAATAATATTTCTCCAAGGGTTTTGATGGAGGTTAAAAATTATATATGTGAGTCATTTACTTCTATTTTTTTGTCAGTTCTTGAACTGTGGGCAGGTACTAGAGGATTGAAGTTAGGTAATGCAACTCCTTTTTTAAAGGAAGGTGATAAAAATTGTCCTATTAATTACAAACCCATTATTCTTACATTGGTTATTGGAAAAGTTTTGGAAAGTCTGATAAAAGATGCTTTGCAAAGTCATTTAACAAAGTTTAAAATCTGGCTATATAGTCAACATGTTTCTACAAAGGAAAAATCTTGCCTTTCAAGTATTTTGATGTTCTTTGAAAAGGTTACAGCTTAGATAGATGAAGTTATGGTATATATTTGGTGTATTTGGATTTTTAGAAAGCATATGACAAGGTGCCATATAAATGGCTTATAAAAAAAATACCTCTGTGGGTGTGGCAGATGAATTAACAAATTAGATAGAAGAGTGGCTGGATGGAAAAAAAAGGGTTGTTACAAATGGAGTTCAGTCACACTGGATTATTGTTACAAGTGGGGTACCTCAAGGTGTGATCCTAGGACCTTTGCTTTCTTGGATTTACATCAATGACAAAGATGAAGAAATAGTCAATAAGTTACTTAAATTTGCGGATGTTATAGACTTGAGAGTTGCTAGCTGTGTAAAGGATGCTGCTGACTTACAGAAGGTTACATTTCGTGAGTTGGGCAAATAAATGGCAGATGGGTTTTATTTATAATAAATGCAAGAAAATGCATGTGGGTTATCATAATTGTAATGATAAATATAATTTGGATGGGAATAACTTTAACAATGCTCTGAAGCAAAGGGTTCTTGGTGTAATAGACAATCAGCTTCTAAAGCCATTGAAACAATGTGCTGTTGCTAGTGGTAGAACACATAAGATATTAGGTTGTATCTGCAGAAATATTGAATGCAAGTCTAAAGAAGTTATGTCATTGTATGAGTCACTGGTTAAGCTAGATTTAGAATATTGTGTTCAGTCTTGGGCTTGTAACATTAGGAAAAACATCAAATTTTTGGAAAGGGTTCAGAGAAGGGTTACTAGAATGGTGCCTATAATGGAGTGGTTGTCATTTAAGGAGAGGCTGAAGTTTCTCAAGTTGTTTTTCCCTAAAAAAGGAAGAGTTACGGGGGATCTGATTGAGGTGTTTAAGGAAGTTTGTACTATTGATGCATCTTTTCTACATATTTAACAGTGAGAATAGTAGGACTAGGAGACACAAGTATAAATGTTGGTAAGGTATGGGTCATCTTCAGCTAAGACAGTTTTATGTTTCTAACAGTGTGGTTGGTCTTTGGAATAGGTTGCCTTCACATGTTTTAGAGGTAATAAATTTAAATGAGTTTTTTGAAAGATTGATAAGAACGATAAGGATTGGCTTTTAGGTTTTGTTTTTAAGGTAGTTTAGAGCATGGATTAGCCAAGATGGATCAACAGGTTCCATGTTGTCCTGAAACATTATGAAGTAAATTTTTGTGTGTTATGGGCTGTTATAATTTAAATGTTATAGAATGTTTCGAATTATAAGATATAATTATAAGATAAGGATTGGCTTTTAGGTTTTGTTTTTAAGGTAGTTTAGAGCATGGATTAGCCGAGATGGATCAACAGGTTCCATGTTGTCCTGAAACATAAAGAAGTAAATTTTTGTGTGTTATGGGCTGTTATAATTTAAATGTTATAGAATGTTTCAAATTATAAGATATGGATTACAAACCCCTAAGTGTGTTAGTGCTAACTTTATAACAAGACTGTTTTGATAATGACATGCTATTCATTCTTTACTAAATGTGGTAGAATGAAAACAAGGAAAGGCTTGTGAAGAGTGGTATACAGGGTGTTCCAGAAGGCTGGAAACCTATGGAAAATATACATTATATTCTTAATGTTAAATACATTTCTAATGTCAGTTATACATATTTCAGGAAAGAAAATACCATGATGGCACAGTATAGTAAGGATTGATATGTGTGTGGCTGTTAATGTCATCCATTTTGAATAAAAAATTAAGAATAAATTGTGTACTTTGTCCTATAGATCTGGATATCTGAGGCACCTTGTGTACAGGAAGCTGTAAAGATAATGCTTAATGTGTTGAATATTTAGTATTTCTGATGTTAATTTGTGTTTCAATGGTTTCTCATGTGATTACTAAGTACAAGTGCTACTGATGTTATACTCATATATAAAAGTTATGAAGTTTTTACATGTTGATCAGTTAGGATAGCATGTAATTCATGTACACAGAAAGATTCATTATACCTACGTAAGGTTTCTTTTTGTATTGGAAGTTCCATCGGCCAAGTCGGAATTGTTATTAATAAGATAAAGATTAGGTAACACAGTACTAGAAATTACTATTTTGAACTTTTGTATAAGGGGAAGAAAACTGCTGAAAGTAAATTTAAGAGGATATATGAGATTACAAAATACAGTTAATAATTTATTTTATGTTTCATCATTTTTCACAGGTAGGAATGAAACATCTTAACACTTTTACACTTTTAAAGGATAGATGCATCAGTTCCTTGTATCAACATTTGGGAAAAAAGAATGCAAAACAAAATGCTCTTCAAGACATGATTCCATTCTGTGCTGATGGTGAGAATCTAATGTTAAAAATCTGGGCAGCGGAGGATGAATGTTATAGATTGTAAATGCTGTATTTCTTACCTGAAATATGAAAGAGCAAAAGTCATAATATTTTGAATATTTAAAATATTTTTACATTGCTGAAGCACATACTTTGAAAACAAGTCATGTAATGAGACTTTTGACCATGGATTTTCAACTGTTTATTACATGCTAATTACATGCTGTTACAGGTGAGAATGAGACTTACAGGAGTGTAATGGTCATAAACAAGCATTTTATTTTCACAAGTGATTCTCATTACTATTTTACTCTGGGTTTTAAATGGCGAAGGTGAATTGTAATCATTATATTATTTTGTTTGCTGGTTGGAGAATAATACAAGCTATTAATTATTTGTATGTGTGTGTGTTTTGTTTTCACATTCTGTTTTTACTTGAATGGCATTTACATGCCATAAAAGCATCAGAAATATTTTTTAACCTTTTTACTGAGGGCAGGTTAAAGAGCACCTTTTAGAGAGCTATTTTCAAAATTTTGTTAAATAACTTATATGAAATTGACATAAAATCTTAGTTGTTAATTCAAATTCTAATATTATACATCTTTCAACTTCTTAGTTTAAAAGGAAGAGTAAAGAAAAATTTTAAATATCAATTTTTATGTTTCATACCATACAATGTGTGTACATGTGGTTAGCAAATTAAAAACTATAATTTTGGATATAGGAAAGATAGAATATAAAACAAGAACTTTCCACCTATTTGATTTAGTGAAATGTTAATATATTTAGTCGATCTAGTGGAATGGCTCCTCTCACTACTGCATTCTTTGAAACCTCTTGTCTAGTTGCACCTATTTCTTTTGACTAAGTGTTTACCACCAGAAGAAAGAGCAGTGTCCTGTTACATAAATCTAACAGTTGATTATAAATAACTTGTGGGAAGAAGTCATAAATTTTGCTCATTTCACTCTGTTGAAGTGTGATAACTTCCTTTCTTTTTTCGTTTTTGAATTTTCTGCAAAGCTACTCGAGAGCTATCTGTGCTAGCTGTCCCTAATTTAGCAGTATAAGACTAGAGGGAAGGCAGCTAGTCATCACCACCCACTGCCAATTCTTGGGCTACTCTTTTACCAATGAATAGTGGGATTGACCATCACATTATAAGGCCCCTATGGCTGAAAGGGCAAGCATGTTTGGTGCGACGAGGATTCGAACCTGCGACCCTTGGATTATGAGTTAAATGCTGTAACCCACTTGGCCATGCTGGGCCCTGTGTGATGACTAAGCTGTTGTTCTGAACAATATGAGATTTTTTAAAAGTCAGATATAGTGTGTTTCAAAACCTACATAAATAAAAGGGATTTTGTGTGCACTGATATATATGGATAGGCAAAATGTTAAACTTGACAAATGGAAGAATAATACCATATCTTACCATTCATTTATTCTGAATGAAGGTAAAAATCAGTTGCATACTTTATCCTCTGATACTGAAAATACAATTAAAAAGACTTGGAAAAACAGTCTAATAAATAATAATATGGTAGAAGCAGAGATGATTTCTGGAAATGCATTTTCACAGAAGGGAAATATATTGCACGTGGATCTGTAGAAGACAAAATTTCCTTGGGTTTAATAGATGCCCAGAGAAGTTCATTCTTATTAGATACCTCGTTAGAACAAGCATCACCTCTTGGAATTGTAGAGAAACAAGTACATTCATACAAAATAGTACTATCTAGTAATACATATTCTACTGAGAATGCAGAAAATGTGGATAATTTTCACTAGAATATGCAGTTTCCAGTTGGTAGTAGTATTGATCAAGGAGAAGAAAAGTTGAAAGAAATGACTAATTTAAAAACCAACATTTCTGATATAGGTTTAGATATACTAGTGACTAGCCTGTGATTTGAGAGAGGATCTTATACCATTTTCATCCTAATCAGGATTGGAAAATTTCAGCTTGCTAGGCCAACAATCATTTTATATACAGTATTTCCAGAACTAGCTGTACTTTGAGACTGCTATAAAAAGTTTTCTATTAAATCAGATTACTTATGTTTTCCAAGATGTATGAACACATTAGGCAGTGACTTCCAATATTGTGACACTCCATAACTTGTTCCCAAAGGTATTAAGTGGTCAAGAAGTGGAAAACCAGTGGGTTGAAAGGAGACTCCCATACTCCATTATTGAATCCATGCCAGTCAAGTGATTTTCCAACTACTAGTACCTCTGTTATTAAATTAGAAGAACAAACAGTTGTTGAGCATTTGTATTGGATAACTGATGATTATGATAAGACATTCAATTCTTCTTCAACATCACCAGGGTTTGGAAAGAACATGGATGTTATGGTAAATAAAATAAACTCTAAAAGTACAGTTCACAGTAAAAAGCAAAACAAAACTTCAGAATAAACTTTATTTGGACTGCATACAAAATAGTGATTTTAATTTAGAAGAGACTAATTCACAAACTCAAGAGGAAATTATGAAAGAATTTTTTTTACAATTCTAAAAGTACTAGTTGTGCATTACAACTAGCTTTTTCTGATGCACTCAGACAATTCAAAGGGTGTGGGAGAGCAGGATTTTTTAAGATTGCAGAAATTAAGCAAAAACGGAAATCCTGGATCTGATAGTTTCATGAGACTCAATTTTATGTGCAATGGTGGGAACAGTGCCATCTGGAGGTCTGCTAATGGCTCACTCTTGACATTGTGCCTCCCAACAGAGAACTTGGTCCATTGTGGCCAGTGCTTCCTGTTGTACTGTTCCTCAGTGTTCCTGCTGTCTTAAAGGCAAAGATAACAGGGAAACTTGGTGAAGCCTCCTTAGAGATCCATCAGAAATGCCACCATTTTGAAGTCTCCGATAACTTCCAAGCCATACTCCTCATACTTCAAGGCTTCTAGCAAGGTCTTGATGCTGTTGTATTTCTCTTTGAGGTGCACTGAATGAGCCAGGGGAAGAGATAGATACTTGTTTCTGTTATTGAGCAGCACAGCTTTGAGGATCTGGAGGAACTATCAATGAAGAGGTGCCACTCATTTGGGTTACAGGCAATTCCAGTTGCTTTGCACAGACCAAATACATTGTGGAAGAAGCAGAGTCTCTTGATGAGTGAAGTTCTGTAACATTCTAGAAAATTCTTGTAAGTTCAAGAAATTTCCTATCAGCTACTGAGCACTGAATCTACCTGGAATGTTCTAGAAAATGGCTAAATTAAAAATTTCATTATCTAAGTCACAAAAGCAAAGTTTGAAGAGAAAAATAGGTCTTTTCCATTTACTTTAGGCATAAGTAATTGGAAAATAACACTTTCTACCCAGGAACAAGAAAAAAAAATTTGTTACACAATGTTATTCACTTTTTAATCTGCTTGTAGGCAATGTTTTGAAGGAAGAAACTTGAACAGAAAGAGTTCAGAAAGTGCAGGTGTACTTGCAAATGAAAAAAAAAACAGCTGTTGTTACTACTCCATTGTAATTAACTCTATACACATTTTCTTGTTCTTGAGATATATTTCATTTGAATTAAAAATGTTGACCTTGAAATATTTGTGGAACCCTACATTTCAAACTGGACCAAGAAAGTCTGCCTGAATTGAACAGGTGAGCTTAGTGTTTTAGTGCAATCAACAGCATCACCTCATAATCTGTGTTCTCTCACAGCAGTGGTTGGCTGTTACATTTAGGCAATGTCAACTTATACAGCAAACAATATTATATTCACCAATCATTTGAATTCATGACTTCAAAACCTGACTTAAGACTGTTTTTACACAAAATGAAATTTTATATTGATTGTGGTTTGAAAGTTTATGTGTATGATGTTACGTAACCTAGTGACTTGTAATTTTACATGTGTTTAGTTTGCAGATTTCAATTAATATTAGCAACCTTATGCTTTTAACTGTGGATGCTTTCATAGTATTTTAAATAAATCTTAAATGAGGAAAATTCCTTTGAGATTTATTACTTTCTTATAGGGGAGTTATAACAATAGTGAATAAAAGTTATTAGTTTAAAATGATATTGTTTTGTCTTTAATTAAGGCTCAATTTTCATTTGAAAATCTTCTAGTAGAAGGGTAAGTATTTACCTGCTTAGAATGTGTTTTAAATGTTTTGTTGGAATCCTTACTGTATTAATAACAGATATTTTTCATAAATATTTCAATTGGCATAATATTTAGTGCTCAACAGAACCAAAAATATTTAAAGTTTACTTTCTTTAGTTGATGTAGCTGCTGTTGGTAGAAACAGTTGCAGTACCACCAAGAAACCTTCAGCTTTTATCATGATGGCAAAAAGAACTACAATTTAATGCCAGAACTGTAACATCACAAAAATATGGATGTTATCAATAAAACAAAATTTTTTATTAGAAATTATAAACATTTTCATTATTAGCTTTATAACTAATGGTCAAAAGAATTTTTTTCCTGAATTGTTTTTCACTATATAATAGAAATATATTGGGTGTTTCAAAAGTCATGTAAAACCATTTGGTGTGTTGAAACAACATCATGATCACCCTTGGTATTTGTGGGAATGAAAAGAACTATCAGACATCACATTTAAACAGTTTTAAACAAATCACTTTGGTCTATATTGTGCATGGTCAAATTGGTCTTCATGGACTTTCACAACATGTGTCCCTGGATGTTTAAATACAGTCATCTGAGTCGTAGAAGTGACTTTTCAAACACTCAGTATATTAGATTAATCCACTTCTGATTTCCTTACTGCATATTTGCACATGGTTTGTTGTTTTTAAGAATGTCTTAATCATACCTACCTGCATGAAGTTATGGATTTATCATTACACATATCACTGTGACATAAAATTATACTGATTTTATAGTTTCAGTGTATAAGACAATAGTTTAACTGTATGGTAATGTTTTGTTCAGTAGTTTTTTTTAATAAAGCAAATTGCTATTTATGTTTAATTAAAGATTACCATTAGTGAGTCACTTTCTAAACAAAGTTCATGTGTTATTTTCATACAATAAATATCAGAAATTCATTATGTTGTTTAAAGTTCTTTTTTATTACACATTTACTCAGATTTCTAACTTGTTTTACAATTTAAGATTTTTAAAAATATGTTTTCCTGTAAAGATAGGTTTATCTGTTTTCAACAGCATTAACATAATCTTAGGTTTATATTAATAGCATTTTCATTCCTTTTATCATAAGGAAAAGATTCCTTCACTTCAAAACAGTGATGTTTTGCTATGAAGTATTTGGACCACTTTATGACCGGGTATATTGTTATTTTTTGTCACTAATTCCAAGACTAGTATAGTATTTATTTTCTGAACAGCCAAGTGTCTTTTAAACACAAAATTACAGACGTTGATGAAGAAGTTGTTTCATAAGTTTACTGGCAGATCAGTGTGTCTTTTTAGTAGGAAATCTTCATAACTGGAAGGATGTTTATTGATTGATATATTAACTTGGAGTAAAAGGTTGACATACTAGGTTTGCACTATATTTATGAGACAACTTTTTCATCAGTGTTTGTGGTATCCCTTTAAAGAGGACAGTTACCTGTTTGTATATGTCAAAGAATAAGATACTACAAGAATGAACAGTGTTTCGACCTTCTTAGATCATCTTCTTTATTAACCTGAAGATGACCTAAGAAGGTCAAAACATTGTTCTTTGCTTTATTAGTAAAAGTGGTGATATCCATACCAGTTGCCTTGAGATACAATGAATAACAATGTACTCTTCCCCTATTTGCCTCTGTATATCACTTGTTGTTTCCAAACTTTTGACCTGCAGTTTATTTGTTGTAAGAACTAAATATGTCAGTAGGCCTATGTGCAAATATATGATACTTCATGTTTATATGGTAAAGATATTCTTGTGATTAGTTACTTTGTAATCACGTAATAGAACATGAAAGGATGTCATAATTTATTATATTTAATGCAGATGATAGATAAAGTTCTTATAGGCCTCTTTTTTTTTTTTTTGTCTTTGAAAATTAATTACACTCTTAATAATAAATTCATTCCAGTTTTGGCTTATTTCTAGTAATGAAGTGCTAAATATAAATGGATACAAAACAACAAAGAAGTGAAAGAAGTTTTCAGTGTTATTGTATTTGCTAGCACTAAAAAACATATTGATTAATGGAACTTTGAATGCAACAAGTTTATTGTTAAGATGATTAAACATATGGAATAATGTGTGTTATAATGAGGAGAATAGTCTACATTGATTAAGTACATAGTATAAGGTATAGCACTAAACTGATGATTTATTAGTGCTTTTTTATTTTACTTGCATTCAAACAATTTTTATGTCCTGCTAGATTCCAAAACAGTTGTAAATACTATTGTTTTACAAGACGTGTATAAAAAAAAACAATTGTTTAAGTAAGTTATAAATCTCTTGGGCCATACCATCATTGTTACTTCTAACATAGTACTCAGATCTTTCTTGAGTACTTTTGCAGTACTCAACGTAAGTCTTAACGTAAGTCAACTGAATTTTGTTAAAAGCCCCTGCTACATATAATAAAAGTAAGGATTCCCGAAGTTTCTCCATTGTACTGACATGTATTGTTATTAAGATTTGCTCAGTCTGGAGATACTTATTGGGGACTATATTTTATTCTTTGGCTTATAGCTTTATTAGTTTAATGTCAAACTTCTACTTGTGTTGAACATAAAAATGCACACTGATCATGAAATGTTTAAAACTTGGAATAACTAAGAAGTTTATATTTAAGTATGAACGATTTGTGTTCAAGAAACTGCCTTGATGTTATTTCATTAGTGGCCTTCTGATATTTATGGTTATGTTTTTATAATATTGAGGTATCGAAAGGAAATTTAAAATATGTAATTATGAAGAGAGAATAAATACCAATTTGGCAAACTTGAAAACTTGGATGTTATTTATTGGATCTCTTATTTTCAACAACCTGTTAGGTTGATTTCAAAACGATAGTGTCATGGAAGAAATATTAGAGACAACGTTCTGGAAAACCTTGAACACTTGTCTCTGCGAAGAGCCTGTAAGAGAGCTCTAAGTTTTCAATTGGCTTTTGCATCACGTGTTGCCCTGTTATCACTAATGAACACAGTTTAATGCTTTTATCAATAACATATTACTATAGTTTGTCTGAATGCATGGCTAGGTTTAGTTTATACTGTGTTAGGTTGTCATTATGTGTTCTAAAAATATTAACATGTTTCTCAGACATTTTCTTTGTAGAAATAGAAATATGTTCCTAAAAACAGTGATTTATAGCAAAGTGCTTTGAATATACAAAGTTGTATACAGCAAAGGATGGTTAGATAAAAACAGTTAATATTGGCTGTATCAATAATTCAATTTATTATTTATTTACCCCTTTCTCTAGAGCCTATGTGAATGCTATGTGAACTTTTTTTTTGTTTAATTTTTTCATTATCAAAGGTTTTACAACAGGTGAACAGTTCCAGTTTAGTTAAGTTTATTGACTCAGTACTTTTGACAATGATATTTATTATAAAGTACTGAATCATTAATGTATGGTTTTACTTGAAGGTTAGTAAAATTTATTACATTGTAATGCTCATAAATGCTTACTTGTGTTAAGTATTTATTGTGAACTCACATTGTAGCAGGATTTTTTGTGTTACTAAACGCTTTTTTACATACAAACAAACCTTGTCAGTTAAGAAGTTTGTTTTGGAATTTCGCACAAAGCTACTCGAGGGCTATCTGTGCTAGCCGTCCCTAATTTAACAGTATAAGACTAGAGGGAAGGCAGCTAGTCATCACCACCCACCGCCAACTCTTGGGCTACTCTTTTACCAACGAATAGTGGGATTGACCGTCACATTATACGCCCCCACGGCTGGAAGGGCGAGCATGTTTAGCGCGACGCGGGCGCGAACCCGCGACCCTCGGATTACGAGTCGCACGCCTTACGCGCTTGGCCATGCCAGGCCCCAGTTAAGAAGAAAATCAGCCTTTTTTTTTTTTCTTCCATATACACGCTGCCATAATCATTACTTATATTAATTTTGAGGACTTTTTTGTTTTTCTATGATAAAAGAAAACGGGTCGAGTAAGACTGGAAGGTGGTCCAAGGGGTTTTTGACCTGCTGAAGTAGTTTGTGAATGGAAACTTAAACGTTTTAATAAGAATGTTCAGGGATTGGTTTTGGTTTCAATTTCACGCAAAGCTTCACGAGGGTCATCTCTAATTTAACAGTGAAAAACTAGAGGGAAAGGCAGCTACTCATCACCCTTCACCGCCAACTTTTGGGCTACTCTTTTACCATCGAATAGTAGGATTAACCGTATCGATATAAAGCCTCCATGCGATCCTCAGATTACGAGTCAAGTGCCCTAACCACCTGGTCATGCCGAGAGATTTAGGAAAAAGAACGGACATACATTATCTTGTATTTATTATATTTAAAATTATTTTCCATATACTCGCTTAACTCAATAGGACATGTTTCTGTGTTAATGATGAATATTTGTAAACAATTCGATAGCATTTTCTTCTGTAGATTCCAGATACTGAGCTGATTTGAAATTCCAGTTTTTGTGTGTGAAATGATCAATGAATCCTTATTAAGTCTCATTTTGTTCTTGTAGGTATCCTGCTGGTACAGCGTTAAGTCTACGGATTTACAACGCTAAAATCAGGAGTTCGATTCCATTCAGTGGACTCAGCAGATAGCCCTATGTGGCTTTGCTATAAGAAAACACTTACACCTTGTTCTTATGGTCATAGTAGGAATTTTAGAAGAAATATTAACCAGGCTAGAGAACTTCAAGAGAAACTATGAAACCAGCACCATTAAATCAAGAAATAATTTATACAATATTTCAAATAGTTAGAATCATGCCAGTGTTAACAACTGGATTTGCTATCACGAAATGAATAATAATTTTTTCAAGAAATATAGACAACAAGCTGAGGAACCCGTCCTTTGTTCAGGTTAGAAACTTAAGAAAATGTGAGGGTGGTTGCTATGATAAATAACACAAACATCCTGTCACACGCTTTGTTTTTAACATAACATATTACAGTGGTATTCATTATTACCTCACCAAAGGTTTTTATGAACTTTACGAACTAAATATGCATATACTTAAAACGTGGTACTTTCTGTGCGATGGCCAGGGTGACTCTGTATAAAGAGGTAGCGAAGAAGTGGGGTTGGTTTCTGTCATCCACTTTCAGCATCCAGCTCTTATTGTCATTCTACAGTGTCTTACGTTATTAATTAAGTGATGGCTATTGGCTGCAGAAGTTTTAAAGTAGATCATGAGTATAACTCGAGAAATGGCTCTTCATTTAAACTTTATTGTAGCTGTTGGAGTAGAAACTTTGTTTGAGTTTATGTATTATTCAATAGTAGTTTTTCATTCCTTTCTGTATAGAGAATGCTACAGCACTAAGATATATAAGACGTTTGCGTTCTCTCCCTCAACACTGTGTGCAGGTTGTGTTACAAAAATATTAATAATGGGTTTTTGGTGTGAGGACGTAGCGCCATCTATGTATGTAATTAAAGTTAACTTACTTAAATCTCGACATATGCTCAATAACAGCAATAATGGGTGGGTGAAGGATGAACCTACCATTAACATGCATTATGTTTCATACTGCCATTCCTCAAAGTTTGGTTGAGATTGGCCCAACGATCTAGGAGTAGTTAGATAACGGGATGACACACATACACTCATGTAATTTATATGTATAAATATTCTAGATACACAAAATGTGAAAACAAATAGGCTAGGCTTTTTATGATGGCTATCCATGGATATGTTTTGGGCAAACAAAACTATTTAAAGTTTATATGTAACTGATTTTAATCGCACAAAGAAACCAAAATACATTAAAGCATTTTCTCGCCACAGAATCTGAAGAATACTACCGTCATTTGAGACAAATACAGGTAAAATTTTTGGACCACTTCTTCAGTGATAGATGCCATCTTAGAAATCTTTTCAGTAAATCTCACTTTTGTTTTTGGAAGAGCTTCATAAAATCGGTAGTTATTTGAAACCTTTTTATTTTTTGCAACTTCATATAAACTCACAATGGTTCTTAGCTTAAAAGGCAGACTAAAAGCTTATATAAAGTTTTTGGAAACTAAGGACAACCAAACTTTCATATACTTAGATAAATAAAAGGGGAACAGTTATGCTGAATTAAAGCTGTCTGTTTTATTATTCTTAACATGATTTACTTCAGTTGTTGTCAAAAGTAAATGTTTTCGAAAAGCGCGGAAAATATTCGTCAAACAGTGTGATCGTTTTCACCTTGTTATCACTTCAAACACAGTTTGAAGCATGAAAGCATGGCGTGAAACATCCTGTGTATTTTTTGATGTCAATACAATTTATTGCAGAAAAATCGTGTTTTATGACAAAGTTTTTTAGTGGAATATCATTTATACGATAGCACGCGTTTTGTGTGGGTACAAACTGTGTATTTTATGAAAGTTGGGTATTATTGCATTGCAGAATCTTGTGTTTTTGATTTTAGTAAATCTCGTGGTAGAACATCTTGAGCGTTTTTTTTTTTTTTTTTGCTTTATGACTTCAGGAAATCATTTCATTTTGTAACGTTTCTTCACAATCTGAGTTTTTGTTTTCTCTCTAGATAGATATTGTACCTATACTTTAAATAAATTTACCCACGTATATAGGCTTAGTTAAAACTTATTTTTTCCTTCATGATAAAGCGTAGAAGTAACATTATTAAATTCGTTGATTATCAAAATGAAAAATCTTATTAATTCTCAAGGAATCAGTATTTTTTAGTGTCCTTTAATCTCTTACTTAAGAATGTATGTGGAAGATATTAAAACGTTATCGGATTTAAAAAGAAATAAACAAAAAACGCTAATAAAATAATATGTTCATAAGTATTGTGGAATGTTGAAATGCAAAAGGACAAACTAGAAGAAAGCCAACAAGTATACAGACGTCATGTCACGTCTCCGTTCACAACCAACCCAACAAAGACAAACCCACTGATGAGTGGAGCCATAAGTCAATACGCTTGTTGTCCAGTCCAGAGAGAGTACAGTTACAATTATCAGTTTAAAGCATACTGATCTGTATCACTTGTATCTTCAAGCAAAGTTATTTTCACGACACAGAAGGAACAAATAAAAATTCTGACAATAACATTTCAAGGCGAATAATAGAAATCATTTTAAACAAATATACGTAACATACTTAGGTTGGTTTGTTTTGGAATTTCGCACAAAGCTACTCGAGGGCTATCTGTGCTAGCCGTTCCTAATTTAGCAGTGTAAGACTAGAGGGAAGGCAGTTAGTCATCACCACCAACCGCCAACTCTTGGGCTAGTCTTTTACCAACGAATAGTGGAATTGATCGTCACGTTATAACGCCCCCACGGCTGAAAGGGCGAGCATGTTTGGCGCGACGGGGATGCGAACCCATGACCATCAGATTACGAGTCGCACGCCTTAACACGCTTGGCCATGTCGGGCCTTGGAAATAAATAATACTTCTTCATGACTGGAGCCGTCTGGATTTGTTTTTTTTTTTTTTTTTTTAGTTTTGTTTTTAAACAGCAGTTTGTGAGAAAGTTGACGAAAATATTTCGAAAATAGTAAATGATTTAATAATTACATAAACTTATTGAACTAATAACTTAATAAAGAAATTTGTATAATTTGAAAATATATATACAAAAAAAGGAGAAAAAAATTCCATGTTCTACAGTATAATTCAACATCTAGTAATTTGTCAGTTAAGTTAAATTTTTATAATGATATATTTCTGAATATTTATATCTGTATACAGAATACGGTTACTTCTATTTATCGTTAAATTTTTATATAGTTTGGGTTATATACAGTTATACTTATGTACGTTTATATTTGTGATGAACGTCGTGTATACATTTTGCTATGAATGCTGAAAACGACACACATTTTTGAAAGCCAATATTTTTATAGAGTTTTAATGATAACACTTTGGGTTCACATGACTACAGTGGGTTATTTTTTTATTATATTCATAACAAGTTAGGAGAAGCTATATCAATACTGAGTGTTAGACAAGCTAGGAGGGTTATAAAGTGGAAACTAGAACACACCTTTATAAACCATATAGTGCGTGCCAAAATGACGTCATTCAAAATTGCGATCCTAGTCATATAGTGAGAGTTAATTAAAAAAACCTCCCAAGAGTGTTGCTCAGCTCATCACAATAATGGTATATATACTTGTCACTCTCGTTAACTATGATTGACGTGCTTTTATTTTCAGTTTCCTGGAAATCTCTAAGCAAAAACAATTACATGTAAGGCAGCAGACCTTTCCACTTGAATATGATTGAAATATAGAGCAACAAGGTGACAACTATTTAATCTATTATTAATCGGTACATATTTTTTTAAAAGTAGTACATACACGGCGGATGAATAAATGCTCGCTAAACGTTAATATAACTCGACGCTGCAATACTGAAAGTATCTCAAGACCTGATAATTGTTTAGTATTTCCTCACGGATACTTTATCGTGACAATTGTATTTATGAAACGACTTTTATTTTTGGGCACAGATGTCTTAGGAATTATTTTTCGCAAAGTGACTTTCGGCAGACTTGATCATTCTCCATTCCTACTAGTTTTCTTAAACATTGGAAACGTCAACCTAGAAAAAAAAAGATACATATACATATACATTAACCCTTCTGTTCTGGTCTAGAATGAAATAGTAACTTTAAATAAATCTGATTTTGCTATAAAAAAACGCTTTTCGACCAAAATTTTAACGAACAGCATTTTCCTAAAACATTTCTATATTTACGGTTTGTTTACGTTCAGTCCATTCTTTTTTGATCCTCGTTTGTATTTAAGAGTTAATTTTTTTCTGAATTTCGTGTAAAGCTACAGAAGAACTATCTGCTAACTAACAAAGCATTCTTAATTTTGAACTGATAGACTAGGTGGAAAACTTGTTTGTTTGTTTTGGAATTTCGCACAAAGCTACTCGAGGCCTATCTGTGCTAGCCGTCCCTAATTTAGCAGTGTAAGACTAGAGGGAAGGCAGCTAGTCATCACCACCCACCGCCAACTCTTGGGTTACTCTTTTACCAACGAAAAGTGGGATTGACCGTCAC
This sequence comes from Tachypleus tridentatus, assembly GCF_004210375.1. Lineage (NCBI taxonomy): Eukaryota > Metazoa > Arthropoda > Merostomata > Xiphosura > Limulidae > Tachypleus > Tachypleus tridentatus. The sequence goes on from NC_134836.1 coordinate 38,821,854, forward strand.
ATTACAACGCCCCCACGGCTGGGAGGGCGAGCATGTTTGGCGCGACTCGGGCGCGAAACCGCGCCCCTCATATTACGATGCGCACGCCTTAACGCGCTAGGCCATGCCAGGCCCAGGTGGAAAACAACTAGTTAATAGAATTCAATACTTACTCTTGGGATATTCTTGTATGATCGAATAGTTAGATTTGGCCGAAGCTTTTATAAGGCACCCAAGTTCTCAAAGAGCGAAGCGAAATATTTTGCACTAACAAGTCTCGAACTATATAAATTCAAGGTCCTGTGTTATGTAAAAATAGTTAATGTGAAGAGCTCTTGTTTTTGTATAATGTAGGTTTCAAAGATATTATAACTGGTCTTTTCCTTCGTTTAAAGTAAACGAAACGTTGAATCTTGACGAGAAGCAGCTATAAAGATTATTATATATTCTACTACATGCTTTTCCGCTATCTATGAAAATCACAAAAAACCAAAAAAACAAGAATAGAGAAGGTTGAATGATTCAGTACTTTTTGTTTAATTATATTAAAAACTGTGGATGTAATCTAATCCTTTTCTTCCTTTGATTGTTATCATATAGTCTGGTAAATCAACCTTTAGAAACATATCTTGGAATTTAAAAAGTAATGCCTCGATCAGACACATGTATTAAAAACCCGGCATTACTCTCTAAAACGTACGTTTTCGTTTGATCGCAGCTGTTGGCTGAATGGAGCAGATATGCATATTTAGGACTAAAGCGACATTGGAACATAATATTTCAGTGTAATATTAAACTAAAACTAATTTCAAAATAATTTTTTGAATATTTGCGTGGAAAAACATATACATTTCCCTGGATTATTGTTATTGATGCTTTTGTATCATAAGGTTTTCGAAATATCTAGTTTCTATTCTTGTACATACAGAGAGATCAAACCAAAACTGTAAGCTGAAAGTTGAGCTAAAACTTCAAAATGAGCAAAAAAAAAAGAAAAAAAGAAAAAGTTTCCTATGCGTGTGTGTTTTTCTTATAGTAAAGCCATATCTGGTTATCTGCTGTGTTCCCTGAGGGGATTGAACCCCTAATTTTAGTGTTGTAAATCAGGAGACTGTTTCATATGCGTTATTTAAATACAATTTTATAAAACTATAATATGTTTACGAATATATTGATTAATCATATTCGTTGTTTCAGTATATATATGTAGCTGCCTTCGTGGCACAGCAATATGTCTGCTGATTCACACTCCTAGAAACCGGGTTACGATACTCGTGGTGGGTAGAGCACAGATAGTCCATCGTGTAGCTTTGTGCTTAATTCCAAACAAATAATAAAAAAAGTATATGCAGTCACATGTGTATTTACGATACAGATTTGAATACAATGTTTGAGGTGACAAAATTAAGTTAATGTACTGATGTAAAATCGATTTAACGACTCTGACTTGTGTGACGGATGTTATGACGTACGTAGCTCAGAAAGTAATGTTTGAAAATAACGAAAAGTTTAAACTAGTCGTCAGAAAGGGAAACTAGATTAATTTTGGTTGCATGTTTTTCATGATTTCTTGTACTGCGAATTGAAGGGTCCGAAGTTCGACATGTAATGCCATTGAACACGCTACGCACTTTCAGCTGTGGGCGCGTTATAAAATTGAGCCAATCCCGTTATTCAGTTCAAAAAAATCGTACATAGCCTTTGTGGTAGCAGGTACTACTATCTGACTGCTTTATCAACGGTCAGTAGTTCGAATAATGCACCTTTAAACTATGGATCTATGACTTAGCCATTTAACCCGTGTACTTATAAGCTGCTGTTGAGGTTGGAAAACCAAGTCTAATTTTCGTTTTAGTTTTCAGTAAATTGCCCATTCATTTCTTAATGCCTTCTAGCCACTTGTATTACTCACCATATAAATAATTGGTCCCTTTTGTAGTAACTCTTCGTCAATAATTAAACTGCACTTTCCCTTCTATTGTTCATTAAAGGTGTTTCAGAGGAGATGCCACTTTCTTCCTCTTCTGATTCCAGCTGCTTTCCTCTAAAGTCGATTTTAGCGTACTCTGTTGGTGGCTCCTGCCGTCTAACAACTGAGGAAGACTGGCCAGACCTAGGTAAGGCTAATTCAGCGTACGTCACATCCTCGAGCTGTATTATATTTTCAGGTTATATAAATAAAGATTATAAATAAACTAAAAAGGAAATTTCATTCCTGTGTCAAAAGATCTACAAAATATTTGAGAATGGTATCAAACATAAAACCCCTGTTTTTAATCCCCAAACTCGATTGTTTTCGACATATTGAGTAGCGGTATGTTTTTTTGTCTGCTACGATGCTCATTGTTAGGAAGTACCAGAAAATAATTGGGTAATATTACTATTTTTTAAACTTAGAATACGTAAGGATACTTAACAATACCTAATGAGATTAACCGCAATACATACAGTACTTTTGTGTAACGTGTTTCTTAATTTGTCACAGTTATTAAGTACCTTCAGGCCAATGAAGTCATGGATAAATCTTACAAATGGTATGGCACATGAAGGTAAAATTGCACAGGGATGTTAAAAGCATCACCCAAATTTTTCAGTTCTCACGTGTTGCCACTAGTGGCATCACTAAGAACTAATGGCTGGTCAATTACAGAAATAAATTGTGCAAGATGTGTTCCTCCAGTATCCAAAACACACTGCATTCATATGATAATGGATATTACATCAACAATGCACATCTCATCTCGTATTCTGGACACTTCATGGACAGTTGCATCCCTTAGGTTTGTAATTGTGCAAATCCGGTGTTAGAACTGGAGAATAAGGAGACTGTTCAACAATAAATTAACATGAAACACTTCTGTCCTGAAAATGCTCTCACTAAATGTGATTCACCATGGTGACCAATATCTGGAATGGCAGCATCCATCATGAAAACCATAGTGTTTATTAGTTGCTGCAGCATGGGGATCATATTGGTTGTGAACATTGGATAGTATTATGCAGTAAAGCCTGTGAAAATTTGCATTCCATGTGCTAATCGTTCTTCAAATAAAAAAAGCATTGTTCAATAACAAAGTTAGTTGTGAAATCATACTATACTACCACGTTAACATCAAGAATGCGTGTAGAAAATGTTACTCATGAATTATTTTCTGACCAGCTAATGCATTTTGTTTCAGTGCTTGGATATCAAACAGCTTATAAGAAAACATTCGCTAAGTTGACCGAAGAGCTTTATTAACAGCTGAAATCGGCAAATCCAAACATGTGAAACAAATGGCACGAATGTGCTGGCTTGTTCTGCTACGGCTTTTGTTATAAATTCTGTGCAACATGTCTCCTATGAACTTGCACACAGCAACACTGGAAAAACATCATCAGTGAATGTTATGCACATTACGATATTCCCGAGAGTTACCTTGACATTGAATCTCTGTCAGTTCCATACGGTTTGAACTGGCTGTATAATCTAACCTAATCTTGGCAGTTATTTTGGTTTAAAATTCTCAGGTCTCGGTGAGCCTGAGAGATAACCAGAAATACTCAAAAACTGTTGTTTCTCTTTAACTCTAACGGAATTTGGTAAATTTTAAAATGATAGGAGAATTATAGGGCAAATAGCCGGAATTTGTATGCTTGAAAATTTTTGTGGCAGTGAAGTAGGTCTTTAACGTAATGTAAGTCTCTAGATGACCGAGAAAAGTCGTCTTTACCTGGAGACAGAAACAGGAATTTGGATGAAGGAAAGAGAGGTTATGTGCTTGAAATTGTGTATATACTGTAGACTGCTAGCTGAGAGCATAAGCTGCACGAATCGAATCGTCTTAGTAGGAAGTTCGATTTGATATCTTCCGAAGATTGGGAAGACAACCTGAGATGTTCAGATTTTGTACTAAAAGGGCTAAAAATCGTGATATGTTTTAACGTGAGTATATTGGCACAATATTTTGATTTGTTACATCAAAAGGTCCAAAGAGCTGCGGTCAAGAAAAGAGTGATCGACAAAGAGAAAGAAGAGAATGAGAAACACGGGTTGATTGTTGTATGTAGGAGTTGATGATGACGTAGACGAAGACGACCAGAAGACCAGGAAGTGGGCCAAACACAGCAGTTGTTTGAAATAGTTCCCTTCCTTTGGTTATTTATGTTTAAGCCATACGCTGTGCCGCTGAAGTGTAGAAAGAATGATCAGTTAGTAGTATATAATTCAACTTTAATTGATTAGTTACATAAGTATTTTATTTGGAGCTCTATTTATGTTTTTGTGGAGTTTATGTAGCGTGCTTAGTTGTTGGTTTGCAGATTCACTGCACTGTGTACTAACATTTTTACTTTTTCTTGTTCCTGGGCAGAAAGTTGTATTTCTCAATTACTTATGCCTAACGTAAATGGAAAAGACCTATTTTTCTCTTAAAACTTTGGTTTTGTGACCTGGGAGCGTATAATGAAAACATGATGTGAGACTATATTTGGAGGCTGATACGTGAAAGTGATTTACATCACAGTCGCAAATCTTGAAAAACTATTCACTTCTAAACATTTTTGTATAACTTTAGTATAAATACATGTAAATCTTGATTCATATGTTGTTTTATTCAGACCTCGTGTAAATGAAAATGTGCAAATTTGCCCGTTTTTACATAAAAAAATAGGTTAATTTCTAAATTTCCTTATCCAGGTCACAAAAGCAAAGTGTGAAAGGAATAATGGCCATTTTCTGTTCTTTTATAACGTAAGCAATTAAGAAATAACACATACTATCCAGGAACGTAATTTGTGTTACATAGTGTTATGAAATTCACAGGTGAGATGTACTGTTTCCAGGTGACTGGGGTAGCAGCAAGAATTGGAAATTCGGCTGTTTGAGCGATGATTGTTTTTGTAAAATGAAGATGTTAATGTTTGTATTCGTTGTTTCATAGATGGGCAGTTTGATATTGATCTATATAAACAGGTGGTCGATAAGATATTCTTGTAGCTCGGTTATGCTGCATTTGGAGTTTGTTATATATTCGTTCTGCACGTCACAACGCAGACATATCCATAGAGGGGTCTTATGTACGCTTTGCATATACAGTCGTAATGGTTTTACTGTTCCACCTTTATTTATTTATCCAATTTAACGGAGGTAAGTTATTCTCTTGCTTGTGGATTTTTAGTATATTATTTAAATGGCTAGTCCATGTTAGCTTCTGATACAGGGTAGTACCTAAGAATGTAATGGTTTTTGAAAGTGTTACGAGGGAATTTTGTAGATGAAATTTGCCATTATTTTCATGTGGAGGAAGATTGTTAGTGTTTTGATAGACCTTAATCAATACACCATTTGTTGTACCAGTGATATATATATACGTGCGTTGAATGAGATTTGAACTCTTTTTGTTGCGAGAAAAGAATCGTGGGATTTATTCTACACACCGACATTACTGTGATGCTAGTGTGTAGGACAAGGGGGATGTTTATGATGTATAACAGGGGACTTAGGATCCGTAAACATAATTATAGGTTGATTCTAACTTAAGTGTGGCGGTTGGTTAAAAAGCTTTATATCCATCTTATGATGGAAGTGGAGATTTTGTATATAACTATAGTTTATATGATTGTGTCGTTCCATACGGAGTTGATAGCTTTACATCCAGAAACATGGCTGTGATAAAGTGTTTTTTATTAAATACTTGGAAAATCGATTCAGTGAACCCGATTAAGTGATCGTTCATTTGACTTTTTCTCCTGCTTGTATTTGGGATCTTGATTAAGTTATTGGTCGAATGATAGTTTTTCCATAAGTTTACAGTTTATGGTTTTTATTAAGCTTATGGGTTTGTAATTCTACATGCCCATCTGAACCAACTGAAAACACGCGACAAGAGCGAGAGTAGCGTCTCTGGTGACAACATGTGGCAACGTTGGCACTTGAATGATAGCCTTAGTATCTTCCTACGTCGTATCGTATGTTAGGTACAACGTGCTAACTATAAAACTTTCTTTTTGACAGTCACCTTTTAGTTTACAAGAGTATATTTTAAAAGCCTATGAGGTACCCCTTCCCGGTAATTCTAGATTTAAACTCAAGGATTTTTAAAATTAACGGAAAAAGTTTAATTTATAATAAATAATTGAACACTCAGTTAATAATTCAAACATTAGAATCGATATAGGATTCGTCCTATTTCAGTTATTTACCACAATTGCATTCCGTTTCGTAGTTTCTATCTAACCTTTGACTAACATAAAACTACTGTTTTATTTTCGTTCGTGTAATGAATAGTTAAGTTAATCCCAAGCTCCCTAAAACCTACGTCTAAATAAAACTGCTAAGTAAGCATTTTGTATCAATATTTATGTAATTTAGTGTTAAAAGATAATTAAGCAAAGTTGTCCCTTAGACTGAATAAAATCATCTGTTGTCCACCTAGGGAAATGTACACCTGAGGTGATGGTTCAGTTTAGTTTGAGTTTCGCGCAAAGCTTTTGTTTGTTTTGGAATTTCGCACAAAGCTACTCGAGGGCTATCTGTGCTAGGCGTCCCTAATTTAGCAGTGTAAGACTAGAGGGAAGGCAGCTAGTCATCATCACCCACCGCCAACTCTTGGGCTACTCTTTTACCAACGAAAAGTGGGATTGACCGTCACATTATAACGCCCCCACGGCTGGGAGGGCGAGCATGTTTGGCACGACTCGGGCGCGAACCCGCGACCCTCAAATTACGAAGCGCACGCCTTAACGCGCTAGGCCATGCCAGGCCCTTCGCGCAAAGCTACACGAGGCTTAACTAATTTAGCAGTGACAGGCTAAAGAGAAGGCAGCTAGTCAGTACTACCCATCGCCAAAATTGGGCTACTCTTTTACCAACGAATAGCGGGATTGATCATCACATTATAACGCTCCCACGGCTGAAAGAGCAAGCATATTCGGTAACGGGGGCTCGAGACTGCTACTCGTAGACTGGGAGTCGAGCGTTTTAACGTCCAGGCCAGAGATTGTTCAGAATGATCTTTAACTTTTTAGTTTGAAAAAAAAAGTACCTTGGTAAGTTAGTAGACTAAACATCTACTTATAAACAAGATTTCAAAATAAGAAATTTCTATCAAAGATTTACAATACGCTATATATAAATATATTCTATTTATATATGAACAAACAAACAGTTTACACTAGCACTTACCTTGCTTAGTTTAGGGGTTTTGTTCGATGTATTAATGCCACTTATATGCCCTCTACTGGGAGATTGTGTGGGATAAATATTTTCAATTCTCTCTGCTGGTACGCTAACTGGACAAACTGTAGTATAACTGGTCTCCATGATCAGGTTACCAGATTTCGAATCTGGAGTACTATAGCATGATTCCAGGGTACTGTTCAGCTGTAGACACCGATCATCTCCCTCTTCGGGATATTCTAAAACACAATCTAAACCTCAACTAGAAGTACTTACAAGAGTTTCTGTCAAATATTATATATTCTTTTTCCTGTACTAATTATTGGAGATAGATTATTTGTACTTCAGTTGTCATTTAAAATTTCCTGTTTATCAAAGTCACTGTTTTTTATACATCTGTATATTCTTCTGTAAATCTGTCAGTCTAATCGTCAATAAATCTTTTTGTCTGGCTTTCTGTTCGTCCGCAAATCTGTTTTACCTGGATAAGAGGCCCTGTAAAATGTCCTAGAAGGGATTATGTCTGGTCCTTTGTCGTCCAAATCCGTCAAGTCGTCAATATCTTTCTTCAGTGGCATCTGAGATCTACAGCAATGAAAAAGAATAATGAATTTATTTAAACTGCTGAACATTTACTTGATAAATATGTTTCATGCTGTAAACATTTACGAATATGTATGGAAGGCGTTAGAGCGAAATTTAAAGATACTTGGTGTTATGCTCTTGGTTTTAATTTTCTAGATTAGAATTGTGTCACAGTTTTTAGTCTATCTGTTCCATAAGATAAGTTAAACATGTAATAAATGATCAGAAATACATACTTATCTTCGTCTGCTTGGTCAGTCTGAGCTGCTAAAGGATAAAAAAGGAATTCGGAAAATAATATTAGCTAAACTTAAAAACCATATAAGTGAACTTAATTAATTTATGTTCATAGTTTCTGGATTACATTATCCGACTTTTTATGGTAGCGTGAATTTAAGAAAATTAGTTTCTCCACAGAGAATATTGAACTAAATAAATTAAGTTAATTATATTAACTTCTTTAATACGGCAAAAACAAAAGGTTTTGTGTTGAACTTCTTACTTTTACATGACTCTAAATTATCAACTTTTATTACAAGACTGAAACATATATACAACATTATAGAGATAATGTAGCAACAGCTCAGCTACATTATATAAAATGTTGCAAAAAGTTTCAGTCGTATTTATAAATAGAGTGAACTGTTCTATTACTTGAAATCTGTAGAGATTATAAATTACAAAGAAAATTGCATTAAAATATTTCGGTCTAGAAAAACTCTTTGCATTTACTGACCCCATTTAAAATATCCTGTTATTTGAAGAAAAACCCTAAACCTAATTGGGTACGAGTTTTAGAAAAGCCAGAAATTAATTTCACACACACACATATATGTATAACTCTATACTTATAGACCTGATGGTTCCAAACACTGTTTAAATTTGCACTCGATACTTAAGTTGTTGAGCAAACATTTCTTTAGAATCTTGAACCTAAATGTCAAACTACCTCTATTTGTACACCAACAACTTTACCTCTGGATAGCGTTCTTTTGCGTTTTACTTTCAAGACTATTACCACCACAACAACGGTGAGGACGAGAGTAACAACAACGCCGATAAGGATGGTGAACAAAGGCCGAACTATTACAATACCTGGAGGATGACCTTGGAAAAAGACAAAATTATGTTAAAATTCAAGGTTACAAAAACGAGCAGCAGCAAAGTACAGGCAATCATATTTAAGTATATTCAGCTAATTGCTTATCCTTAAAGCAGCAAAGTTGGTTGAATTCGTATCTAATCGATCTTGGTTCAAGCAGTTTTGTTATTGGTTTATAGATTTTGGTATTGTGTCAAGTATTTTTGTTAACACTTGATTTACGATGGTTAAACATCATACGGGGTTTCGTTTAAAAATGATGATATAACATTTTGTTAAACTTTGTACAGTGGCCCCAAACATGTATTCCCCTAGTTCAGTGTGAAAATTATTCTTATTTTCGCTGTTTCAATTATACAAACATGTACATGAATAATGGATACGCATGATACGCAATTTGAGAAGGAATCGATCAGTTGTGATCATGCAACTCTTAGCTACACATAAGATTTTTGTTATTGTATCTTGTTGTAAATATGATTTAATCTCTCGACGTTTTCAGTGATTAATGTTCAGGTTAATCTAATGATATTTCTGAGAAAGAAAATTTAAAACTGGTTGTTTCAATAAAAAACATACACACACTAACATAACTGGAGGCTACTCTATAAGCATTTTAAATTTTTTTGCGAGTAGTAAGACAGATTACACTTAGTCTTTATTAATAAAGCGAGTAATGCAGATATACTTACTTTTTTATATTTTAAAAGTAATCCAGGAATACTTTTTAAAAATACATGTATTTTGCCAGTGATGCGGGTTACACATCTTATTTTCACAACGCCATCTTTCACTAAGTTTTTAGGTTACATGTTTCCACAAATAACTTCTCTTTTATTAATACAGACAACACAAAATTTACAGCTTTTGTTAGTAATAAATCTACAGATTTGCCTTTGCTTTGATTCACGTACTTTAGATAATCCTGGTGACTTTATTTCTAAATCAGAAGATTTAACAAAGTCCTTTATTTCGCCCCCCGCTAGCACAGCGGTATGTCTACGGATTTACAACGCTAAAATCAGGGGTTCGATTTCCCTCGGTGGGCTCAGCAGATAGCTCCATGTGGCTTTGCAATAAGAAAACACACTCCTTTACTTCGTGTAAACATGTAAAGTCTATACAAATATTGAAAAGGTATTCGAAAAATAATCTCCATAAACTTACGTTAATAATTTCCAAAATCTGTCCCCAAAATTCTAAAACAATAACGGATAATTTTAATACCTTACACGCTAATCGTAACCTCATAGGAAGTACATTTCAAAATTTGTAGTTGCTTATACCCGGGGTCCGGCAGGGCCATGCGGGTTAAGGCGTTCGACTTGTAATCTGATGGTCGCGGGTTCGAATTCCCGTCGCACCAAATATGCTCGCCCTTTCAGCCGTGTGAGCGTTATAACGTGACGGTCAAACCCACTATTCGTTGGGAAAAGAGTATCCCAAGAATTGGCAGTGAGTGTGGATGACTACCTGTCTTCCCTCTTGTCTTACAGTGTTAAATTAGGGACGGCTAGCGCAGATAGCCCTCGTGTAGCTTTGCGCGAAATTCCAAAAATCAAACAAGCTTATACCCATAACCTTCATACTCGGGATACACTTGTTTGAATTAACGTTAGCAGCTATATCCACTCTGATACTTCCCATGGCTCCTTCCCTTATAACAGATCAGACTGTAACACGCAAGTACATGGACAGCGGAATTTTAACAGTTGATCCTAAGAGTAATTTTTACATTAATAAGTATTAAATGAGCAAGTAAATCCGTAATTTACTATATTATTTGCAATCTTTGTAACCTATTTTACACTGGTAAGAGCGGTCGCACATTTGGCGATATGAACAGTGAACACGTGATATATATAACGAATAGAAACTTTGATATCCCAGTCCTAAAACACTTTTGTGCAAACATAATAAGTTGTCTCATCTTAAAATAGTTGTTTTGAGAACAGCAACTGTTGATCAGGAAGTCGTGGGTTTCTAATTTCAAGAAACATTAAAATGGTTGTAGGTTTCAGTGATTCAATGTGTCAATGAATATCCTACACATTATTACAATTTTAAAATCATATTCATGTTCAAATAACACACCCACAATTGTGAACTTTCTAGCTCGCCAACTTTCCAGCGGTAAGTCTACGAATTTACAACTCTAAAATCTTGGTTTCGATTTCCCCTCGGTTGACACAGCAGATAGCTATGAGAAAAACACAGGTTAATTTGACACATTCTATATTCCAGAAAAACTGGAGAAGTGTAGAAAAAAACACAACAATTATTTGGTGGTGGTGAAGTATTGAAGACCTGGATAATGTATCCATGACGACGATACGACTGCACACATCTGTTTGAGTTCTGACTAGAAACCGCGGAAATGGGCACGTTCTTTTTCGCGGTTATTGGTTGTTGTTTTGTTTTCACGCGTCTCACTTCTTGTATTTTGGTGTTGTTTTCAGTTCTGATCAATTATGACGGAAATTAAAAACATAATAAAAAGTGTACGGCCAGTGAAATATTATTTATTCAGCTAAGCAAAACCTAAACACATAATAACGAGTGTCTGAATTAAGATACTTAATGTTAACGTGGTCCGAAATTTTGCATGGGAAAAATGAAGTTATTTTTTAGAATAATGACTACATCAATTCATTATCATGTAATTCTAAGGATTTCATAGTCGTTTCTTTGTTTCGCAACAGCTTTTGTTCTAGTCTTTCCAAACAGAGTTAGCTGTGGTCATTTTTGTGAGTAACTATCAATCAGTATTGCCGGTCGATTTTGTAATAGATATTAACTTTTTTCTCGCGCAGTAATCTCTTTGACAATAGTTGTTCAGCAAATCACAGATTTTTTTTTTTTAAAATGCAGGAATTTTCCATACTAAATTACTTAGCTGTAATGCATGCGTGTAGTTCAAAACCTAGGATTCATCCCAAAAAGAACTTAATTTACATAAAGTTTTCCAATCTTCTCCTTTTAATGCATGACCCATGCTAGTACAACGGTATGTCTACGGATTTACAACGCTAAAATCAGGGGTTCGATTTCCCTTGGTGGGCTCGGCAGATAGCCCAATTTAGCTTTGCAATAAGAAAAGAAACTTTTAATGCAATACTTGAAATTGACCCATTCCTATCGAAGAAGTCGTATAGTCGTTTGTAAATATAATCCTTCAATTAAAGAAGTGACAGAAAAATTATACTGATTTGTAAAAATACAAAAAGATTAATAGAAAATTCCGGTAAAAATCATACACGTTTTCCTTGATGCGTACTTTATAATCGAAATCTTGCCGCATAACGAGAGTTTTTTTTTTTTAATTTCACGCAAAGCTACTCCAGGGCTATCTGCGCTATCCGTCCCTAATTTAGCAGCGTAAGACCAGAGGGAAGGCAACTCGTCATCACCACCAGCCGCCAACTCTTGGGCTACCTCTTTACCAACGAATAGTAGGATTGACCGTAACTTTATAACGGCTGAGAGGGTGAGTATGTTTGGTGCGACCGGGATTCGAACCCGCGATCCTCGGATTACGAGTCGAACGCCTTAACACACTTGGCTGTGCCAGACCTCATAACGAGAGACAAAGTAGAAATACAGATGTCATGAAACGCTGTGCTCCTAATATCTAATGCAATGAAATTTTATTTGATTAATAAACTCTGCTGTAAAATATGATTTTAAATAGAATATTTGTAGATAATTCTTACGGGGATCACTTGAATTGGAATTTTAAACCTTAACAGTACTTGATGAGCATGTGGGGTAGTCGATCAGGCGAGGGTTTGATTTGTTATGAATTTCGCGCAAAGCTACACGAGGGTTATCTGCGCTAGCCGTTCCTAATTTAGCAGTAAGACTATAGGGAAGGCAGCTACTCATCACCACCCACCGCCAACTCTTGGGCTACTCTTTTATTAAAGAATAGTAGAATTGATCGTTACTTTATAACGCCCTGACGGCTGAAAGGACAAGAATGTTTGGTGGAACAAGGATGCGAATCCGCGACCCTCAGATTACGAGTCGCACGCCTTAACGCGCTTGGCCATGCCGGGCCACAACTATAATTAACTAAATTAAATAATTAAACTCACTAGAACTATTAAGCGTGAAGAGCCACACATTATGCAACATTATCTAACAGCCAAAATAGAACAGACTAAGCACCCTTAATCCGTGATGACGAGAAAACCCACTTGTTTTTTAAATATATAAGACGAGGCACCCTTTACGTTCATAGTCTGGAAATGGAAAAAAAAAAAAAGAAGAGACGTTTAATATCACCACCTCACGACAAGTTACTATAATGTCTACCCTTAAACACCATTTTGTGTGGAATAACTGTTGCCTAGATACACAAGCAGTGTGCACGGAAGCGTGTCGCGAGACATCACGAAACTGAAGAGATATTTAACACGAGAAAATTAATATTATAATGAGTAATATTCGTGTAGTGTGTAAATGTTCAGGATAATGGGGCCGCATCTCATTTAGGTGCCATAACTGTTTCATCATTAAATATTTAAAGCGCGCCAAATAGTCTAATTATAGCGTGGAATTCTGTGAAAGACTGTCGCAAGGCAAGAACGCTTTTGGAATGAAAAATTTCAAGATTTCTATGGGGTGTGTTTGAAAGGTTAGCATATTTCATTTCATCTTTTGTTTTGAAGTTATATGAAATAAATGGTTAGCAGAAAAGGGCTTCTCATAGAAAATCTGAAAAAAATAAAACAAACCTTTTCTGTTAACATAAAGTAAGTAAGTAAGTATTCTATAAGACGATCGTCTATAAGAAAAACAAGTGTATGTTATTACCATTTTATTAGCATGAGAGCGTTTTCTATACTTCAGTCTACCGGTTGCCGCACAATATTATATTTTAAGTAATATGAAAGATTATTCTTTAGAGTACCAGGCGAATAATGAGATGATTTTTCATTTTTTGTCAGTCGGTTGGTTGTCTTACAAACTTATTGTTATTCAAGCAACACAACAGTATTTTCTGTTGTTCAGTCTGTTAAGTTGCGTTGAGATATTATTTAAAGTAAAGTAAAAGTAGAGTTTTTTTTTCTTCAGCGTTATTTTTAATTATGTGCATTACGATATTGTTGTTCACCAAGTAACATGAGATACTTTCTATTGTTAAGTCTACCACAACTAATCTTACATAAAGAAACAATAACTTGTTTCATGGTTAATGTATACTTTAGGAACAGACACTTTAACGTTTCTTGCATTAGAGAAGTTAGGAAAATATAGCTTTCTCCTTATTGGGTGGTCCAGGGAGAATTCTGCGAAATTAATGGATGATATTTGTACATTTTTTATGTTGTTCAGAAATATTCGGTACATTAGATCTGTCACAGAAGCGTATCAGACCAAAGCTTCTCCTTACGTCATCACCCTCATGTAAGCAACACAGGTGAAAGCTGGCAAGAGACTTACGTGACTATTTTGTTCAAAGTAATATCGTTCTTGACGATCATCATATTGTGACAAACAAGCATGTTAGTAAGCCTATATCTAGCAAAGAATATGCAATCATTCTAGCATAAAAAAGCAGTTATATTTTTATTGTACAGTTATAAAATAAAATAAAAAAACACATATCAGGTTCAGTTAATTTCATTTAAACAGTTTCCAACTGTGTTAAAATATCTGAAAGTAGTCAACCAGAATTTATGAACATTTTTGGCTTCAGAGCAGTACATTAAATCCATTTCTTATATTCACTGGATGTAAATTAACTTGTGATTTTAAACTTAGATAATTACAATTTTCTCTGAGATACAACTGCATGACATGCTATGAAACTGATCATTTATACTTTCAGCACAAGAGATAACTGTACGAGTCACCCTGGTAATTGGTTAAATTATTACACGTCATTTCAGGAAAGTTTTAACTAATTACCAAGCTACAGTATGTAGCCAGACTGTGGCTTCTCGCTAAGGTTTTATTTATTCAGATTTTTCAACCCGTTATCATATAACTCATTAGGGATTTCGTAGATAATGAAATTCTGATTACTAATGGTTTTGATATCACTGAAATACTAACGTCCTTTTTTGTTGTTGTTATTCCAAATGCAAAGATTAAACAAGGCTTAATTAGTAAACAAGTTCGAAGAGCGTTGAATAATAAAAATAAGATCCATTTTTGTGTAGTGACGTAATTATTCTTTTTTTTTTATTATTCATAACATTCTAAATAATATTAACCACATAACTTATTTTCTGGAGAAATAGATACCGGGTCCCTGTTGACAGATGTGTAAAAAGGTAAAGGTATTTTCACATCCTGCAGAATGTAAACTAGTTTACAATTAGCTCTAAATCAATAACAAGTTTGTGTAATTTTACATAAGCTAAGAGCAGCGAACTATTTAAGATAAATCATTCATCGTTTTGTTAAGTGACTGTTTAGGATTATTTATCTACGTCACTATAAAAGTACCAGAAGATTACGTTGTTCATCCTGCAATGATACTGAACAGAGAAATATACAAATAATTATATTAAAAGAATTTCATATCTATGTATATTTTACTGTTTACGTATACAATAAAGTATTGTGCACTTTAAACGTTGAATAGTTTTACTTATATTTAGAAGTATGTTATGCTCGAAGATTCTAGCCACTTAACTAGGAAGTTATAAAAACTAAATTACCTTTATCCATGAGTTTCTCCGCTGGTCTGAGCGTAGTGGCTGATATGACAACCGGTTCACTACGACCTTTTGGATTAGCGGCAAAGACGAGTAGTCTCAGAGCAGTTCCAGCGGGAAGTTCTCTAACCAGAAACATTGGCACTGGGGAGGTGATGTTAGCCTGCAATGTACCGTGACCCACACTGAACACTTCCAGAAAAAAAATAGCACTCAATCCTCCGTTGTTCCCTTCCACACATTCCAAATATATTAAGTTTTCTGTCTGATTCAAAACCGAACAGTTGTGCGGAGACTCTGGAGGACCTAGAAGGTCATTCAATAAAGTTGTCATAGTCTGATAAGAAACAAACTTAAAGCTCTTGGAAAATATATCTAATATCAATTTAAAAGTTTTAATGTATTGCTTTATCATAAATACAAAATGTTTCAGTTAAGATTTAAGCTGATTGAAATATGAAATATATTTATTCATATCGAATAACAAATAACACACCATTAAGGAAGAAAACATTGCGGCCCAGCATGACCAGGTGGGTTAAGGCGTGCTACTCGTATTCTAAGGGTCGCGGGTTCGCATCCCTGTCGCACTAAACATGCTCGCCTTTTGAGCTGTGGGGGCGTTATAATGTGACAGTCAGTCCCACAATACGTTGGTAAAAGAGTAGCCCAAGAGTTGGCGGTGGGTGGTGATGACTAGCTGCCTTCCCTCTAGTCTTATACTGCTAAATTAAGGACGGCTAGCGTAGATAGCCCTCGAGTAGCTTTGCGCGAAATTTAAAAAACAAACAAACAGAAAATATCACTAACAGCGAATGTTTCGAATTGATGCAACAATTTATTCTTATCGTTCTAGTATTGAATGCAAGACAAATATTAAATTAGTTATACTAACTTTTGTATTTATTTCTAATATTGATCCATGTATGTAGCTTGTTTTAATTATATTTTTGCTTTATTTTATGTAGTAAGCATCATTGGGTGACATCATGTCTTTTATTTATACTTTTTGATTTGGCATTGGGAAAGTCTTCTTTGGTAGATGGTCGAGCGAAGCCGCTGTTGCCATTTTCTCTGATGATACTTTAGAAGTGGTTAGGCTCTTTCGCAGGCTTACGTACCTTTATCAAATTCTTCTTTAAAGATAACTATTTCACTGTTTTCTTTCCAATAAAGTTTCAAAGATGATTACAATGTATTCCATTTGGTTTGGTCTACATGTATTTCTAGATTCTGCTCTTTTTCATTTTGGATTGGTTATTTTATTGTTACACACTTCCATCCTTGTTGCTACTTGAAGTTCAACTTCTGGTAGTGTTACTGAAGTGTAGTGCGTGGAAGGTTCCTGGTTACAGATTACAAAACTACTTGAAGCAAACTGATCCTCATATATGAAGCCAATTCCCAAGATAAACTCTTCAAAAATGTTAGTTATTCCACACTATTTTGTGGAGAAAACTTCCTGTCATGAGGATGACTACCATCTTTCTTCTTGCTGGAATTTTATGACTGTTTGCTGTTTGCATCAATTCATCCTCTAGTTTCATCTCTGGAGGTAATTTCATACCTTTTATTACTAGATAATTTAGAACAATTATAGATGTAGAACCAGCATCAGTTAACATATTGCAAAGTTTTCCATCAATTAATCCTTTAACTAAAGGACCAGTTCTTTTCAGTAATGCACTCTTTGTCTCAACTGGATCTGTTCTCTTTTCTAAAGGCTTTGCTTGGAGTTAATCTCAATTATGTCCTTTTATGTTACAACTGAAACACCTTCAATTTTCTGGTTTAATTCTTATCTTTTAAGTTAACAGTTGCCTAATTAACCTTATAGACTTTCAGAAGAGAGAACTTATGTTTATACACTGTAATATAATTATTTCAAAGCTCCTGAGTCGTAAAATTTATTGCTTGTCTGCATTCATGGTTCGCCAATAATTGGATTGTTTCCCTTTAATATAAGCACATGCTTCAATCCGAATATTCTATTCCACTATGACATCCGAAAATTGGTCGCATGTCAACAAATCCATCACCTAACTTGAAGCATCTTGACAAAATAATCAGGAAAGCCTTTTTCATATCATCAGATGCTCGGCTGAGTTCTCATCCTTCCTCTTCACATTTCAGAAATAAATCATTGTAATTTAGTAGTCCAAGTTGGTTTGATAAAACAATCACCTGGACTTTTAAATGCACAATAAGATTACAAGCATTTTGTTCACTACTCCATCCATTCACATAGTAAGTTCTTTATTTCAAACTGTAACTGTTACTTAGAAATACTTTTCATCCTAACATGTTCTTGATAGAGGGATATTATTATTATTATGCTAAATTACATATTTTAATGAAATAGATGTGTAGCTGGAGTAGTAAAAAAAAGCTCTGTAGTCATAGGTAGTAAAAATATTAGAGGTAATAGATGCAGGCTAGATGGGTTTTTCAATTTCATATTGTACAGTTAATAGTATTTGAAATAGAAATTATTGAGCGAATGCAAAGGCGTGTCTTTGTGTGGTTGATTTGATTTTTACATCTTGGAGATCAGTTTCAAAATGTTTTAGCCTGGCGTTGATATTAGTTTGTTCGCCTTTGATCTTTTTGCAAAATTTTTATAATTTATTAGTACTATTTTGTGTATTTTCTGTTATATGGTATACCACTTCTATTCCATATGATTTTTGCGCTAGCTTGTCTCATTAAAAAGATGCGCTTACACATGTGCATAAGATAGGTAATACACATGTACAAATTCTTAGGGTCCACTTACTATGAGTACAACATTTCAGGTTTATAGGTTCTTTTTTTTTGCATAAAAATGTACACACGCATAGATAAGTAACAATACTCAGTTGCTCATCCCCAGACATCTGTGTGCGTACGTTCACACGTGTGTGTGTCTCTTTTTGATATGTGTTTTTGTATAAGGAACTACTTCTTTGCTATATTCCTTTTTATCAGTGGTTCGATTCCCCTCAGTGGACTCAGCAGATAGCCAACTGTGGCTTTGCCATAAGAAAAAACACACATGTCTTTTTAGCTTGTTTCATTAAAAAGAGATGCACATGGATAAGATAAGTAATATTATCCAGCTGCACACCATCAGGGCACACTTAAGTTGGATGCAAAATTTCAGATTTCTATGCTCTTTGCTCTAGGTGCTGTTGTGATCACATATTCTTTTCTATGCGATTTGTTTCGCTTGCCTGCCTCACAAAAAAATGCGCTTGCTCACGCGCGCACGTATTTGGGTGAATAGTAACACTCAGATGGATATCTTCGGGGTCCACGTAGTAAAATTTCAGGTTTCTAGGCTCTTTATTCTTTATCACACACACACAGACTAATAGCATGTCTTTTTATTGTTACACGTAGTTTAATAAATAAGATTGTGACTAGTTGCAAACTATAAAAACGTAATAAAAAATGTGTTTCTACAATAAAGTATGTACTGCTTAGCTGTTTAACGTGAGGTGCGTTTATTTCTACACATGCAAAGCACCATCCCAAGTGATGGAACAAGCTTAAGTTAAACTATCAATTTAAATTATTTCAGCGGCTTTAGAAAGGTCAATTTTACTGCATTCTTGGTTTCACTCAGAGCCAAAGCTCTAAGCTACCTCTACCGTCCATCGCAAAAAGTAATCGTTGAACATTTCAGTCATGCTAACAGCTGATCATCAATAACATACAGTGAATCTACATTTTTGTTATTTAAATTACATCATATTTTGAAATGTGAATGATGTTGTGATTACTTTGTAACAAGTTAGTGTAGAATATTCTGTTTGAGGAATGAAATTTGGCATCAACATTATTATGCCTGTTCTCTTGTCATTTCAAAAGTGAATATTGAGATTTGTCTGCTTGCACAAAATTTCAAAAGGAAGATAGGCGCACGCTCAGCCAGACACCACGTTTCGCAATATATATAAGATTGTGTTTAATATATGATATATAAATATCAATTGAATATATGCATAATTAAGGTTTAAATGAGTTTTATAGACGTGATAAAAATCCTTAAGATTATCTGTCTTTTCCTCCACGTTAAATGTTGTTCCTGCTAACACTAAAAAAAAAAAATCCTCCAATTGGAAAACGGTAAGTCTTCTAACTCACAATGTTAAAATCCGGTGTTTGATTCCCTGTGGTGAACACACAAGATAGACCAATGGGGCTTTGATCCTAAACAAACAAACTAACACATAGCAGAAACCCCAATGGGACTATGGTCTTAAACAAACACACAGAAGGTAGGCGAATGGGTTTCTGGTCTTAAACAAACAAACAAACACACACATAATAGGTAACCCAATGGGGTTCTGGTCTGAAAGAAAACAAACAAACAGCAGCTAACCCAATGACTTTTTTGTATTAAACAACACAAAGCAGATAACGCAATGGAGCGCTGATCTGAAACGAATAAATAAACAAAACATCACAGTAGACACATGCACTTTATCTAGTCTCAAGTGTGAATAAACAGACTACATGTGAATGAGGTAGCTACTGCACTGTTGAGATATTATTTCTCACAATCAGAGCTGAAATTCAAGCTATACAATATAAGCTTGTTTAGTATTACAGCATAACTTTATTGGAACACAACAATGTAAAACACCAAATTCTCTTCAACTTTGAATAATTGTTTTTTATTTTCAGTGAACACGATCTTTACTTGAAATGAAGGAGCTTTATAGGCTTATATATTCTCTGAATTTTAACGTTTTATCATGTAAAGAAAAAATGTTTAAAGTGTGTAATACAAAATTATTTCAAATTCTAACTGTGAACATTTCTATCTTGGTTTTATAGAGTCAATAACAACTATTTTAAATATTAATAACTTCATGCTATAATTTCAAGGATCTTAACATCTATAGCTCAGGATTAGTTGCTCTTAAGATGAATAGTGTATAACCGATTATCAGTTATTCCACGATATAACTAAGATGCTGTTTATATAACTGTGTGGTTATCATTTATTTCACGATGTAGCTAGGTTACTGTTTGTATAACCAGTTGTTATTTATTTCATGATTTGGCTGGGATGATGTTGTATAATTATGTTATTCCTAAATTGGACCGACTCTGTTGATGATGCTACGATGTTTACCTAAGTTTCCTTTTCGTATTAACATACTAATGTTGTTATATGTAAGAATAATTTTGGGTAGAGATTTGTTAGAGCATGTAAATTATTATTATAGCTTGAGAAAAACAATAAAATATGAAAATTAGAACAACCGTACAGAACTAAAGTTTTTGAGTGTCTAGTGTTGTTAGAACTAATAAACATAAAATATTGTACATATTTAATACTTGTTAACGAATAAAAGGTTTATTTAAGTCGTTAGATAGGGCGAGACAAGTTGATAATCGCTTGTGATAAAATATATATACATATCTTTCACTTCTGAAACTTAGACTGTATAGCAATGTGATGTTAACGAATAGCTGCATACGCTTTTTTGTAACTTGACGTATCTGTTTATAATACGTTTGATATGCTACGTGTATATATACTTTACCAGTAATAAATATCTTTACGGTACAAAAATTTTGATCAACATTCTGAGAGTTTTATCACGTGTTACTTAATTTTTGAACGAATGTTAATTAATGTTTAGTTAATTAACCTCATTGCTCATCACCACATCGAAGCTTGCTCTCATTACATATTTGGAAGGCCGTGAAGTAGCATTATTATTAACATCTTGATTTTTTCTTTCTATAAGTCTACAGTGATTCACTGTTCAAAAACTATAGCAGACAGGCAAATCGCTTGTCTTGGAGCTCTGGTTTGATATACTTCTTATAAGTTCAGTTTTAATTTATAAAGGTCGATTTTTATTTTATTTGTTTACAGTGTTTCCAATCGCTTTCGTTCAGAACCTTGTACACGGGTTTACACTGGTTTCAGGTAATCTATCAAATAGTAAGTGTGTTTTCGTGTCTGTGAAATACAGGATGAGGTAAAAGTTTGTTGACTTTGAATGCAAGTAATAAATTAGAATCTCGTTTTGCAACTGCCTACAAGAATCCACCTTAAATGTATTTATTAAGATTGGATATTGAACTTACCGAAGTAACGGAATTAGAAAAGTAAAAATCAAACGACTGTTATTTTGATAAACGTTGTGAAGTAAACCGACCAGTCGACTTTTGTCTCAAGGCATAACTTCAATGTTTAGGGAATTCCCTCCACTTGCACAAAAAGCTTCATTAAAAATTTTACCAATCTTCGTTAATAATTTGTCCAACTTCTTTCTTTCATTGTTGGATATTTAAAATTCTTTGACACTGCTATCAGATAAATTGAAACTTTTTTGGTAATGAACCACGCAAACAAACTTAATGTTCATTAACAACAAAAAACGTTAATTGAATGTGAAAAAAGTAACACCATTAGCTACCCAGTATTTGTACCTTAATCATATATACATTATTCAACAATTTTAACACACTGCAGGCGGTTATTTAAAACCTTGCTGAACTGTGGTGGCAGAAAAATTGTTTTATGTTTCTATGGGAGAGTGTGAATAAACGTGGACTTAATAAGCAAGGATTGTAAGATTCTCTATATTTTTCTATTTGTTTATATGATAGAATTATCTACTTGCTAGGTTGTCCTTTTTCTGCTTACCAAGCTTTTAATTATTAATCGATTCTTGTCATTTGAGTTTATTTATATTAAAATTTTGTTTATGTTGTGACAGAGAGAGAATTATGATGGTTTCTTCCCATGTTTAAAAGTGAAATAAAAGACAGTAGCCTCAGTTTATTGAAAATGATCTAGGGAAATGCTATACCAAACATGCTAGGAAGTTCACCCTACAAATCTAAAAGTAGCAAGCGTATAGTCACGCTGAAATATTATAAAATATCAAGGGGTCAATCATGTTTCACCAGTTATCATTAACCTCTGCTCAGATCAATCTTGCTATAGTGATCAGAATTAGAACACAGTAAATGATACAGTTAAGAATATAGAATGTCATAAAATAAAAAGATATAATAATCAAAATACGTTGATTCGTCAGTTGAGTACCCTTGCTGTTATCATAATCCTAGTAATACCTCAAAAGGTTCGTACAGTTTAGAAAACTTAGATTCATTAAATATTGTAGAGCTTGGTCATTAAAGATTGGTTTGATTATTCCTACATTTACTGAACGAGCACGACTGAGCGTATAAAACGGTGAAAGGAAATAAAGTCATAGAAAAAAAAGTCACGTTTTATTTAAATACCGCAAAAAATAAAGTAATAAGACAAAAAATTAATCAGTTATTAACTGACAATACATGGCTTCTACACATTGAGGATATATTTTATGTGTGATAACATCACAAATACAAAAATGGAATATTTTAAAGCAAGTAATATAACAAAAAGATTTAACTCAGTCATTTATTGAAAATACATGACATGTGCAGATTGAAAACATCGTATATGATATTGTGTCATTACATTGGATATTCAGCTGACGTCACGAAGAAAGTCTGTCACAGTCGAGCAGCACACAAGTTGAGAAGACGTTCACGTAGCTACACATACCGTCGAAAAACTCAAAGTTGAGGTAGGTTGCCTCTAGCAACCTGCTATATAACAGTGCATAATTAATTGCCCTCACCCAGTGGCTCAGCGGTATGCCTTCGGACTTATAACGCTAAAAACTTGGTTTAGATACCCGTGGTGGGCAGAGCACAGATAGCTCATTGTGTAGCTTTGTGCTTAATTAAAAAACAACAACAATATAATTAATTTTGAAATATTTTTGTTTTATTATTTTAATTATTCACGGTATTTAAGTAAAATTTGAGTTTCTTTCCTAGCCATAATTATGACTTTTTTCCAGTGACTTTATTTCCTGAATTGTCAAAAAAAAAAAAAAAAAAATGGTGGAAGGGCAGTCGAAAACAAATAAAATTGTTACATATTTCGTGTTATATATATAAAAAGCACAAAATGCAGATCCAGTTGTTTATTGTGCAATACGAAACCTCATTTTCACATTGTTTTTTACATTTTATGAGACTTATTTATCGACAGTTGTCCTTATACGTGCCAATCACAGAGCAAAATGTAAATACAAAATTGTTGTCACGAGAATATTGGCGGGCCCCCGATTTAATTGTTTACCTTCCTGTTGCCCCTCGCTAGTACAGCGTAAAGTCTACGAATTTACAACGCTACAATCAGGGGTTGGATTCCCCTCGGTGAGCTCAGCAGACAGCCCGATGTGGCTTTGCTATAAGAAAAAACACACACACCTTTCTGTTTGAACATTCATTAAACAATTTTGTTTAATCTTTCCCACACTCGTTCATTTACTTTTGATCATTCCAGGGCACATTAGAAAACGTTGTCTACACAGTTGTGTTCAATCATTCCACAGTCATTAAACGTTTGTGTTTAATCATTTTCGAACACTTTCTTACTAAGGTCTTCGTAACGATGTAAAATACTACTTATTAATTACGTTTCTTGTAATAATATAACAGCTAAACCATCTAAAATTTTAATAAATAAGTAACATAAAAGAAGGATAAATGTAAAGGTTACCAGCAGGTACTATAGTGAAAACGCAGGGTTTTCGCTGAATACCAATATCATTAGTACCCCAACAGAGTAATGTCCCATAATCGTCTTCTGTCTCTGGTGTGAAGGTGGCCACACTTTGCGTCTTATCACTGCTGTACTGTATTTGACTAGACTGTTTAGTTGAACTGTTGAACAGCCAGCTGAAGGTGACGCCATCAGGATCAGCATCTAAGGTACACGTCACACAGACTTTCTCGTGTACAGCAATTCCATAGGTCATTTTCTGTCCTGCTTGGCATTGAGGAGCATCTAATAGAAAATCATAAATCAAAATGGTGGAAGAAAATATTCGAATTTCTTTGACACAAAGGGTATGTTGAACATTTTAAACTTAAATTTAGATATGTTTAATTTGTTGCAACATACACATTCTGTTCTCAATTGCTTGTTCTTACAGTTTTACAGTTCATCGAATGAAAGATAATTACTCATAAAATTATCTTTAAGTGATCCAAATTATATTTCTGTTGTTGCCACTTTTCATTACAAAACAGAATGTATACATTTTCAATCGGCAGTAGAAATGTTTTCTGAGTCATGACGACGAGAAACCCACTAGAAATAAAAATATATTTTCAAAACGGCTGGTATGGATATTATAACTTTAAATAAAATAAAGTTGTTGTTGTTTTGAATTAAGCACAAAGCTACACAATGGGCTATCTGTGCTCTGCCCACCACGGGTATCGAAAGCAGGTTTTTAGCGTTGTAAGTCCGCAGACATACCGCTGAGCTACTGGAGGACGTAAAATAAAGTACAGAACAACGTTTCGACCTTCTTAGGTCATCTTCAGGTTAAGAAAAGGAGTTTGCAAACATTGTTCTGTACTTTATTTTAATAAAAGTTTTAATACCCGTACCAGCCGTCTTGAGAATACATTAATGCTTTCTAACGTTTTTACAACACTTTGTCTTTATATTTGTTAATTTAACGAAGTTATTTTGTGCATCAAATGTTTCGAAAAAATTAACTTTAAAATGTCTGAAATCTGTTATGCTTCTATTATGACCTTAAATGTAATGCACCATAATTTTTTCAGCTGTGAATTATAATAAAATTAAAGTATCTACCTACATTTTACATTAATATAAATTTTGTTGCTTATGCCTAGTCCCTCGGTGTTACTTGCGGAACAGGTAAAATGGCCCTGATGAGATAGTTGAACACGCTGGATGACTAACGTCTGATTACTGATGTTAATTCCAGTGGAAATATTTTTCTTCAGTTCTCGTTCTTCAAACTGCCAACTAATAGAATGAACCCAAGGGTTCGCCTGTATGTTGCAATCTAAATAAACATCATTTCCTTCCTGAATTTCGCTTGATGTAGGATTATTCCTTAGGTGAAGCGTGACTTGTGGAGGAACTGTACACAGAAACACGTAAATAAAGCCTAGTCTCAAAATAATTTAACAACTTTATATCATTATTATATTAAATTATTCAAATAAAAGGTAGCAAAACATATTTAAGAAGAAATATATTGGAATTTTGAAGAGTTTTATAAATCTGGTATGTAAAAAAGGAAAGATTAAAAATGAACGTGTATCCAGATACAAATAAAATCGAGCAGTACCTTGGGTTGTGAATACATAATAAAAAAATGTGACCTTATGAAATTTAGTTTATTATAATAGACAAATACCGTATTAGAATCTGCTAATAAAATATGCCGAACTCTGTATTATTCGTAATTTGTTACTTTAGATTGTGGACTGTTAGTTTGGTATCAGAGAGAAGATCAAATATTGAAGAACACCATATTATGAATTTAGGTGTAAAATAACATCACTTGAATGAAAGAGTGAGAAAAAACACCGGCAACATTTTTTTCAGTCTCTTAGGAATTACTGTACTTTAAGCTGGTGGAAGAGTAAAAGACACCCTATGGCTATGAAACATACGATATATCGGAAACAGTTGTAAGGCCAAAAAGAAAGTGACTTGTTCGGTGTAGGCTTGAGAAAGAAATATAAAAGAAAGGAGTGGAATGATAGATCGGGGGAGAAAAAAGAAGACCAGGAGATGTGAAAGAGAATGAATGAATCGACAGAAGCGAAGAAAGAAAGTAATATGCTACAAGTAATGTATTATTGATTACTAGTAATAAACAGAAATATATTATGTTTATACTGATATGAGTCAGTTCCCTATGGGAATAAGTACAGTCAAAATAAAGTTGATGGATTTGAGAAAGTAAAGCAAAGAACAAGTTTGGCACGATCATAACAAAATAGTGACAAAAGTGGGATTTATCAGTTTATTAGGAATCGAAATCCAACAACAAAAAAGTCAGGAAAGAGATAAGACAAGAACAATTCGAAGAGGGTAAAGTTTCTTATTGTTCTTGTCTTACTTGAACCACTGTCCAAAAACAACAAGAAGTAAGACAAGAACAATAAAAACATTTACGCTCTTTTAATTGTTCTTGTCTTACTTTTGTTGTTTTTAGACAGTGGTTCAAGTAAGACAAAAACAATAAGAAACTTTACCCTCTTCTAATTGTTCTTGTCTTTCTTGTTGCTTTTGAACAGTGGTTAAATTAAGACAAGAACAGTAAGAAAATTTACGCTCTTCTAATTGTTTTTGTCGTACTGTCCTCCAGTGGCACAGCGGCATGTCTGCAGACATACAACGCTATAAACCAGGTTTCGATACTCTTTGTAGACAGAGCACAGTTGGCCCATTGTGTGGCTTTGTGCTTAATTCAAAACAACAACAACATATTGTCTTACTTGTTTTTTTGGATAGTGGTTCAGTTAATTCTTATCAATTCTTAATAGTGTAGTTCATTGTTTAAGAGTATATAATTAATACTAACTTGAATGAGAATTGAAAATCACGAATAAAATATCAGTTGTTAAAGACATGCAGAAAACTGTATATAACATGTAGTCTCACTTGAAAATAGAATATGAAATACGTTAATTTTTAATTCAAGTGAAAATTGAAATATAAGATTCTCTTCCCTTGAGCTCAGTAAAAGTACAGGAGCTACGAGTAGTGTTCACGAAAGCTATCATGATAACGATTTAGAATTTGTTAAAGTACAGTTATCAACAAAATGGTTGAAAACTGAAAAACAATTATTAGAGCTAGAATAAGAAAATGAGAAAATGGGTATAAGCCTAAACACATTTGAATTGATGATGATTGATAGTTGATAAAGCTGGTATGCATCAATATGGTATACATGTATCTTTCTGTCCTTTTGAAAAAAAAAACAATACTAGCGAGAGTAGAATAATGACATTCATAAGATATGATGAGGAAACTATGTCCTGATTACCTGAAAAGGCGTTAGTAGGATACAGCAAAACTGGGAGAGTGGATGAATTAAAGTAGGTTATAGGAAATGAGCCTATTTTAGAGACGTATGAGTTAAGTCCGTATCACATGAAGTTAAATAAAAAGGTAAATGAAACATTTAAAAAGTATAGAACATGACTGCATGAGTTAGTTAAATGGGTCGAAGGATTTAATTATAGTAGAGACACCGACAAGATTGTAGATTGGATGTTGTATGTTACTAACGTGGTTAAAAATTAGGAAGGTGGTGAGACAGTGGCGTTATCAGGTGACTATGTAGTAATGAGGAAACTGTATAGTGGGTTGAAAGTCGGTGACATTCAAACTTGTAGAACTACGCACCACAAATGTTTAAAACTGGATCAACGCTCCCGAAGAAATGGAAGAGGGCCTCTCCAAAGAGTGATTTTATAAATAAGGAAATAAATTACAATTCATTGCCAAAATATTTTATACGTAACCAAGTTGGGCATATAGTTACATTAAATTGACGGAAAAAAGAAAGTTGTGGAAAGAAGAGAGAATGTAATGTGTTGTATTGAGAGAAAATATCAAATAAATATTAAGAAGAAGTGATGATAAATAGGCAAGCCACGAATGCATTGAGGGATAATGAGAGTTGGAAAACTCCGGTGAAAAAAGGCATTTGTAAAGATAATTAATTCACAGGTGATACATTGGATTTAATTCGGTTTCGGACCAATTAAACATGGCAATAACATATTTAGTGACGTAATTAAGCAGGATGGATTTCATATACTGTAACACTAGTTAAAGTCTCATTGAAATGTCGAAACTTTGAATGTCAGATAGTTGTAAACGTGGGGAATGTTATTCCCAAACCAGTGTAAGACTAGAGAGAAGGCAGCTAATCATAACTACCCACCGCCAACTTTTGGGTTAATTTTTTACCAAAGAATATTTGGATTGACCATCACATTATAATGCCCTTGCGACTGAAAGGGCGAACATGTTTGGTGTGTCGGAGATTCAAATCCGTGATCCTCATATTACCAGACGATCGCGCTAACAATCTGGCCATGTCGGGCCACAGAGCTGTCCAGCATGTCAGCTAGCTGGTAATAAGGGAATGAAAGTAAGAAGGCCAAATGGTTAAATCACCAATTATCAGTGAACTATTTAGTTCTGTTAGTGTTTTGATTATTGGACCAATTCCAGTAATAGACCAAGCGAACTAATATATGTTGACAGTTGTTGTTTCTGCAACTAAATATGTAGAAATATTAGCACTAGATTACACAGAAGCAGAGAAAATAGCGCTCGAGCTCATAGCAATATTCAAACGGGTTGGATTTCCTGAGTAATTCTTATTATATTTAGGTAGCAATTTTTATTTGAAAATAATGCAAGAATTATTGAGTTATGAAAGACACTAGTTCTTATTGACCCCAAACAAATTGGATGTGTCACAGAGTAAATAGGACAGTTAATATTATATTATGTTACAGTTAAGATTATATTATGTTAAGAGTAATGGTGCAGGGGAATCCTTTTTATTGGGATATGATAATGCCTTTTGTGCTATTTGACATTGAATAGACTTGCAAGCTACAACAGAAATTGTTGACCATTTGGGTTGCTGTATGGTGGAGATGTTAAGGGTCTGTTAGACTTATTTAAAATAAGTAAACCAAAGACAAAAACTGAGTCACAAAACGTGAGGGATATGTGACCAACCTGAGGCAAAGATTAGCGAAAGGATAGAAGTCAGAAGAGAAAGGAGAAACAAAAACATATAAATAATATTAGAGAATACGAACTTAATGTGAATTATTTTGTTCCGGTACTGGATCTAATGCCCAATAATATTTTAGCAGCAAGGCGACTTGATGTAGATAATGATAAAATAGTAAAATGAATGCATCAAGCAAATATGCTTAAGCCATGATACACGAGAGTTACACTTGAAACACGCGTGATAACCTGTTTGGAGGGTAGTGAAAACCATAGTGAACAAAAAAAATATCTTATATCCTTACGAATAGACAGGACATGTTAAGCATTTTAAAGGATTAACTTTTAAGCAGCAGAAGGAAGTGCGTGAGGTTGTGATAGATTATGAGAGTGTATTTGATGCTAGGCTATAGCACACATGGTTAGTTAATCAGGTGATATAGTGGCTTCTATAGATAAAAGAAACTCAAAAGAAGAGACCCAAACCACTTGAGATGATATCTAAAATGTGAGACAGAGACATTGTTAAAAAATAGGACAATCAGGGAATCTTTTAGTGAGTATGTGTCAGCTGTAATTTTACTACCTATGTCTGATTGGATAAGATTATGTATTGACCTAAGGAGGTTGAATGGAGTAATTATCACTGAATCTTACCCATTACCTCATATGGAGAATATAATAATTAAGCTAGTTATGCAGAGTACACTAATAAAACTGATTTATCGAAATAATATTTGCAAGTCGAATTAAAGGGAAGGAATAGAAGTAAACAGCGTTTTACATGCATTATGGATTATTTAAGTCTTTATAATGCCAATTGGAATAAAGAGTGCTCCTACAACATTTCGGAGATTAAGGGATAACATTTAACGGAGCCTACGAGAGCGAGTTACAACTTACACAGATGACATTGACATATATACTAATAATGTGGATGAGTACCTATGAATGTTAAGAAAAGTACTAGATAGTTTGAGTGAAACGGGCTTAAGAGAAAAATTAAGTAAATATGAGCTTAGGGTAGTCTGTATAGAGCAGAGGTCGGCAATTATTTCGAGACCCGCAATGCGCCATAAGGATTTAAAGGTATAACTAAAAAAAAAAAAAAAAGCCTCCCTAGCGGCAAGTCTTCGAATTTACAGCACTAAATGTTTATATTGGATTTTTAACACCCATTGTGCCTGAAAGATACTCAACTTTCCTTCACAGAAAAGTAAAGCCGCTGGTTGCCGACTCCTAGTAGAGGATTGATCAACCCAGTAGAGGCAAAGGTAAATGGTATTAATTGGGTGAAATCTTCAACAAAGAAACCAGTTACGTCTTTTTCTTGGTTAATAAGTTATTGTAGGAACTTTATTTCCTGGTTTGTGGTAATAGCATCAACACTCACTGTATTAACACATAAGTCATGACCAAAACATGTGTGGAACGAAGCCAGGGAGACGGCTTTTAAAAAATTAAATGACGCATTGCATAAAAAACTAATTTTTACCTAGTTATAAGGGGTCATTAGTCACCATTGTGTACAATGTTGCGTTTGATACAGATGAAGGGGTAGTGCTAAGTCAAACTGGTGAGGATGATATGGAATACTGAGATGAGTCTGTAAGCCGAGCAACACTAACACTTAGCCACCACTGAAAAAAGGGTGCTTGACAATCATGTGGAAACTTGAAAAATTAAGACCTTATTCTCCAGACTTTACTCCATCTGATTATCGTCTATTTCAAAATTTGCAGAACTACTTTGATGGAAAAGAGCCTGGAATGCATAAAGTTGCCAAAACTACCCTCTCTAGATTTTTTTCCTCCAAACCTCAAGAATTGTATAGAAGTAGCATTGAGAAACTTGTGAATTGTTGGTAGGAAGTAGTAATTTATAATGATGGTTTGGTTTGTTTTGAATTTCGCTCAAAGCTATTCGAGGGCTCTCTGCGCTAGCTGTTACTAATTTAGCAATGTAAGATTAAAGAGAAGGCAGCTAGTCATCACCACCCACCGCCAACTCTTGGGCTACTCTTTTACCAACGAATAATGGGATTGACAGTCACATTATAATGCTGAAAGGGCAAGCATGTTTGGTGTGACGGGGATTCGAACCCGCGATATTCGGATTATAAGTCGAGTGCCTTAACCACCTGACCATGTCGGGCCAATAATAATGGAACATACATTATTGATTAAATGACATTAAATGCGTTTGAAATCATTTCTCTTTTTCCGAACTTAAAATCGGACATTACTTAAGGGATGACCTGATAAAATGCTTGAGACCTACACATTCGGCTTAACATGCCTTGGTTATTAGGCCGCTTGTCTCGCAATATTTGGGTCGCGAGTTCGAATCTTATCATCCAACATGCTAGCGTTTTTCATTCATGGGACCGTTATAATGTGACGGCTAATTTTACTTTTCATTGGTAAGAAAATAGCAGTGAATGGTTTTGGCTAGATACCTTCTCTTTAGTCTATCACTTTAAAATTAGGGGCTGCGACAAGAGAAAATCCTTGAATAGTTTTGTGTGAAAATCAATAAACAAATAATTAAGTTATTTGTGAAAGGACACTATATGAGAGAATGAATAAAGGAGAGATAGTGTGAATATTAAAATAACTTGCTCCTGAACTGCGTAATCCGATACCTTGTAATCCATTCCACAAAAGGAAAAAACAAACAAACAAAATCAACACTATGAGCTGTAAAATTACGAAGTAAAAATGAGCTACTGCGTGAAACAGCAAATTAGTTTTTGTAAACTTTCTTAATTTTTTCTAATTCCATGTTATTGTTGAATGCATTCATTTTCTGTACCTTTTATTATATTAGAGACTGTTTTCGAATGCCGACTCGTATCAAAGTATTCCTTTGATCTGATAAATTGAAATTCTCTATTCAGTCACTGTTATCTGGTGGATTTCAGTTTTGAATTATTATGTGTTTTCTTTGTGTATTATCTACATCAAGAAATGCGTTTTTGTCAAGTTATATATGATTTAGGTTTCAACTCTTTCTGTGTTTCTTTTTTGTTATGTGTTTTCTCCCAATTTTCATTGAGGATTAAATGAGATATTTTATAAAATAAAAGTATAATAACTTAAGAATATTTTAGTAGGATACTGAGGTTGCATTTAAATAAACGAATATCTGTTTTTATATCGACTTACAATAAATTTCCAGTTTCCAACTATCTTCTATGGCGCTATTGGTAATATGTGGATTTTCTGTTTTACAGATTAATTGTTTCCCGTTGTCTTCAACAGATGGCATGAAAGTCAATATACTTGTGCTCACTCCCGCGCGATTCACGCTTTCTCGTGTATGTTGCATCTGTTTATCTCCTTTCCACCATGTAATTTTTGCAGCTGGTCGAGAACCATTAGAGGAACAAGTCAAATCTACTTCTTTGTCAGCCGGTAGGGGTCGTTGATAAGGATGAATTTTAACCTCCGTTGGTTTTACTAGAAAAACAAAACAATACAATTAAAAACAAATACATTTAAATTAAGCTATCGGATATGAAAAAAAAATTCTGATAAAGTTTAAGATGCTTAGAAAAAAAAGATAATAATTTCAAGTACTCACAGTTTAGGTCAAGAGTCACTGCACTTGCCGACGGAACTGTGATGTTGTTGTTCGAAGCTTGACACGTAAAAACTGTTAACAGGTCGTGACGTTTTAACTCTGAGATTTTTAGCTCATTTTTCACTAGATCGTCAGGTGTGAAACTATAATTGTCGTCTAAAATGGTATATTCTCGCCACCATGTTAACGACGGACGTGGCTTACCTATAAAAAAATCTAATTTTTACAAAGCTAACCAATTTTTTTTTAGTTTGGTTTGTTTAGAATTTCGCGCAAAGCTATCCGCGCCAGTCGTCCCTAATTTAGCAATATAAGTCTAGTGAGAACGCAGCTAGTCATCACCACCCACCGCCAACCTTTGGACTACTTTTTTACCAACGAATAGTGGGATTGACTGTCACATTGTTATAATGTTATGCCCCCATGGCTGAAAGGATAAGCATGTTTGGTGTGAAAGGGATTCGAACCCGCGACCCTCATGTTACGATTTGAGTGCCTTTACCACCTGGCCGTGCCGGGCACAATTTTTTGGTAAAAGTGTTGAGAACAAAGCATGCTCAATTATAGTTATTGCGTTTTGTTTTCGAACATATGTAGGAGAGACAGCGATAAGTCTTCGGATTTACAATACTAAAATCAGAAGTTCGACTTACCTTGGTGTACACAGTAGAAAGTTCGATGTGTTTTTTCTATGAGAATACACAATACACAATACACAATACGCATTCGTACACATACACAGACACAAAATTTATTTTTTTACAAGCTACTTATCTCTGTTTGGTATGGCGGTCTGGCATGGCCAAGCGCGTGAGGCGTGCGACTCTTAATTCGCGGGTTCGCGCCCGCGTCGCGCCAAACATGCTTGCCCTCCCAGCCGTGGGGGCGTTATAACGTGACGATCAATCCCACTATTCGTTGGTAAAAGAGTAGCCCAAGAGTTGGCGGTGGGTGGTGATGACTAGCTGCCTTCCCTCTAGTCTTACACTGCTAAATTAGGGACGGCTAGCACAGATAGCCCTCGATTAGCTTTGTGCGAAATTCAAAAACAAACTGTTTAGTATGTATTACGTACTAATTCCTATATTTTCTACTGTTTTGTGCAAATTCCAGACAACTTATGTAGATTTTGTGAGTTGTTTTAATTTTGAAAAAAAAAACATTGCGAAATAAGCTATTAAGTTAACACATTACAGAGTTTGCCATAAAGGTTATTTTGTAATTTGTCTTAAGTGAGAAATTTCTTTCAGTTTTAAACCTTTAATTAGATTTAAAGAGCGTAACATTTTTATATCCACGTCTTTTTAGTAAACGTATTAGATCTGAACCCCAAAAATCTCGATTTGTTTGTGTTGTTAACATGCACGAAGTTGCACAAAGGGTTATCTTTGCAGTGCTCACCACGGATATCACAACAGTATTCTGGCAGTATAAGTCATATTAGCGTGCCGCTGGGGGCGAAAATCTCGAAATGAACTGTAAACGTTCCATACTATAAATTATAATGAAAACATGACATGCAGTTAAATATAGTTTTATTTGAGTTCCTTTGTTGTTAATATGTTGTTGTTTTTAAAGTCAGAGCTTTTGCAATAGATTTTGAGAAATAATATTTATTTAGACTGTTACGACGTTTCAATCACTTGGTGCGATCAATATTAAGTATATAAGTTATAACGGTAAAAGGTTTTTGTATTTAAATCAACAATACAACAGTGGGTCAACAAAGTATTCAAATAAGAGGTTTGATAGTGACTATGCTTGTGTGTGCATATCATGCAATATGCTTATTGTATACATTCTTAATAATATGTAAAATAGTCATAAGTACGAATTAAAACAGCTAAAATGTTATTTTAATTGAAACCGTTTCGATTAATATGTAAAACTTTCTTTGACACATGAAACCGATACAAAAGTTAATGTGTGTTACGTCACATCACGCTCGATTTCACCAAATAGATGGAGTCATAAAAGAAAAATGCTTTGACCAGGTAGAATAGTTCGAGTACAGTGTGCCAATTATAGTGATAGGGTGCCAGGGTACCATGAGGGCGGGGGACCGTGAAACCTTATGAGTGTTGTGAGTGTTGATATAATAAGCTTTAAAATAAAGATAGAGTGTGGGATTACCTGGCCTAGAGCCGAGTGCATAAAGTGTATCATTAAAGTAAAAATGGATACACCATGAATTCATGTTAGGAACGATTTTCACTATTGACTGGCTCACAAAGGAATTTATTGACGTTTGACTCGCGCGACTGCATTTTTCTGCCTATTTATTGGTCAAGCTTGATTTTGCAAACTTTATTTAGTTCAGTTAGCTATGAAATGTAAGGCTAAGGTGTACCAAAGGAGTGTGGATGGTAGTGTTTGTCGTGTTTTATGGGACATACGCTAGTGGCTCATATTCTTCAGTTTTATTTTTTAGATGAATTGTTTAACTGAAAACTGTACATTATCAGCGGGTTCTTAGTGATGTGAAGTCTTAACTCGTTGAGTAGTGTGACAGCAAACAGCTTTGGCCTACATTCTAAAATGTGCGGCTCCAGAGTTCAGTGATAGATATTCATGTTGGAGATCGCAGTAAACTTTACAGTTTTTATATTTGTGGTAGACATATTGGTTGTACATATTCTTACGTAACTTTTCTTGACACTAGTCACAGTTCTGTTAACCTATAAAGCTTTTATCTGATAAAAACGTCAGGCATAAGCCCGTAGCATAACCTCCTATCAGTCAGCGTGCTCTAAACGTCTTTTTAAATTTCCTTTTGATGCCATATACTTATGAATCTGTGCTACAATGCTTAAGATGTCATATTACTGATCACATCTCAACTTTACTGCTGACGAGGGACGTAACTTTGTCTTCGTTGTCTTTTCTACCAAACAGTGGGAAGTCATAAAAGCTCTTTTAAAAGTTTTGGATTCTATGAAAGATAACGTTGGCAGAGGTATTTTCTCGAACAATATCTTATGTTATTTTCTGGGCACTGTACCAACCCATGATCTGCTTTTATTGTTTGTTTTTTTATACAGAGTTTAGAATCGAGCAAGCATGAACTTTAGATTGAAATTTGCAGTTTGAAACAACTTTGCAAAAAAAATCACACACCTAAACACACAAAATATTCAATCTTGTAAACTGTTTTGAAAACCCAAAGAGCATTGAGCAGAGCCAGTGTTTCATGAATTAGAAAATATAAAGTCTCTGAGCTGAATGTTTAGTGCAACCTTACTTTGTGATGTCTTTATGAATAGTAAAATCGAATGATAATTACTTTCATGACATCTCTGAATGAGAGGAAAAAGCTTTTAAATGCTGTATTCTGGAGAAGCATTTTTAAGTAATAAAAACAGAATGTCTTCCACTTTTGTTAAGTATTAAAGAATGTTGTCTTTTATATATTGAAAGAAGAATGCCGATCGTAGATGTTAACCATTAAAGGTTGCATGTTACCTTCATAGTTGCTAGTTATTAAAAGCGAAATGTCATTCGTAGCTGTTAAATATTGCAGGAAGAATGTTTTTCGTTGTTGTTTTGTACTAATTTATTTCACTTCTCTAGGAATATATAAGGGAAACACTGTACAATGAGAAGCCTGGTGTTGCCAGGTGGTTAGGGCACTCGGCTCGTAATCTGAGGGGCGCGGGTTCGAATCAAAACATGTTTGCCCTTTCAGCCGTGGGAGCATTATTGTGTGACGTTCAATCCAAGTATTCGTTGGTAAAAGAGTAGCCCAAGAGTTGGCGGTGATGACTAGCTGTCTTTCATCTAGTCTTACATTACAAAATTAGGGACTGCTAGTGCATATAACCCTTGTGTAGCTTTGCGCGAAATTATTTGAGCTTTTAAAAGTTTAATATTAACCATAAAGAAATGATATTTTCCTTGAAACTTTTCAAAATGTGCTTGATTCGTTTAAATTGCCAAGGAAAGTTGAAACATGGATTTTTTTTATTGTGTATTTACATATACACCTGGCACTGGTGAATATGAAAACGTGGCAATAAAGGAGTTAAATACGAAATGTTGTCTACAATTGTAAGTATTAAAGTACATATTCCATAGTATGAAAGGTATGCAGTATGTAATCTATAGTGGCTAAGAAATAAAGCTGGTATATTGTTCATGGAGAAAATACGTTTATTTTAATACATTATTTTACCCCTCACTACTTACCAGATTATATTAATTGTTTTTACGCATGAAATATTCACAGAGTTGTTAATAAATAAAGCATATCAAATCTAATAACAAGACAAACACGTTCTGTTTTTTCTCTGTGAAGAAACATGTCTGTAGAACTCAACTTTTTCACATAAAATTAAGTTTTTTTCTTTTACTTTACTGGTAAATAGATTTATGGTTATTGTGACTTACCGTGATGTCTTTAATAAAAACATTGCAAATTGAATAGAACGTACAGGGTGGCTCAAAAGATAGTTAATCCCGTGTTTACACCTATTTTGTGTACATAATATATGATTTGTAACACAAAAACCCATTGCACTTTTGCTAGTTTGAGTAATGACTATGCTTATGTACTTACCGAAACAAATGGAAATTAGAAAGAATTATTACACTGCACTGTGGAAATCAGCTATTGTAATATCTACTTTATATGCGTGTAATGATTAAATTAATAAATTATTATCTAACATTTTAAACTATTTCAGTAAATTGTAAATAGAACGAAAGTAAGTGTATCTATCTATCTGTTTATTTTATTAGCTTTTAAAACCGTCAACAAAATGTACAGAC
Organism: Tachypleus tridentatus; assembly: GCF_004210375.1. NCBI lineage: Eukaryota > Metazoa > Arthropoda > Merostomata > Xiphosura > Limulidae > Tachypleus > Tachypleus tridentatus. The sequence continues at coordinate 38,859,320 of NC_134836.1, forward strand.
AGATACATCTTGACTAATTAAGTATCAAAATGCCCCAAAGAATTTCTAAAGCTAGTAACATTCTTTTAAAACAGAACTTTTATAGTAAATAATACTTAACTTACTTTGTGAAAGAACTGGATAGCTCAGTCGTGTCAAAAACAATTCGTTTAATTTTAAATTACACTCACCTCCGCTTACTTGACAGATTAATTGCAAATAATCTCCTTCGTTAAAGGGTCCAATTAAGCCTTTGAGCTGCCGACCTTGTTCATCGGTGATTACAGGTTCTTCTGAAGGAACTGGACAGGGAAACGGACAAAGATTATTAGATCGTAAAGGAGTAGTTTACCCACAACGAAATAACATTTTTCGTGCGTAACTTTTAATCTAGCAAAATGTTATATTGAACAATCTCATATATTCGACGTTTGGCGACATCACTGGCCTATTACACATATACTATTTAAAAACAACAACAACAAAAACTAGGAAAAACACAGTTTAGTATACACTGAAAAATTGATTGCGTGACACACAATTGGTGAAATGGACTTTTAAGTACAGATTCCGTTTTTTTTTTTCCTATTTAACTGAAGAATTATCGATGATGTCAATATGGATGTATCAGCTTTTTAAATTAAGTATTTCTAAACTAGTCATTTATCAAACTGATTGCATTTTGGTTTTATTAATAACAAAATAACCAATTGCATAGCGTCACCACACACAGAAAAGATAAAATATCACCAATTTTACAGTTAATTACTCTAGTTACTGCTGTGGCCAAAATATACCTAATATATAGATTGAAGTTTGTCTGTGTTCGCACCTATCAGTTCCTGTTTTAGTAGGCCTATGACAACCAGTATACTCTGGTTTAATGACCAATGTTTAACGTTGTAATCTAATGTTTCCCACAGAAGCGGCATTTTAGTGAAAATGACATAAAAAAAATGTAGTGAGAGATGTACTGCCGTTGTGATGTCAGAATGAAAATCTATCAAACGCTGTTGTGTATACTGACAATCAGGACTAACTTTGTTGTAGAATAGACAAGCTGAATTCGTGAAATTCTGGGAAAATAACAATCTTTATTCACTTTATTTGGGGAGGGGAGCTAGATGTGATAAACATTTTTGACGTCGACTACTTACCTCAGGGTAAAATGTCGATAGATATATATATGCATAGAACTTCCGATCGCCAATCACATGCAACAAAACGTATGCGACAAAAGCGACAGAGTAAGTCTCCACAAGAAAGGGTAACACGCCTTGACAGCAGACGAAAAAGACAAGCTTCTCATCCTCAAGCGGAGATTGAGCATGAACGACAATTTTGCAGAGACAGTGACATCATCCGCAATTCAGAGTACATTTCTCAAGAAGAATCAAGAACACGAGATCTTTGTCGGCGAGGAAAAACGAAATATATAATTATAGATAGGGTCAAAACTGAGGAGAAAAACTGCCTTCAGTTTCGACCACAGCTTGGAATCCTGAAGTGTGGATTAAAGTGGCTCCAGTTCTTCATTTGCACATGTTTCTCTACGAGTACTAACATAAACCAAGGGAAGACACTGAATGAAGGCAGTTGGCCCAAATATGAAAACACCGATCTTTTAATGTAGTCAATCCTATTTGGGATGTTCCAGTTTTGACAGTCATTATCTTCTGGTTCCTCAAGGCTGGTGCAAAAATGTCGTTTGTCAAGAGGCATTGCAAAGAGTTACAAGGGGTGGAATGAACTACACCATAAATCTATGTTTTCATTGTTTTGTTTTAACGTTTACGCTCTTAGGCCATTTATCTTACAGAAAATATTACCATTCCACATGTATTGTTGTATGAAAAGCGAAATTTTGATCCTTTCTGTTTAAAAATAACTAAACATCTGTTACCTGTTCAGGTAATATCCGGGAAAAGCCGAATAAGAAAGGCTAATATTTCGTAAAAAAATGACAGATTTCATCTGTTTTTTTATCAATTTACTTTGGTTAGTTCTTTACAGTGAGAATATGTGTATATTTGCAGAGACACATGTGGTTATCTACTAAGTTCACAGAGGGGAATCGAACACCTGACTTTAGCGTTGTAAATCCGAAAACTTACCGTTACACCACGGGGTGTCGTTTCCTATTGATTGTTGTAATAAGTAAAAACACAACATTATTGAATATGATACATTGATTCCCACTGCTAAGGTACTGTGTGATGTCTCCCGGTGGGATAGCGGTAAGTCACCTATTCGGTGTTCGAGTTCTCATGGTAGACTGAATAGATAACTCAATGTGACTTTCCTCTAAAACAAACAAACAAACAAACAAACAAACAAACAAACAAACAAACAAACAAACAAACAATACAAACAAATGTATGATTTGATAGCTACGAATTTAAAATATTTTGCTAAACATAATAACGTTATTTAGCCTGCCTTAATTTTGTTCAAGAAATGAAGCTGTCAAGCAAAAATGTCGATACCCTTAGCAACTGTTAAATGAAAAGTGTTTTTTTCGGAATTTCGAATATCCTCTGCTAAGAAATGGCATGAAATAGTTTGTAGTACAAGAGATTACTGCGGTATCATCTTAGTTTGACTTTATTTACTAGATGGCTCATTTAAGTAATGGTTTTATTGTTGTGTAAAACTCCAAACACAGTTTTTTGTAGTCTATTCTTTTAGGTGAACTTTCTATTGAAAAAGTTTATTGAAGTATAAATTTATTAGACAGTCCCTAAATAAAAAAAGACACAATAGAGTTTGATGTTATATATCATAATTTGATAGACGTTCATCTTTAAATAATGTCAAATATCTGTATGTACAGAAGCTGTAAAATCGTATTATACAAAGACAAAGCAAAATAGTTCACTGCATTGTATTATGAGAAAAGATAAATGAATCTGAATTTTGAATACATTAATAGCCAAAGTATATGAAGAAACATACCTAACTTTATATTGAGTAGTACATTCGCTGAATACGTGGAGTAGTTACAAAGAATATAGTGAGATAGTCAGTTCAAGGTTTAACTGTATTATGTACTTATCATATTACGAGTTTCTTGGTATTTATCCAGTGGGAAAAAAATGTTTGATTATTTTATTTAAAACTAAACCAACACTAACGAATTACTAAACTCTATAATAAAAATACTTTTGGCTAATCTAGTTATTTTCTACCAAATTCGTTTTTCATATATTATTATGAATTAAACTGCATTTATTTTAATTTTGATACATGAATAATTCTTTTTATTTCTTAACTTAATGACCTTAGAGAGCGAGTCAAAGTTAAGCTAATATATATAAAATTTTAAAGATATTCATAGAACACAGTTATAATCAAAATATTATTCATATTTCTCAAAGAAGGCTTAAGTAGTGTTAAGTTACAACAAAGTAGACTTTCGTAAGGGTTAAGATTCAATAAACGTCCACAAGACAAGCAAAGGTAAATTCACAGCAATTAAAAGGCCTTGAGCTCATTAACGATTTCGGAAAATTTCAAATACGATAGCTGTTTAATGTACCTATTGGTTAACTGATTTCGAGAAGTATTGTAAGGAAATAATCTATCCGCGGAAGGAACAATATTTTAAAAGGATTAGCGGAATTTGAACATTTTTGTTGCAATTCTTTTTTTTTTACTTTTTATTCAACATTAAATAGTAGACAACGATAGATTTGGATGATAGAAACGTTGTCTTTATCACAACATATAAAGGTCAGATACACAGACAAATGGAGAGAAAGGTGAGTTGATGCAAAATGTTATGGAAGAACAGTAACTCTATGGATTTACAACTCCAACATTAAAGGCTCCACTTCCGTTAAAGAACACATGAGATATCCCCTGGGGTTTTGCTATATATATATATATATACGTATAATGTTATGAAAAGGTCAAATGTTTGATATACAATTTATGGTAAAAGGCTTTCATCTGATTAATATAGAGTTAGTGAGGTCGTCAAAAAATTACCGCTTTTTCTAACACTTTCGGCTAAACTGTCTATGCATTAATTTGCTTGTGGGTTTATAGTTTTGTTGTTTTCAGGGTTTTAATAAGGGTTGAGCATCGTTCAGTGGTTAGCCTGCCGGAGTGTGGATCTTAAGTTTTGTAGCTCACGCCACATTATCGCTAAGAAATAAAATCACGCTCTGCACGTGTGGACTGTAAGACCAACGATCAACTCTCACTATTTTATTAAATTAGTTCTCGAGATGGTGGTAGGTAGTGTTGATTAAATGTTTTCCTTCTAGTCTGTCACTTCAAAATTAGGAAAGGCTAGCGCAAATAGTACTCGAATAGCTTTTGTGAAATTCATCAACGACAATCTAATAATAAATAACACAAAAATATTAATAAGCATACCGTGAATATTGTAATTAACCCTATACTTTAATTATGGTGTTGTCTTTGCATTTTACATAGAACTTCAGGTTTGGCGTAGACGATAAACTTACATGCGCAGTCTATGTTACCGAGAATTCATTATACGCATTCGAGTTCCGCACAAACAAGCAATGCATTTGGTAAATGTGAATTTGCTATAAAAGCAATACTGCAATCAGTCAAATAAAATAGCTCAAGTCAATAGAGGCGCGACTGACTAGCTGCTTTCACTTTATTACATTAGTTTAAAATTACAAACAGTTATGTGAATGATAGGTCTCTGTGTAGCTTTGCCACAAAACAACGAAACAGAGAAATTAAATGACCTTGCCCAGTTTATGTAGCAGTTTTTTACAGAGAGAGTTAATGGTTTGAATTTCGCGCAAAGCTACTTGAGAGCTATCTGCGTTAGCCGCCCTTAATTTAGCAGTTTAAGACTAGGAGAAAGGCAGCTAGTCATCACCACCCACCGTCAACTCTTGGGCTACTCTTTTACCAACGAATATTGAGATTGACCGTCACATTATAACGCTCTCACGACTGAAAAGACACGCATGTTCGGTGGGACAGGGATTCGAACCTGCGACCCTCAGATTACGAGTCGAGTGCCTTAACCACCTGGCCAGCCAGAGAGTTACAACAGGCAAAAATATAAAATTACTCGATATATTTCAATATGTGGACCACATTGAATGGTGTAACAAGTCAGTAGGTTGAGAGCTAAAATCCTATACAGCTGTATGGTAATTCTTTTGAGGTTACGATCATAAAGTGGGAAGATTTGTAATGACAGCAACACTTAGTTATTAATGAGTGTAAGACTGTTTCGACGGATTTGTTTTTTTTTATGTTTTCTAGAAATCTGTAAAAGTTATGTTCTTCACAGAGCAACAGTACATGTTTTTGATGTTTGATCGTTACATCGGTGTAAGAAAGTATGACAAGCGTACATAATACTCTTAATATAATCTCTTGATACTTCTAAAATACTGAACATAGCAAAAATACCATACATATTAATGTACGCACACTGAACACAGTAACGTTTTTTAAAACAAAGAAAAGCGACTCTTCACTTTATTTTTAGCTAAATATTCTATAGAAGTTAACTTTGATTTAAATTTTGATGTTGAGAGAAAAAGTACGACCAAACGAGTAATATCGATAGTTCTAATAGATTTAGTTTGTTTTGAATTTCGCGCAAAGTTACAAGAGAGATATCTGCACAAACCGTCCCTAATTTAGGGAAGAGGGAAAGAAACTAGTTATCACTACCCACTGCCAACTCTTGGGCTACCCTTTTACCACCGCATAGCAGAATTGACCATTATTTTGTTAACGCTCTCACGGTTGAAAGGAAAAGCATGTTTGGTGCGACGGGGATTCGAATCCGCGCCCCTCAGATTAGGAGTTAAGTACTTTCACCAACTGGACATGCTGAGCCAGATTCAATAGCAGCAAAAATTCTCAACTTACCAAACATGTATCGAATAAACAGCTCAGACTATTTGTTCAGAGGTAAGCTTGAATTCGTATAAGATTACAATTCAGAACTCGATTTTTGCGGCAGACTACCACAGATATTGCGTTTTCTAGTTTTTTGCTAAAACAACTATAACAATTTCAAACTTTAAAAAGTAAAAACAAGGAAATTTGGCTCATTTAAACTTTAATGTACATATATGTATAAACTATAAAATAAGTTATATGTCTGTTGCAAATAATAAAGGACAACAAATGAGGGAAAAAACATAAGTTAGGGTGATGGATAAAAATGAATTGATGAAAACAAATGAACGTTAAACAGCTGGTGACAATATTTACATTCCTGACAAAACCCCTACTGCCAATTCCCGAAAATATAACTCAGGCTTGAAACGCTGAAATAAATATTCAGCATTATTACCTGTTTATGAATATTTATATATGACCATAAATTACGTTTTATCACAAAAATGTAATAACATAGTTTAAGTTATTTAAGTTATCTGAAGGGCCAGCATGACGCCCGACTCGTAATCCAAGGGTCGTGGGTTCGAATTTCGGTGGCACCACACATGCTCGCCCTTTCAGCCGTGGGGGCGTTATAATATTACGATCAATCCCACTATTCGTTGGTAAAATAATAGCCGAAGAGTTAGTGGTGGGCGATGATGACTAGTTGCCTTCCTTCTAGTCTTATGCTGCTAAAGTATGGCCGGCTAGCGCAGATAGTCCTTATGTAGCTTTGCACAAAAGTTAAAACAAACAAATAAACAAGTTATCTGAGTAATGAAATTGTCTAATTCAACACAAGGTTATAAGTTTATCTTACACGTTATTCCTTAGACATCGTGAAGTTGAAAACATTTTTAATTATCAGGATTCCTGAAGCGAAATATGCTACAATAATTAACTGTTTCTATCAAAACTTCTGACAATAGCAAATGCTTTCAAATTATTTTTAAAGTGTACCAGTAACTTCAACCTTATTTTCCCATTATTGAAGAGATTTTCTATGAAATACTGGTTCATTAGGAATGAAACTAATTACACTAAAAATTGAGCTTATATGAAATTTGCAAATTTCTGGACCCATAGTTCAAGCGATTTCCGATAATTCAATGTTGTTCCGTCAGTAGCGAAAATAAGGTATTACAATAACTTTATCAAGAGTCTTATTACGAAACAAATAACCCAAAATTTAAAGCTCTTGAATCTGTACAACATCACAAATACTTAATTTACATTAACGTATTCTATACGAAACTAATCAAATATATTACAGTCAAATACAACTGACAAACTACTCCAACAGATAATGCTGAAGATCCGTTTTCCTTAAAGTAAGGATTTGAGAAGACTTTTAAAAACAGTTTCAAGATATTTGACTTTAAAATTAAAAATCTATAGCCCTTTTAATAGAATTCTGGTTTAATAAAAAAAAACAGATTTGCTCACGTGTAGAAACATAATAATACATTTATTTCAAAAAAGAAATAACCGAAGCACTTTCGGTAGGTGGACTGGTTTGTTTGTAATTAAACACAAAGCTACTCAATGTGTTATTACTGCTCTGCCAACCACGGGTATCGAAATTCAATTTTTAGCATTATAAGTCTGCAAAAATACTGCTGTGACACTGGGAGAGTAGGTGGAGTTTTCTTTACTAAGGGAAAATGGTAATTTTGAAAAATATTTTCCTTCAGCGGGAGTAAGTGGTATTTATTATTTACCCCCTGATGAAAGAAAATCCGCTTTCTGGAAGCACTCGGGTTACTGGGTTTATTTTTTGTTGTTTACTTTTTTCTGTTGATATTCCATGCTTGAATATCGCGAATAATACGTTTAAACATTGTGAAAAATGACTTCCGTTTAGAAGTACAGAAGAAGTAAGTAAAATAGATCAAAAGAAATTACTGAGCCATCGTTTGAAAAGGCATCCTATTTTAGAATACACCAAACTGTATACGGTATTTCAGAGAGAAAAAATTAACTTGGACTCACAAAGCTAAAATTCGAGGCCCGATTCCCCTCGGTGGAAAAAGCACGTATAACTTGTTGTGTAGCTTTGCACCAAAAAAACAACACATCCGCAAAGAAAAGATCTCAGGTATCTTCATTATTGGTTTAACTATTTTCAATTCAAATATCTCATATTATTTTACTACAATATGCACTTAAAGCACAAACATGTATTTACTAAAGAAGGAAAAACAAAATTTTTCGTAATTGCATTAGTATAAAAGCAGTAATCGTTAAAGAGATTAACGACATCTCTTGGTAAATAGTTAGATTTAAAATACTTTTTGTGGGTTGTAATTATTACAGGTAGAAATTCATTTTATTACTAGGTATTATATTACAATATAATTTTAAATTATATTTATAAGCTTTTGTAAAATTTGATTGCTGTTAGTCGCATAATAATGATCCTTCAGCACCTATGTATTCTGGAGAGATATAAGTAGCAAAACCGTGAATAAAAATCTAAGGTGTTCGTTTAATTATATTACAGCAAATAAAAGGCTAGAATGTCTTCATATCCCTATTAATACTTTAAGAAAAATAGGCGCTGCAGTTATATATTTTAACGATATTTTAACAACTCCTGCAGTAAAATACAGTTTTAATATTTTTAATCTGATATCGTTCCTCATAAATTTAACATTTCGAAATTTCGAACTTATACGATCAATTAGTCAACAGTTACAGTAAATCATCACGAACCTTATCAAGTAGTCTCTCACTACAGATATCTTTAAGTCTTAGTTTAAGAGACAGCATCAAGCCCAGTTTCGTATTAGATTGGCAGTTATCATGACTGTCGGTCATAAGTGTCGAGGCCCGGCATGGCCAGGTGTTTAAGACATTCGACTCGTAATCTGAGGGCCCCGGTTCAAATCCTCGTCCTACCAAACATGCTTTCCCTTTCATCAATGGGGACGTTATAATGTGACGGTCAATCCCACCATTCGTTGGTAAAAGAGTAGCCAAGAGTTGGCGGTGGGTGGTGATGACTAGCTGTCTTCCTTCTAGCCTTACACTGCTAAATTTTAGACGGCTAGCACAGATAGCTCTCGAGTAGCTGTGCGCGAAATTCAAAAGAAACCAAACCTAAGTGTCGAATTATAGCCCACACTGCCTGATTGGGAATTCTACAGATGGTGGAGATAGAATAGCCAATGTTGAGGATGATTGGAAGGAGTGGCAAAAATCGTTTAAGCAGGAGATGGTGATTTTTAGTCATATATTTTATTTAGAAAATAACTGGTTTTGGATAAAGCAACGACGGCTTACTAAATTTTAGGGTCATCATAGTGGAAGAGGGTCGTAGAAGTCTCTTGACTTAAACCCTATTAAAAATAGAGACGAGGGGGGTAGGAGTTATATTAATATACTCAACTCACAGTTCTTGATTATTACGTTCTATACCTTTTAGATGGGCAGAATGGTGCATTAAGAAGGCGTTTGTCGAGTTGCATCAAAACCGTGATCGGCCTTTCTATGAGCAGCTGAGAGGAGGAAGAGATGATATAACAACTTTAAGAAATATTAAAAATACTTATGTGCATCTATATGCTGGTATATTATGACACATTTTCTTATTTTTCCATTGAATATATATACATGCATCTACAGATCTTGAGAAATTCATATGGCTATTTATACATACAGCTATACAACGCAAATAAACTATGAAACCTGCAAGTATATATATATATATATATATAAATACTAGCCAATATTCATTCACTTCACGCACCATTCTATTGGTCCTTCCAATACAGTATTTATAGACTCTCCATGTAGCTACAAGATATCAATGTATTAACTATATATATTTTATAAGCATATACATATGTATTGCTATTATACACATTTATATGTATAATATATTAGCTAGAAATACATTTGATGGAAACAAAATAGGAATTTGTAGTTTGAATAAATAATGTCTACAGTGTCTTCACCTCTGGTAACTTATTTTTATTCACTATCTCTAATTGCAAATTTTTAAATTCCCAGTGTTTTATTTATCCTGATTCTGAAACCTTAAGCATTTTTACGATCCATTTTAATTAATTTTAGTTAAACAATTGCAGTTCATTTTAAACTAACAATTTTTGATAATCTCGCATTATTATTACAGTAGCTCCTCTTAAAACCAAATGTATTTTTCTTCGTGACCAGCTGTCAAGTCGTGCTCAACTGGAGAAAAAAATCCTCTCTCATCCGGAAAAAGAAATTGTCATTAACTAAGTTACGTACTCGTGTTTTTTGAGAATGTGTTACATTCAGGTGAAACGAGAACAGTCATTTGATATCAGCTTGTGGATTTTCTAATAATTTATTTAAAAAAGTCAGTTACCGCTGTAAAGAAATATGATATGTGCAGGTCGTTTAGGAGGGAGGTACTGCGATTATACCAATACAATATAGAACATGACAGTCTTAAGGGACATTGATGATGATGGTACAATTGTGACGTAAACACCAGATAATAATGTAGGAGAGTTAGCAGTAAATTACTTCTATAGATGTCATAGTACATTCAAACTGAGAAAGTTACAGTAACATCATACCAGGAAGTATTTACACCAATTCACGAATCTGTAAAATCACATGGGCCTCAAATAACTCTATTATGGGAAGCAACTTTTATTCAGCACAATTTGAGAACGGTGTGACAGCGTTTGATGTATGGACGATTTCACATTACGTTCAACAGTCTACCTTTTCCCACTGAGGAAACAGATGGCAAACAGGAGGATACTAAATTTGTTTTAAGTTCTTTGAAAGGAGAATGACAAGCAAGATGCTGAATGAGGTAATTTGCCAGCGTACTGGAAAAAAAAAACGTGTCAATATGATTACAGCTGCCAAAATAGCGGAATGACTAATATAGACATTTGAAGATAACTCCCGACCTGTTTAACTGTTAAAGTTACTCAGTATTCAGATACAGCTGATTTTTACTTTGTTAGTTCAGAATATGCAACACGAAGTATTCCATATGTTTCATAAATGATGTTTATATGATACATCATATTCGTTTTAGGGTGTCATTTAACATGTCTTGCAATAATTCAGCTAAGCATAAGTTCATTGAAACATATATGTGTATGTTTTCAATGTTTATATATATATATATAAACACACAAAAAAAATTGTCTCCAGTATGCAAGAGGTCATCTCATCAGCTTAGCTATCGAGCGTCTAAGAACAAGTTACGAGGGCTGTTCAAAAAATACGTGGACTGACGTCATAAAACAAAATGTACTTTATTTAGAAGTTACAGGTCTGGGACCCCATCAAAGTACTCTCCTCCCCAACGCACACATTTATCCCAACGGTGTTTCCACTTGTTGAAACAGTCCTGGTATGCTTCCTTTGTAATGTCCTCCAGCTCCTTCGTCGCATTTGCCTTAATCTCGGGAATCGTCTCAAATCTTCTTCCTTTCAAGGGTCTTTTGAGTTTGGGGAACAAGAAAAAATCGCAAGGAGCAAGGTCAGATGAGTAGGGGTGGGGTGGGGAAGAACAGTGATCGAGTGTTTGGACAAACACTCACAAGTTCTGAGGCACAAATTTCGCAGCAATGCGGTGCATCTTCAATCTTTCGGTCAAAATCTCGTAACAAGATCCAACTGATATCCCACACTCTTCAGCAAGCTCCCTGACAGTCAGACCTCGATTTGCCCGCACCAGGGTGTTGATTTTGTTGACGTGTGGGTCGTCAGTTGACGTGGAAGGACGTCCATCTTCAATGGACTGTCGACCATCCTTAAAACGTTCATGCCACTTGAAACATGCCGTACGCTTCATAGCAACATCACCGTATGCCGTGTTAAGCATAGCAAAAGTTTCAGTTGCAGATTTTCCAAGTTTAATACAAAATTTCACAGCAAGTTGTTGCTCCTTCAGGTCATTCATTTTGAAATCCGCCAAACGAAAAAAATCGCACTTCACTTAAAACCGCGTAGCTAATACACAAATGAAGATATCTGCAATCGGGAAATGGCGTCGTAATTAGCTGATATGTGCGAACCTAGCGACAACAAGCGGATTCCCCTGGAACCAATGGAGCCGCGCAATTCAAACAGTCCGCGTATTTTTTGAACAGACCTCGTATATACTGTTAGCAGTATATAACTAGCTGATTATCAGTGTATGTGTCTCAGGACATAATTTGAACCCTTCAAATGTTTTCTGTAGCGAGATATTATTAGGTCACCCAAAATGTTGACATCGGCCGCTCACTTTATTTGCGTTATAGAATAATTATAAAAGAAATATTCATGCAACTATGGTTGACATTATGCGTAAAATATTATAGATTGTTTTCTTTTCTAATGAAAAGGTTTCATTTGGTAACTTCCTCTAAACATGTTAGTGCAAGAAATTGGTTCGAACCCCACCTAGGATATCCTGTTAAGAAATGTTGTTTATTTATCTGCAGTGTCTTATTTGTTTGATTCATATATTGATAAATACAAATATTTCATGCGTAAGAGTGTATTCAAAAATATGTAACACATGATCACCCCACAAAAAAAATAAATATGCGTACTTATATAATTATTTACTACATTGGAACGCAGCGGAGGTTTGTGGAATATTCGTTTCGATCCTAAAAGCAAATTAACAACATCAAATAACTACGCTTTAGATTTATGAAAAGGAAAAATGAGGCACACTGTATCACATTAGTTAAGAGGGTAGTTTAAACTGTGTTACATCAATCATCAGCTGTCTGTATCAATATACATCATTAAAATTGGATCAGGTAAAGTAATTAAAAAATGAACAATATACTGAAATAAAACACGAACACATAAATGGATATAATGACCTAAATGAGTATATATAATAAAGACTTTCGTTCTGAATAAAATTAACTGACTAATTTTAATTTTTAGTATGGGAAATCTCTTTCATTTTCGAAACCGTGGTCAGTAGTTCATGGGTGAGTGGCCATTATGTTATAATTCTAAAATTAGCAAAGGAAATATAACTGATGTTTTTTTCTCTTGGAAATGGAAAGAGTGAGCCTCAGGGATTAAACTATTTTTGCCCATTTCTGCTCGAGTCACTTATAATTATAACTCCGGGTGTTTAACTGGCATAGTGTTTTGGCAGCAGTATACGTGAAATTATAGTTACCACAAGTACATGATGTACTGTGTATTAGAGCTGATGATTTCAGAACCAGGTATAAACGCATTTGCAAAATTATATATTAGTTTACATTTTAACGAACTTATATTTATATATATATTAACTGTTTAGGATGACACCTAAGTATGAGACTACCACGATAAATATGCAAATAGAGTGCCTAACAACCCTCTTAGGCAGGTTATCTATTCAGCCATTTTGGCACAGTTATAATTGTATATAATGTATAATAAATTTCCTAACAACTTTCTCAGAGAAGTTATCTATTCAGCCGTTTTAGTATAGTTATAAATTTATTTTGAAATGTTATATTTCTATTAAGGCTTCTCGTTATTCTAGACTTCATAGCACTTAATTTTGTTACGTGAAATACGAAATACCATGTATGTGTTATACTCGCATGAAATAACCAAATATATCCCAAACTAAGCTACACTTTGACATTGAAACTATTTAGTTCAACTACTTTTAAATTAGCATTTGATACAACAAAAAGTTATAAAGTCGAGAAATATTTAAGCAAAATATCATACCTCATGCATAATACTTTTTATTGTATGTGTGAAATGTATCAAGTTAGTGTTCGTGCGATTAAAAAACACCAAACAGTCGATCTTACAAGGTCCGGCATATCCAAGTGTGTTAAGGCGTGCGACTCGTAATTCGAGGTTCGCGGGTTCGAATCCCAGTCGCACCAAACATGCTCGCCCTTTCACCCGTGGGGTCGTTATAATGTAATGGTCAATCCCACTATTCGTTGGTAGAAGAGTAGCCCAAGAGTTGGCGGTGAGTGGTGATGACTAGCTACCTTTCCTCTAGTCTTACACTTCTAAATTAGGGACGGCTAGATTGTCCTCGTGTAGCTTTGCGCGAAATTCAAAAACAAACAAACAAACAATCGATCTTATAAATCAATCTAAATCTGCATCTTTGCATGAAAATAGAAAAAAACTATGTTGCTCACATAAAGCACTTCTACATATGATGAAAGTAGGAACTATGCTAAACATATCAAGATATCTGACGAGTTGAAAGTTTTGAATAGAACGTATGAGCAAACATGATGTAAAAATGTCAAATTATGTATTACGTTTGTTTCAAAAATTTCGCGCAAAGCTCCACGATGACTATCTACGCGTAACTGTTATTAATCTCAAACTTATAGACTAAAAGTATAGAAGCTAGTGAATAGTATACTCTGCCTACTTTTACGTTGCTTTTATTTGTCGAAGCTATGGAATGTGACTGTCACTCTTATGGCGCCCTCACGGTCCCCTAGTGTAAAACAAGGATTTGTGGATAAATTCGTGGATTCAGGATTAGAGCCTGCTAACAGCCTGTTTGTTTGTTCAAACCAGGCCAACATGTAAAATCAAATTTTTCCAGTAGACTCAATGACATTTATTAACTGGATATGTGATTTGTGTATCTTCTGTACCTTATGATTTACAATGTTTTTATCAGACTTTTACTATACCATTTCATGTGGGTTAACGTAAAACACTGGGCTGGAAGTGGCTTAGTGGTTAATGTGTTGAGTTGCGGATAGAATGATTAAAGGTTCTAGAGAGGACGTTATTCACAAATCTTTACATTTTTCATATCTAGTGCATACTAGGAGTAACCACCAATCCCAATATTTGGTTGAAAGAGCCAGATAGAGTCCTTGTGGCAACGTGTGCTGGTAGATAACTGCTTTCCTTCTGGCAAGAATTTCAAACTTAGGGATTTGAAATGACTTTGGTTTTTGTAAATCGTTTACGTTCAGCTTCCCATGAGGTTTGACATGACCAGCTGTTTATGAATCTAGATTCGTAATCTGAGGGTCGCGGGTTCGAATTTCCGTCGCGCGAAATATGTTTGACCTTTCAGCCATGGGGGTGTTATAATGTGACGGTCAATCCTACTATTTATTGGTAAAAGAGTTTATTTGTTTATTTTGAATTTCGCGCAAAGTTACTCGAGGGCTATCTACGCTTGGTAAAAGAGTAGCTCAAGAGTTGGCAGTGGGTGATGATGAATAGCTACTTTCCCTCTAGTCTTACACTTCTAAATTAGGGACGACTGGGGCAGATAGCTTTGCATGAAATTCAAAAACAAACGTATTGCGAGAGCTTTATAGTTGGAATAAGAAAATCCTTCGGTTTCAGACGCATGCCAAAACGTCCACTCAAAGTAGCCTTATAAGTACTAAATATTTGAACAACCAACGGATACAAATCTTGCACAAAAATTGAATTACATCATTAATCACTATTTAAAAGTAATTTACTAAAAGTTGGAATCAAAGGTCCTTTCGAGATATATGGCATACAACGTTTTTTGAAACTCCCTCCTTTTTTCTTTACTATATATTTATGGTTTACGATGCGAAATAGAATACAATGACGTACGGGGCTTTAAGTCAGTTATTCCTAATAAATTTTGTATGAGCAAAAGAAGTTCTATTTCTACTGCATGAAGTTCATATTGTGAATCACTGAAAGTAGCCTTTCAGGGAAACATTATTGTAAGCGAAAAATTGATGCGTGAAATGAAGTTTTAGGATTTAAACCAAGAATCTTTGGCCAACAGAGCTCATACATTATCAAATTGAACTATTTAAGAGTACAACTCATCTCTGTCTTCTCTCATTTATAAGGTGTTTAACTCTGAGTATGAAACTTCCTACAACTTTTCGTGGTTGTGGTTAGGCAATTAATGGTTTGATTTACGCCCAATAACCAAATTATAGGTGTTTTACTGGACTCATATATACATATTTATTATACTTAACACGTATATATTTTTATTATTACCATATGAAATTCGTGTGAGTGGTAGAAATGAAGTCCATCTGTTGCTTAACCACAACAATACAAAGTAGTAAGAGGTCTCCGAAAGTGTTCTCTTTCACATATGAATAAAACCATAATTAAGAGTAACAAATATTTTTTTTTCTTTTGAAGCTCATACGTCATGCTGTGTTGTACTTTACACAGTTGTTCTTCTCTTATTCATGGCCTACGCATGTTTTATTGACGCTACAACGATAACATTGTAAAGCTAAACGTCCCTTATGTAACGTCATTTTAGTGTTTACAGATTGAATGACAGACAACACACTACTGTATAGTGGTGCGAGGGGTTAAAACAAATGAACTTCACCTGATCTTGGGAAAAATGAAACTTCATACTCATAGTTAAAAAGTCTTATAAATACAGTTAGAACATTAGTACTACTAGCCAAAGTTCGTGGGTTCCAGTCCCGACGTTTCTTATCATTCATCTGCTTTTTCACTTGCAACAGCAATTCTCAGGCCTTTGTTATTCTAACACATCTACGTCAAGCATAGTTCAAAACGAGATAGAAATTGTTTTAAAGAGGTACAGCACATACGTCTAATAGATGAGTTTGTGTGGAAGTTATTGACAATTTCCTTCTAAATTACAGATTCGAGAAGCATTTCATATATATAGGATAAACTATGACCACGAGCGAGATATGCAGGAACGTGTGTCTGCTACGTAACACTTAAATGAAATAGCATTTAGTTGTGGATTTTACTACTCTAAACTTCGGGGTAAGTTCGCTTGAATTTTGCTTCAGAAAAATATGCAACTTGTTTTAGCACTTACGTCATCTTTTGATTTAATATATTTTATGTGATTCTAATGTCTAATGTAAATTTTTACAGTTGATGCCGATTTTGAGATAATCTTGTATCAGAAATCAGTATAATATATAGTTGAACATTTACTTAAAGAAATAGCATGTTACACTAAAGATGCCCTGAAATGTTACACCATCTGGAATACGTAACACGATTAGAAAAAAATAGCACGTGGAGAAAAGAGCAGATATTTTCACACCAGAAGTGACACGTGGGAATATTACTGATGATCAAATCATTTCATAATGTTCAGTTAGATATCCCCCGAACTTTCCAGAGATAATTTACATTCTATTATGCTTGAAGCTACTTATACACAACACTACCTATCCATTTTAATGAGAAAAAAATGTTTTTTCTTTTTCAGGCAAATTTAATACTGAAAATGATCTCACATCTTCTAAGATTACTTGTTTCAATGTAATTGTTTAATATTGTACTATATGTTTTTATTAAAGAACCATGCATAAAGAAACAGAACATTTGAATGACTTTCTATTAAATTAAAGAATTCGTAAATGTGAGTGCAAACCTGAAAGATACAAAAAACATAATGTTTATCAACTACATTTACAGTACTGATGTTTAGAAGGTCGTGGAATTACTTTAAAGTTATCACATCTTTCTATATATTAGTCTAAATCCCATAAAATATAATACTCACACATTCATCAAAGGGTTCGTTTTTTTTTCTGTTGACTTTAAAATATTTTCTGGCCCATTTTTGTTACCATGAATAATAACTAATAAGTAAGTTCAGTGGATCCACATTAAACCACGCATTCAAATGCGTCAGATCTAAAAAACATAAATTCAGAATATGAAAATAAACAAATATTGCATGTTTATTAAAGTAGGGTTAGTAATAAAAACATATTCATTTATTTAATATAGATAATTTATCCAATGCTTCAAAAACAAGTTTTATCCAGACATTATTTTTGTTAGCACTGTGAATATACAAATCTGATAGGTTTATCAATGTATATACTGACAGTTTAGGTACGATGTATGATTTATTACGTGCGAAAGGCGCCTTTAGAATGATCTACTAGCTACTACTATCCCTAGGTAATAATGCTATCGAAATGTGCTCTCTGACTAGGGCCCAATATAACTCAGTGGTTAGTGTACAGACTAAGGATCTGAGATTTCGTGCGTCCCATAAAAAACAATACATACATAATTCTCCTATTGACCTAGTGTAACCAAATATTTGCTTTCACTTCGAAGTCTATATCAGGCATTTAAAGAGGAGCTCTATTACAACCTTAGTATTTATTTAACTAAATTAAGTTTTCTTCCCACCTTTCTAAAATCACATAATGCTTGGATGAATGATTGATTAAAACATACTTTTATTTCATCAATAGCTTTATTATTTTATATATTTGTCAGACTGTTTGGATATGTAACTGTGTTTGCACATGCATTTGCTGATATATGAATATAGTCAAATATATAACTTAAGTCTTCAAAATTTTACATCCCCTGCTGGGACGACAATAAGTCTGCGAACTTACAACGCTAAAATTAGGGGGTCGATTCCCTTTGGTGGACACAACAGATAGCCCGATGTGGCTTTGGTATAAGAAAACCCACACAAAATTTCGCTGAAAGAATGAAGCTATATTTAAAATTGAGAAATATCGTAAAGGCGTGAATAGATTTTCCAGCTTGGTCATCCAAGGCAAAGGTCCGGGCGTGACCTAATAGTTACTCAACTAGGACTGTGAAGCCAATTGGTCATTGCTCGCGACCATTAGCCCAAAATTGTCGCTCTAAACTATGGAGCCATCAATGAATCATAGGAGTGATGGTCAAATCCCACTATACGATTAGAGCAGTCCACGATTTGACAGAAAGCAGTCTTGATTAACCACCTGTTCTTTGATTTCAAAATTATGGATGGCTAGCGTAATTAGCTTTTGTGTAGTTTATCACGAAATTCAACGACATACAAGGAAAGAAACTTTGGGTTTGGTTTGGTTTGTTTGTTTGTTTTGAATTTCGAGCAAAGCTACAAGAGGGATATCTGCACTAGCAAATCTCCAACTTAGCAGTGTAAGACTAGAGGGAAGGCAGCTAGTAATCACCACCCACCGCCAACTCTTGGGCTACTCTTTTACCTACGAATAGTGGGATTGATCGTCACATTATAACGCCCCCATGGCTGAAAGGACGAGCATGTTTGGTGTGACGGGGATTCGAACCCGCAACCGTTGGATTACGAGTCGATTGCCTTAACCACCTGGCCATGCCGGGTCACAAAATTTTGGACTAAAATAGCGAATGTCGTTCTAGAAACAAAAACATCCGTTATTTCATCAGTTTGAACTATAAGTGATCTTTAAGCTATTCATCAATATTCAAAGACGTGGTGAATATAACAGTGCTTAAAGTGGTTGTTCTTTAACCACACATGACTTAAAAGTATAGTACTACCCTTTAAAAATTTAAGTTTATCACTTTCACAGAAAATTCGAGTTTTTCATAGTTCATGCTATGTGGCAGTACAAGCTATGGTCAGTGACAAGAAAGGATAATATTACACAAAATTCAGCTTGAGACTTCAAAAATAATAAACTGGGAAAGGTGAAACTACTTCCAAAATATATCTAGAAAAATATCTGGAGATTTTACTCGTCAATGACGTTCGCATTTCGTGAAAACTGTGGTTTTATAAGTTGAAATATTTTTCTCCAATCAAGCTCGGTTATACGTTGGTTTGAGAATCGTTTAAGTTGCCATGCAACCTCGTTACTAACAGCAGCCACTGTTTACGGATGATTTCCGATTTCGTTTTTTCCTTACGATTGGAGGCGCCTTATTCCACAGTACGAAAACGAAAAGAACAATCACAGTGTGTAAGGAAAAAACACAACCAGTCTTGAAGTGACTCAGTTAAGGTGTTTGTGTGGGATCAGTCACGAATGCGCTGTGGACTCTTTCGTCATCGGTAATAACTCAGCAATGCCTGTGAAAAAGGGAATAAATTCGTAATACAGATTTCAGACTACTGGACAATACAGCTGGACTATATCGTGTCCTTATCACTAAGAGTTATTCCACAAGGCAGAAACTATCCAGTGAATGAAATGACAAAAAGAAAAGAGAAAAGGCCGCTAGTCTCAATCCAATAGGTCTCTTGAGCCATCTGCTGTTATGGGCTGTTGATTTTGCACAAAACTTAGATAACTTATAAAAAAACAACAACTTTTAAACGAAAAAATGTCTGTCATTTTTACTAATCCTCATAGAAATACTAAAAACAATGAAACATTAAAATATCAACTAATCATTGGAATTTGGTACAATACAGGAAAAAAATACGTCATGTCTTGTTTTCAATTTTCCATTTGATATTTTAGACCGTGTGTGGTCCAGTGGTTAGAGTGTGTGTACGTGTGCTTTCTTATAGCAAAGCCACATCGGGCTATCTGCTGAGTCTACCGAGAGGAATTGAACCCTTGATTTTAGCGCCGTAAATTCGTAATCTTATCGCTGTATCAGGGGGGAACCCAGCGGTTAGAATGCTAAAGCTGTGAGATCGTGATTCGTTCAGCATTTTGAGGCTGTGATTGCGTTATAAGAGAGACTGTCAAAATCCCAGTATTCTGTCAGACAAGAGTTGCTGAACAGTTAACGATGGGTGCTGTTGACTAAAGACACCGTCTGGTCCATCAGTATAAAATTAGGAACGCTTCTGCGAAGATAGCCTTTTGTGTACCTGTGCCAAAAAATTCTGAAACAAAAAAAAAACAAAGAGACAAACAAACGAAACATCCATATCTGCTAAATATAACTATTTTTTGCCTAATCGTTTGGAAAAATTAAGCTTTATAGTTCTAATAAAAATTATTCTTGTGAAGTAGAGGGTGAGGTCCTAATGATTTCGTTAAACACAAAGAGCCCCTTTGGTTAGCCAGCTTACATATTTTACAACTGCATTATTTTTATACTGTATATAATTAACATTTTAGACACGTATTTACCTGTGACAGTTCCAATCTAGGTAAGGAGTTCTGGTATTAAATTTAAAGTCTGTGGAGCATTGAGTTCTTGAGAACAAGAGGCAGATTTTAAATGATATTTTATGTACTTCTGATTTGAAATCTTTGATGTGCTTACTAAGAAGAATATGAATCAAAACTGAAACAATCAAGCACATACCTAAGTTGTAATATATTAAGTCAAAACACAGAACAATGATTCTATGTAGTTCTTATTCATTCCTAGGTGGATCTAACTTATCAAACTTAAATCTTTTTTATTTTGTGCCATGCTTGCAGTGGATAAAGATTTAATGAGTTATTCGTTCTCTTAAATTATACTCTGCTATGGGAGAGAATAAAGATTTAATGGAAAGCTCCATGAAAAAATATGAACGTTAACATGGCTAGATACAAATTATTTGTTAAGGTTTATAAATCACATGTTACTTATATATATATCAAAATATACATAATTGGTAATATAAAGATTTGTCAGAAGAATATAGAAGAAATCCAGTTATAGGGTTAAAAAGAGTTAAGCTTTTGAAAAAGTCTAACACAAATGAAATTTAGAAAAATAGTTGTTTGAAAAGTCTAAAGAGAAATAATGTCAGAAATTATATAAATTTCTCCGAGGAAAACCTAATAAAAATATACATTAAAAAATAAAATGTATAAAATACAAAAATTAAATTGAAAAAAGAAAACTTGTATATTTTAAATTTAAATTTAAAACTTTTCAAAAAGTGTTCAATTTGTGGCTCTTAAAGTTCGATGCTACTAAATCGGTTAAACTTGGAAAGGTTTGGTAAATAATGAAGAACTGATTGATAGAAAAGATCAAGTTCCAGGTTTCTTACGCATATTCATCTTGAAGTGAAGCCATGTCATAAGATAAGTTACATACACATTACATGTTTGGACATGCTTTAAAACATCTTAGGTATGCACCGGAAGAAGTGTTGACAATAGTAATGTTAATAATATTAATATAATGATGTGAGGTTCAGGCAACTTCACTTTTTCTAGACATTTTAATGCGCGCCCCTGTTGGTGTTGTTGTTGTTTTAAGAGTATTTGTTCATACATCCCTGTCTGGAAAATAAATTGGTTATAGGAACATTTCTATGTAAACTAAACTGTCTGTATAATATTTTAAAGCACATCTGTATAATATTTTATCCTTAAATAATGTACATTCTACACGACTAATCACGCGGAGACTCATACTGTTGAGTCGACATATATATAGTTTATTATTGTATGTTCATCCTGCCTATAAAATACACGAATTTATGAATATTTCATGAAACTTTAAATGAAAAGATAATCCAGCTATCGATTTTGTAGATATCAGGTAATTGGATACAAAATACGGAAACCCATTAAAGTATGTAAAGTGTATCTTTCCGATTCTATATTCTAAAATGCTAACTAAATGTCAAGGTATTTGAGTTATCTTTGGATGTATTAAAAATTAGCTAGGATAAAACTTGAAACTATGGAGGTGAATGTGCTGACGAGTTATTAATTAAATACCAAAAAAGCAGCCAAAAAATTAGTTTTTTTTAATTCATTGTTTAGGAAGGTTCGTGATAATGATTATTCTTTAATTCTTTTCTGCTTAATATTCTTCTTAGATCGAAAGAAGTAATCTAGTAATTAGTAATAAGATATATCAGAATCCTTTTTAATGAGCTAATTGTTGTCATTATTTCACAAATAAATCAGATTTACAATATTTTTATTGATCAGGTAACTCCCTCAATTATAAGGAAAAGCATGACATTTAATACCACGTAAGTTAATCACTGATTATTGTTTGGTTTGAATTTTACGCAAAGCTACTGGAGGGCTATCTGCGCTAGCCGTCCATAATTTAGCAGTGTAAGACTAGAGGGAAGGTAGCTAGTTATCACTATCCACTTCCAACTCTTCGGTTACTCTTTTACCAACGAATAGTGGGATTGACCGTTACATTATAATGCCCCCACGGCTGAAAGGGCGAGCATGTTTGGTGTAACCAGAATTTGATCCCGCAACCTTCAGATTGCGAGTCGAGTGCCTTAACCATCTGGCCATGCCGGGCCCTGAATATTGTTCTTTGTTAAGGAAATCTAACAACACAAAATGTTTATCTCTTTTTTTTTCATGACTATCTTTAACCTCCTTTATAAGATACAATAGTAAGTGTTTAATATTCGTATTCTTAATACAGCCTAAAACTCTTGAAATTACACGATCTTTCAAAATGGACGAAGTAGTAGGCGTTTACTATTTTAACATATTTGTATAATCTGGACGCTAATTTAGGAACTGTTAAGTTTGTTTTGCTGTACGCACAAAATTACTTCAGGATTATCTGGACTATCCTTCTCTACCTTTGCAGTGATAGACTATTGGGATGCCAGCTAGTTAACATCCCCACCGCCATTTCTCAGGCTTTTTTTACCCACAAATAGTGAAATTGACCGTAACTTTATTACGCCCTTAAGACTGAAAAAGTAAGCATGATCGGCGACAGTATTCGAATCCGCTCTAAACATCAGTCTATGCCAGGACTTAAAGTACACCATTAATATTTAATATATTTGTAACATCGAAACTAACAGGTTATTAGATCTTCGATATTGCATGGACTCCTGTTTCGTTGAATAAAACGAAGCTTAGAATCTGCAATCATGTAGCTTGGCCAGTCGTGTATCGCTGATTCATCAACTCATTTGGGAATCTGATTTCTAATCTTTCCATTATACGAACGGAATTAGAAAAAGAGTGTTACTCTACGGAACACACTTCTTTCTCATCACCCCCTTGGGAACAACAGACCAGACTCTATCTGTCCAAGTATAACAAGCTCTACATCAACTTAGCAGTAGGTACATAACCCAAGTTCTTTAAGTAATTCGTGTAGCTTCAGTACGTATTAGTAAGCTTATCTGTGATTTGTAATTCACATTTTATGAGAAATGTTTCAGTCGATCCTATTTTTAAATAATTTAGAAACAAGTTCATGTAAATATTAAACAGATTTCTAATTCAAATGATTTAAACTCAATTGAAGGGAAAGTAGCAATGCATGCAATAGCCTTTCAAAATTATGGTTTTGAGCTTTTTAACATGTAACCTGAAAAAGTTTAGCATATGAGTTAAACGTTGAGTCTTATAATCAAGTTAAGACGGTTTTCAAAGTGTGTTTAGAAGTATCAGCATAAAATATGCAAAAAAAGGTCAAAAACGTTTTCCTTTAAAAAATGCAGATAAAAGTATGGTACAAAAAGATTTTGAGTATAGACATGCAAGGGATGAGGGAATCACACCACCCATAGCTTTGCCATTTAACACAAGCGTATAATACCTTATAGTGAAAACAAAAATAGAAACAAAGACCATAATATAACTCATATCCAGTATAACTGTCCACATGGTTGCACAATGCATAGTTGGTAAACAATGACAAGATTTAGTGATTATATCAGGGTACTGTTATTGGGTTGAACACAAGCACTATACATTCACACTATTAGAAAAATCTGGGCAGATGGCTTTTATCAACTTATAACAGTATAAGCTACATATTCGGTCTGGATGTAATAGACGAAGGAAAGGTAATGCTTTTTTTCTTGTATATTAGACAGATATGAAGAAAAAATATAAGCTAGGTATTTTCATCTCTTAGTTGTTAATGAAATAGAAGTGTAATGAAGTCATTAGATTCAACTTTTATTTTCTTCAGTCTTAAGAAGTTTGTTGAAGTCCACAAAGTAAATGAGAGAAATGCTGTTTGTTGTACTGAGCGAATGAGAATGAGAAATACTAAACTGTAATGCATTTTCATAATATACAGGAAAACTAGACTTCTCATTTTTATTATTGAAACCTATCTCTGAAGGTGTCGTAATTTCATGAACTGAATTCTGATCGCGTATAAATTAGAATGAAATCAAAGTTTGCTTGTTTTACGCAATGAAAATAAACGCAGTCAAAATATAAGTTTTCTTCTGTTTTTGGTTTGTAAAAAACTGTATTGTTTCAGAAATTCTGACATGTTTGTCAGTAAATAACGTTCAATATGTCCGAAAAAAATTACCAACGCTGCTTTCTAATTTTTAGTAAATATCATTACAACGTTCAAATCACGTAACTTTTGTGTAGTTTACTGTGTAGAAATATATATAAAATGAAGATACAAAATGCAAATCTGTTCTTTATATATCTAAAAATCAAACACATTTTTAACAAATTGCATTTGTTTACCAGAATGTATGAAAGCAGACATGCAAATATATTTTTGCAAAACATTTGAACTGAATCCTTATAATTATGGAATAAATACAACTGTCATATTTTCTTTCTTTATTTTGAGCCTTCACTGAAACACAAACGTTTTGTATCATAGTTAATTGGTTGTTTATCTAAACAAAACGTGGTTACGTTTCTTTCAGTATAGTTTTCTCATTTGGATGTGACGTATATTATTAACCGTGTATTGCGAAAGCCTGTTTTCGAAATTTGTAAAGGTTTATTTAGAGTAACAATAAATAATATTTGTTTTATGGAAACGCACTAGAACATTGTTTACATTTTTACAAACTCGCATGATTCATATAACAAGCTGCTAGCCTGATAGACTGAAGGAGTGTTATTAATGGACAGTTACAGTCAGTGTGCTATAGGCCTAGTAAGGTGTAATTGTTATTAACACCTATTAATTGGAAAACTACAGAATTTGACCAGGAACGTTTATAGATTTTGAACATTACAAACCGTTCAACCTCAGTGGATTACTTTGAATGTTATTATTTTTACGAGGACATGAGATACCTTCTTCTATAAAAAGTGAGCTTGTAACGTTGAAGATAGTCAAGAAAAGGCTGCGTTAACTAAAGCTATATGTAACAATATCAACTCAGAATTAATTTGCTTGTCCTGGAAGAATGAATTAAAACATACATTGCTGAAATATTAGTTGATGATGATTTATTGTTTGGAGAAGCATCAGAGAAATATTCTAGTTTCTTCACCAGCCTATCTTAGTTCAGTGATTAATATAAGGTATAATTCCAGTAAAAACTTAAACAAATCGGTCTTGAATAAGCCCGTATTGAGGCCTAAAGGGAGAAAATGCAAGCTCCAAGCCTTTCTCCCTTCCTACTGAGCTTCTTGAAGAATTCTGTACACTCCAGGATCTTCTTTATTTGTGGTCCAACGAAGACACCAGCTTCGACCTTTGCTTCAGACAGCTTAGGGAAAATGTCTTGAAGGTACTTGAAGGCTGTAGACTCCTTATCAAGAGTTGTGACAAATTGTTTCGTAAAACCAAGATCTCTGACCAAGTCATTGAGGTCTTTTTGGTTGGGGTAGTATGGGTTTCGCTCACCAGCTGCACCTCTGAAATTGTAATCTGGATCTCCAACGTCTACCTCCTCTTCTGATTTGCTGCTCTCTTCTGAGGATGGCTGCTTTCTTTCTGGCGGAGTGGGTACAGGGAGCTCACGGCAGTGTGGCACTGGGGCGATGGGTAATGTGACGTCCTGATAGATGATAGCAAATGCATTCTTGCCAGCCCGACGTTTGGAAGGGTCCACCATGGAAAAGTAGCAATTGCTTGAGTGGTCAGTGGGCTTGCCCCAAATTCTTGGAATAGCGAACTTCATAGCTTTCTTTTCCCCTCTGTATCATCCTACAAAAGAGCAAATTAAAATTGTTATTATGAAGAATAAATGTATTTCATCCACAACTCATGTGTAAGAGGTCCATGCAAAATATTTTATACGTGATAGTTTTTTATACTATTAGAAATTAAAAAAGTATATTTAAATTTTGAAAGGTCTAAAATTTATATAATATAAAATCTTACTATTCAAGCAAGCAAAAGTTGTTCGTCTTACCTGCTAGAGTTTTTTTGCAATGCTCGCAGGTAAAATGAGGTGCTCAGAGTTTGTCTTGATCCCTGACAGGCATGCCGAAATATGTTTTGTAGGCTTCACACATTTTAGTAGATGCTGTCACAGAGTAATTTTTCGCTCTTGTTTTGATAAGTTGGCCACATACATAGTAGAATGCGTCCAGAGAATGCTTGCAGCTTCTTGATGCCATCTCTGATAAAATCAGATAGGTCTATGTATTCACTTAGGCAGCTAGAACTAAACTGAAGTGGTGGGTGGTGAGCCCCTGTATATATATTACAATAGAAAGTTGAAGAAAATTCTAAAATGTTCTTGAAAATTATCGTAAGTCCTACAACATACTAGAACGTTCTTGAAAATTATTGTAAGTTCGAGAAAATTCACTATCAGCTACTCATCACTGAATCTACCTGGAATGTTCTAAAAAATGGGTAAATTTGAAAATTTCATTACTCAGGCCACAGAAGCAATGGTTGAAGTGAAAAATAGGTCATTTCCTTTTACTTTAGGCATAAGTAATTGGGAAATAAGTCTGTCTGCCTTGGAACAAGTAAAAGTAAAAATTTTGTTACATAGTGTAATTGTTATCAATGCCTATTAATCGCAAAACTACAGAATTTGACCAGGAAAGTTTGTAGGTTTCGAATATTACAAACAATTCAATTTCACTGAATAACTTCAGACATTAGTATTTCTACGAGAACATTATATATATTCGTCGGTAAAAATTCAGCTTATAAATTCAGCTTAAGCGTAGTGCAACAGTATTAACTCCGAATTCATTTGCCTATCGTAGGCCTGAATAGCCGGTTAAAATATTCATTTCTAGACCAGATATAAGAATCAGTATTATTTGTAAATTTATAAAGCTCTTGTATATAAACCATCATATTTTAATAGTTATTAGTAATAATGGTTATTATAAATTGTATATTTTATTTTTACATATTAAAATATATTTATGTTAAAAATGAAATTATGTGTATCAGTCTTGTTGGCAAATAACATAGATTTGATATATTGAAATTTTATATTATTTGAAATAGTAATACGTTAACATACCTAACAAAACATAATAAACAGGAGACTCGTCCAAAATAAATTATAATGTGCAACAACAGTTACTAATATGATATATTTTTGGCATTTAATTTGATATGTAGTGCAGAATCATCTTGGTCTGCTATACTATCTCCACCTTTTTAAGTGTCTTCCCTTGTCGTTAGGAAATAAAACAGTCCTCCGCTGGTACAGCAGTAAGTATACTGACTTACAACGCTAAAATCAGGGTCTATATTCCCCTGGGTGGACTCAGCAGATAGCCCAATGTGACTTTACTATAAGAAAACACACACACATAAATAAAACAGTCCTCCGCTGGTACAGCAGTAAGTCTACTGACTTACAACGCTAAAATCAGGGTCTCTATTCCCCTGGGTGGACTCAGCAGATAGCCCAATGTGGCTTTACTATAAGAAAACACACACACATAAATAAAACAGCGATAGGTCAAATTTATTTTACGATTAATAATTATTTCGTTTTATTTTCGTGGCTTAATATATCACTAAAATATAACTTACGCAACCAACAAATTCTGTCGTTATCTAATGAATAAGAAGTTATTTTTGTAAAATAAATATTCTGTTCCACTTAATATATTTATGAATTTTGTTTTAGCCTACTCACCATTCTGTTTTTTTAAATATAGTAAATTAAAGACAGACATTTGCTGGCTTTTTTATGTGTTGTTCTTAAGGGAACAACGATGGCTATTTTATTATCACAGAATCCGAAAGTTAAAACTGCTGAATATTGCTGAAAACTTACTAATCTTCGGTTTAACGTTATAAGTCTTTTAAAATAGATGTCCTGGTGGTTCGGCGATAAGCTTCAGAGCTTATAATGCTAAAATTCATGACGCAGTCTTAACGATGAATATAACGCAGATTATACATTGTGTAGCTCTGCGTTAAAAGAAGTAACAACAACAGCTTTCAAAGTAAAATAAAACACTAGAAGCAAGTTTAGTGATAACAACAAAACATTCAACGAAATTAGTTTGTCGACAAACAGAAGTGCAGATTTTGTGAAATTTACCAACATACCAGAAACTTTAATACTTTCGAATTATCATATGTATGCCATTCATAAATGTTTTTTTTTCTATGAACGCCAGAATTCCTATTCACTGCTTAAATTTAAAACGAATATCTTTAACGTACCAATAACTTTCAACGTGATGACCGTGTTGACAGTCCGGGCCTTGTGGAAGTCCACCCTGCACCTGTATTCTCCTGCATCTTCTTCCTGTACTGGATCCAGCTGGAGAAACGCTGGCCTGTTGATCATGTTAAAGTAAGCGCGATTCTCTAACTGAGGACCGGAGGACTGGTGGGCTTGGTCAACATTACCTCTCCTAGCGTCCAGTGTATAAATAGGCTGAGCGGAGTCATCTTTGTACCACAGGATGAGAGCCGCGGAGTCATCAGTGGAAGGGGAAGAGATGTCACATGGAAGAGCCACTTTGCCTCGGACGACTGCTGTATACAATATGGAAGCTGTAAAGATGAATATTAAGGGGTGTTATTAGATACATAATATATATATATATACAACTTGTCTCTAAACCCAACAGCAAACCAGTACTTCGGCAAAAATAACTATGTATCTTAATATTCATTTGTAGGATATTTCGTCAGATCTCCATAGCCGGTTGCATATTATCCCTTGAGACTATTTCAAAGTATATTTTAACGTTTCTAGAGGATAGGTGATTCAGAAGTGTACTATTAGAACTGTTGGCATCATAAAATTTTCCATGCAATAATATATTTAAATCGTCAAAATATACGCACTTTTATTCGCTCGATATATAAACATAATGGAGTCTATTATGGCGCCTACACTGTTTTAATTGGTTTGATAACTGAGATATAATATTTTAGTAGGATATCTAAAGGATTCTTATGTGTTTGATAAGTCAATTAATGATAACTGGTAAGACTTCCAGGGAATATTATCCAATTATTAGGTCAGTTGACTACACACTTGAGTAGATGTATTGCTGAAGGATTTTAGTTTTATAAATCAGTTAACAATGATTGAAGAATCATTGTTTGTATCAAGTCATCCCTTGAATAATTTCCGATTTTAGGTTCAGAAAAAGAAAAGTATTTCAAACGCTTTTAATGTTATTTAATCAATAATGTATGTTCTATTATTATTAAATGCTTCTTGCCAACGATTCATAAACTTCTGAATGCCACTTCTATAAAATTCTTGGGGTTTGGAGAAGAAGAAGGTAAAAAGGTTAGCTTTGACATCTTCATGTGTTCTAAGCTCTTTTCCATCAAGATAGTTCTGCAAATTTCGGAATAGACAATAATCAGATGGGGAATAAAGAGAGTATGGAGGTTTTTTACAGTCTCGTTCTTCAATTTTTGCAGATGTGATCCTTGCTGTTTGGGGCCGTGCATTATCCTGAGGTAACACAACACCTTTGCGTTTGATTAAAGCAGGCCTCTTTTCTTTTAGTGCAACATTCAAGCGCTCTAACTGTTGACTCTAGAGGTCTGATGTAATTGTTACGTTGAGTGGCAGCAACTCAAAGTGCATCACACTTAACAATATCCCACCAAAAGCTTAACAAGACTTTCCTAGGTTGGAGGTCCATTATGAGCTGTAAATTATACAGTTTACCTGCACTGAGCCATTGACCGCGGCACTTACATTTTTATAAAATATCCATTATCATCTCCAGTCATTAACCTGTCATGAAAAGGTGAGTTACGTTTACGAGAGTGCAAAGAAGCGCAAATGTCCACTCTTGCTTTAAGGTTGGCTTTGTCAAATCATGGAGGACCCATTTTTCAATTTTTGACACCTTTTCAAGCTGTTGCAGATGACGGTGAACTGTTGAATGGGTTGAATTAATCTTCTCTGCTAGTTCTTTAATTGTTACAGCACAATCTTCATCAAGTGCAGCCAGCAGCGAGTCATCATTAAACTCAACAGGACGACCTGAACATGACGCATTGCTCAAGGTGTAGTCACCTGATCTGAACTTTTGAAACCACCTTCGACATTTTTTTTCATTGAGAGACTCCGCATCTTAAAAACACTTTGAATGTTTCGTGTAGTTTATACTGCACTGTTGCCTTCTTTGAACTCGTAAAGTATTATATGCCTATATATATATATATTTGCCTATCTTCATCAGGGTTTATTTGATTAATAATCTAAAAAAGTGGAATTGGGTTAGTTTCTTTACATATACACGTCCTACTACATATTTTAGTCACTAAAGCATTTTACAGAGACAGCAATGATGATGTCTTTCTGTATTAAATTTTCGGACATTATTTATGGGATGACCAGATATTGTAAGTTAGTTAACACTAAGCAAATGATTGTTGGGCCTGGCATGGCCAAGCGCGTAAGACGTGCGACTCATAATCCGAGGGTCGCGGGTTCGCGTCGCGCCAAACATGCTCGCCTTTTCAGCCGTGGGGGCGTTATAATGTGACGGTCAATCCCACTTTTCGTTGGTAAAAGAGTAGCCCAAGAATTGGCGGTGGGTAGTGATGACTAGCTGCCTTCTCTCTAGTCTTACACTGCTAAATTAGGGACGGCTCAGTGCAGTGGGCTAACAACCTACTCACTTAAATACCTGTTGAAGAATACGCAAGCGATTGCGGCCCTATGTTCCTAGATGGAATCTAATGGTGATAACTAAATGATTGTTGACTGTTTTATAAGTCAGTAACCGTTGCTTGTAATATATACAGGGATTATTTCTGTTTGATAAAAGAAAAACAAACACGACCAGTTAGTAATATGCTTTTCGGATTGCAGTGTGGCTTATTATTCAGCTGATAATGACTAACAGGTTGTTTTACATGTCAGAAAACAGTGACCACATCATACACTTAACGGATTTTGTTTGTTTTATTAGCAAAGCGAGTTAACAACGTGTAATAACGTTCTTAAATATAGAGACAAATAAATCCCAACTAACATCAACGAATCACAATACGTTCTGATGACGAAAGAATTCATAATTTAGTTGTTTTCCCGTTTTTCCACACTCGACTGTTTTAAACTGGAACTGAGATTGAAAGTTTTTGTCATCACACTAAACGCAAAGCTTTTCTTCATCCATTGAGTATATTCAGCAACTGATCTTTTCATAAAATTTTTAAATCTGTTTTTTTTTCTCTTTCTTCTTTAACCGCTTGAACACTTCTGATTCGTTAGTCCTCGCGCTGGAAAGTGTCGAAAAATGAGCAGTTTAGTTGTTAGTATACTAATCTAGAGTAATTTCATCGTCAGAAAAAATTACGCTTTTTAAATAGAACGACAACAAAACATTGACGTTAAGCTACTGTGCAGTTAAGAAAGATATAATTATAGTTTGGTAGACGGAAACGTTATCTCTTGTGGGGCAGCCGAGAATTAGCGAATCTACATTACTTCCACAAAAACACGGCAAAAATATCAAAAGCTTTTCGAAAATGTTATATAAGGTATATGACGCTTCAGACGAATTAGATGTTACATTAAAAATATAATCGCTGTTTTGCACCAAATCACTAATTTTTACAAGTGATCTTCGATTCCTGCTTTCGGTGGACTTACCGTAACATTTTATTGAGGATCTATTGACGTACAAATCTATAGGTTACATATAAATAAATCAATTTAAGCTCAGATATTCTTGTTCAGATTACTAAAAGTACATAATTCCAATATATTTTTTCCTGCATTCTTCAAGGATATATAACGCCATATTCATTAAAAGGAAGGTGTTATCTTATTATTACGTTTTTTGCATACACTCACTTTAAATTATTTCCGCTCCAGCGCTAGTAGTGCTTTTTGACAGCACTTAAATAAATTATATCTAAAATCATTTCGGAATACCAAAAATGTATTTTTGCATTCAAGAACAAAAGAAAAATTAGTTCTTTTACATTACTTGCTGATGTAGTTGTAGTTAAACACATAAGAGTTTATTCAAAGACATTAGTGTCATTTCAATTCTACTGTAAACAGTTAAACAGGGTAAACGCATATTAGTTCATCCGAATCCATTAGCGTTATCTCAACTCTAATGTAAATAGTTAAACATTGTTTTAAAAACTAATTATGAACATTTCGTTAAAGACTTAAAAACATCTTACTTCGAAACACAGTGTTGTTAAAAATGACATTTAGCGTTTGTGAGATCACAGTTTATCTGCTGACAGAAGATAATCAACTTCTACTGTTTTATACACGAGCCTTAACTTAAGCCAATTTGTCGAAGAATAAAATTCATTGTTTTTTCTACTTGTCACTGCTGCTGGCGAAATGAAAGTATTTGTTTAAACATCAGTAACTTGATTTAACAAAAGAATATCCAGAGACAAAACTGGATCTCTCTGTCTCGGGTAGTCGTTACGAAGTGAATGTATCATGTCCTAAAATAACCAAAAGAAACAACTTAATAAACAAGATAAGAACCTTTAACATTTCATCAAGGGCTTAAAGCAACAGAACTCGCACACTTTATGTTTTTAGTAGTTTATCAAAGTTTGGAAAATATTCAGACGAAAACAATACTTTTAATGGAAAAGAAATTCTCATTGAACTAGCTCAAGCATACACCCACTTGTAAAAATATAAGACAAAGTTTTCATTGGACGTAATATGTTCAATAAGAAATTCGTAGTTAATGGATTTTCAAGGTCCATTGACTAGCCCAGTAATACACTCACATAATTTTCAAACTTACTTATTAATAATTAATTACTGTTAATTCATGATCAAAACAATCTACTCTTCAAAATAGATCACATCTAGCGATCAAACCATTAATGAATATAGATAATAAAATATGCTACTATTACGTTTTTACTTATAACTGGTAAAATACATTATTTTATATATTCCGACTTTCACTGTGAGCAATATTTACGACAATAATACAAAAGTCTCTCACGACGTTCAGCCAGTTAGAATATATTTAGTTCATTTTAACATCAATTTTCGAAGTTCACAATTCTATAATAAAAAAATAACAGATAGAAACAGATATATCAAACATTTTAAGTCAATTGTTAATGAAAATAACATAAAACAAGATTGCAGTATATCTTACTTACTCCGCTTTAATTTATGATTAAAAGCTTATGATTTATATTTCTTGAATAATCATGAATGGTGTAGACAGCAACAGTACTCTTAATTAGTGTTTGAAATAATTCGTTTCTGGGTAATATCACACCTATTATACAGTAGGATAATTTATATTATTTGTTTATTTTTGTATAGTTTTCATTGTTCAAACAAAGTGAAATCTTCTGTCACTAGAGGACCCGGCATGGCCAAGTGTGGTAAGGCGTTCGACTCGTAATCCAAGGGTCGCGGGTTCGAATCCCCGTCGCACCAAACATGGGGGCGTTATAATGTTACAGGCAATCCCACATTTCGTTGGTAAAAGAGTAGCCCAAGAGTTGGCGGTGGTTGGTGGTGACTAGCTGCCTTCCCTCTAGTTTCACACTGCTAAATTAGGGACGGCTAGTACAGAGAGCCTTCGAGTAGTTTTGTGCGAAATTCAAAACAAACAAACTTCTGTCACCAAAACACAGTTTATACATCAAACAAATAAAAGAAGTAGGTTTTCAAGGCAGCTTTATTACTTTAATATATCTGGGTGTCTGTGGACCAATAAAGAAGCAATGACGTCAGCTTTTTCGAAGAGTAAATGAACTAAGACAAATGTTCCATTTTGTATTCTGATAGAAGAGATAACAAAGACAATATCTTTAATTCAGCATGCTAGTTAACAGAAGCTTAACTGGGTGATACGTAATTGTAAAGAACGAATAACCAGAATCAAAATATTAAGAGCCACATTTACGAAAAAAAAACCTTTTCGGTGTTTTACAAAAGAAATGTTCGAATATTATCATTGAAGTTCCTTAGAAAACTAGAATTAACAACGCGGTCTTGACCATTTCGGAGTTTTACATATATATATTTTAGCTATTTACGAACAAAACTACTTGTGTGCTCATGACTTTGTTCGTTACAAAATTCTTAACAACATAAGATACACACAAACACATTGAAGCACGATTATCGCCAATTTTTAGACTTAATGTCACTAATCACTGTTGTGTATTGAAATGTGTTTGTTTTTTGTTTTTTTTTAATTTCGTGCAAACTACACGAGCGCTATCTGAGCTTGTCGTCCCTAATTTAGCAGTGTAAGACGAGAGGGAAGACAGCTAGTCATCACCAATTACCGCCAACTCTTAGGCTACTCTTTTATCAATGAATAGTGTGATTGACCGTCACATTATAACGCTCCCACGGCTGAAAGGGCGAGCATGACCGGTGTAGCTGGGATTCGAACCCTCAGATTACGAGTCGAGTGCCTTAACCAACTGACCATGCCGGGTCCCAATTGTAAGTAATGTAATAATTTCTAACCATATCTTTGGTGCCTTTATCTTTCAATCGATAGATAATCTAAATATCTGACATCCATTGTATTTTCAAATGACTATCGAGCAATGTTTAACTTGGAAGCATTTTTAAATAAGTTGTTGACAGATTTTTCACACGTTAAAAGTAAGATTTTTTTCTCAAGCTGTAAATGAAAATAGTTACTAACAGATTTGTACAAGTAATAATTACGGAGTAATTATGTGTTGGTACAGAAGTAAGTTTTAGCAAACTGCGTAAAGATTAAAAATGTAACAAAAAGTCAACAGAACGTAGAAGAACTGTAATTATACATGTCGAGTGCATTTCGAAATAAATGAAAATATTTTAAGGTCAGAACATTTGTACAATACACTCCTAGTAAAATACAACTGGAATATAAGGATATTTGTAAAATACATTCTCACTAATAATCAGCTGTAAAATTCGAACATTTATAAAATATAAGAATGAACTGTATCATTATATTTATACGATATAACATTCTAAATAACAGCCAGCTGTAAAATTAAAATATTTTTACAGCATCTTTCCAGTAACAACCAGCTATATCATTAAAATATTTGTACAATAAACTCCCACTAACAATAAATTTTATTAAATCTGTTTATTAAATTACATTTTTTCTCAATGAGTAAATAGACCTTTATATAACATTGCTATTTAATTTTTACGTGAAACAAGCTTTCACATACGTGAAAAGAATTACAACAATAAACTAATGATTATCAGAGCACGTGTTTTCCAACCCTATAGTGTTACCTTATAACGTCGTGTAAACACGACTCACGTGCTAAACACGTTACAAGAATAATTTTAATGAATCTTGTGAGGATTTCACACCTAGTTTAAATGGAGATTGTTACTCTTATACCTTTAAATTAATTATTTACGAGCTTCTAGTGCTAATACAGACAATCTTAATATCTCATTGGTTATATAATTGAATTCTCTCTAACGTTTAGTAGACAGATATATTGATGCACAAAATGTACGTCTACATTTTACCTCGTTCTACACCAAAGCTCCCACCCGAAATTCTTTGTTCCGAAACGTAGTAACAGAATGCAATTGGAAAAACTTTATAAGTCTTGTTTTTGGCAAAATATGATACTTCGGACCAACATGAAAACTAAATCTTCTCACTAACAACATGTGTAAGTTTTCCTGATCTCAGACTAAGCTTCACTCAGATAATTGCAGGGTATAAAATGCAGTAGTTATAAAAGTCAAACACGCAGAAATAACGACGTTTTCTTGTTCTGTGATAACCTTTAAAGAATAAAATGTTCACTGGATCTTTAGGGAGACTCCCTTTTTGACAGTGGTATGGCTCAGTGTTTTTAATTAGCGTTTAAGAAATCTCATAAATTAAGGTGTGCACATAAATGGTTGAACTTTTAGGAGAGTTTTTATTAATTTGCTTAGAGTTCGTTTTGATTCGCTAAGAAACATACTTTCTGTTTTGTTGTTTTTAGAAGTAAAAAAATGAGTACTTCCGAAAATGAACGCGAAATATGTGACACTTAAATGGCTAAAAAGCTATGAAAAAAATAGTACACTGGAAGTATGTGTGTACTTCAATAAGCAGCGTAGAAATATACAGAGGAACAATTGATATTATTTGACTAAATTAGGGAATAACATGAGAATACACATTAAAGGAATATAGTCCAGCTTTTTGTTTGTTTTGGAATGTCGCTCAAAGCTTCACGAGGGCTTTCTGCTCTAACCGTTCCTAATTTAGCAGTGTAAGACTAGAGGGAAGGCAGCTAGTCATCACCACCCACCGCCAACTCTTGGGCTACTCTTTTACCAACGAATAGTGGGATTGACCGTAACATTATAACGCCCCCACGGCTGGGAGGGCGAGCATGTTTGGCTCGACTCGGGCGCGAACCCGCGACCCTCAGATTACGAAGCGCACGCTTTAACGCGCTAGACCATGCCAGGCCTATAGTCCAGCTAAAACAACAGTATAATATCAAATTATATTTTCATGTGATTCAAATTACTTTTACAAATATGCAACGTGACCAGGTGGTTAGAGCGTTCGACTCGCAACTTGCTGC
This sequence comes from Tachypleus tridentatus, assembly GCF_004210375.1. NCBI lineage: Eukaryota > Metazoa > Arthropoda > Merostomata > Xiphosura > Limulidae > Tachypleus > Tachypleus tridentatus. The sequence continues at coordinate 38,896,487 of NC_134836.1, forward strand.
GTGAGGGCTCCAATTCCCGTTCCATCAAATATGCTCGCTCTTTCAGCCGTGAGGGCGTTCATGTGACGATAAATCCCCCTATTCGTGGGTAAAAGTGTAGCAGAAGAGTTGGCGGTGGGTGGTGACGACTAGCTGCTCAATTTTTTTTTGCTCAGATTAGCGCAGATAAACTCCATGTAGCTTTGCGCGAAATTCATAACAAACCAGATCGTTCTTATAAAAATTTATTAATTTTAAGTACTTAAGAGGTTGTGAATTTTTTCCAACAGAACTATACATATA